>NC_086321.1:140873281-142075781 GCF_036172605.1 Pelobates fuscus | reverse complement strand
GTTTAAATAACTGGATGCTTTTTAGTGTCACTCCAATTGCCATTTAAGTGTAAGCTCACCTGCTACATCAGGGCAAATCTTTTTAGGTGAGTCCTACCTAATAATTCACCTTGCTATCTTCAGCTAAAAAGGTAAAAAAAATCTCAGAGACAAACAGAGATATTTTTATAAACCTCTACACACTTGCGAACCCTTAATAGGGAGTACATTGGATGGGTGGCAGCACTTTAACATGACTGTGTAATACAAAAGCAAATACAAAAAAATAATACAAAATTAGGTCCTGAAATTAAACTTCCACTACTCTTGGGCGGCAGCAATGATTATAGTACACATCAGCCCCAATACATACAATAAAACTAAAGGAAAAAAGGTTACCCCTGAAGTATACCAAATCCTATGCACATTAAAATAACTGGATGTCTTTTAAGTGTAAACACACCTGCCAAATCAAGGCAAAATGTATTAGGCTAGTCCTACACTAACAATTCACCTGCTGCTGAGTGTTCTAATCAATCTTCAATCACCAATTGAACATGTGTTTTGCTTCTCATCTTCAAAAATTGGATGGATCTGCTTGTAATGGGCGAATTAGCTAGGAACAAATCCAAGCACAATATCTCAGCCTTTCAATTCTTCATCACCTATAGCCATCACCCTAACATCCTTCCAGCCATCTCCTCCAACACCGGGATGCCAGTCCTAGATGCTCATCTGGCCAAAGTGGAAAAAAAATGGAAGCAGGTCCAAGCCATCTTGGAGAGATGCACTAAAACCCACATGTTGTATGCAGAAAGTCACCATAGAGCGGCCAATCCAAGTGTGTGTTAGTTTCTGGATTTCTTCCAGCAATATCCATCTCTATATCCCCTACATTAAATGTAGAATTAGTATGCCCAGGAGATGCCCAAGAACATTTGTATACCTCTATACCTTTTACACTTGCCTTCTGGAATAAGGGGCCCCCAAAAATCTAATACATTAAAAAAAATAAAAAATAAAAACACCTTTTATTTACCATTAACAGCCTTCTTTCTTCTTAAATCTTCTTTGTTTAGTCCCACAAAAGGCCAATTAAAAAAAAAAAACATAATTCCAAATGTTACTGTAAAATTAATATTTGATTTAAAAAACAGACAAAAAGGGCTGATCTTCAAAGTTTAGGAAAGCTTTTGTAAAAGCTTTTCATGCCTTGCAGCTCATTCTGTGCAGAGCCTTCGAAGGGACACAGAAGAGAAAATAGCACAGTCAGTAAAAAAAGGAGACAAAACTTTTTTTAGATACATAAATGAGAAAATAAAAATAAAACAAGGATTAGTTAGATTAAAAACAAAAGAAAGAAGGTATGTAGATGAGGATAAAGGTCTAGCTGACTGCCTCAATGAATATTTTTGTTCGGTATTTACAGATGAAAATGAAGGAAAGGGACCTCAGTTAAGAAAAAGGATAAATGAGTCATTTATTACACGTGAGTTTACAGAGGAAGAGGTTCTATTTCAACTGTCAAAAGTAAAGACAAATAAGTCAATGGGACCTGATGGAATACACCCAAAGCTATTAAAAGAGCTTAGTGGTGTACTAGCAAAGCCATTAACAGATTTATTTAACCAATCATTGATAACAGGAGTAGTCCCAGAAGATTGGAAGTTAGCGAATGTTGTGCCCATTCACAAGAAAGGTAATAGGGAGGAGTCGGGCAACTATAGGCCAGTAAGCCTTACTTCAGTAGTGGGGAAAGTGATGGAAACCATGTTAAAGGATAGGATTGTTGAACATCTAAAAACACATGGATTTCAAGATCAGAGACAACATGGGTTTACTTCAGGGAGATCATGCCAAACTAATCTTATTGATTTTTTTGATTGGGTAACTAAAATTATAGATCAGGGTGGTGCAGTAGACATTGCTTACCTAGATTTCAGTAAGGCTTTTGACACTGTTGCACATAGAAGGCTTATCAATAAACTACAATCTTTGAGTTTGGATTCCAATATTGTTGAATGGGACAGGCAGTGGCTGAGTGACAGTCAACAGAGGGTTGTAGTCAATGGAGTATATTCAAAGCTTGGGCTTGTCACCAGTGGGGTACCTCAGGGATCTGTACTTGGACCCATTCTCTTTAATATTTTTATTAGTGATATTGCAGAAGGTCTTGATGGTAAGGTGTGTCTTTTTGCGGATGATACTAAGATATGTAACAGGGTTGATGTTCAAGGAGGGATAAGCCAAATGGAAAATGATTTAGGTAAACTAGAAAAATGGTCAGAGTTGTGGCAACTGACATTTAATGTGGATAAGTGCAAGATAATGCATCTTGGACGTAAAAACCCAAGGGCAGAGTACAGAATATTTGATAGAGTCCTAACCTCAACATCTGAGGAAAGGGATTTAGGGGTGATTATTTCTGATGACTTAAAGGTAGGCAGACAATGTAATAGAGCAGCAGGAAATGCTAGCAGAATGCTGGGTTGTATAGGGAGAGGTATTAGCAGTAGAAAGAGGGAAGTGCTCATGCCATTGTACAGAACACTGGTGAGACCTCACTTGGAGTACTGTACACAGTACTGAAGACCCTATCTTCAGAAGGATATTGATACCTTAGAGAAAGTTCAAAGAAGGGCTACTAAACTGGTTCATGGATTGCAGGATAAAACTTACCAGGAAAGGTTAAAGGATCTTAACATGTATAGCTTGGAGGAAAGACGAGACAGGGGGGATATGATAGAAACATTTAAATACATAAAGGGAATCAACACAGTAAAGGAGGAGACTATATTTAAACGAAGAAAAACTACCACAACAAGAGGACATAGTCTTAAATTAGAGGGACAAAGGTTTAAAAATAGTTTCAGGAAGTATTACCTTACTGAGAGGGTAGTGGATGCATGGAATAGCCTTCCAGCTGAAGTGGTAGAGGTTAACACAGTAAAGGAGTTTAAGCATGCGTGGGATAGGCATAAGGCTATCCTAACTATAAGATAAGGCCAGGGACTAATGAAAGTATTTAGAAAACTGGGCAGACTAGATGGGCCGAATGGTTCTTATCTGCCGTCACATTCTATGTTTCTATGTTTCTATGTTTCTATGTTAGTTTAGATTTTTTTTAAGGTTTTAGAGGATCAGGTCTTTATTTGTACTTTTTGAATCAAGCCCTAGCCCGTCACCACATGAATAATCCTTGCATCCCCAAATGGTACTTAAGGTGATAATTTTCTTGCAAAAAATAATTTGCGAATTGTCATCCTGCTAGAAACATTCTGTCTCCAGTCATGGTAAAAAAGGTGCCTTGTACATATTCTGAAATCTATACTTTGTATAAACCATACATCATGGAAGAAGTATGACAGATGGAATTTACCGTTATGTTATTTTTGTAGTAAAGGGGCGCAACAAATTCTTGCACCTGGGCCCTCACTACATTAGTACCACCACTGGTAAAATGCCTTCTTTTCTCTTACTCCGAGAAGGAGTTAGCAAGCATTCTTGTACAGCAATATTGTCCAGCATCCCTACAGTAAGACTCAAGTATGGTTTGCAGCAAACCACCACACCATAACCAGGTGCCATGGGTTTCCATCAGTGTGCCATCAAGGAAAGAAAGGCATGCTGGCCAGTAAGAGCATACCAAAAATATGGGCAATCAGGCAGATTATTTTGTTTGTTTCTTGTTATGGCGTGGCCATGGAATTAAGTCAAACAAAATGTTCACGAGTGTGTTGGAAGACATGTCCCTGGGATTATGATGTGTCAAACTTACTCTGCCCAACCTGTCTTCCGCTCTGCTTATGGTTGGTAGCAGTGGAGGAGGCACTGCTGTTCGCTGCTGCAGCCTTTCCTCCACTTTTTTTTAACATTCAAATCATTGTAGTGGTTTCCCCCTACCTTATTGTTGTGTTGAAAAATTGTTTGCTGTTTGGTGGATTTACTACTACTGTCATGTTATTGTGTTTGATTACACTGCTAACAGCACCGAGTGCACAGCGAAGCACAATGGTTGAAAACCTGTGCAGCACACAAGACCAAAAAAGTTTTCGTAAACTGTTTTCTCATCTTCAGTTATCCTGTACCTTGCCTGCAACATTAGTACAGCCAGGAGGCGCAATTTCACCGAGATCCAGTGGAACGCAGATCGAGACCAAGTGAGACGCACGCGAAAACTTAGACAACTAACTTCCCGGCTTTTCTTTTTACTGCTACCGCTTGACCGGCCAGAGGTTTAGTGAGTAACCGCTTAACCTGGACTCTGCTTATTCCAAAGGACTTTTTAAATATATTCAATTGACTTTTTGATTTTTTATACTATTTATTACGTTTTCATTTTCTATTATTGATGATGCTGTGCAAATAAATTTAATATATATTTTTTATTGAAAAGACGGTGTTTGCTGATTTTACTAAGTACTAGAGGACACTCATTTTTTATCACTCTAGACCTATGCCAGTGACCTAGTGTGTGATCAGAAGTCCCTGCTGCATGACATATGATTGCATTTCTGTGTTTGTCTGTTATCATACAGATATATTATTACAGATAGTGATACAGTGTAGCTGGGACGTATGTACATTTCGTTACTGGCAGTCTGTATCCCCTGTTACATTTATTTATACCGATTTTATCTCACCCTTCAAAGGATTTTTTGTTCATTTGGATACGGGCAGTTTGTACTTACTACATGTATCTATAATAACTTCACCTTTATATTTTAAGGATTTTTAGCTTTTTTTGAACCTATCTACTAATTCCAGAGACTACAATTTTTAAATTGGGAGACGTTTAGACAGGGGCGGACTGAGAACCCTCAGGGCCCCCGGGCAAAATAAATCAAGGGCCCCCTTACAGGCCCCACCCATACTCCGCAGCAAGCGCCACCCATGTCCCGCCTCCATGCACCGCCTCCAGCCACACCCTACACAATCTTTAGACACAAGGAACAAAACTGCAATAATCCCTTCAAGGCCCCAGTAGAGACTACAATTGAGGGCTAATGGGCCATGGAGGGGGGTCTTTCTAGCAGAGGCTATCTCAGTGTCCTTTAGAGAGTGTGTTAGAAAGAATCCCCTCCAGGCCCTATTAGAGACTACAATGGAGTCTAATAGGCTTGGAAGGGGGTCTTTCTAACAGAGGCCATCTCAGTGTCCCTGCTGGAAACAGTCGCCTCCAGGCCCCAGTAGAGACTACAATTGAGGGCTAATGGGCCATGGAGGGGGGGGAGCATTCTAGCAGAGGCTATCTCAGTGTCCTTTAGAGAGTGTGTTAGAAAGAATTTCCTCCAGGTCCCATTAGAGACTACAATGGAGTCTAATGGGACCTGGAGGGGGGTCTCTCCAACACTCTGGTTCCTATTCACAATATAGCAACACAACATAGCTGATACCTAGGCCAAGTTGGCTCCTCTTACCTTAATTACTGTTGCTGGCTGGCAGTCTGTGGGCTTGCTGGAAGGCTGTGGGCTTACTGGCTGCGGCTGGCAGGCTGTGGGCTTGCTGGCTACTGCCGGCAGGCTGTGGGCTTGCTGGCTGTGGCTGGCAGGCTGTGGGCTTGCTGGCTGCGGCTGGCAGGCTGTGGCTTGCTGGCTGTGGCTTGCTGGCTGGCAGGCTGTGGCTTGCTGGCTGCGGTTGGCAGGCTGTGGGTTTGCTGGCTTTAAGCCTAACTGGTGGCCTGTAGGCTGGCTGGCTGTCTACTGGCCAGCCTGTGGGCTGGCTGGCCTGTGGGTTGGCTGGCTTGCTGGCTACTGGGGCACTCGTAGATTATTCAAAGAAATAATCCATGCACAATAACCACTACTACTCTGTGTAGTCGTTATGGTGCCAGGAGGGCCGGGCCCCCCTCCCAGAGTAAGTAGTCAAACCGTTTAAGAACAGTTTGACAACTTACCTGGGGTCTGCTGGGATATGAGGCTGTAGTAGGGTATAGGAGCAGTGGTGCAATGTGTAAGGGGTGCAGTGTGTGTGAAAGGTTCAGTGTGTGTGAGGGGGTGTAGTGTGTGAATGTGTAGGGTGTGTGGGGCAATGTGTGTACGAGGGGGCTGTGTATGTGTGTGGCAATGTTAGTATGGGGGGCTGTGTGTGTATGGGTGGGCAGTGTATGTGTGTGTGTGTGAGGCAATGTGTGTAAATGTGTATGGTGTGTGTGGGGGCAGTGTGTGTGTATGGGGGGCAGTGTGTGAATGTGTATGGTGTGTGGGGGCAGTGTGTTTATGGGGCTAAAGTTCACTCTCACCACTGCGACCACCAGGAATCCCTGGTGGTCACAGTGTTGAGAGTGAACTCTAGCCCGTAGCTCCAGGGCTAGAGTTTACTCTCGCAAGAGCCGTAACGTTGCCGTGGTAACCGCGGCAACGATCTGTGCTCGCGCAAGAAGGACCCAGAGGAGCTGCAGGCTGAGCTCCCGGGTCCTCTCTTCCTCCCTC
Source organism: Pelobates fuscus (assembly GCF_036172605.1). Lineage (NCBI taxonomy): Eukaryota > Metazoa > Chordata > Amphibia > Anura > Pelobatidae > Pelobates > Pelobates fuscus. The sequence continues at coordinate 142,069,371 of NC_086321.1, read as the reverse complement.
CCCTGCCGGCTGCCCGCACGGTGCCTGCGGACAGGGGAGGGGGCAATTGCCCTCCTCTTACTCCCCCCTCCCCCTCTTCTTACCCCCTTCTTACTCCCACTCCCTTCTTACCCCCTTCTTACTCTCCCCCTCTTCTTACTCCCCCTTTTTACTCTCCCCCTCTTCTTACTCCCCCCTCCCCCTCTTCTTACTCCCACCTCTTCTTACCCCCTCCCCCCTCTTCTTACCCCCTCCCTGCTCTTCTTATCCCCCTCCCCCTCTTCTTACTCCCCCTTCCTCTTTTTACTCCACCCTCCCCTCTTCTTACCCCCTTTACTCCCCCCTCTCTTCTTACTCTCCCCTCTTCTTACCCCACTCCCCCCTCTTCTTACTCTCCCCTCCCCCTCTTCTTACTCCCCCCTTCCTCTTTTACTCCCCCCTCCCTTCTTACCCCCTCTCTCTCTTCTTACCCCCCTCTCTTCTTACCCGTCCCTCCGCTTACCCCCTCCCTCTCTCTTCTTACCCCCTCCCTCTCTCTTCTTACCCCCTCCCTCTCTCTTCTTACCCCCTCTCTTCTTACCCCCCTCCCTCTCTCTTTTTACCCCCCCTACTCCCCTCTCTCTTTTTACCCCCTCTCTCTTTTTACCCCCCTCTCTTTTAACCCCCCTCCCTCTCTCTTTTAACCCATCTCTTTTAACAACCCCCCTCTCTCTTTTAACCCCCCCTCCCTCTCTCTTTTAACCCCCCCTCCCTCTCTCTTTTAACCCCCCCTCCTTCTCTCTTTTAACCCCCCCCTCTCTCTTTTAACCCCCCCCCTCTCTTTTAACTCCCCCCCTCCCTCCCTCTCTCTTTTTACCCCCTCCCCGTAGCGTGGCCGAGCTGCTCTGCGTCCGCGGTGCCGGCCGGAGTGATAGGAAGGTGCACACACACTGAGTGTGCACCTTCCTGTCAGTCCGGCCGGGTACAGGAAACAGAAACTCCTGTTCCGCGCGGAACAGGAGTTTCTGTTTCCTGTACCCGGCCGGACTGACAGGAAGGTGCACACTCAGTGTGTGTGCACTTTCCTATCACTCCGGCCCGCACCGTGGACGCAGAGCAGCTCGGCCACGCTACGGGGAGGGGAGGTGAGAAGCTGCAGCCGCCTGAGCGCTCTTAAGAGAGCGCTCAGGCGGCTGCAGCATTTAAAGGGGCGGCCGGGCCCCCTGATGGCGGGCCCCCCTCCCGGCCGGGCCCTCGGACCATGTCCGAAGTGCCCGACCGGTCAGTCCGCCCCTGCGTTTAGATATTTTACATTTACCAGTGTGTTTTTTACGTATTGGATTCATTCTGGGCTAGTACTGCTGTTTGTCTCTTTATAGTTGGAAGATCTCCTGGTACGTTTAGGGTTAATTCCCCTTATACACAGTTTCATCAGTACAGCCACACTTGGTATAGGTAGGGTTACTTTGTGCAGTAAATTGCAGCCACACATTGTGTATATTACCGAGGGAAGATGCTTGCAATTAGCACAAACAGTGGCACAAATGCACCCTGCCAAGCAAATCTGTCCCTTTCTAGAAATTAAAAAAAGAAAAAAATCACAAATCAGCAAAACAATTCTAAATGAGTAAATCAAAGTTGGTGTACGTGGCACTGGCAGTAGCAGCTAAGCATCTACTTTCACAAGATGATAAATGGTCAGACAGTTTCTCTCCAACCTGCCTCTGTCGATTACTGACACATCCTCACCCTCTGCTCTGCCAAAGGATGGTGGAATTAGTAGTGGAGTATCACTCATTGTAGGTAAGTAGTGACAACTGTGCAAAATGAGATACAGCACCAGTGAACTTACTACTTGTCCTAGTACTTTATTGTTCTGCTTCTACCCTTAGTAATAGACTTGTGTTGTCTCTGCAGATGTTTCTTTATACCGGCACTAGTGAGATGGACCTTCACTTAATTTGCATTTTGTAAGTTGGGCTTCTCGGAGGCACCCAAAGTTTGCTTCTTTGGCAAAATGTATAACTTTCAACCCTTGCATCTGCTAAGTGTGTGGGTGGATTTACATTGGTGGTAGTGGAAGCTGTTACAATTCTAGCCTGTATACCAGAACTTGGTTGGCTAATTAATGCTAATGGAAATGTTGATAGTGGTGGTACTGGTGATGTTTATGATGGTGGTATTGGTGGTGGTGGTCGTGATGGTAACAATTACAGTAAGTGAGCCACATGTGCAACTCGTAGCAAGCCCAGTTGATGTTATATGTTTCTTTTAGATAAGGTAATTACCAAGCAGGTGCAGAGATAGTGGAGAAGATACAGAAGGTGACAGCAAGCTAGCTGCAGTAGTGAAGTAACCAGAATTATCATTACTGAATTCATCACCGCCACCACCACCACCAACAACAACAAAACAAACTGACATTGGAGACACTACTTTGGTCTTCACTGAAGAATGGCTCTGATGAACTCCACAAAGTAGATGCTGCTGATCTCTCCTTTAGTTGCTTCTTGAGGTATATCTCTTGAACTATCTGTGGCAGACAAATATGAAGTGCCAATGGAAGTGATGCAGCATGAAAAGAATGATATTTTTTTTTTTATCCTGGGTATTAAATTGAACATAATGTACATGATGTTAATCCTACTATCTTCAAGCTGAATATTACTAGTATTAGTAATGACACTGGTGGTGGAGGCAAAAGCAGTCCTTTTGGGCAAGTAAGGGGCGTTTTGACTCTGAAGGTGAACGCCTAACAAAAAAAAATGGTGATTCCAAGTTGGTGTTAAGTGGCAGTAGCTAGCAGTATACACATCAGTAACCATAATCACCAGTCTCACACTAGGATGACTGAAGAAGGCTATCTACCACTCAAAGTTTGTCTGAGAGTCAATGTGGCAGTAGCTAGAGGAACTGTTAAACTAGTTTCACGTTATCAATGATACACTGGCAACATCATATCTCCCTTTCAAACTGACAGACAGTAACTATTCTACAAGCTAGGTAGATAGAAACAGCACTACCTTAAACCTAGGATTGAGGGCAACAACACAGGCACACTCAGGGTAATTTACTCAAGTGAGAATTAAATACATTCAAAGTTAATGTCAAAGTTCAGGCCAGAGTACCTAAATTGCAAGCATAGCTAAATTAGATAATTTTTCCACTTTGGTTAATTTGACCTTAAATTTGAAATTCACTTTGAATAACCTCACAGTATCACTGCTGGTCTATCTCCCTTGAGAAGTTGCAAAATAAGGGGCGCCCATTGGGCATGCAAGGGGAATCTCCCATAATTTGGGTTAGCAGTTTTACAGTTAAGTCTTTACATTTGAAGGGGATGGGATCCCTTTTTCTTTTTTTAACTGATGGCTTAATTAAGTTTTAATGGGACATTTCCACCACATGTAGAAAATCTGTTGTTTTTTTTTAATCGCAAGCAGATGATAAGCTTGGATATATATTTTTTTGTTTTAGAGGGGTATAATGCCATCGAGATTGTAGTGGAGTTCATTCAAGTTCAGAAAGTGGATATTTTTATTCATTAAAGACATTGCATTATACCATTCTTTATTAGATATAATGATTACCAAATCATGTTGGGATATAAAACATTGAACTATTTTAAGGTAACTTCAGCAATCTTTGAATGCTAAGACAGTCACGAAGAGAGGATGGAGATATGCACAGTGCGAGGAACGAACACCAAGCTGGCTATTATATAAAGGGGTGTTAGCTTTTAACCCCTTAAGGACGGAGGACGGTTCAGGACCGTCATCGGCATTTTTGCGTTGCCGACCGGTGACGGTCCTGAACCGTCCTAACCGTCCAATGTACTTACCCGATCGCCGTCGTTCCCCCGGCGGCGATCGGCGTTGGTCCCGGTGTGGGGAGACTGCCTGCAGCCCAGACAGTCTCCCCATGGCGGTTTAGGACCCCTGTGGCCATGTGATCGCCCAACAGGGCGACCACATGGTCACAATAGGTGTCCTAGTCTCTGCCTGCAGGGGGACTGTCTGTGCTGACAGGCAGTCTCCCTGCAACTGTAAAATAAAAAAAAAAATTAAAGTGAAAGTTAATAAAAAAAAAATTACAATTATATATGTGTATATATATATGATATATAGACATATATTATACCTATATAATATATGTCTATATATCATATATATAATGTCATACTAAGTGTATTTTTATATTAATATGTACATATATTAATATAAAAATACACTTATAATTAAATTACACACGTATATATTATATATATAATAACTATATATATATTGTATATATATATATTATTATAAAATACGAATAATAAATAATTTAAATTAAATTAAAAAAATTAAAAATAATAATAAAAATAAAAAAAAATTATATATCTATACGAAATTTTATTCTAACTGTATTTTGATATTAATATATATATATTTATATCAAAATACACTTAGAATGAAATTGTATATATATCTATGTATATATAAATAAATAAAAAGAATGCGAACTATTCATATGTCCATATACAAAATTACATAAATAATTATATAAATATACACGTAGACTTCAAATATATAAATATGCATATATATTTAAATTCTACGTGCGTATTTATGTAATATTTTTTACATAATTAAGTTATTTTATTGATTGCAATTTAAGGGACCTGCCTGCCAACCCAGGCCGAAAGTCCAGAGAATTTAATTTGCTATCACTGTATTTTACCCTGTAACGTTCTACGACACCCTAAAACCTGTACATGGGGGGTACTGTTTTACTCGGGATACTTCGCTGAACACAAATATTAGTGATTCAAAACAGTAAAACATATCACAGCGATGATATTGTCAGTGAAAGTGACTTTTTTTTGCATTTTTCACACACAAACAGCACTTTTACTGATGATATAATTGTTGTGATACATTTTCCAGTTTTGAAACACTAATATTTGTGTTCAGCAAAGTCTCCTGAGTAGAACAGGACCCCCCATGTACAGGTTTTATAGCGTTTTTGAAAGTTACAGGGTCAAATATATGGGTCAAATATTTTTACATTGAAAATGGCCAGGTTGGTTACGTTGCCTTTGAGAGCGTATGGTAGCTCAGGAATGAGAATTACCCCCATGATGGCATACCATTTGCAAAAGAAGACAACCCAAGGTATTGCAAATGGGGTATGTCCAGTCTTTTTTAGTAACCACTTAGTCACAAACACTGGCCAAAATTAGCGTTCAATTTAGTTTTTTACTTTTTTCACACACAAACAAATATGAACGCTAACTTTGGCCAGTGTTTGCGACTAAGTGGCTACTAAAAAAGTCTGGACATATCCCATATTGAATACCCTGGGTTGTCTACTTTTAAAAAAATATGTACATGTGGGGTGTTATTTAGCAATTTATGACAGATAATAGTGTTACAATGTCACTATTGATACATTTTAAAAATGTATGTTATGAAAACCGCAATATCCTACTTGTACTTATAGCCCTATAACATGCAAAAAAAATAGCAAAAAGCATGTAAACACTGGGTATTTTTGAACTCAGGACAACATTTTGAATCTATTTAGCAGTTTTTTTCATTCGTTTTTGTAGATGTGTAAAATATTTTTCACATAAAATTCAAAAAACGTGTATTTTTTTCAATTTTTCATCATATTTTTTCATTTTTTAAAAATTAAATTACATGAGATTATATAAATAATGGTATGTAAAGAAAGCCCCTTTTGTCCTGAAAAAAACAATATATAATTTGTATGGGAACAGTAAATGAGAGAGCGGAAAATTACAGCTAAACACAAACACCACAAAAGTGTAAAAAGATGCCTGGTCGCAAATGTACAACATCGCAAAAACAGTCCGGTCCTTAAGGGGTTAAGCATATTTCTAAGCAGATAAAATTATAAACAAAAAAATAACAAATAAGGGTAATACTAGGCAATTAAAACATCAGATGAAATTATTTGGTCATAACAAGAATGGAAAACCTCAACTCCTCCAAACAGGGTTGAAGTGCCTGTTGAAAAAAGTAATTTTAAAAGTTTATCTAAAAATATTAAACAACTTGGAAAGCTTATCTAGCAATTGTGAATTAAGACCTAAGCTGCTGATTTGCCCCCCCCCCCCCAAAAAAAAAAAAAAATAAGCAACAAAAATAAAGCAAAAAATAAAAAAACAGCCTTTTCTTCATTCCATCTCCCTTTTTACTGGTGTCAGGAACGACACAGCAATTCACAAAATCAAAACAAGCATGTTCGTGAGTTGCACAAGTTGTTTGATCCTTCAATCTGGCATGTGGCGGTTTGGAAATCAGAATTTTGGACAAATTGTAGTTCAGAACAAAATTAAGATCAAATTAATATCATGATTTAATTTAAATGTTTTCATGGTATGTTGTAATAAAGTGTGTTTACCACTGGTTTGGTGCTTTGGTCCTATAGGAAGCAGGGCTTTCACATGGTAGGATACCTTGAGTTTGTTTGATGTGCCTAGGTATCTCTTAGTGTGCCCTTCTTAGTTACATTGAATAATATCCAGCACATACAGGCAATCAATGGTTAAAAGTAAAAATGGAAAGTCCATTGCCAAGGACAGAAATGAGATTGAATATTACCAGGCTGTGACACACTTCAATGGTTCAAAGGGTGTCAGAAAAATAATTGATTTCAATTCAACAGTAATAAGTGTAACAGGGTCATTTTGTAATCACTCAGAAGGAGTACGAAATCTTGCAGGCTTTGTGATAAAGAGATACGGAATGCTTAGATTTTTTTTTTCATTTTTACCTTCTCCTGAACTAGTTTCCAAGATTAAAGCAGAATAAAATAATGTATACAGTAACTGATCTAAAAGATCAGACTACTACAAAGCAATCTAGGTTTCATTAAGATATCTAGGGAAAATGTAATTTTTTTTATAATAGTTACAACTTTTCATTTTTACCACAACATTTAACTATCCAACTTGCGGCAGTGTTAGTGAGAGACAGGAATACAATTGCATGATAAAAATTGCATCGTAAAAATAAGAAACAAGCTTTCCCCCGGCCCCTCCTTAGTCATTTTCAGTTGATGCATTTTTTGGGCTCTATCTTGACAGGTTTTAGTGGACGCTGAGGCTATCGGCAATCTTTGGGTGGAATTTGTATGTCGCTCCAAAAGATATTCATGATAGTAAATCTTTGCAGCCAGTGGGCAGTTTTACTGTGCATTTGAGTGTTTTAATAGGTATAACTGAATACTAAATCCATTGGTGGTTTTACTAAATATTATTTTATACATTTGACAATAGTCTTAAATCTCACAACTGGTAGCTTGAACAAATTTGAGGTTTTCTATAACATATCTTAAACCTAAATTATTACCAAATGTATCCACTGCTGTTTTTGCATACTTATAGTTTATGCACAGTTATACTAATTTTAAAACAAACAGCAGTTTTAGTAAAAACCTAAATACAAAAACAGGCTCCGGACAGGGCTAAAATGGGAAAAACCTGTGTACTGATTTGTACCAACCATGTACTTGCACAATCATTCAAATTTGGTACGCTGTGCTCATGCTGCAGAGTAGGTTAGAGTGTGGTAGTGTGATATGAAACACACACACACACTCATTTAAATACAAATTGATGGACCAGACCATCACCACATAATGGACTTCAGCCTGATGCATAATGGCCGTCATTGGCTAGGAGATTTATTGTAAGAAAAGCATTGATCGAAAAGGATTGATTTTAGATCAATGTATTAATAGTGCATAAACTACAATGTAAATTGATACAAAAAAAAAATATGCAAAAAGAGTTTGGTATACCTCTCCAGCATTTGCATTCTATAAAGCAGGAAGGTGGTGTGTGGGGTAAAATGGGGCATGTCAGGCTAAGTGCAAATCAAGCAGGCCTGCTACTACTAAGGGGGACCATGCAGAGAGTGCTGTTTCAGTGCTCTGTGAATGGTCCTAGTGCCCCAAACCTATTTCAAGCTCATCTAATGATGCACTTGCAATACTCTTTTTGGGGACAGTTTCCAAATGTGTCCAAAGAGTAACACCATGAAACAAAGTTAGGACAACCAGACAGGATTCTTTAATAGGGACTCTCCCTCTGAAAATGGAACAGATTAGATGCCTGGTTGTGTTTAAAAAAAATCATTAGGCATGAGATCAAAAACTCAGTAAAAAATTGAATGGCACCCTAACATATTGGACCACATATACACTGTGTGCAGAATTATTAGGCAAATGAGTATTTTGACCACATCATCCTCTTTATGCATGTTGTCTTACTCCAAGCTGTATAGGCTCGAAAGCCTACTACCAATTAAGCATATTAGGTGATGTGCATCTCTGTAATGAGAAGGGGTGTGGTCTAATGACATCAACACCCTATATCAGGTGTGCATAATTATTAGGCAACTTCCTTTCCTTTGGCAAAATGGGTCAAAAGAAGGACTTGACAGGCTCAGAAAAAAAGAGATATCTTGCAGAGGGATGCAGCACTCTTAAAATTGCAAAGCTTCTGAAGCGTGATCATCGAACAATCAAGCGTTTCATTCAAAATAGTCAACAGGGTCGCAAGAAGCGTGTGGAAAAACCAAGGCGCAAAATAACTGCCCATGAACTGAGAAAAGTCAAGCGTGCAGCTGCCAAGATGCCACTTGCCACCAGTTTGGCCATATTTCAGAGCTGCAACATCACTGGAGTGCCCAAAAGCACAAGGTGTGCAATACTCAGAGACATGGCCAAGGTAAGAAAGGCTGAAAGACGACCACCACTGAACAAGACACACAAGCTGAAACGTCAAGACTGGGCCAAGAAATATCTCAAGACTGATTTTTCAAAGGTTTTATGGACTGATGAAATGAGAGTGAGTCTTGATGGGCCAGATGGATGGGCCCGTGGCTAGATTGGTAAAGGGCAGAGAGCTCCAGTCCGACTCAGACGCCAGCAAGGTGGAGGTGGAGTACTGGTGTGGGCTGGTATCATCAAAGATGAGCTTGTGGGTCCTTTTCGGGTTGAGGATGGAGTCAAGCTCAACTCCCAGTCCTACTGCCAGTTTCTGGAAGACACCTTCAAGCAGTGGTACAGGAAGAAGTCTGCATCCTTCAAGAAAAACTTGATTTTCATGCAGGACAATGCTCCATCACACGCGTCCAAGTACTCCACAGCGTGGCTGGCAAGAAAGGGTATAAAAGAAGAAAATCTAATGACATGGCCTCCTTGTTCACCTGATCTGAACCCCATTGAGAACCTGTGGTCCATCATCAAATGTGAGATTTACAAGGAGGGAAAACAGTACACCTCTCTGAACAGTGTCTGGGAGGCTGTGGTTGCTGCTGCACGCAATGTTGATGGCGAACAGATCAAAACACTGACAGAATCCATGGATGGCAGGCTTTTGAGTGTCCTTGCAAAGAAAGTTGGCTATATTGGTCACTGATTTGTTTTTGTTTTGTTTTTTAATGTCAGAAATGTATATTTGTGAATGTTGAGATGTTATATTGGTTTCACTGGTAAAAATAAATAATTGAAATGGGTATATATTTGTTTTTTGTTAAGTTGCCTAATAATTATGCACAGTAATAGTCACCTGCACACACAGATATCCCCCTAAAATAGCTAAAACTAAAACCAAACTAAAAACTATTTCCAAAAATATTCAGCTTTGATATTAATGAGTTTTTTGGGTTCATTGAGAACATAATTGTTGTTCAATAATAAAATTAATCCTCAAAAATACAACTTGCCTAATAATTCTGCACTCCCTGTAAATTGGTAGGCCAAATGTATACTTTTAAGGGTTTTGTGGTATAGAAAAATTAGAATGTCACCATTAGGTTGATAATTTTGTTGTTGTCATTGGTTATATTTATAGACTTATTTGTTATCAGAGACAAAGACACTGACAATAATGTTTGAAACTCCAGAATAGTTCTGGAGAAACTGTCTGTCATGTTCTCTTTATTTATTTTGCTAGTGTCAGAATGAATCCAGCGGGTTAGTGCAGATGAAAACAATATTTTAATGGTTATTGTAAGGCCTAAGGGTTTAACACTATCTTTTCAAACCAACACGAGTTCTAGGATTTGTAGATTGGTTTCCATTCTTTTATATTTTGAGCATAATGAGGAAGCCCTGGTGATTTTATCCAATGAAAAGATTCCAACGATAAAAATGTTTATTTTTTACTATTCTTTTCACGTCAAGTCTAAGTCAAAGTGGAGTATCCCTTTAATGAACTTTTGCAGGTGTTTATTAATCTTGTATGGTGGCATCCATGTTGTAAACCAGTATCCCTCTGACTTTCACAAATTAACAGATACAGTTGCTGGTTAGACTAGTTATGTTATACTGTATTTAGAACATAATGGTACTAACCAGAACCCCCTGGAGACCCTTTAATAATACCTAAAAAATTCACATTTTACTATAGTGAAAGATCTCTAGGTATGGGGATCTGATGTGTGCTCAGCTATTTTCTTAACATTAGTAACAAATGTAAACATGAATGATATTACTACACTAGTAGCTATTGCCACTATTTGATTGACTACCTAGTGGTGGTGTTTGTAAAGTTTAGAAAGTTAATATATAATTTAAGAATAGAAATCACCTCAGGATTTGTTTGTCTATACAGGTAAGAGTCAAGAATTATTACATCCATATATATATATTAGAATATCATGAAAAGGTAAGTGCCAGAAGTAACTCATTTTAATTCCTGGTTCCCTGGCTATTCGGACATGCCACTTCGCATTCATTTACTTGGCAAAAACCCAGTGCTACAGAAGCAAATCTCTGAGTTCAATATGTGAGTGAGATGAGTAGAACTGATATTTTTTCAACAGTCTCCTGAAAAATTTAAACACCGTATATAGTTTGGAAGGATTTGTCTCTTTATTTTTGGTCCCAATCAATGTGCTATTTCAGATTTTTGCAGTTTTATCCAGTTGACCTGCTACTGAGTGATGTGAAATATTTCTATAAATCCTGTACATACTGACATGCCATTTATTTAAATTGGGCTGTGATGGATATAACTTGAAAGTAATCAAACATTCAGAACATTATTGTATCCATTGACCGTATATTTTGCTACAAGGGTTTGCTCTGGAAGTGTATAAATTATGGTTGTCCCACAAGAGGCTGAATATCAGAGGTTACTCTGACATTAAAATAGGGTTTGCTGTGACAGCATTTAGCCTTTAAGCAATACTGTCTAACATCATACCTTTCGCTGTTTTTTTTCTGTATTTATATGTGTTGCACATTTTAAACTGTGTAGTCTGGGTTTTTGCATGATCTGATGCATATGTATTGTAGATATTATATTTATTCTGCTTTGTTCTTAAAGAAGCATACTTTTCTCTTTTTTTTTACATGATGAAAACATCATATTTAATTTTTTTTATTGAAGGCATAAAAGAAAATGTTGTGATAAACTATATGCAGGTTAATAATACCAATGATAAACAATGTGGAACAAAACAGTGCTAAATCAATAACACAAACTGAGTGCAAATTGAAAGGTACTCTTCTCATGCTCAAGTGGTATCTTCTAAAGGAGACCCTTTAAGAAATAAGAAAGTATTTACTAACGCCAGAAGGACTATCGAGAGATTTGATTAAAGGGGAAATGTCACATGCCAGGATTTTTAGTATGATATTTACCAATCCCTTATATTTTTAGCAAATATTGAATTTTTGCAGGTGGAGCGCAAAATCAGTTCCAGACTCTCAGAAAGATATTGAGATTGCTTCAAAAAAACATATAATAGTGAAGCACAGTAACACTTAAATACATTTATTATACATGCAAGACATAAAACACTCCTATCCACATCAAAGGGTTAGAGTCCTAGAACTAACAGTAATAACAGAAAAAATAGCCTCTTACAAGATTTAAAAAAGTGAGTATATGCAGTCCCAGCTGCTACTCACAAACACTTAGTAATTGCACTGTGCTCTCTGGAGAGCACAGTGCAATTACCTATCCGTGGAGGATGTGTGGAAGCCGGCTGCTGTGTTAATCGAGCCCGTGCAGGGGCACCACTAAGCGTTTGTGAGTAGCAGCTGGGACTGCATATACTCACTTTTTTAATCTTGTAAGAGGCTATTTTTTCTGTTATTATTGTTATGCCTAGGACTCTAACCCTTTGATGTGGATAGGAGTGTTTTATGTCTAGCATGTATAATAAATGTATTTAAGTGTTACTGTGCTTCACTATTATATGTTTTTCATTTCCATATATATCTGAGTTGAAGCAATCTCAAGATCTTTCTGAGAGTCTGGAACTGATTTTGCGCTCCACCTGCATACGTATATGATCTATTCGATTTGTGTGTGGTTTGGGTACACAGAGGTGTGCAGCAGCTTGTTGATATTTTAACCCTAAGTATTAGGGATATTGTCACCATTAGGTGGTGAGGAATCTTTTGCACATTTTTGTTTCTTCCCCCTTATTTTTTATTATTTTTATTTTTATTTATTTACTTTTATTTATTAGTTTTTCTCTATTTTGTTTATACATTTTTGTTAGCGCTTTTATATTATTGATACGAAATATTGAATTTTGCGATGTACAAATAAAACTCAATGTGGAAATTCAAACTTCTTAACTGTGCAAATTAATGCCTCCATTTTAGTTCTCTGTCAATCATGGTTAGAAGCCCTGTCGTTTTTGCTCCTGGCAACCAACAAAGCACAAAGAAAAGACCAGAAAATAAACAATGTTTCTATTTCTCCTCTTTATTAACATAGTTTGCCCTGGCTTTGATTTGCCTGAATTAGATTATGATGTAATTTGCTTAAACCTTTAATACAGGGGCGTAGTACTGAATACTGAACGCCGATGAAAATGGCAGCCTAGCCAAAGAGCTCCGTCCCACACAGCTACCAAAAGCACACTAACCTGACAGCAAACGACGAAAATGGGTCGTACTAAACGCCCCGAGGGCACACAAATGCCGTGGGGCAATCCCTGCAACTCCCAGACCGGTCCCATGGACGGATTCCTGCAGACGGCGGGAAGCTTGGCCGGCGAACCGGAAGGCCTGGGCCTGGAAATGGCGGCCTCACCTACCCGCCCGTGGACCGCGGGGACTAGAGATCCTACTCTGGTGGACATCGGCGCAGACATCAGGGCGCTGGCAACTTAGATGGTGACAAAGAGGGACCTCCAAGCCCTCTCTGACGATTTGCATGCCGCAATCCGCCTGGAGGTAAATGCACTGCACAGCAACGCACACCATGTCAGAGCAGGCAGAGACCTCCACCCTGGCAGTAACCAGACAAGGTAACATGTTATTTGCCCTCAGACGCCAGACGGAGGACCTAGATAATAGGGTCCGCAGGTCCAACATCCGCATACACGTGCTCCCTGAACCGCCTGCTAAGGGAGACGTAGAAGCTACTCTAACAGATCTCTTTCTTGACATACGGGGACCAGATATGCCAGACACCCTGACTTTCGACAGAGCGCACAGGGCGAACAGGCTGCGCATGGCGGACAACACACCCAGGGATATAATATGCTGCCTACATCAATACAAACACAAAGAACTGATAATGGCAAAAGCCAGAGCATGACTGCTATGGAGATTCCACGGGGCAGAGGTGGCGCTGTACCAGGACCTGTCCCCGCTCACGTTGGAGGCCCACAGGGCCATGCGGCCTATCACAGCACTACTGAGAGACCGGGGCATCCTATACAAATGGGGATTTCCTTTTGCCCTACTAGCAAGAAACAATAACGAATGGGTCCCCCTGCCGTGACCAGAAGAAGTCCCAAGCTTCCTGCAGCGCCTAGGCGTTCCACCCACAGACACCATGGACTGGATACTAGGACCCCTCGAACAAAGACAAGGGCCCCAAACCCAGATAACAGCGATGGCACAGAGGAGACTCACCAAGAAGACCTACAGCCCGCAGACACCTTGACCCGGCTGCCCCAGAGGAGTAACGTTGGACTGCCGCCTGGCCGCCTGCTGAGCCCTGACCCTGCACCTGGTCCACCCTACCAAAGCTGTGCATCAGATAAGTAGAACCCAAAGGCCCAGACACCGGGCACACAATTGAACCTCCAAACACCAGAGACTAATCACAAGGGGTGAACTGAGATCAAGGGGAGGTGGAGCATGTTGAGGTGGGGGGGGCAGGGTTAGGGGGGATAATGCTCACAATGGATAATTGCTCACACTGTAGCAGGTTTGGTTAAAGGTTGACACTTGGTATTAGCCCACTGATCTCACCATGGGAATGCATAAGGACACCCCTAGGCCCCTGGGCTACGTGCCTGGCCCACCAGTTACCTGAACAGCTACAGATAAAGGCAAGACCCCTATAACTACCCCAAGAAAACGGAACCCAGCTGAGGGTCTCGAGGATTGCTTGTAGATAACTGAATGGGGGTGGGAAATGGAATGTAATCTGGAAATGTTTCTGACTAGACGGACTCTAACTTAAGCGGACCTTGCTAGCACAACCTGACAGAGACGAAGAGTTAGACAGCCGAGCAGAACGCAACCACAGAAGAGACGGGTAACACTGGGGGACATGACGGACAACGCGGAGGGGATTGTGGGAAGAAACGGGGACGACTGGAGGGAAGCCAGGGACAACGACACAGACGATCAAGATGACCAGCATTGCCCGGGTCTATGTGGCCCCCCCCTATGAGTGCAGTGTGTATGAGTGCAGTGTGTGTGTGTGTGTATGAATTCACTGTGTGTGTGTGTGTGTGTTGCAGAGCCTTGGTGGGGGTGGGCATTTTTATTTATTTTTATTTATTTTTTTATTATTATTATTATTATTTTAATAACAATTTTTTTGTTAATTTTTTTTATTATTATTATTTATATTTTTATACATTTTTTCGTCCCCCCTCCCTGCTTCCTAGCTGGCCAGGGAGGGGGCTCTCCTTCCCTGGTGGTCCAGTGGCATTGGTAGTTCAGGGGGGGTGGGGGGCTGGCAGGGAGCACTTACCTCTCCTGCAGCTCCTGTCAGCTCCCTCCTCCTCCGCACAGGTCCGTGCAGCTCCTCTGTCAACTCACAGTGTAAGTCTCGCGAGAGCCGCTCTATGACCCCGTGGCTCTCGCGAGACTTACACTGGGAGCTGACAGAGGTGCTGAAAGGACCGGCGCGGAGGAGAAGGGAGCTGACAGGAGCTGCAGGAGAGGTAAGCGCTCGCTGCCAGCCCCCTGTCTGTATTATGGCAATGTAAATTGCCATAATACAGACACTGACTCGAGTATAAGCACTCGGCTTATACTCGAGTATATACGGTATTTAAAAAAAAAAATCTTTAATACAAATTTATAAGAAAATTTAACATTGTATGAAAAAGGGTTACGCAATTAATTGATCAATATTTTATTCAATGGTGTAAATTCTAGAGAAGCGACATTCCCCTTCTAGACCTTTAGTTTTACTTAAACTAGGCAGCTATGAGTTAAAATGTATACTAACTCATCTAGTAAACCAGTGTCTTCTTTCCTAAGTTCCAGTTCTAAAGTATAAACCTATTATTTTTAAATGTAATTATTGAAATCCAAAACTGTAATTTTGGTCTGGTGTTTCTGAAGGCGCCCATGTTTTTTGTGTTCTATACATTTAATAATGGCTCAATCTATTTCTAATTAAAGCTGAGAGCTGTAAAGCATGATAATACTTGAGCATTGATCTGACCACAATTTAATTTATACAAAGAGGATTGTGGAGTTGATGATCCATTAAAGAAATCCGACAGGCTAATAAATGACGATTTAAAAAAAACAAACAAACAAAAAAACAAAACAAAAGAACAATTATACTGTAATTAAAGACTTGTCCTTTTTTTAAATACCACTGTCTTCTTTGTTGCTGATTAGGGTATTTTTCCATAGATTTTGTCTGGTATAAATTAAAAACTTAATTATATTAAAAAGTCCATTTACAAAGACTTGGCTGGAGGAATAATTAAAACACAGACTTGCTTAACCTGAAAAGGTCATTAAATTAAAGATGTGTTTGGAAAAGCAATTCTCCGAGGGGAAAAATACTGATAATGCAATTGAAGAGTACTGTACTGGAAATTAGTGGTGATGTTGACTACCTTCTGGAACATATGTAAAAATGTAAAATATAATAGCCACCCTGGTAAAGGGTACACTATATAATGATAGCAATTATAGTAATAATATTAATTTTAGTTATTTTCCTTTATTTTGTGCTCCTCTCCTAACCGAGATAAAAGAACCAATTTTCTCATTGTACATAGGTAGATATATGATTTAATACTAATTATCTAATGTTAATAGATATACATTGCACTTTGAATATTATTTTGTAGTGTAAATAACTATTGTAAGTACAGTTGTTATGTTTAATGCATTGTAACAAAAAACAGAGAATATGCCAGCAAGTTCTCTTTGCACGAGAGATACAGCAACCCCAGACGATCGCTACGGCCTTTTTTGTACCTTGTCAGTGAGGTTTAGCTGATAACCCCTCTGGGCACAGTGTCCACATCTGGATTACCCTTTTGAATGTTATGTTTAATGCACAAGGATACCATTTGATTGCTAAAACAGAGCTAACATTGTGAGTGAGAATATGAGGCTTATAGAGATACTACATGAGTGAAATGCAATTTGATAGTTATGGAGTGTGTTTGGAACGTAGTGTTGCCTATTATTTTCTAATTTTAAAAGATCATGTTTTAGAGGGGTTGTGCTTTTGCAGAGGGCTGGGAAGAGGACATGCAGTCGAGGTCACAAGAGCAAAGAAATGTTTATTTTAGGGAGTTTCTTGGTTTATTGGGTGTTGAGCAACTGTTGGATCATATTAGATTAGCTTGAAAGAAATATATGAAGAGGATTATAGTTGAAGAGCCATGAAGTAAGGAGGAAAGGTAATAATGTAATGCCTTTCTTTATAACAGGTATCTCAAACTGTGCCCCCCCTCACCCCCCAGCTTTTCCTAAAGTCCAACTCTTAAGATATTTGGGCCATCTATTACAGTCAAATAATTCTGGGAGTTGTTAGTCATCAACATCAAGGTGCCAGAGTTTTAAATCACTGCTTACTGGGAACTATTGTGAATGTAATCATTTTGGGGAAGTTCTGTTCTAGTATGACAATACATTTCCTGTGGCTGAGCTGCCAGCCAATTTAGTTCACATATATATTTTGGATTATATGATGCATAGCTATTTCAGTACTACTCGACCTTTATTTCTGATGTATGTATTATTATTATTATTATCATCATCACCACAAATAATTGCTGCTATTATTTATATGACAACACATTTGCTAACTACAATTTGCTAGGAAACTAGGCAATTTAAAGCATTGTTATCTTGATTTTTTTTAAAGCTTTTTTATATCAGATGTATGATTGTAATTATACATTATGAGAGACAGCTCATGCTACTGTGGCATAACTAACGCTATCCCATGAGCTTTTGTTCTTTAAGAGGCTATTAAAAGCCTGGACATTATGAAGTCATGTTGATAAAGGTGCATTGCCCTCATTCATGGGTGTCAGTTCTTATATTATTATAATATTGAAATTTGCTTCATTCTGTGTTCTTAAGTTAACAGGTACACAAAAGGTGGGCATTTGTTTTTGCTACGATATGCATCAAAAACATGGCAGCATTTTCTTCTTTACACTTTCCTCAACTTTCTCATGCATAACACATGGATCCCTCTTCAGAATTTATTCAACAGTAAAAAAATAAAAAAATAATAAAAAAATAAATAAATATATATATATATATATATATATATATATGGGAATCTGGCACTCTACCTTTAAATCAGCTCTTTAAATTGACCCCGGTGCTGCACAGCATAAAAAGATATAGAAAACAATGAAGAGGGCACTCCAGAGGATTTTTTCATCCAGTTTTATGAGTAGTTTAGAGTTTAGAAGATCAACGTTTCGACCCAAGAGGTTTTTGTTAAGATTTATATACAAAAAAACACAATGACTGAAAGAAGAACTGGAAAGGAGGTGGAAAGTAAAGGCAGTAGTAGTCCCAGTTGTGATAGGAGAAATCAGGGCTGTGACATCCAAGTTGGGGGAGTGACTTCAATAGGGACAATAATGTGGTCAGGGACAATAAGCTGATTTATAGTAGTGGTTTGCAAGTCGGTTGTGGTGTG
Source organism: Pelobates fuscus (assembly GCF_036172605.1). Taxonomy (NCBI): domain Eukaryota; kingdom Metazoa; phylum Chordata; class Amphibia; order Anura; family Pelobatidae; genus Pelobates; species Pelobates fuscus. The sequence continues at coordinate 142,051,265 of NC_086321.1, read as the reverse complement.
CCAAAACCTACATTTGAGTAGGCCTGTAACCCATCAATTAAATAGCTTAATAAAAGGAGCGGTGGGAGGGCTGATCCGGTCATTCTCAGCCCAGAGGAAGGGGAGGCCTGTGATTTTACAGGCTGGTAACCCCTCCCACAACTACGGCTCCACCTACCGGCTCAGCCTTATAGATATATATATTAAAAACCAAACAAAATAAAATAGTAGACATCCAGAACACAAGCTCCTACAGCTGAGTTTGTTAGGAAAACGTAAGGATCATTGACCAGAGAATCACTGTACCCAGTAAGTGTGTCATGGCTTACATTCATTTCATAACATTCTCTCTGCCTTATGCAGCCTTGTCACAGGACCCACTTGGTATACCATCCTGCTTAGTTTTATGTACAGGGCTGCCATCAGATATTTTGAGACACCTAGCACAGCTCAAGTCCTGGGCCCCCTTGGACAGCCCCCAAGTCTGATCACAAGGTCAGTGTGGTGAAACCAACCTCGCCACTGGGCATTGGAGAAGCCTGTTTGCTCGCCTCCTGCCTGCTGACTATGGCCCCTGGGAGATTTGACCCTTTAAATACAGTATTTGGGCATATTGTATTTTATTATGCGACTGCTGGCCCTTTAAGAACCATCTGGGGACATACTGTGACTTTTGGGAACAATGCCCCTTTAAGACTATGGCCCTTGGAAGATATTGCCTGTTAAAGACTATTTTAGCAGATTGGATTTTTAAAGACTTGCTGCCCCTTTAAATTATATTGGAGCAGTTCTGCAGCTTTAAATTGTCATTTCGGATGCAGCCGAAGTGCCGAAATAGTCGAAGTTGCCACCATTCGACAAACGAACACGTGACGGCGGCCATCTTTGTTCATTCGAACGAGGTCAGCGGTATGTGTAGCCAAATCCATGGAACTGAAATCGGCTACACATTTTAACGAACACCGCTGACCCTTACCTTCTCCTACACTCCGTTTTCAGCTGCAGAGACTAAGTCCCGTTCGGCAGTTTGAACTCACTGCTATACTAAGCTAAATGCACGAATGGCCCCGTTCGTGCATTCGAATGGGACTTAGTCATTTTTCTGTGTAAAATAGACCGACTGCACAGCCCAAATCTATGGAACTGTTTTGGGCAGGAAAATGTGCTTGCGGTCGGTCATAAAGGACTCCCAGCTAACTTTTTATCTACTGGATGGATTTGTCTGGTTTTTGAGTATGTTTATATTTCAAGTACGCTGATTAATAATATATTTTATGAAGATTGGATGTATATTTCTAAAGTTATAGTACATATATAAAAACTGTATTTTTCTTGCTTGTGATAATTATGTTAACCCATTGTGTACCATAATTAGATCACAGGCAGAGGGGAGGATTTTGTGTGTAATTGCTAGGAGTGTTTTCTGTAATGTACGTGTGTTATTGGTTGCTCTGTAAAACCCTGTGGGCAGTACTAAGTTTGTGGATTGGGAATAAAAGAGGCTGTATGTGCCAGTACAGTTAGTTCTGCTTGACCCTCAAAACGAAGTGTCGTCTCGTTACTGGGGAAATCTGCTACAAGGGATTGCTATGCTAGTCATACTCCCTTGCTATATCACTACTAAGCTCTTGTAAGAGCTTGTTCCTGTCTTGGTCTCTGGAGGAGTCTACAGTGGTTATGGTGTCGGCTGGAGTGCTTGGAGCCCTCAGGAAGCGCTAGGAGCATCCTTCAACGGAGGTATCCAGTCGGGGTGCCAGGTGATCCGTTACAGTCAGCCTCTGAGTCCTCCCACAGGCTCCACCCCTGTGTGTCGGGATGCATGTAGTGAAGTGTATGTGTGCGTAAGGGATACACATAATGTGTGGGTGTGTGTGTGTGTAGTGGATGCAGTGTATATGTGAATAAGGATACATGCAGTCTGTGTGTAGTCGATACAATGCATACATGTAAAGAATACATGCAGTGTGTGTGTAAGGGAGGCATTGTGTGTTTGTGTGTGTAACGAATACATGTAGTATGTGTGTAAGGGATGTTTTTTGTGTGTAAGAGAGAGCTTATGTGGTAGGATAGGGGCCGAGGAGAGGAGAGCATTTTTTTTGTTATTATTATTTTTATTTAAGTATATTCCCCCTTCTTGCACAAGGACAGAGGTAGAGCATTCTCTGGTGGTCCTCTGCTGCTTTTTGCGATCCGCGGCAATGTGTGATATCAGAGCATTGGCATAGTAAGTTGCAGCAATACTCTTAACTAGAGATGTCCCGAATAGTTCGCTGGCGAATAGTTCCTGGCGAACATAGCTTGTTCGGGTTCACCACGGATGGCGAACATATGCGATGTTCGGTCCGCCCCCTATTCGTCATCATTGAGTAAACTTTGACCCTGTACCTCACAGTCAGCAGACACATTCCAGCCAATCAGCAGCAGACCCTCCCTCCCAGACCCTCTCACCTCCTGGACAGCATCCATTTTAGATTCATTCGGAAGCTGCATTCTTTTTTTTTTATTTATTTTTTAGACAGAAGTGTATATTTGAGCATGCTAGGCTGAACGTACGTATATCATGGCTAGTTGCACTGAGGGTATGAGTATATAGCAGTACATTGTTGTGAAAGATGGCTGTCATGTTTAGGGTGTAGCTTGCACGTTATCAACGGTGTATTTATATTAGCAGCTCCACCACTAGTTATAAATCAAGTGTCATTTCGCCCCTTGAAATGAGACTAGTGAATAACATAATACATGAACGGTTAAGGTAAAGGCATGTAAGGAACTACGACAATAAACTCTTTAGGAGGTGAAATAATGACATGTTTAAACGCTTGCTACTTTACAATTAGTTAATGTGCAGAGAGCAGTTCATGTGATCAAAGGCATGGTGTGGAGGATCGGCTATAGTGGGACATGCTTGGCAGGCTGCTGTTTACTGCTTGTGCTCATCCGATCCCTTCTGGGCGCCAGGTGCAGACCCTGGGAGTCCCTGATACCTGGAACAACAAAGGCAAGTCTCTGGCTGAGTGCCGGGTTCGCAGCTTGAGGTGGTGGAAGCTTGTTTTGTCGGGTGGTCGGATCTGTCCCGGTGGTGCTTCACGTCCGGTGCGGGATTGTGGTGGCTTAAGGTGGAGGCGAGCGCTTGACGTGGGGTAGGCTCTGCATTTCTGTTTGTGCCTCCGGTCCCGTCTTCGACGCCTTTTGCGTTGGTGGATTTTAATGGGGACTGCTTCGCTTAGCTGTGGTGGAGCTTGTTGGGGCTGTGGTGGAGCTTGTTGGGGCTTCCTGCTTGTTATTTGCTTCCAAAATTGATTAAAGAGTCTGTCCAGCTTAGACTCAATATCCTGCCATGCTTTGCTGGTACCAGGAGGAAACACGGCTGCCGCCATATTGGGAGAGTCGCAGATGAGTATGTCAGCCTGGGCGGCTGTGCTCTGTGCATCCATTAGCTCCAGACAGCCTCTCAGGGGTGGACCGGGATAAACCCCACCGGTCCGAGGTGGGGGGGGGGGTAACGGAGCTCCTTCCGGGGAGTAGCTGCTCCTGGGCATCCCAGGATCGGGAGTTCGGCTGCCTCTCCCGCCCGGTGAGCACCAGGCCACACTTGCCACGTGGAGGTAAGTGAGAATCTGTCGAGTTGCTGACCGCTATTAAGCATGTCGGGTCGGTCAGGTAGGAGCAACATTGCTGGGTCATCCCCTTCTGGGGTGAAATTCGCTTGTTGATAGCTGCTTAAAGTGAGATATTGAGGGAGCTCACACGAAGTTCGTCTTTCCTCCATGACAGCTAGGCCCCGCCCCCCAGAAGCTGCATTCTTAGTGAGAGGAGGGACATTGTAGCTGCTGCTGATTTAATATGGAAATCGATAGCTAGGCTAGTGTATTCAGTGTCCACTACAGTCCTGAATGACTCATCTGATCTCTGCTGTAAGGACAGCACCCCAAAAATCCCTTTTTAGTGCTAGAACATCAGTCTGCTTTTTTTTTTTCCTGTGTAATCTAATTGCAGTTACCTGCCTGCCAGCATGTGTGTCAGGCTCACAGCGTATACTGTGCCCACTTGCCCAGTGCCACCACTCATATCTGGTGTCACAATAGCTTGCATTTAAAGCAAAACAAATGTTTTTGACTGTAATATAATAGCAGTCAGTTTCCTTCACAAGTGTGCATTTCAGGGCCTGCCAGGGCACAGTGTCACACCAGTACAACTCATATCTGGTGTAACAGTAGTGTACATTTAAAAAAAAGAAAAAAAATTGACTGTAATAGATTGAATAGCAGTTAGTTGTCTGCAAGCGTGTGTGTCAGGCCTACAGCGTCTACTCTGCCAACTTCTGCCAGTGCACAGGGCCACTCATATCTGTTGTCACAGTAGCTTGCACGCATAGTACCACTAATCGAAAAAAAAATGTCAGGCCACCCCGCAGGGGCCGTCGTGGTCGTGGTGCTGTGATTCCCTTTGGCCCTAGAATAATGCCCAGTGTTCAGAGGCCACGTATCCTGAACTCGAAAAGTTCTGAGGACATAGTTGACTGGCTAACACAGGACACCCAATCTTCTACAGATTCCGCTCGGAACCTTGACGCACCATCCTCCTCCAGCTTAGCTTCGGGCACCTCTCACGTTACCACTCGCCCGCCTGCCGCCACCACCAACACTAGCACCACAGCCGCTTCACTTGATCTGTCAGAGGAGTTATTTACACATCAGTTGGAAGAAATGAGTGATGCGCAACCATTATTGCCAGAGGATGTAGATAACAGGGATATGTTATGTCTCAGTCAGGCAGCATTACACACATGGACGTACGGTGTGATGATGATGATGTTGTACCCGCTGCTGCTTCCTTTGCTGAGTTGTCAGATACAAGTGAAGCGGTTGATGATGACGATGCATCCGTGGATGTCACATAGGTGCCCGCTAGAAAAGAAGAAGAACAGGGGGAAAGTTCAGATGGGGAGACAGAGAGGAGGAGGAGACGAGTTGGAAGCAGGGGGAGGTCGTCGCAAGGAGCTAGTGGCACAGTCAGACAGCATGCATCGGCACCTGGGGTCAGCCAGACAGCACGCCAATCAACGCATGCTGTTGCCACCACCAGAATGCCGTCATTGCAGAGCTCAGCAGTGTGGCATTTTTTTGTGTGTCTGCCTCTGACAACAGCGATGCCATTTGCAACCTGTGCCAAAAGAAACTGAGTCGTGGGAAGTCCAACACCCACCTAGGTACAACTGCTTTGCGAAGGCACATGATCGCACATCACATTCACCTATGGGATCAACACATGAGTACAAGCAGCACGCAAACTCAAAGCCGCCATCCTCCTCCTGGTCCAGCTACTTCAGCCACGTCAACCACTGCTGTCCTCCTTGACCCCTCTCAACCATCCTCCACTCCGTCTCTCGCCTTGAGCAGTTTCTGCTCATCTGCCCACAGTCAGGTGTCTGTCAAGGACATGTTTGAGCGTAAGAAGCCAATGTCACAAAGTCACCCCCTTGCCCGGCATCTGACAGCTGGCTTGTCTGAACTCTTAGCCCGCCAGCTTTTACCATACAAGCTGGTGGAGTCTGAGGCGTTTCAAAAATTTGTAGCTATTGGGACACCGCAGTGGAAGGTACCCGGACGAAATTTCTTTGCACAAAAGGCAATCCCCAACCTGTACTCGATTGTGCAAAAGGAAGTAATGGCATGTCTGGCACACAGTGTTGGGGCAAGGGTCCATCTGACCACTGATACCTGGTTTGCAAAGCCTTCAATGACATCAGTGAGGACAAGGAACGGGACATGGCTAGCTTGGTATCCAACCTTGTGCAAATGGGGAGTTTGCGGTTGTGCAAATGGACTGTTTGCGGTTGTTTGCGGTGCGTTAAACGGGGAGTTTGGTCTGTCACTGTGAAGCTGGCGTAACCCTTACACTACCTGATCGATACAACATCAAACCTGATGTTTTAAAGCACGTTATTCCAAATAATTTAGGAATGTTAGGTGATTTATGCCCTTTATGGATTAAAACCAGACTCTGCATCAACTATGTAATTTTCCATGGGAGTTTTGCCATGGATCCCCCTCCGGCATGCCACAGTCCAGGTGTTAGTCCCCTTGAAACAACTTTTCCATCACTATTGTGGCCAGAAAGAGTCCCTGTGGGTTTTAAAATTTGCCTGCCTATTGAAGTCTATGGCGGTTCGCCCGTTTGCGAACATTTGCGGAAATTCGCGTTCGCCGTTCGCGAACAGAAAATTTTATGTTCGTGACATCTCTACTCTTAACCCCTCTTCAACCCCCAATCGAAAACAGGTTTGTCAAAATGTACAGACTTTGAGCTAATTGCAGTGAACAAATTATACAAAATCTTTTGAAATTTCAACACAACAAATGCTTCATGTGGCTTCCCCAAATTCAAGTAAAAAAAACCTTCATGGCAAGCATATTAAGTACTTAGTAGAGCACTCTTTTGCTTTCATGACATGCTGCAAACGAAATGCCAATCTAGATACCTGGTTCTGGCAATGTTCCTCAGGAATCTTAATATTTCTGGGTTTGCGTGCTGCAACTGCCTTCTGAAATGCTACCAGAGATTCTCTTTGGGGTTCAAGTCAGGTGACTGTGATAGCCACTGTAAAATTTTCCAGGACTTATTCTGAAACCAAACTTTGGTGGTATTTAAGATATACTTGGGATCATTGTCTTGTTGGAAGGTTGCCTCCGGTGCCATCTTGGCGGGAGCTGGCGGAGTAGGCCGCACAAATGAGTGTCGAATATCGGGTAATTTAGGGTCTTCCGGGAGACGGAATTTCTTGTACGGGGGTCTCGTGCTTGGTTGCTTGTGGGAGCCATTTTACGGGTTTTTTGTGTGTCTTTAGCTGATACAGAGCTCCACAGAATTATGTCCGTCTAGTCAGGCAGTCGGCCATGCCCCCCTTTTCAATATGTCCAATTTATGAACTTGTAAAAATAAAACTATGTATTTTTCGGAGTGTAAGATGAACCCGAATATGGGACTCACACATATTTTTTAACTTGAAATGTAGAAGAAAGAAATAAAACAGTTATTAGAATGTTTTAGCCCTCTTTTGTGTCTCTTACATCCCATGTGCCTTTTTTCAGCCTCTCACCAGCCCCTCACCAGCCTTGTGTTTTTTGTACACCCCCTCTTTCCCTTGTGGTTTTATCTTTTTGGTAGCTTGGCCCCCCATCAGTCTCTATTCATTTATCTGTTCCTCACATTTACTCCTGTTCGCTTTTCTTCATATTCCTCATATTCACATGGTGCTTCTCTATTCTATTACTTTTCCCCTTGTCTTCCACCCTTGTTCATTTTCCCCTGCTGTTCTTTGCTTTGTCTCTCTCCTCTCATACCTCCCTTTCCTCTCTTGTTCCCCTCATCTCACCCTTCTTCCCATGTTTATGTAACTAGTCCAACCTTCCAAGCACACACCTTATTGCTGCCCAGAGGCTTTGAGGTTGCAGGAGCTATCCTGTAATTATAGGTACTTTGGCAGCCTACCAGATAAGACAGGATAATTAATTCCCACTATATCACCAACGGCCATGCTGTGATCTTCGAGTGCACAGAGAAACTTCACTGAACAGAGTGACTAAGTGTCGCTCCTGCTAGTCACTTTGATATTGTGCTGGGTAACCTTCAGAATATAGTAATTTCCTATATTCCCAAAAATACGGTACATAAAACTTTTATCATTGTAAATATTATTTTAAAATTCCTACAAATAAAGTTTTTTTTTTCTTTAAATTACTTTGCAGCTGCCATTTAGTAAAATGTTTCAGTGTCACTGTGATATTGCCTTTGGCATATACTATTCTCGTTTAAAAAGCAATTGCATTATATAAAATGGATAATGGCACCTTATATAGTAAATGCCTTGGTTATTGTCTTGAATTGTACTAAGTTGTTCCACCTTAGAGTGAGATAGACATTTCTTTTCTTTGTGTGTTGACCTTCTGGGCAAACTGTGATAATCATTGCCTGGCTTTTGGGCTTTTCTGTACTGATGTTAACAACAGTGTATTTATTCTATATTCTATGACTAACCTATTGGTGTATCAGTATATCCATGGATGTTTGGGGTCAGGGTTAGCAAGAACATTATGAAAGAGGGTTTTTAAATATAAATGTGTGACAGATACCAAAAGGTATCTAAGGTTGTCCTTCCAAGAATGAATATAAATTAATTATATAAATGATAGAAACAAGATTCAGCAAATTACAGAAAATGTTCTTGACCTTAGTCCCTGTAGAAGCTCCTGACGTAATATTATTCTCACATTTTTCTCAGAAATACCAGGTTCTCCTCAATAATATAAAATATAATGTTTTATATCACTTTAGAGAATAACTCAAGGCACCCAAAGTGACTACATAAGATTGCATAAGATAGAGCATCAAGCAAAAATGATAAAACACAATCTAAAATTTTGGCATGACACCAAATTCTAAATTTTTCTTTGCTTCTGTTCTATAAAATATACATCAGTTTAAGTTTTCTTGTGACAACTGTATAACAGCTCATATTTTGCATTTTCTAAACGTTAGATAAAAGGAATAAATAAAATACTCAAACCATTTTCTCGAGTCCAGTCGGTGGAGCTTAAAATTTCAGTCACGGAAGCGCAAGCCAAAAGAGCTTATGACGCCACATCTCACACCAAATAAGCTCCAAAACTGTGCAAAATTGTGGGACATCCTGAAAAAAGGGATAGAAAATGGTGCAAGAATCAGGCTTATTTCTCCGAGTGATAGGGAAAGTGTGGAGAACCTGGTCCTGTGTCCATTCGTTTGTCGAACACTCTGAGCTCCCTTGGCTCCATACATTCTCTCTCTTTAACGTCATCTAAGTGCTCTACTTTGGTAGCTGTCGTTTGGGAAAAGCAAAAACCAAATGCACCACCAAAAGCAAGCACCCTGGCAGATGTTGGCCATTTTATTTACCGAATACTGAGAGCGGGACTTGGCTGCAAACTTCATGGAATTATATTTGGCCACTGGACCACGCAGTTCCCAGTATATTTGTCTTGCTGTTTTGCCTCACTTATAGACATGCCAGGAGAGCGCTAATTGGAGGGAATGTACTATGGACTATGAGGAACAATTGTTTCCTAGAGCCAGGAGGAGCACACATTTATTTGACCACATAAACTCCTGATATTTGAACGGCCAAGACCACTTTTTCCCTGGAACTATTTTGGGCTTTGCCCATGTGTGTGTCCGGTTAAAACTTTATGTTTCATGTTTTATGTTCGACTCGCTGTATCTTGCAATTAATTAACTTACTAGTGTTTGGCTTAATTATCTCTCAGGCACAGAGACGCCTGGGCGGGGATTGTATATCTTGTATGGAGATCCCATATTGGGGTCTGTGCATAAAAAAATGAGTTTGGCTCAATAAAGATAATTGTACTTTCAGAACTGTGTGTTGTCCAGTTACTGGGAGGGAAAGAGCTATCCACTATTCAGCGTCTTGTTCCAGTTCAGGAAGGATTCAGTGGAGAACGTCCTTGTAAGGACTATATCTTTGCTACAGAAAGTAGCATAGAAACATGGAAACATAGAATTTGACGGCAGATAAGAACCATTCGGCCCATTTAGTCTGCCCAATAATTCAAAATACTTTTAATTAGTCCCTGGCCTTATCTTAAGTCTAGGATAGCCTTATGCCTATCCCACGAATGCATAAACTCTCTCACTGTGTTAACCTCTACCACTTCAGCTGGAAGGCATCCACTACCCACTCAGTAAAGCAATACTTCCTGATATTATTTTTAAACCTTTGCCCCTCTAATTTAAGACTATGTCCTCTTGTTGTGGTAGCTTCGTATTTTAAATATAGTCTCCTCCTTTACTGTGTTGATTCCCTTTATGTATTTAAATGTTTCTATCATATCCCCCTGTCTCGTCTTTTCTTCCAAGCTATACATGTTAAGATTCTTTACATTTTCCTGGTAAGTTTTATCCTGCAATCCATGAACCAGCTTAGTAGCCCTTCTCTGAATTCTTTCTAGGGTATCAATATCCTTCTGAAGATACGGTCTCCAGTACTGTGTACAATACTCCAAGTGAGGTCTCACCAGTATTCTGTACAATGGCATGAGCACTTCTCTCTTTCTACTGCTAATACCTCTCCCTATACAACCAATGAAGCATCTTCAAGTTTAAAAGAGAAACCGTCTACATCAAAAGCCTAGACGTTGGAAACAAGACGAAAAGCTGGCAAAGTGACAAAAGTTCATTCATCAGCCTATGACACAAAAAATGTTTAGTACAAGATCCATGTCCCAAAGATGAGAATACTTGAGAGCTGGAGGCCGTGCCATCTTAATGCCTCATAAGAGCCTTGAAATCAAGGGATCCTGACCAATAGGAATTCCCTGTACTGGTGAGTGAGCTGTTGAAATGACAGGTCTATTACATTGATAGAACAGTATGTTCTCCCTAAAGAAAACAGGAGAGACCAAAAGTATTAAAATGATGGAACAGGTGCTGTTAAGGGATCAAGTGCCCTCTCCATACATCAATAACTCTAGGACCTCCATTAGAAAAGATAGCATCTTTTTTTGTGCCTAGAGCCAATGAATCCCATAATAGGTTCCTCACTGCCTGCAATAAGCCTTCAACATTCATGGATCCCTGGAAAGTATTCAGACAGAAGCAGCACTGAGTCATTATGAGATAATTCCAAGAGATATAGGAACCATGCTTGATTCTGCCAAAATGGGGTTATCAACAATATTGATACTCACTGTTGTTGAAGCTGGTGAAGGACCCGCTTGATCATGGTGAAAGGAGGAAAGGAGTAGGCCCTATAGGGGGGTCATAACTGAAAGAATGCATGAACTCCTGTGTAGTAAAGAACTGGAAGCCAGTTGTAAAATTCCATGAGATGTTGATTGGTCCTTGAGACAAACAGGTCCCCATAGAAAATTCATGTGATGATGAAAGATGGATTCATCTAGTCTCCATTCACTGTTGCATCAGTCCCTTATGAGATTGACAGCAACCGGTAGATACTCTGCTCGTAGAGTGATAGTGCAATCGAAGCAGAACTGATAGATGTATTTTGTAACATGTGAAAGGACTCGAGACCTCGCTCCACAGAGCCAATTGATATATTGTACCACTAAGACATTGTCTATCTTCAACAGACAGATGTCTGATCAGACTGTGAATAGCAAAAGACCCAGCAATGTGAAGGTCTTCTTCCATCTCCTATCAATCCCCATAGACTGGCATAAGATTCCACCAAGAATTCTGGAGAGTGACTAAAGATCGCCTTGCCATTCCAGGCCCGCATATGAAAGAGTTACTTATGGAGATCCGCTCTGACATCTTCTGTAGAAGATCCCATATAAAATGTACGTCTTACACTTTGTAGACTACAAAGGTGTTGAGTTGTCATAGATTTATAAGTGGGCAAAAGTGTTCTTTCGGACTAGGAAAGAAGTCTCATAGTCTGGTGCCAATCGTGCGGCACCTTTGGATGAAAGTGTTTGAATTTCAAAGTTGATTTAGATTGCGTTTTCTAGAAAATACTCCTGAAACGGCTGTGAATGGTAATCTAATGTCATACCCCTGCACTGACCCATGCATCTGTAGAAATTGCATTCCGGTTCTGAAGGAAGAGGGAAATCTTGCGTGAGAGGTACCATCTGATCATAAGAGGGAATGGAATGCATTGCCTTCTGGCTTTCATCACTTGATAATGTAATGGAAACTGATATATTTCTTGAATAAGGAGAGGAGTCCTACCAGTCTTGCCATAGTCAGAGTGGAAAGTGGTGTTAACGTAAAATATGTTGGATTTCCTTTTGAATCAATTCGATTTTTATTTGGGTCAAGTGGAAGATGGACTTTACAGAAGAGAAGAATGTCTTCTGGATAGATAAGGCAGCAGATTCCCATGGACCGTAGATGTGCCAGGACATATATCAGGAGTAGAGCCAAGCTGAGGCTAAAAGGAAGGCAAGTGATTTTTCGAAATAAAACACAAAAACTGATAACTCAGTTCTCGGTACTCAGTACTGAAAGTTAAGCGTCTTTTAGAACAAGACGTGTGTACCAACCATCTTTCTAGAGAAGATCCCCCAAGAGATGTATGCCCTCCATTTTGAATTGTGTGTAGACTACAAAGTTGTTGAGGTTTATGACTGGGTGAATGTCATGTGTCCATTGAGTTCAGCATTCCTCACATCAGTTTTTTGCTATTGATCCAAAAGAAGACAAAAAACCCAGTTTGAAACACTTCAAATTTTGCGATAAACTAGGAAAAAAAATCTTCTTGACCCCAGAATGGCAGTGTGAAGAAAAGAACCTTTTAATTCGTAACTTTAATGGCCATTCGTAACTTTTATGTTTTATGTTTTATTAGTTGAAACTACAGAATACCGACCACCCCCCTGGCTCATTATCTACAAAGGGAACTGTTGATTGAGCGCTCTCTCTGGGTGTTTAGCCGAATGCCACGTGTGGGAGAAAATGGCGGCCATCTTGTTTCCACGAAAGGAGGCAGTGGGACTTGGTCGTTAAGTGTCTGGAACTAAAATCGGACACTCGACTTCTCTAACAGCGGTAAAAACACCCGCTTCCTTTTCCCGAACAGCTAGGAGAGCGCTGTTTGGTAGTTTTGTTCCCACAAACAAGGGGAACAATCGCTCCTATGAGCCAAGGGGCTCCGTTCGTGCTTTTATTCATTTATTTGACATTTTCAAAATAGACCGACCACACAGCCTAAATTCATGGAACTGTTTTGGGCAGGAGCCTCGTGTGCGGTCGGTCAAATGGGACTTACATGAAATTCGAAAACCCCTGAACTCATCTGGGTGATTTTTGGATATGTTGGTCACCCAGATCAGGGCTATCAGGTGATGTGACATTTATGGGGGTCCTGTATGTTTTGGGGTGTTTCCACGTTTTTTAAAAATTGTGTTCCCTCTGCCTGGAGATAATTAAGTTATTACTTTATCTGACCCAATTATCTCCAGGCAGACAGGAGGCAATGAACTGTTTGTACTGGGATATTTCCCCTGATTTCAGGTTGTTCTATTTTATACTTATTTTACGTATTCTGGGTGTTTTCCCACTTTTTTGTTTAGTTGTACTGGGAGTGTCACTGTTTGTCCCTGCATTGTCATTGGCTGTAATAAGTTATGTCCCTGTTTTCCATCAGGTCCAAGGGGGTGTTCCTCTGGCCTGGAGAATTGCATAAAAGCCAGTGTGGCACAATAAAGATTCATTCCTGTTGTACCCTTTATGAAGTCTAGGCTCATGTTTGGGTAACTATCTACTTGCTGGGAAGAAACTACTTGGATTCTGCATTCGTCTGGGACTATTCGTATCTACACCCGAACTGCAACTATAATCACTACAGCTTAGCAATTCGGGAGGAATAGGCAAACAAGGTACTTAATATACCAGCGTTCATAACAGGCAGTCAGGTTTATACATCAAGGGAAAAAAATATTTGATCCCATGTTGATTTTGTCCGTTTGTCCACTGACAAAGAAATTATCACTCTATAATTTCAATGGTAGGTCTATTTTAACAGTGAGAGACAGATTAACAAAACATTTTTTTCCAGAAAAAAGCATGTAAAAAAATTTATAAATTGATTTGCATGTCAATGAGCGAAATAAGTATTTGACCCCTTTGACTTAATACTTGGTGGCAAAACCCTTGTTGGCAACCACAGAGGTCAGACGGTCCTGGAACCGCTCCCTCCTGAAGCCGAATGGGGAATTCGCTCTAGACACCCCCAGGCACTGGATGACACTCAGTCCTGGGAGCTCTAGTCCTTACAAGGACTTTCCCCATTGAATCCTCCACACTGGAATAGTGATTAAAGAGTAGCTCTTTTCCCTCCCAGTAACCAGATGACACATAGTTCTGGGAGTTCAAGCTGGAATACCTTTAATGGCAGCCACAACTGGCCTTATATGCAGGTCCCCATACAAGGGGCACTCCCCCCTGGAGAGTAGACTACAGTAAAAACATACTCATGATTACATTGGCTCTCAGGTCCAGGACACTCCCATACAAAACATGATAATCCCTCCCCTGTGCCTGGGAGAGAATTGAGTCAAGCACTATATTAAACTCAATTATCTCCAAGCACAAAAAACACACATTTCACAAACACCCCAAAAGCACATGAAAAATATATACAATTCCACAAAATTCCACTGATAACTCCGATCTGGGTGACCAACATATCCAAAGATCACACAGATCGGTTCAGGGGTTAAGGAATTTCCTGAAAGTCATAAGTTGACCGACCGCACGCGTGGTTCCCTAGCCGAAAATAGTTCCATAGAATCGCGGCTAAGTGCCGCTGGTGACCAACTGGGAACCGCAAAGTCATCATGACGAAATTAGTTCCTTGGAATTGCGGCTAAGTCCCCATGAAGTCTATTCGCAGTTTTGGTCCATGCGAACGGCCGCCAGGGAGCTAGCATTCGGTTCTATGCGCACTAATGGAAAGTGCCGAACCATGGGAACCATTGTCACTGTCCTGGCCCATAGTCGGTGTGCAGGAGGCTGGCAAGCAGGCTCCTCCAGAACCTCGTGGCAAACTCACGAGGACAGGATACTTTGTCACACTGATAAAACCACTTCTACAGGCAGAGAATCCCACATCCTTATTCTTGTTATGATAAAAAAATTGTTATGATAAAAAATGGTTCCCTTTTAGACAAAATCTCCTTTCTTGAAGTCTAAATGCATGACCTTGTGTCCTATGTATAGTCCTGTTTATAAATAGATTTACAGACAATGGTTTGTATTGGCTGTGGATATATTTATATAATATTATCATATCCCCTCTAATGCGCCATTTTTCTAAACTAAAGAGATTTACATTTGTTAATTTTTCTTCATAACTAAAATGTTACATTCCTTTTTATTAATTTTGTAGACCACCTCTGCACTTTTTCTAGTGCCATAATATCCTTCTTTAAAGCAGGTGCCCAACATTGCACAGCATATTCAAGATGTAGTCTTACCAGTGATTTATAAAGAGGCAAAATGATATTTTCATCCCGAGAATTAATGCCCTTTTTTATACATGACAAGGGCCGGCCTTAGGTGATCAGGTGCTCTGTGCGAGCCCCTTCTACAATAACCCTCTTCCGCCTACTATAAAACCCCCTTTTTACAAAACCCCTGGTCCTCCTTTAACAAAACCCCTGCTCCCGCTTCTACAAAGTTCCTTCTCCCCCTTTAACAAAACACATGCCCGCCCTTCACTAAAAACCTTCCCAGTCCACCAAATCCACTGCGACCCTATACAAAAGCCCTGCTCCCCTTCTACAAAACCCCTGCACCCCTTTATACTAAACCCGATCCCCTTATACTAAACCCCTGCCCCCTCTACAAACCCCCTGCTCCCCCTTCAACAAAACTCATGCCCCCTCCACAAAACCCATGCACCCTTCAACAAAACTCATACCCCCTCCACAAAACCCATGCACCCTTCAACAAAATCCTTTCCCCTGCCACTTCACCAGAAACGCCTGACCCCTCCCCTACAAAACCCCTCCCCTACACCAAAACCCCTATCCTCTTTTTTACAAAACCCCTCTCTACACCAAAACCCTATCCCCTTTTTTTACATAACCCCTCTCCTACACCAAAAACCTATCCCTGTTTTACAAAAAAACTCCCCTACACCAAAACCCCTATCCCCTTCTATATAACTTCTGCTACTCCCTAAACCAAAACCCCTCCCCCTTCTACAAAACCCCTTCCCCAAAATCCTAGCTAGAAAACACCTGCCACCCTTAAAAAAGATCAATCTCTTTAAAGGAACACTCCAGGCACCCAGACCACTTCTACTAGACAGCACCTAGAGGGCACTTCCGGGATTATAGCACAGATTATAGCACAGATTTTCTGTGCTATAGCGTCGCTGGACATCCTCATGCTATGTGAGGACCTCCAGCTAAAATCCCCATAGGAAAGCAGTGAAAGCATTTTTAATGATTTTCTATGGGGAGGTCTAATGCATGCGCATTAGTTCTCCCCCGCCGGCGGGCGTGATCAGTCTCCCCGGCCGGCTGAAGTGGTGACGGGGAGGAGCGTGGGCGGACCAAGAAGCAGCGCCGAGGGACATCGTCGCTGCCTCTGGTAAGTCACTGAAGGGGTCAATAGTAAACAACAAAAATAAGCAGACTCCCATTAAAACTTGCTGCTTCCTGGACCCTCCTGACAGAGTCCCAGTCTGCCAACTTTGATTTCAAAGAACTGACCTCCTCCCTCACACTCACTGTGTGGGTCCTTCCGCGAATGACTGAAGGCGGAGCACGCTCCTCCTCCGTGATCCTGACCTCCTCTCTCTCCCGGGCGCTGCTCTCCTCATAATTTGCAAGTCAAATGCACAGCACTATGCATTTGACTTGCTCTGCAGTGCAGACACATGACTCAAGCTGGCCTGTGAGTGACTGAGTGTGAGCTGTGTCGGCCACCCGGCGCCCCTGTTGCCATGGCGCCCTGTGCGGCCACACAGCTTGCACACCCGTAAGGTCGGCCCTGTACATGACAATACCTTACTGGCCTTAACCACTTATGTTTGGAATTGCACTTTGTTGCGTTGGAAATACAGAGTAAATTTATAGCAAATTCGAATGAAGTCAAGCACCTGATTTGCAATGTCTGTAAGGCTAAAAAAAATAGCCACCGTGAATCTAGCAATCTCACAAAATCCAAGATGGCCACGCACACAGAGACCTAGCAAGTATAGAAGAACTTGCAGCATAGTAAACCAGAGAAACTCTTCATAAAAAAAAAACAAGTTATGGGTAAATATGAATATAATAAATGGCTGACTCTCGATTTTTAGCATTTTCTAAACTTCTTCATATTGCCTCTAACCTTAAGTCATGATTTATATATGCCTCCAAGACTTTTCCAGGGCTGCACCTCTTCTGTGGAACTACCTTCCCTTCTCTGTAAGAATTTCACCCAGTCTCCACTCATTCAAAAAAATCATTGAAACTTCATCAAGAAAGCATATTAATTAAACTGTTAGCAGGTTTTCATCCCCCACCACACATGACTCCTCTCCTGCAACTGTCAAAAATTACCTACTAAGCCCTCAATTAATACTTTTCTAACATCCTACTTCGTATCCCTACTTTTACCCTTTGTGTCACTATACCCCACTCCCTCTAGAATGTAAACTCATGGAGCAAGGCCCTCCACCCCTCTGTTTCTGTACGTCCAGTTGTCTGGGTACAATTACATGTCTGCTAGTCCACCCATTGTACAGCGCTACGGAATCTGATTGCGCTATATAAATAATGAAATAATAATAATAATAACAGTATAAAGGGAAGTTATATCAAAAGGAGACCCACATGAAATCCTCTTTTCATTATATGGATTTCAATTCTTAAATTAAATGCTTAGTGTCTTTATGATAGAATTTCGCCGTCTGGGTATATTTTTGTAAAACATAGTCAATGAAGTAGTAAATTAATTTGGATAGTTATTGTTGATGGTAGAGTATTTCTCTTTTCCCTGTCCATTTTGCTTATGGTGAAAATAAGCCTTTAACAAGCAAACTACATTTTTCTAAATTTATTAACTTTAATTTTTGTTACTCATTTGAAAAAGAGATAATTCTTGGATAATTCTATTTGCCAGGTAGTTTTTCTGCAATAGAAATATTTTGCATATCATGCAAAGAAAGCCAAATAAAGGCTCCATGTAAAGGTTTCCACAAACCACAAGGTATTTGTACTGCAATAGAAAGTTTTTTAAATCCTGCAAAGAAGGTCAACTAAAGGCTTTATGCAAAGGTCTCCACAACCCACCTGTAATTTCCTGTCGTAGAAATTGCTTTAGAGCCAATTTCAATGGACTTGATAGGATCTCTATTTACAGGGACACTCCAGACCCCTAATGCACTTTAACTTCTTGAGAAGCTTAATGTGTGCATGGCGTGTTCTCTTTTTAAAAGTGCTGTTTTCAATACAAATGTACACTTTTATGAATTAACCTGGTAACACCCCCCTGGCTTTCAAGCAGACAACAGGTCCTGTTGCTTCCTGGTTGTTAAGCTCAGTGGAGCTTAAATCAAGAGGTAGCAATTACTCAGAACACATAACTTCCAAAGACTTCTCATTGAGCTGCATTAGGAATTCTTTGATTGGACAGCCACATTAAGTCCAGGAGGGGTTTTATAGAGGACGACTTACAAAAACTGCAGACAAGAGAAATGCAGTTTTTGCAAGAAGTTTTTATATATACCCCAAAGAAAGAATGCATACTTAAAATCATGCATGCTGTCATTTGGGGCATATGTAAGACAGTGGTCTTTATTTATTTTATATTTGGACAGTGTAGTGACCCTTAACTCTACTACAGGACACTAATATATATGCTTTAATTGTAGACTATGCAATGTGTTATCCTGAGTCTGCATCTCTTTGAATGATCTCCTCTAAGAATATTGCAAGGGAGTTAATGATGATGTTCAATAAGGTAGACATACCAAAGGAGGTCCTTACTGACTAAGAAACCCATTTCATGTATATGATTATGAAGCAATGGCATAAACTTCTAAATATTATCAGCTGAAAACATCATTATATCACCCTCAAACTGATGGACTGTTCGAAAACTTAATACAAATTTAAAAGCCATGTTGCATAAGGTGATAGACAAAGATAGAAAGAACGAGGATTGTCTACCTGCTGTTTTCTGTTAGAGAAGTTACATAGGATTCCACTGGGTTTTCACCCTTTGAATTGTTATATGGCAGGCAACTCAAGAACATTCTAGACATTTCTAAAGTAACAATAAAACAAGAACATACCCCTGATTCCTAGCCAGCTAGCAAGGGCCACATGAAATTATTGAGAGGGTCATTGATGTGAACTATAAAGTGAGACAATACTAGGCAAAAGACAGAACAAATCTGCCACATAAATGTATTGACAGCTAGATGACATGGTGAATCACAGTGTTGACTGGGAAACACATCTTGCCAGAGTTAATTTGGTAGTGGTAGCGAGCTGTCAGGTTAACTGCTTAACCTTGCTAAGTGCTCTTTATGGTTAGAAGATGCTAAACATTTGGGCGAAAATGTGCTCCTTATACAATAACAGAGCAAAAGAGACATTATTTCAAGTTGGCCACATCCTGTAACTAAGAAACAAGAAAGGGTCTTCTTAAGCTTAATTGGTCATTACCATAGGTTCATCCCTAAGTATGCTGCTATTACTAACAGTTTGACAGAGCTCACTAAATCTAGAAGCTCAATAATGGCAAAGTAGACCCCTTTAGCAGATTGTGTTTTTTAGGTCATGAAAGAGGCCTTGTTTGCTGACCCAATTTTGGTAACACCAAATTTTGGAAAACAAATAATAGTACAGGCTGTACTTGAGCAGGAAACCAGAGGTAGTAGAGGAGGATTGCCTGGTTATCAAATGGCCATTAGAAATCTTGAATTGTTACCTGTTGGGGAGTCACTGATCATGCATCTGCAACATGAATGAGGCAAAACAAGGAAAAAATGTCAGGGTGACTTGATGGTTCCTTAGTCTCCATCCTTTCTAATTTTGTATGTAATACAGGGCTGGTATGGCCAGGGTAATGCAGATGGCCTCTTACGAGTTTACTGTTTCTGATTGAAGCTGAAGGAAGGAAATATGTCATAAGGTACATGGAACTGTCAGTGAATGTATTTATGTCACCTAAAAATATATATATATTTTGCTTTAATAGCATTATGGTCAGTAGCATGAGCATTAAATCCCTAAATGTATATTGGTCTGCACTGTGCCTGTTAGTATGCAACTTTTTTAAAGTACTGCAAGTTGCTAAGTCTAATAAATAACTAGACTGAATGATCTGCCAGAGAGACCTAATAGTCTAAACAATTTACTGACAGCTTTGTGCTTAGAGTCTAATAGCTAGCTCGACGTATTGTAAGAGCATTCTACGCCTAGCTTAGTTTCTGCTTGATAACATTAACTTCTATAATAGAGTAGTTTGGTTATTAACTCTGCATATTTTGTGCAGAATTATTAAAGCCCCTTTTACAGAAGCATGAAAGCCCCTGACGTGCGTTTCGCCGTGCAGCAGCCTTAAGCCTCATAGCTCATCAGAAGGGAACCGGATCTGAGGAAAAAGCCTGTATTTGAAAGGGGGAGCTATTTCTCCATTGGGTGGTTTGAATTGTATTGACCAATAGGAACTAATGTTTGTCTTATGTTCATAATAGAATGATTGGAGGGTTAGTTAACCCTCTATTCACAGGGAGGAATTGATTAATTCAGGAAAACATCTAAAACATATATGAGGTTTTCTGAAAAAAATAGGTAATTGCTAGAGATATACAAGCACTACAGAATTAAAATATTTTTTGGTATTATGATTCCTTGTATGGAATCAAGAATTAATACTAATAAACATGTTTAGTTCAATTAGTCTGTAGACTGTGTATTATATCTCTGTAGACAGATAAAGATCTAGTTTCATTTAGGTTAAAGGAAACTTTGTAAGAAGTAGTTAGATGTTTTGTGAATTTAGAATTAATAAAATAGAAAACTTAGTTGGATACCAAAAATACACGGTTTTATTAAAGTATGGAATGCGCATGTAGTGAAAGAGAACCATTGATGATTCTAACGTCCATTTGAGCATTAATAGTGATGATTTTAAGAATCTAACGAGAATGTGTGTTATTAGTATCCCTGGAATAAGTATTGGAAAACTGGTGTAAACCCAATTTCCAGGGGTTTTGAGGGAAATGCTAATAATAGCTAATCTTTATTATAGAGGTACTCCGCTATTAGTTAGCAAGTCTAACTGGTATTAGGAATAGTTATAATGGATGCAGATGCATTAGTTTCAAGAGAAGAAATAAGATGACTATTGATCTTTTTGTGGGCACTTGGTGTATAAATTGTGTAAAGTTAATATCTTCATTTAAACCCCTCGGGGCTAACGTTTGGAATTCCTGCATCCATTTTGATTCTCTCTTTAATAATCAAATATTAAAGTCACCTTTCCTAGTGTTTGTAGTGATTTTTTCAATTGCTTGAAATTTTAAATATGATGGATCTCCATTATGTACCCTTTGGATATGATTGGGAGTTACATAGTTACATAGTTACATAGCTGAAAAGAAACTTGCGTCCATCAAGTTCAGCCTTCCTCACATATGTTTTTGCTGTTGATCCAAAAGAAGGCAAAAAACCTAGTCTGTAGTGCTTCCAAATTTGCAACAAACTAGGAGAAAATTCCTTCTTGACCCCAAAATAGCAGTCAGATGTCTCCTTGGATCAAGCAGCTATTACCCCACTTATTAGAAATTATATCCCTGTATGTTATGTTTTTGCAAGTATTTATTCAATTTTAGTATAAACATCTGTATGGGCTCTGATAAAACCTCTTCAGGCAAGGAATTCCATATCCTTATTACTCTTACTGTAAAAAACCTTTTCTTTGCCTTAGATGAAATCTCCTTTTTTCCAGCCTAAATGTGTGACCTCGTGTATGTATAGCCCTGTTTATAAATAGATTTCCAGATAATGGTTTGTACTGGCCCCCGAATATATTTGTATGATGTTATCATATCCCCTCTGAGGCGCCGTTTTTCCAAACTGAAGAGATTTAAATTTTTTAACCTTTCTTCGTAACTAAAATGCTCCATTCCTTTTATACATTTTGTAGCTCGTCTCTGCACTTTTTCTAGTGCCATTATATCCTTCTTTAGAACAGGTGCCCAAAATTGCACAGCATATGCAAGGTGTGGTCTTACCAGCGATTTATAAAGAGGCAAAATTATATTTTCATCTCGAGAATTGATGCCCCTATTTATACATGACAAAACCTTACTGGCCTTAGCAACTGCAGATTGACATTGCATATTGCTGCCTAATTTGTTGTCTATAACAATTCCCCAAATCCTTCTCGTGTGTGGTTATCTCTAATTCACTACCATTTAGGGTGTAAGTTGCTTGTACATTCTTGCCCCCAAAGTGCATATCTTTGCATTTCTCTACGTTAAATTTCATCTGCCATTTTAGTGCCCAATCCCCCAATCTATCCAAATCCCTCTGCAGCAAAGCAATATCCTGCTCACATTGTATTACTTTACAAAGTTTTGTGTCATCTGCAAACACCGAAATATGGCTTTCAATGCCTATTTCAAGATCATTTATAAATATGTTAAATAGAAGTGGTCCCAAAACAGAACCCTGAGGGTCAACCCTTACCACTTTTGTCCAGCCTGAAAATTTACCATTAATGACAACTCGTTGTACTCTATCCTTAAGCCAATGTTCTACCCAAGAACAAGAATAATTATCTAGACCAATTTCTTTTAGTTTGAAGACTTACCTATTGTGATGAACCATATCAAATGCCTTGGCAAAATCCAAGTAGATCACATCCACTGCAACACCCTGATCTATACTTCTATTTACTTTTTCGTAGAATGCAATTAGGTTAGTTTGACATGACCATTGTTTCATAAAACCATGCTGATTATTGCTAATAACAAAGTTCTTCCCAATGAATTCCTGAATATTATCCCTTAATAGCCCTTAAAATATTGAGATGAGACATTGGGACTGGTGACTGAGTTAATATGTTGGAGAACTCTTCTTCGCAATTGCTGGTATGTTTTACCTATATACTGTAGTGTGCAGCTGCATGTTATAACGTATACAACGCGTTTGGTGCTGCAATTGATGAAATCCTGTATTGGGTATGTGTTTTTAGTTCTGGAGCAATCAATTGTCTTTGATGGCTTAATAAATTCACACACTTTGCACCTACTGCATCTGTATATTCCCTTGGTCTGAGTCAGCCATGTCCCAGAGTTTGTTATTGGTTCTAGGTGACTATGTACCAATATATCTTTGAGATTCTTTGGTCTGCGTGCTGTTATGCTGTGTAGTGGTGGGATGTTCTCCTGTAAATTCTGATTATGTCTTAGGACTAGCCAGTTTTTAGAAAATATTTATTTTACCAAGTTCTCATGTTGGACGTATGTTCTTATGCAGCGTATCTGTTTAGGTCTTGCAGTCCTCAGACATGTGCACCTTTCCATAATGTTAACTCTTTGGTATGCCTTCTTTAGGATCCTGTTAGGGTATCCTTGTGCCTTGAATCTTTTGTGCTTTGATTTCTTTTGCTTCTTTCTGAAAGGTGTCATTACTGGAGCAATTCCTTCGTGCCCTGAGGTATTGGCCATATGGGATGCCTGCTCTTGGAAGGAGTGATGGCTCTGCCAGTGTAATAAATTGTTAGCAGCAGTGGTTTTTCAGAAGAGTTCAGTTGTGACTTGGCCATCCATCGTTAGTTTGATTTTAAGGTCTAAAAGTTAGGTACTATAAAACTCCCCTCCCCATGCATCATTTCCTCTTTCTTTGCTGCTCTGCAGTCAGTACAGGTCAGAGTACCACTGCCTCCTGCTTATAGTGGGTGGCTTTGGGTTTTTATTGCTTATATTCAGTCTTTTAGCCTTATAAATGCAGTATTGTTGTAATCCTTAGGGGATTTTATTCTTATATGCAGTATGTTATATCCTTGTGGGATTCTATTCTTATTATGCAGTATGTTCTATCCATGTGGGATTGTATTCATGTAAATGCAATATTTTTATCCTTATGGCATTCTATGTTTATAATGCAGTATGTTTTATCCTTATGGCATTTTATTTTATAATGTAGTATGTTTTATCCTTCTGGCATTTTATTTTTATATACAGTAGGTTTTATCCTTATGGCATTTTATTTTTATAATGCAGTATGTTTTATCCTTATGGCATTTTATTTTTATATACAGTGTTTTATCCTTGTGGCATTTTATTTTTTATAATGCAGTGTGTTTTGTGCTTATGGGATTTTTTCCTGTAAATGCAGTAGGTTATAGGCCTTGTGGCATTTTATTTTTATAATGCAGTGTGTTTTGTGCTTATGGGATTTTTTCCTGTAAATGCAGTAGGTTATAGGCCTTGTGGCATTTTATTTTTATAATGCAGTGTGTTTTGTGCTTATAGGATTTTTTCCTGTAAATGCAGTAGGTTATAGGCCTTGTGGCATTTTATTTTTTATAATGCAGTGTGTTTTGTGCATATGGGATTTTTTCCTGTAAATGCAGTAGGTTATAGGCCTTGTGGCATTTTATTTTTATAATGCAGTGTGTTTTGTGCTTATAGGATTTTTTCCTGTAAATGCAGTAGGTTATAGGCCTTGTGGCATTTTATTTTTTTATAATGCAGTGTGTTTTGTGCTTATGGGATTTTTTCCTGTAAATGCAGTAGGTTATAGGCTTTGTGGCATTTTACTTTTTATAATGCAGTGTGTTTTGTGCTTATGGGATTTTTTCCTGTAAATGCAGTAGGTTATAGGCCTTGTGGCATTTTATTTTTTATAATGCAGTGTGTTTTGTGCTTATGGGATTTTTTCCTGTAAATGCAGTAGGTTATAGGCCTTGTGGCATTTTATTTTTATAATGCAGTGTGTTTTGTGCTTATAGGATTTTTTCCTGTAAATGCAGTAGGTTATAGGCCTTGTGGCATTTTATTTTTTATAATGCAGTGTGTTTTGTGCTTATGGGATTTTTTTTCCTGTAAATGCAGTAGGTTATAGGCCTTGTGGGATTTTTCTTCGGTGTCTGTACTTCGGATCATCGCTGCTTCTACCTCCAAAGCATTTGCCTCCTCTGTCCCCCGAGATCTGGGACCGCGGAGTTAATCTCCGCCAGCCCAGTGTGTTTTTTCCAGCTGCCGGTATGCTCGCGAGTGAGCACGACCACCCGGCGGCCGGATCTTCTTTCCCACGTGGCTGCTTCGCTGCAGCCGTCCCCCCCCCCCGTGGGTCCCGTGTGTTTTACCCGGTCGCAGGGGTACTCGCGAGTGAGCGCGAGTACCCGGTGGTCGGATCGTTTCCTCCACGTAGAGGCTTCACTGCGGCCGCCTCTGCCCGCGGACCGCGTGTGTGCGGGGGGGCGGGGGGTGTGCCCACGCGCAGCTCCTTCCCCGCCAGTACCGTTCTTGGCGGAGGTCTGTGGAGGGGCTTTCTCCTCCCCCATCTATAGGCAGGGTGTATTCAGACCCCAACCTAATTCGCTGGCAGTCTGGGAGGACCACCTCCCACCCTGCTCAGGGTGCATATCCATATAGAGACATATAGCAATTATGTGATCAAACATATATATTATATATTTTTACTTCTATATTTCTTCAAGGGCTGGATATCAGCCTGTAGGCAATACACCCTGTACTTCTGAGTTTTCCTGCAACAGGATATCCTTATTTTTGGCCACAAGCATTAAGGTCTAACAGTTTCCTGTATATCTGTAGACACATTACCTCTGCCTAGGGGGGTTTGCATATTGGAGTTATTTCACCCTAGGTTCCCTGGTTTTCATTACACATATAGGGGGCTCTACACAGATTGACCCCCTGCTATTGTCGGAATACAACACCGGGGTATGCCCTGCTATGTCTGTGCCCCATTGATTGGCCTGCTATGTCTGTGCCCATAAGAACGGCCTGCTATGTCTGTGCCCATAAGAACGGCCTGCTATGTCTGTGCCCATAAGATTGGCCTGCTGTGTCTGTGCCCATAAGATTGGCCTGCTGTGTCTGTGCCCATAAGATTGGCCTGCTGTGTCTGTGCCCATAAGATTGGCCTGCTGTGTCTGTGCCCATAAGATTGGCCTGCTATGTCTGTGCCCATAAGATTGGCCTGCTGTGTCTGTGCCCATAAGATTGGCCTGCTGTGTCTGTGCCCATAAGATTGGCCTGCTATGTCTGTGCCCATAAGATTGGCCTGCTATGTCTGTGCCCATAAGATTGGCCTGCTATGTCTGTGCCCATAAGATTGGCCTGCTATGTCTGTGCCCATAAGATTGGCCTGCTATGTCTGTGCCCATAAGATTGGCCTCCTAGGTCTGGCCCCATAAGATTGGCCTGCTAGGTCTGGCCCATAAGATTGGCCTGCAATACCTGTGCCCAATAAAATGGCCTGCTATGTCTGTGCCCAACTGGATAGCCTGCTATGTCGGTGCCTACTTGGATGGCCAGCTATGCCTGTGACTATTTGCTTGGCTAACCTTTCTGTGTCCATTCGTTTGACCTGCTGAGACTATGCCCTAAGGACGGGCCTACGCTATTGGTACCGAACCCCTTTTGGCCGCAGGCCTGGGGTAATATCACTGAGGAAAACCCAGTGCACACCAGTGACATGGAGATAGGCAGGTGTCCGGGCAAACACCATTGCCATAGTGTTCGAGAGGACACCAGTATACGGCCATCTGAATATGGCGGGAAGGGTGAAGGCCCTAAACCTCATGCCTGAAGGGCAAAGTTTCTTATGAAGACCCCGGACACATCCACGGTTTACTCCAAACCGGCGACTGCACGTCTCCAAGGAGAACTTCGCACCGGCAGGGACCGGTATTCAGACTCCTTCAGGAGAAAGCTGTGTTTTTCCCTTGTCTTTACCATCTACTCTGTATATGCCTCCCGGAGTCCCTATAGGTTCGGTAGTTTTTTCCTGCGTTAGGTTAGCTCCTGGCCCTGTCCAGTGGGATTTACTTTTCTTACCTTCCGGCCTGCTGTTTACATTCTATCCGAGATAGAATGGGTGTATTTTCTCTTATCTTCGTTTATTGTTGCTTTTTTGTTTTGTTTTTTTCATGACTTCCTTTTCCTATTCGCTCGGGTCGTCGTGAGGCCTGACTTGGTCTCCTCCGACCTCCCGGGCACTCGTGGATTGCGGAGAACGTCTCCAGCTTTCCTCGGACTACCAACAGCCTACCAGGACCCCGCGCGCGCGCGCACGGGATCCGGATAGTCGGTTGATAGTTTTCCATTCCTTGTTTCCCAGATTGCCCTCAGCCTTATGCTGACATTTGTGATTGGTGCGCCCTACGGTTTTGGTCACCCTGAATCTCTAGGGACTCTAGTTTGCACCACAGGAGGGTGCGGCCCTCCATCACCTCGATCCGAGTATATTTATTTTCAGGAGCAGTGGGCGAATCCTCTCATACGGAACCGGATACTGATTTGTTATTAGAGGGCGCAGTCCCTCACTCGTCATCAACCAGATACTGGGCTGGATACAAAGTACAAGTTGGTGGACCCATTCTCATAGAGAGAACCGGTCTCGGATGTAGACTCTGCTGTTGGTTACTAATGGGTGCGGCCCGCTCAGGCTAGCACCCGGACGCTCTCACGGTATGCGATCACAGTAGTAGAGAGCGCGGCTCTTTCATGCACTCGACGCTCTACAGTACCGGCCATTTGTTCATCACACAGGCTTGTGCCTGTGCAAGACATTGATGACTACATAGAGGGGCGTCCCTCCGGAATTCAATTAGAGCTGCCATCCACGCTACTGGCTTCGTCCTAGAGGACTGCCTGGTCATGCAAGTATTACATGTTTGGACTAGATCCCTCTATTCTATCTCCCGTGATGGATCTACTGGATCCGGGCTGCTGTAAAACACGCAAGAAATACTCAGAGGTATAACGGGGGGAGTCTCCCATTTATTTACACACACTCCTGGAGATGGTACTCTAACGGATGGTCCTCCGGTATTTTGAGAGTGCAGGTTTTTGGCATATTCGGCACCATATAATACAGAGTTTGCTTTCTGTTTTAGATATCCAGACCATTACTAGCAAACTGAGCAGAAAGTTTTCCCCATGTCAAGATGTCGGGAGATACGGAGACCTTCATGGAGCAAACAGGCACCGCCTTGCTCGGGTAACAACATTAAGGAAGGACTATTGCCCGGTCTGAAGGTAAAACCGTACGTATGGGTCATATGGTAAATCAGGAATCCTCGTTTGTCTTGACTTCTCCGGTCTTTACGATCTTGGGATAAAATCGGAGCGCATGCCTGGTGAACATGGTTCGGAGATGGAGGACCCTTCGTCTATACTCTATTCATCCCTCACGGGAGCCGTCTGTTTTTGGATTCGCGCTACCCCCTTTTTTTCAACTACCGTCGAGGGGATCTATGAGACTTTACGGAGGTACCTGGTGTACCCCGACTCCTACAGACATCTTTCACTCTTTGACGAGGGCATTGCTGGATGGAAATCTGCGTTCCGGTTGGCTTTTCCCTTCCTTTGAAGGTTTCCAGGATTCGCTATTCCCAGTATAGTCGACCACCGTCCTTCCACACAAGTTCAGTTCGGAACCCTGAATGGACGTCCTTTGGAGTCTTTCTCTACTGCGTCCAAGGTTTACTCAGTCCATTTGGAATCTTAGAATCACTTAGAATACGGCTAGTTTGGCCACGCTCTTGCCTGCATTATGAAATTATTCTCGGATGAGACATATCACCGGGTAGGACAGGAAGGAACGAAAGTTCCTCCTCGGTTTCTAATACGATTTTGGTAGTGGACTTGGGCGCATTCCTTGAAATTGGAGATCTACCTGCAAGACCGCATCGCCGAATATCCCTGGCACGATCAGAGGAACCGCCTTACAGATCATGAGTTGAGACGGTGACAGTTTCTTCTCGCGTCCCCAAGTCCGAACTTGACCTTTGATATTAAAACTACAGGAAGGTGGCTGATAGTTCAGCTTGCCAGCTCATGGACCGACTGCTAGGAAACAAGTCGCAACCACATACAATGGATTTACCAGCGGATAGTACTTTTTTCCGTAATTGAGATGCTTCGTCGGCTGGCATTTTCTTTTATCCGTCTACTGTCAATTATCGAACTTGGAATGTCCAATTAGGATTACTCTGATATTTCCTGCAATAGATACCAGCGACAAAAACAGCGTTGGATTGGTGAATTGAGCGTTGAAACAGCAAATACGAAGCCTCCTGTCATGTTATAAAATTGTAGATTATGCTAGCTTTAGTGTACCTATAATCTTAATTTTATTAATGACAGGAGGCGAGTATTTCCCACCCATTCTTGTCCCTCCCTTGTTTAATGTTATAGTTTAGATTATCAGGTACGTATGCAACTCTGTTTGTTGTCTCTGATACCTGTCGCTTGTTCATTATGTCTGTGTTTCTTTTCATAAGTAGGGTTGGGATATCTACATATTAAGGTTAATTTTGGTTGCTACATTGGGTACCTACATGTTTATTCTGAGTACATTTAATTGGATAATCAACCTGTTCGATTCTGTTTTTCTCTCGTTTCAGTTTACAGTCCATCAACACTATCTAGTTTGACGGTTACTCTCGGATGGTGGACATCGTTATATTCATCGTATCTAGGACTTCGTTTCTTCCCCATGATGTTCTCTGCCTTTTATTCTGTTTTGTCGCAGCTTGAAAGAGGAAATGATGCATGGGGAGGGGAGTTTTATAGTACCTAACTTTTTTCTGATTGGTTGTTTTTTCTGTGCTGCTGTGGAGTTCTAGTAAAGAGAGACTTAAGCAAATACTCGCCTCCTGTCATTAATAAAATTAAGATTATAGGTACACTAAAGCTAGCATAATCTACAATTCACTCTCATCTATCACAGAGGTCAATTGTAACGCTATGTCATTATTATGGAGAGTGTTCACTAGTATATTGAATTTAGCAATTGAGCTTGTCCAAAAAAGAAGCACATCATCAATGTGTCTATACCACTTGATTATGTATTGGTGGTATTCATCCTTGATGGTTTCAGATAGTATTGTTTCCTCCCACCAGCCCAAGTTTCCTCCCACCAGCCCAAGTGCCCATAGCTGTGTCTTTAAATTGCAAATAATAATAACCATTACATACAAAGTAATTGTGAGTTAAAATAAAGCGCAGTAGGTCAATTGGAAACTTTATTTGGGGGACGGAATATTGAGATGATTTCTCCAAGAAGTATGTTGTTGCTTTTAACCCTTTCTCGTGTGGGATATTATTATACAAGGCAACCACGTCCATGCTTGCCAATAGAGTGTAGGGAGGTACCACCAAAGCATCTAAGGCCATAAAGGCTTGTTTAGTATCCTGTAAATAGGAAGTTAGATTTGTTACAAACGGATGTAATATATTTTCTAAAAACTTGCTGGATTTTCTGTTAGAGAGTGGTTGCCTGAGACTATCGGTCTTCCAGGTGGATTGGTTAGATTTTTGTGTACTTTTGGCAGGCAATAGAAAGTTCATTGTTAATGATGATGTTGTTGTTGGCTGCTGAAGTAAGTAGTTGCTTTAGGAGAGCTAGGTAATAAGATGTAGGGTCCCCAGACAATTTAGTATAGCAAGAGGTGTCCTTAAGATGTTCCATGCATATGGACTTAGTGATTCCGGTTTAGTAAGACAGTGTTACCCCCTTTATCTGAAGGTTTAATTATTATTTCCTTGTTTGAGCTGAATTATTTTAATGCAATCCATTCATCTCTAGTTAGATTATTCTCTTTGATGGTTGGTGAAGGTAGGGATTCTAATTGTTCCGTTGTCATTTGTACAAAGAGGTCTATATTTATGTCCTCTTTGAAACTTGGGGTATACCAACTTAGTGGTTTAAATTTAGTTAGTGGTGGTTCATTTTCCTGTTCTTCCAACAGTGTGAGAAGTGTCTGCAGGTGTAAAAAGTCATCCTAGGTTAACCCCAGCTCTTTTGCCATTCTAGTGTCTTTACGTTTGTGTAATGAACAAAGGGCCAATTTTCATCCAAAAAAGGTTGATATCGTTTTGCCACTCAAATGTATTAGCCCCTTTCAGTCAGATGTAAGTCACTTTAAAAGTTTTTTTATCTCCTGTTGTGTAAAATTAACTTAAATTACATATAGAAGGCTCCTGCAGGATCTATAAGCTATTAACTGAGCAGGAGATAAGAAAATCTAAATGAAACAGATTTTGCAATAAAGGAAGGATAAATATTAGATTACTCTTTACAGGAAGTGTTTAGGAAGGCTGTGCAAGTCATATGCCGGGAGGTGTGACTAGGGTGCTTAAACAAAGTCATTAAACTCCTAAGTGGCAGATAATTGAGCAGTAAGACTGCAGATGCATGATCTATACACCAAAAGTGCTTAATTAAGCTAAAGTTGTTTTAGTGAATATAGTGTCCTTTTAAGTTGCAACAAATACTGAAGAAAAGTCCAAGTGTGCAGATAATTTAAAGGTTGGTGAAACCTTTGGGTAGCAAATTAATGTTCAACTTGTTAGTGCTCAGAAGAGTTAGATTTTTCTTTGTAGGGAATTTTTATGTTTTAAATTGCCTTCTACTGCACATATATGGACTGTGATTATGGAAGGATAATTAATCGAGTGCTTTGTGACTCTATAAGGCTTTGGTTAACCAATACCCTGGAGAACTGTATTATTTTCTAAGGATCTGATGCCCATGTATAGGAGCAGAATCACAGTGGCGTAAAGCTAAGCAATATAATTAGAACTTTAATACTTTTAAACATGTCGTTTAGTTGCACACAACACAATTACTATGCTTTAGCATTAGGGTTGATATTTCCACATTTACTTTCTGGTGGGCAGGAAGAAGCAAAATTATACTTTTTCAAAAACAGAAACCAACAATTCTCTGGAATTTAAACCAGTAAATAAAACATTAAACTGTCTACAGCTACAATTTTTTGTTCTTTTTCTTGTGACACACAATTTAATTTGAAATGTTTACTTAGCAATTAGTATCACAAACTAATTCAGTGAGTAGCAGTCAGGGCACAGATTTCATTGGACGAGGAGAAACAGAGGCATATATTCTCTCTCTCTCTCTCTCTCTCTTTTTCATGTATAGTGCAGAGTTTATAACATTGATTAACAGGCAGACAATATGGAGGCACTCAGTTCCAGAGGTACAATGGTGTGGATTTCGGTATTCATTTTTTTTTTCACATTTCACAAACCCTTTCTTATTAAATATAGGTAATAATTAAGCATAATCTTTTAAATCTTGCAAAATGGCAATTTCTCCTTAAAAAATGCAATTTCTTATTCAATTAATTTATTCAAATAAATATACTGTGCAAATAAGTACGTAGAATCAATTTATTTTCTAAATCCGTTTTGCTCTTATTAATAATATTAGAAAATACATAAATTAACAGAATAAAATATGCATATCACTACACAATAACAGATGGTAATTTCAAAATTCATACATTTTAAGGGACCAAAATGTTCTGCTGAATTGAATGTTCATTACTTATATTTCTTTAATATATAGATGATTGAAAATCTGTCTAAACTTCAGTCTGTGTCAAGAAAGAAACTTTGAAATCAAATATGTTTGTCACTAATCTCAATTTTTATGTTTTTTTTTATTGGCTTACAGATTTCCTCTTCAGAGAAAACATATGCCGAGATGATGGCAACATGCATAAAATCCACAAATGTAGCCTACAACTTTCTTGAAATGGAAGAAAAATAATTGATTACAGAAATAGCAAAAACAACAAAGGTTTAAAGGACGTGTAATTCAGCAATGAGCATCAGTTCCATTAATTTGAAAACAACTTACTGTTATTTTTATTCACAGTTATGTTTATAGACCTATTAGAATCTTTTTGCAGAACATTGTCTGTCAAGGGATGTGGGCACTCTTGAGTGCACAGTCTGTACAATTATACGGATTAGTAGAGCAGGGCGCAGTATAAAATTTAGTGTATTTCTCTGTCGATAAACACATTCTGACATTAAAAAGCTATACTTTGAAAACTGTCAATATGTTTGCACATGAGCAGAACAAACACAATAAACACCTCCCAAATTACTGGCATGTTAATCAATTAAAGCAAGTAAAGTACAAATAAGCACTTTAACAGCAAAATAACATAGTAAAATTAATAACACAACAAAAATAAAAGTGCACTATACCCTAAACATCACATCTGAATGTGTTTCAAGAAACATACTAGTATATTATCCCTATAGCACTATATAATCATTCAAGCAGGCATGTCAGGTAATTGAGTCCCACACTGAAAGCTTAAATTTAATGTCAACGCATGGAGGATCATATAGCTCATATTTTCTCCAAAGAAATAGAGAAAAACATAGATATAAATATAGTAACCTCAAATGATCTCACATAACCCTTTACCTATCAGAACACAGAGTACAATATCATCCAAGAACCATCCACAACATCTCCTAGCTACAGGTTACTAAGCACATACCTCTGTTCTCTGGTTCATATTTCTCTGTGTTCAATAATTTGTCTGTACTTTGTTATCTTCTGTGTGGTTTGGAGTGCTGTTGGGTCTTGTCATTTGACCCTGCTCCCTTGCCTCTGCACCCTTGCCTCTGGCCTACAGCATGCTCTCCATCATTCCCCTCCTTCATTTGTGCATTATCAAGGGACCTTGTTCTGGCCCCAGTGGTGTCTTTTCTCACGTTGGGCCCAGTGACCATCTTGCCTCCTGTCTACTAGTCAATTTTGCTGCATCTTGCAATTTTGACTTACAATTTACTCTCTTCTTCCACTGCTGGCCCACCTGTATCAATCAGGCTTGGTACCTGGCCATTAGGAGAGGGTGAACACAACTAGAGCTTAGACTATTATCCCCTTGGCTAAAAAAAAAATAGAAGAAGTCTTGCCAATATGCAGCTCTGGCATTACAATCTAAACTTTTTTTAAGACTTCTACAGATCAAGGTTAAAATCTCAATTCCTATATATTAGCATCGGGTAGCTGATGAAAAAAGATGGTGGCTGAAATACAAACAAAGAAGGACCAAAACACAATGCTCACTTGTGAATTGGTATCCATCCCTCAGTTTCATGAAGATAAGTGGTTGTATTCACATTTTTAACTTTGACATTTTTATGATTCTTTTTCTCTTCTTAGAAGTAGATAGAATCAGCAGTAGTGTTTCAACCTAGAGTAGAGTTTCATTTTTCTTGTGATAATTAGGAATACAATGACTCTGTTCTTTATAGCTGAAACATTAAGCAGATAACTTCTAAGGGGGCTGCAGATTCATGTCTTTAATTCTGAATCTTTTACATTTTGCTGGCTTAGTAGAAACTTGTACTGGTTAGAAAATGTCACTCTATCTCTCAACTTGAAATAAGTAGTACAGTTTCTTTCTATACCTCTATATCTTTCCCAAACATTATTCCTATCCTTGACATTGTAATCATTGGGTTTTTTTTACCCCTTTCTTGGTTAAAACATGCATACAAGCCTTTTTGCTAAAAAAAAATCTTAATCTTCTACATAGGCAATTAGAATTGTCTGGATGAAATCATTGGATACATACCTGGTCTAATGCTATAGCATTATTTTTTCATCACTCACGTAAATCTGGATACATATTTATAGCCTTTGCCTTCACTTCAAATGTTGGTACCTGTGCCATTAGTCAAGGTCCCTGGTTCTAGGAATCCAAAATATATCCAAAGCAATACTGAGTTGTTAAGGTGCAATGTGGCTTTATTCGGCCATCAAAAAAAGCTATATTTTGACAAGTGTGTTTTTATCAAGCCATTTTGCAAGCTATGACATTGGCAACTTATATATGTTTTTCCTATTCTACGTTGCAGCGTCAAGACCAGGGATGTATTAGCCGCGAGGCAAACAAGGCATTTGCCTTGGGCGGCATTTTACAGGGGGTGGCAAAAAAAAACGCCCCCAAATGCCCAGGGCAAATGTCTTGTTAGCCTAGGGACTAACTGACAAGCCAGGCGGGCGGGCGAGCAGGCGGTCAGGCGGGCGGTCGGGTGGGCGACGCTGGCGAGGGAGCACTTTCCCCTGAGCTCTCTGCTCAGCTCCCTCGCGCGCCGCAGAATGAAGCTGGGAGCTGGAATATGACATCATATTCCGGCTCACAGCATCACTCTCCGGCGCGCAAGGGAGCTGAGCAGAGAGCTCACTAATCAGTGCTCCCTCGCCAGCGCCGCCCGCCCAGCAGCCACTGGACCCCCAGGGAAAGGGAGAACCCCCCCAGCATTCCCAAAGGTAAGGAGGCTGGGGGGTTGAACTAAAAAAAAAAAGTGAGTGTGTTAATGTGAGTGAGTGTGTGTGTCTGTTAGTGTGTGTGTGTATGTGTGTGTGTGTGTGTCTGTCTGTTAGTGTGTGTGTGTGTTTGTTAGTGTGTGTGTGTTTTATGTTAGTGTGTGTCTGTTAGTGTGTGTGTCTGTTAGTGTGTGTGTCTGTTAGTTTGTGTGTGTCTGTTAGTGTGAATGTGAGTGTGTGTGTGTGAGTGTGTGTCTGTTAGTGAGTGTGTGTATGTCAGGGAGTGTGTCTGTTAGGGAGTGTGTTACTATGTGTGTCTGTTAGTGAGAGTGTATGTGTGTCTGTTAGTGAATGTGTGTGTCTGCTAGTGACTGTATGTGTCTGTTAGTGACTGTATGTGTCTGTTAGTGAGTGTGTGTGTCTGCTAGTGACTGTATGTGTCTGTTAGTGACTGTATGTGTCTGTTAGTGAGTGTGTATGTCTGTTGGCTAGTGTATGCGTGTCTGTCAGTGAATGTGTGTGTATTTAGAAGGCGGGGTAGGGGGAATGGTGGGGTGGCGCCTGAGTTTTGTCATGCCTAGGGCAGCACAAAACCAGGATACACCACTGGCCAAGACTGATGTAATGCGCATGCTCAAAGTACGCAATTTGATGACCTCATGAACTGGGCCTATTTAAACCTGTGGGATCAATGGGATCTGTGCCCTTTCATGGTTTCAGACCCCTCAAAGGTGTCATTTTGTAAAATGTTGGTTATTCTGATTTGCACATTCTGGTTTTCCTGACCCGGTTTATTACTTAACGTTTGAGTTTTCATATTGCTCTGGCCCTGTTAAGCTTAACTCGCTCTTTTCCTCATTCGATCTAAGCTTTTCGCTCTTTTCCTCATTCGATCTAAGCTTTTGAGTTCACCAACTCCAAGGTCTGGTAATACACCTTTCTTTTTTTTCCCCTACGGTACCTTTTGATAAACCTATATCTTGCTGAGGATCCTTTCAGGTTCATGTTAAAAGTAGGACTATGTTGCATTAGCTTCACAGTTCATCACTTGAAAGTCTCCATGAATCTCTGACTTATTATTCATTATCATTATGCAAGTCCATTTTTTTATCCCTGCACTTTTGCATCTGTTCATACTGAAATGTTTTCATACAAATACTTTAAGAGACTTCTGTCAGTTGTATTAGTTGATGTTTTCTCAAACTATTTTTGCACTTTTATTGATGTAGGCTGTAAATGCCTTCTTCCTGTCATGTATGCTGCATTAAACCTATGCATAGTAATGCAATATGATCTGCCAAAGACTGGAGAAAAGTCAAAATGGTGCTGGTTTAAAAGGACACTATAGGGTCAGGAACACAACCATGTATTCCTGACCCTTTAGTGTTAAAAACACTATGTAAACACTTTAGTCCATTTCAATCAGTTTTAAATGAAGTGCAATTAATCAGTTTTTGCTTTTTTTTTTTTACAACTCTGATATTTAATGGATATATCACTTAAATAATAACCAGCGCAAAAGATGACAGTTTAGCTTGTTTTGTAGTTCTGTATGTGGTGCTAGAAAAATGGAGACAAATTGGAGA
The DNA here is from genome assembly GCF_036172605.1 of Pelobates fuscus. NCBI lineage: Eukaryota > Metazoa > Chordata > Amphibia > Anura > Pelobatidae > Pelobates > Pelobates fuscus. The sequence continues at coordinate 142,014,862 of NC_086321.1, read as the reverse complement.
AAAAATTTTTTTTTGCATTGAGTTGGGGCAAAAAAGCAACTTAGAAGCTTGGTTTCTAGCGCATATGCTTTAGATATAGGCAGCTCAAACCACACAATAAGCAACTTAGTTTGCCATGATGGACAATACTTGCTCTCCTCAATGTGAGTATTACTCCTATTGTTGTATTTATTTCCTGAATACAGTGAGCACTATATTTTATTTGTATGGGAGTGAAGACAAATACCAAAGACAAATGTCAAAGGCTTAACATGCTAAATGGCCATACGCCTGGATTGCGAGACTGAATGTTTACAGAGCTCAAAGTGTGTAGACATAGGGAAGGTGGGGGTAGCATGGCAGATATTTCTCCTGTGTTCTCTTATGAACTCCATTTTGGCTTTATTTTTGTTAAATAAATTGTGACGTGGTGTAATATGGTATGTATTGTTGTTCATCGGTTGTATTTACCTAATTTTAAGACCTGGAACAGACTATTATTAGAATTAATAGAATTCTAATTATTACATAGAATTCAAAGAGGGTGTACTTTCCTTTTCCCATGACATGTCCCTTGTCTAATTCCAGTACACTAATAGGCAATTTTTTTCTACCCTTTGTTTTCCCCTGTTTGGTTTTTCTTACTATTTTGTCTTAGCCAGTCTCACCCAGGGATGAAGACTCGCTGAACTAAATAGGTTTTTCATATGAACCACATTTTTCTGCCATTCACAAGTCTAGTGTACATGCACAGTCTGTTCTTTTTTTATTACTTTGTTACAATGTCTTGATTCACGTTTTAGGAAGCCTTTCCCTCAAACTCAAATAAATTCCCAAGAGGTAATGTTACCATTTAAAACTGTTTTAGTTTGGCCTCTTTTATATTGATTGTTAGGCTATTTGCACACAAACTTTTCCTTGATGTTGTCTATTGATTCTTTTACTTGCAGCATGTGGAATGATTGTTTAATAGGAAAGAGTACAGTCATTTTAAACACTGATGTTTTGCTGAAGATTTAAAGGATAAGTAATACCTTAACATAAATGGCTCTTATACTGCGACAAATTCAGATGTATATAAACTGCATACAACTCGTTGGTAATGCATTTTACTCCTGCATTACAGAGAAATAGGAGCAAAGAAAATCTAGCTGCTTCATTTTAGAGCAAATCTTTATTTTTATAGTTGACTTTTTAATGGGTTAATATTTGTATTTTTTTTCTATGATACCTTTACAACTAAATAAAAAAATTAAGACCATGATAGCAGAGAGTAAAAAAAAATATTGTTTCTGGAAATATTTACAAATGACTTATTTTGATTTAAGTTTTAATATTTGGTTGCTAATACAGTGTCTTGAATAAATGCCTTGGTGTTTGTGCATTCACTTGTCAGTTGGCGTAGCAGCAATGCTTAGGTGGAAGGTTTCAATGAACCACTTATGTATTTTTATACGTAGGTTGAAAGTGTTAAAAAAAAGGCCAGAATAACTCCAAGTACAAAACAATGAATTCACAGGGTGGGCAAACACACAGGCAGATATTGTTCTAATCATATATTGCATGTTTTTCCCGTCCATGTCTGGAACACAGTTTAGTGGACGGAGCCCAAGATGCAGATAGATGCTGAAGGCAAAGAACCGAATTCGCAGTACCAAAGGATTAGAGAATAGTCGGGGGAAGCCAAAGGTCAGGATAGGCAGCACAGATTCAGAAGCGATGATACAGGCAAGGGTCAAAATCAGGAACAGGATCAGGATACAACAGGAGAGTCTTGGAAGGTATTTACACAATCAGGAGCACAGTACAACTAAATGAAGAGTGAAGGATGTGTGCGACTTAAATAGGGAAAGTGGGTGGTCTTGTTAATTAAGGTTCCACCATGGTCTCCATCTCCTGTACCTTTAAAAGGCTCTGTGTTGGTGTGCGTGCGCCCTTTGATTCTCCTGAAGTTCTTCCTTTTGTGTGGTCGTAGATGGAAGCAGCAGCGTTCTCATGAACAGATTTCTGTTCTTGCTGTGTTCGGGGGCCAGTGTCCGTATGAACGGAGTTCTGTCTGCAGTATAGTTCAGTAGCATTCGCATGAACAGAGGTAGCGTTCGTATGCATGGAGTTCTTCCTTCTGTATCTGGTAAGTGGCGTTCGTGCGAACACAGGTGCTGTTCGCATAAATGTGAGCGGTCAGCTGGGTGATTGAACCAACCATGCTGCCTGGGGGGTCTTGCTCCGATACGGCGTCCGCATGGAGTGATTGATAGATGCGGAATGGGAGCACAAGGTAGGTGAGTGAGGGGACATGATAGTTTTTATGACATATATGCCAATGATGAAAGAAAAGTCCTGCGCTCACTCCCATCCCTGGGCGGCAGCAATGATTACAGTACACATCAGCCCCAATATATATTAAAAACCAAAGAAAAACATGTTACCTGCGCTCTCTCCTTAATCCCTATGTATTTTTAACAAATGGAGGTCTCTTAGTTACCTCCAATGGCCATGAGAGGATAAACCCCCCTGCCAACGTCAAGGCAGACAGAATAATAGAAAGAACAATAATAGCGCAATACAGTATGATAAGATACAAACTATACAAATAACTGCTCTTTGAGAACCACTCACATTTGATTGAGCTCTGCTGTATTTTGCGTGGACGGTATAATCCCCGTCTAAGGATGTTTGATGGTATAGACAATGCCGGTGCTCCAAATAAAGTGCAAGCAGCGTGGTATATAAGGAGACAAAATGACAAAAAAATTCCAATGTTATAGTAAGTACTGATAAATAAAATTAAAAAGGAAGTAATGTACTTACATTTACTAGAGCAAGACTTGGATATACTGGTACGAGGTAGCAAGCAAAAAACAAATAGTTATAAAAAGTAACTAGTTATTAAACAAAATGTAAACACAATAAAATAATCTAAAATTAGATGCTGAAGTCCCACTTGACGCGTTTCGCCTGTTCAAAGGCTTTTTCAAAAGTGTGGGATAGTCCTCACGGTGTCCAGGATATATATGGTGGACTTGATTGTAGATTGCTGCCTGGTGGATCCAATTTCCGGTTTCGTGCAACATACAGCGTCATACTAGAAATGACGCGGCAGACTCGTATGCATACAGAAGACTTCCAAGTTCCTGTGTTCCACTTTGAAACGCACCTATCACATAGAAAGTGACGTAGCATAGTCCCGTTATTAGTGGTTTGAACAGAATAGTGCAGGGATAGGCAACCTTCGGCTCTCCAGATGTTGTGGACTACATCCCCCATAATTCTCTTACACACATAATGCTGGCAAAGCATCATGGGAGGTGTAGTTCAAAACATCTGGAGAGCTGAAGGTTCCCCACCCCTGGACTAGTGGGACGTTTCATTGGAGCGCACATATCGCCATAATGGCATGCGCTGTGTTCCATGCGCTAATATTATGTAAAGTCTCTTTATAGTCCAAGGGGGAGAGAATTTAAGATCTACCTCTAAAAGAGATGATCTTATAGGAGTGTGGAGTAACTCCCGAACCTGCAATAACATAATGGCTTGAATGGCCATATTAAAAATACAGAATAAAAATAAAATATATGCATTAAACATCCAGTGATCACTGTATATAAAGAGAGATTATTCCTTTGTATAAATGCATTGTATAAATGGCTGATAATGTAAGATTAACTGTATATAGTAAAAGAAGCATGCAAGAATTCTATATGAATTTAAATTCAATGTAATTAAAATAAATGAAAATTTACAAATAACACTATATACAGAATAGAAAATGTATATATATAGATATACATATATATATATTGAAAAATCTGAAGGAGAACATATAAGCAATACACATGTGTACATAAGTAATAACAGTGGCCCATGTTGGGTCTAATAGCATAAATAATGGAATGATGTGCAATAGCTGAATCTGAACATAAGAAAAAATATGCTGAGCATAATACTGAATAGGGAATATGATAGGAGGATGTCTGTAGAGTGGATGGGAGACTAATTGTAATAATATGACTAAAAAAGGAGAAGAAAAAAAAAAATATATATATGTTAACATAAATGTTAAAAAAATTAAATAAATTAAAAGTGACAATAAAAAATTTATATATTTCTACAATGTTCCGCTATTCTCACTTTTAGTGGTCTAATGGTTCTACCAATGTATTGGAGACCACAGGGGCATTCCAATAGATAAATGACATTATTACTGTTGCAAGTCATGGATGCTCCGTAAGTGAGATTGGCGGGAGCGCCCGCCTATTTAAGAGGCTCTGTTTATTTTTTGTGCCAGAGCCATAGAAGGCATTATAGATACCGAGAACGCAGTGACAGACCCCCCTGATACCTCCTCACTGCTAGGACGAACCTCCTGATCATTTGTAGAGACAACAGGACTTGCGGTTTGACAGAGAGCTGTAACCTGATGAGAATTTATCTGGGATTTCCACACGGGAGTTTACCCAACTAAAGAACCTTACATTGGAACAACTTTGCTTTTGTATTACCACAGAATGTGTGAGATTATTCCTAAAGTTTATCAGTGACTCTCATTTTTTCCTTTTTTGTGTATATACACTCATTTCTGCAGTTTTTGAATTTTTTTATATTTTTATATATTTCTGCATTTTTTTTAATTCATTTTTTTTCAAACTTCTCATCACTTTTTCAACTTTTGTCATTTTTATCCATGAAATATTTCTATTTCTACTATGACATTTTCTGTATTTTTTTTACTTACGTGTTTACTTTAATTTATGAAATTCCAGCTTTTTCATTTAGCATCTTTTTAGGAGATGTATCATTTGTTTTTTTATATTTTTTGTGTATATCATATTATCAGGGTGATTTTTTGCTGTACTTCTTTATGCACATTTTTTTATTTATTACACACACCACGGTGGTACGTTAAGCACTAAGCACATTAGATGTTTCACTATTATGTCTTTAGATGGTCAGTATTTCACATTTATATGTTCTTTCTATCATTTCTGACGTAACCTTTTGTGGCAATAATATATTGAATAAATAAAATTATTTTGTAAATATAATATGTGGAGTGCAGTATCATATTGACTTTTCTAGTGTATATTGTGAAGTCTTTGGAGGGTGACCCTGATACCTGCACCATTGGTCTGAAGAGTGCAAGCACACCAATATTTTTTTACAAACAAATAATTCTCATAGATAAGTAGAAGAGGGAGGGGTGGGCAGGAGGGGGAAATAAATAAATAAATTAATTATATAATGTATTACTATCAATGTAGGGAGGCGGGTGGGGGTGTACAGAGGAAGGGAAGAACAATGATTCCCATTGCAAGCAGCTGTGCAAGGCAGAAGCTCATTGTGCCTGTTGACAGTGCACTTACAATGGACATAATGTGTGCACAAAATTTACATAAGGCAGCCTGTTCTAACGCCGGTGCAAGCACACCACACAGGGTGGGATCCATAGCCCATGAACTTAGGGCCACCCGATAGGCATGTGTCTTCAGGGGCTAGGTCATGCGCTACAATGTTTTAACAGCACAACTCTTCCTAGCAGCTGACGCAGATACAGCCACGTGGGAGGCAGAGATGGAGGGGGGTGGACCGGGAGAGGAGAAAGCCCCTAACTCCCAACAGACGATGTATTTGTTTTTTACAAATAAACTGCACTTTCATGAATATTATCATTAATACTATTCATTTTTCTGCTCTAATGCTCTAAAACACTCAGATTTGTGTAGAGTAATGTCTCATGAGTACCACAGTATCCCCCATGTGTAGGTTTTATGGTGTTTTGGAAAGTTACAGGGCCAAATATAAGACTTGCCCATTTCTTTTTTTGCAAATTAAAATTTCACAGATTGGTTATGTTGCCTTTGACACCGTATGGCAGTCCAGAAATGAAAATTAACCCGACCTTGGCATACCATTTGAAAAAGTAGACAACCCAGGGCATTTAAAATGGGCCATCTCCAGTCTTTTTTTAGTAGTCATTTAGTCACAAATGCTGGCCAACGTTCATATTTGTTTTTTGCATTTTCTACACAGAAACTGCATTTTACTGGTGATATCATCATGATAAGTTTTACTGTTTTGAAACACTCATATTTGTGTTCTCCAAAGTACAAAAGTACCCCTATGTACAGGTTTTATGGTGTATTGGAGAGTACCTGGGTCTTCAGGCAGATCCCTCACATTGTAATTAACAAAATCACCTAATTATGTAAAATAATAACAAATATATACTTAGGCTATATATGTATTTAAAGTCAACGTGCATACATATGTAATGATTTATGTAATTATATATATATACATATATATCATTTTTAAAAATTGTTTTATTTATTTACATGTATATGTGGTAATATCACCGACTTTGAACTTGGATTCACAGGTTCAAATCCCGGTCCGACCACTGCACCAGTAAGTGTCCCTGGGCAAGACACCTAATGATATGTACCCTGCCCACCTCAATAATATGAAAGCAACATGAACCAAGAGAGTCATGCCGGCTCAGATGTGGCCCGGATTAACAAGGTCCGCGTCAGATGCTAGGGAGCCAGGGCAATCTGACGACAAGTGGGCTACTGGAACAAATCACTCCTGGACACGGAGCAAAAACATAGACCTGCTTGAATCTTCAAGATAAATCTAGTGTCACAACTGAAATTAGAAAACGGACTACAGAAGAAGTCAACCATGCACCCTGAGAAGGAAGAAATTCCCATACCCACATTCTTAACTGCAGAGAATTGCCAACCTGAACCATAACCCAAGATGACATAACAACAGATATAAGGGAAATGATCCTAGAAAAACTAGCAGTCATTGACCAGCAAGCAAGACTACGAAAGATCACTGAAAAGCTGCCACCAGACAGCATGCTATCTGCAGTTAATGAAGCATTGTCCACAATCCCAACCTGCACCATCAGGCTCATATATTCCACAGCATTAGTTGTCCTAAAGCTACTAGACTACAAGATCAGCCTCAAAGAGAAGCAATGCCCACCATGGATACTACGACTGGAAGCCAAGATAAAGATAACAGGGAAGAAGTTAATAAGCTGGATCCACTTAACAGAGGTGGAAAGATCAAAGGTAGATCCTGGCTGCTGCGGAAATACAAGGATATGCCCATACCAGAGGCGCTGGAAACAGCTAAGCAAAGAGTGACAGCACTGGCAACCAGACTGAGCAGATACACCAGAGAAGCAGAGGCTAAGAGAATCAATGCCCTCTTTACCAAAAAAACATACAAGGTGTATGCACAGCTACAGGGTAACAACCACATCTCCTCGCAAGACACACCTAGAGCTGAGACTGAACAGTACTGGAAGAATATCTTGGAGAAAGAATCATCTCATAACACTGAGGCCCAGTGGCTAGGCCTGAAAGAAGACCACTGCATGCTGCCAGAACAGGAACCAGTCACCATCATCCAACAGAGAGCAGCACACATGAAGAGTTGGTCAGCCCCAGGACCTGACATGATCCACAACTACTGGTTAAAGAAGTTAACAGTGCTGCATGAATGCCTAGCAGTGCAAATGAACCAGTTACTAGCAACAGGCTCCCACCCTGACTTGCTAACACAAGGCAGAAAAATACTGGTCATGAAGGACCCTCACAAGGTAACAACACCATCCAACTACCGACCAATAACCTGCCTCCCCACAACATGGAAACTTCTGTCAGGTATCATAGCCTCCGAGATCTAAGGGCATACAAGTCAATATCTGAGCAATACTCATATATATAGAAGGAGATTGGAAACAACACCAGAAGATCAAAACACCTACTACTGGTAGTCCAAGCAGTCACGTGGGATTCTAAGACGAGACAGACCAATCTGTGCATGGCCTGGATTGACTACAAGAAAGCCTGTGACACAATGCCACACACATGGATACTGCAATGCTTGGCTCTCTACAAGGTCAACAAGACAATAATAGCCTTCATCAAAAACTGGATGGGCAAGCGGGAAACAATTTTAGAAACCAATTCCAGGGCAATATTCAGAATTAAAGATATTTACTACTCAGTTCTAAATTACACATTACTATGCAGTTATGATCAAAGGAACAAAAACAGGAAATAAGGCAGACAGACAGAAACATACAGAATATAACACCTGTTACTTGTTACACGATGTTCTACAACTCTTGTCTAGGGGTATACAAAGGGTACTTAAGAATGACAGGGCTATGAACCTGTGGGACTTCAAGATCCAGACAGACAAGCAAGTGCTGGCCAACTAACCCGACATTGTGGTGGTAGACAAGAAACAGAAAACTGCAGTCACGGTGGATGTGGCAATACCCAGTGACTATAACATCAGGAAGAAGGAACATGAGAAGGCGGAGAAATACCAAGGACTGAAAGAAGAACTAGAAAGGATGTGGAAAGTGAAGGCAGTAGTAGTCCCAGTTGTGATAGGAGCACTTGGGGCTGTGACTCCCAAGTTGGGGGAGTGGCTTCAACAGATTCCAGGTGTTACATCTGAGATCACTGTCCAGAAGAGTGCAGTTTTAGGAACAGCTAAGATACTGCGCAGAACCCTCAAACTCCCAGGCCTCTGGTAGAGGACCTGAGAATGAGGAATAAACATACCACCCATGTGGGGTGAGAAAATAATATTTTATATATATATGATTCTAAGTGTTCGTTCATTGATGCAAATATTTATGTATTAATATCAAAATACAGTTAGAATGAAATTACATATATGGAAAGGCTGAGCCTATGGGTGGAGCCTATAATTGTAGGAGGGGATATTGCTATAAATACATAGGACGCCCCTTTCTGTGGGCTGAGACTGTCTGGTTCAGTACAGAGCCATCTACTTCCAGTTCAAACGTTATCAACACAATCTGCCTAACCTCCAGACTAGCTGGTCTTGACCTAGTGCAGCCCATGCAAGTATTCATTTTACCTCACCCTGGTAAAGAGCCTCCTCCCTCGAAGCTCATAGGGCACCTCTTTGTCTGGCCAAGCCGCTGCTGTTACTATTCACACATTTAATTTAATTTATTTTTTTCCTCTACAAAACTGTAAGTTTGTTCATTCGGTTATGGCAAATTTCATTACTAATGCAAATTCAGCCTATTTCAATCGTACATAGCATTACAGCGATGCCTCAATTAGGTTCATGCTTTTACTTACTGTATTTGGCCATATTGACTTTTATCATATGCAATTCGGTTGTCACCCTTCTTTTTATGTTTAGTATTTATGTGACTAGGTGTTGCAACTGTCTAAATGTATGTCAGGCCCAAATTTGGGCCTATACATGTGGTTGAGGAAATATAAATATAAACTTTTATATACATTCTCTGTACACAATAAAATATTTATCCTGTTTAAAGGGCAATATCTTCTAAATGTCTAAAAATCTTCTTACTAAACATACTCAAACTCATAAAATGTATCATGCATTTCAATTGCCAACCTATTTTCATGTTTTATTTGTCTGCCCCCTGTAGGGTTGCCTTTTTTGGAAAGAAATACCGGCCATGCTAATTTGGATAATTAATTATATATGCGTGACATCACAGGACACAATGTACATAAGAGAATGAGAATATATGTAAGGAGAAAATTCCCTAAATAATAAACTTACAATGTGTGTACTTTGACTGTGTTTATAGTTTTGTGTATGTAAGGCAGAATGTGAATATACTGTCTGAATGAGTGTGTGCATAGTAGAGTATGTATAGCAATGTGTCGTCTAAATGTGCATAACTGTGTGTGTACTGTTGTGTGAGTGTGTGTCAGTGTCTGTATACTGTGAGTGTATGTCTGTTACTGTGTGTATATAGTGTGTAACAATGCGTGTACATGTCGCTTATTAACAGAGATGGAAATTCTGGTTCTATTTCTCTCACCATTGTCCCAATACACGTTGCTAAATACACAGACACACACACAGACTGCTGAATACACACAGACTGCTGAATACACACACAGACACAGACACACACACACACACACAGACTGCTGAATGCATACACAAACTGCTGAATACACACACAGATTGCCAAATACAGACATGCAGCTGAATACACACAAAGACTGCTGAATACACACAAAGACTGCTGAATACATACAGAGACTGCTGAATACATACACAGAGATTGCTAAATACACAGACAGACTGCTGAATACACACAGACAGACTGCTGAATACACACAGGCAGGCTGCAGAATACGCACACACTCAGACTGCTGAATACATACACACAGACTGCTGAATACACACACTCAGACTGCTGAATACACACACAGACTGCTGAATACATATAAACAGATGGCTGAATATACACACACAGACTGCTAATTATACACTCAGACTGCTGAATACACACACAGACTGCTGGATGCATACACACAGACTGCTGAATATACACACGTATAGACTCCTGAATACATACCCACAAACTGCTGTATACACCCATACACACTGCTGAATACATACACACACAGACTGCTGAATATATACCCACAGACTGCTGAATACACACATACAGACTGCTGAATACATACCCACAGACTGCTGAAAACACACACACAGGCCGCTGAAAACATGCACACAGACTGCTGAAAACACACATACAAACTGCTGAATACATACATACACACTGCTAAATACACACAGACTGCTGAATACATACACACAGACTGCTGTATACATACACACAGACTGCTGAATACACACACAGATTGCTGAATACATGCCAACAGATTGCTGAATAAACACAGAGGCGTTGAAAATATACACACAGACTGCTGAAAACATAAACACAGACTGCTGAATACATACACACAGACTGCTGAAAACAAACACACACTGCTGAATACATACCCACACACACACTGCTGAATACATACACACACAAACGGCTGAATACATGCACACAGACTGCTGTATACACACACAGTTACCTGCTGTCAGAACTCCTGCTGCCAGTCTTCCATGATGCTTACATCTCCTTGTTCTGTAGCTCCTGCTCCTCCCACTCCACCCATGCGGATTCCCAGAGGGCAGGGACATGCTGTGCCTTCTCCATACAGCTCAGGCACCAACAAGTCTTTCTTGCACATCCTCACGGAAAAATACCGGCAATTGTATTGTCGGTATTTTTGCAATACCGGCACCGGCCACACAGCATCAAATACCGGCTGTGGTGGTAAAATACCGTCCAGGTGGCAACCCTGCATTCAGGCACTCATTGGACCTATATTGTTTATCAACTGTGTTGCAATGACTGCCTAAATTCATGTCAGGCCCAAACTTGGGCCTCTACATGTGGTTATTTTAAAAAAAAAAAATGTTTTACTAGATTTGTTTCACTGTAACAGCCTGTTTGCTATGTGTTTGGTTATTGGTATTTGTTTATTGCATGCTTACTAAGTACTAAGCCATCCCTGCATATTTAAGCCTTAACTAATTCTGGCTCTATGTTCTTGCTTTAGAGCCTTTACTTACAGCCATACGGCAAAATAAAGATATACAGGGAGTTCAAATAGGGCAGAGCGAATACAAACTTAACGCTTATGCAGATGATATTTTATTAACAATCACTCAGCCACATATCTCCTTACCAACCCTAAAGAAAGAACTACTTTTATATAGTCAAAATTCGTACTATAAGCTCAACACAAGCAAATCTCAAGCAATGTGCTTTAATATTCCTAAATCTCAAGAAGATAGACTTAAACTAGACTATCATTATGATTGGAGGGAAGATTATATTCTGTATCTGGGAATTAGATTTACAAAAAGTGAAAAAGACCCATTTTCAGCTAATTATATAAAACTATTTAAAGATACAGAAAGCCAATTGAAAGCTTGGGGAAGTGTACTATTATCATGGATAGGTAAAATATCAGCAATTAAGATGCAAATCTTACCAAAAATACTTTACCTATTCAGATCTCTACAGATTAAGGTTCCACAAACATTTATTACATCTCAACAAGTGATATTGTTACGTTTTAGCTGGGGAGGGAAGCATCCCCGAGTCTCAAAAGGACTAATAATGAGACAAGTGAAATGCGGAGGTATGGGGTTTCCGAACCTGAAAATGTATTACTACGCTGCAATTTTAACCAACATAGCTTCTATTAACCCACAGAGATATACTCCGTAATAGGTGGCAATAGAAGAATATTGCTGTGGAACCCAGGACCGTTATTCTTTAATAGTGATGTACCGAACTGTTTGCTGGCGAATAGTTCCCGGCGAACATAGCGTGTTCGCGTTTGCCACGGCGGGCGAACACATGCGTGGTTCGATCCTCCCCCTATTCGTCATCATTGAGCAAACTTTGACCCTGTGCCTCATGGTCAGCAGACACATTCCAGCAAATTAGCAGCAGACCCTCCCTTCCAGACCCTCCCACCTCCTGTACAGCATCCATTTTAGATTCATTCTGAAGCTGCATGCTTAGATAGAGGAGGGAAAGTGTAGCTGCTGCTCATTAGATAGGGAAATTAATAGCTAGGCTAGGGTATTCAGTGTCCACTACAGTCCTGAAGGACTCATCTGATCTCTGCTGTAAGAACAGCACCCCAAAAGCCCTTTTTAGGGCTAGAACATCAGTCTGCTTTTTTTTCCTGTGTTATCTAATTGCAGTTACCTGCCTGCCAGCTTCTGTGTCAGGCTCACAGTGGATACTGTGCCCACTTGCCCAGTGCCACCACTCATATCTGGTGTCACAATAGTTTAAGCTTGACATTTAAAAAGATTATTTTTTTCACTGTAATAGATTGAATAACAGTTAGTTGTCTGCCAGCTTCTGTGTCAGGCTCACAGTGGATACTGTGCCCACTTGCCCAGTGACACCACTCATATCTGGTGTCACAATAGCTTAAGCTTGACATTTAAAAAAAACATTTTTTTTTTCACTGTTATAGATTGAATAGCAGTTAGTTGTCTTCAAGCGGGTGTCAGGCCTTCAGCATGTACTCTGCCAACCTCAGCAAGTGCACTTTGCCACTCATGTCTGGTGTAACTATAGCGTGCCTTTAAAAACAAAAAAAAGTTTTTCACTGTAAGCTAATAGCAGTTAGTTGTCTGCAAGCGTCTGGGTGTCAGGCCTTCAGCGTGTACTCTTCCAACCTCTGCCACTGCACAGTGCCACTCATATCTGGTCTATGTCTCAGGCAGGCAACATTACACACATGGACGTACGGTGTGATGATGATGATGTTGTACCCGCTGCTGCTTCCTTTGCTGAGTTGTCAGATACAAGTGAACCGGTTGATGATGACGATGCGCCCATGGATGTCATGTGGGTGCCCGCTCGGAACAGGGCGAAAGTTCAGATGGGGAGACAGAGAGGAGGAGGAGGAGACGAGTTGGAAGCAGGGGGAGGTCGTCGCAAGGAGCTAGTGGCACAGTCAGACAGCATGCATCGGCACCCGGGGTCAGCCCGACAGCACGCCAATCAACGCATGCTGTGTCCACCACCAAAATGCCGTCATTGCAGTGCTCAGCAGTGTGGCATTTTTTTGTGTGTCTGCCTCTGACAACAGCGATGCCATTTGCAACCTGTGCCAAAAGAAACTGAGTCGTGGGAAGTCCAACACCCACCTAGGTACAACTGCTTTGCGTAGGCACATGATCGCACATCACAAACGCCTATGGGATCAACACATGAGTACAAGCAGCACACAAACTCAAAGCCGCCATCCTCCTCCTGGTCCAGCATCTTCAGCCACGTCAACCACTGCTGTCCTCCTTGCCCCGTCTCAAGCATCCGCCACTCCATCTCTCGCCTTGAGCAGTTCCCGCTCATCTGCCCACAGTCAGGTGTCTGTCAAGGACATGTTTGAGCGGAAGAAGCCAATGTCAGAAAGTCACCCCCTTGCCCAGCGTCTGACAGCTGGCTTGTCCGAACTATTAGCCCGCCAGCATTTTTCGTTGATATGCATTTTTATTTCTTCTTAGATAACAAAAAAATTCTGAGACGACATTGGCAGGGCTATTCACTTGTGTGATCTGTCATGAATTGTAATTTGAATGTTAATGTGAACTATGGGGCACAAGAACTTGAATAGAAAACATCTTTAAGCCAACTATGTTTTCACTAAGCTTAGTGAATAACTAACGTTAACGAGTCAGATTAAACGCACTCTGCACTCGAGGTATGATCTGTTTAAATGACCCCACTCTGGGCCCTAAATGGTAAAACGTTTCACATGGGCATACGAAAGGTACACATGGCAATTAAAATCAGAAAATATGCAAAACATTTTTAGATATACTGGAAATTAGTACACTAATACGATTAAGCACGTTGATTAATAAAATAAAGAAATGTTAATCTATCAAAGCGGCTTGAGAAAATATATGTTTAAAAAGATACACAAATATCAAAATCTGCTAATAAAAATAAATACTGCCTTAAAATTCAAAATGCAAGTATGAATATTAGCACACACAAGCTATCTACCAAATGTGAAAACTATTATTTAGCTTTTCTGGCAACTAAAAGTAACATACTACAGAGTTTACTATATTCAGTGCAATATCTAAAGGAAGTACTGGCTAAAAAAAATCTATGCAAAACTAGCAAAGTTGTAAAAAACTGTATTAAGTCGGTTGTTTTCTTTTTATCTGGTGAATAAAATGTGTCTACATTATATCACACAGCTATTTGTCGTCTTCAAAAAATTCTTCTTGTGGTTTTGTCTTTCTGTACTTTCAGGATTCATGTTTGCACGTTTTTTTTCTGAATTTGCCAGGAATCTATTTTTGAAGTTGTTCCCCTCCTCATGACACGATCAATGACCTGAGAGTCTCCGTAAGCAGGGTTGACCTGTTAGTCCCGTTTTCCATTCAAGTTGCACATGATGTCCCGGCTAGGTTTCTAGGGACAAATGTTGGAGCCTCGGCGTTGCCCCAATATGGAGGGAGCGTGGAGTTTGTTGGAGGCTTTGATGTGAGTAGCGAGTCCGGGGGGAGACCCAGTTGCCCCAGGATTCCCTCTGCCTCCTGCATGTTGCGTACGGTATGCCTGGCGTACGCATGGCGAATTCTCGCTTTAGTAGTTAGGACACGCCCCCCTAGCCCGCCAGCTTTTACCATACAAGCTGGTGGAGTCTGAGGCGTTCAAAAAATTTGTAGCTATTGGGACACCGCAGTGGAAGGTACCCGGACAAAATTTCTTTTCACGAAAGGCAATCCCCAACCTGTACTCGATTGTGCAAAAGGAAGTAATGGCATGTCTGGCACACAGTGTTGGGGCAAGGGTCCATCTGACCACTGATACCTGGTCTGCAAAGCATGGTCAGGGCAGGTATATCACCTACACTGCGCATTGGGTAAACCTGCTGACGGCTGCCAAGCATGGAATGCGTGGCTCTGCAGAGGAGTTGGTGACACCGCCACAACTTGCAGGCAGGCCTGCTGCCACCTCCTCTACTCCTCCTACTCCATCCTCTTCCATAACCTCCTCGGCTGAGTCCTCTTCTGCTGCTGCGTCTTGCTCCACATCAACGGCACCCCCAGCTCCCCAGGTACTATTCCACATCCCTATTCTGCTCTGTGTCAGTGTGTATCATGTTCTCTGAGGACAGGTGTCAATCCATATCTGCCAAGTGACCCTATGTAGGGGGAACAGTCTCTATTCTGCTCTGTGTCAATGTGTATCATGGTCTGTGAGGACAGGTGTCAATCCATATCTGCCAAGTGACCCTATGTAGGGGGAACAGTCTCTATTCTGCTCTGTGTCAATGTGTATCATGGTCTCTGAGGACAGGTGTCAATCCATATCTGCCAAGTGACCCTATGTAGGGGGAACAGTCTCTATTCTGCTCTGTGTCAGTGTGTATCATGGTCTCTGAGGACAGGTGTCATTCCATATCTGCCAAGTGACCCTATGTAGGGGTAAAAGTCTTTATTCTGCTCTGTGTCAGTGTGTATCATGGTCTCTGAGGACAGGTGTCAATCCATACCTGCCAAGTGACCCTATGTAGGGGGAACAGTCTCTATTCTGCTCTGTGTCAATGTGTATCATGGTCTCTGAGGACAGGTGTCAAACCATATCTACTAAGTGACCCTATGTATGGGGAACAGTCTCTATTCTGCTCTGTGTCAGTGGGTATCATGGTCTCTGAGGACAGGTGTCAATCCATATCTGCCAAGTGACCCTATGTAGGGGTAAAAGTCTTTATTCTGCTCTGTGTCGGTGTGTATCATGGTCTCTGAGGACAGGTGTCAATCCATATCTGCCAAGTGACCCT
Organism: Pelobates fuscus; assembly: GCF_036172605.1. Taxonomy (NCBI): domain Eukaryota; kingdom Metazoa; phylum Chordata; class Amphibia; order Anura; family Pelobatidae; genus Pelobates; species Pelobates fuscus. The sequence goes on along the minus strand of NC_086321.1, from coordinate 141,998,648 downwards.
ATGTAGGGGGAACAGTCTCTATTCTGCTCTGTGTCAATGTGTATCATGGTCTCTGAGGACAGGTGTCAATCCATATCTGCCAAGTGACCCTATGTAGGGGGAACAGTCTCTATTCTGCTCTGTGTCAGTGTGTATCATGTCCTCTGACGACAGGTGTCAATCCATATCTGCCAAGTGACCCTATGTAGGGGTAACAGTCTCTATTCTGCTCTGTGTCAGTGTGTATCATGGTCTCTGAGGACAGGTGTCAATCTATACCTGCCAAGTGACCCTATGTAGGGGGAACAGTCTCTATTCTGCTCTGTGTCAGTGTGTATCAGTGATCCTTAGGATAGGTGTCAATCCATATCTGCCAAGTGACCCTATGTAGGGGGAACAGTCCCTATTCTGCTCTGTGTCAGTGTGTATCAGGGATCCTTAGGATAGGTGTCAATCCATATCTGCCAAGTGACACTATGTAGGAGGAACAGTCCCTATTCTGCTCTGTGTCAGTGTGTATCAGGGATCCTTAGGGTAGGTGTCAATCCATATCTGCCAAGTGGCCCTATGTAGGGGGAACAGTCCATATTCTGCTCTGTGTCAGTGTGTATCAGGGATCCTTAGGATAGGTGTCAATCCATATCTGCCAAGTGACCCTATGTAGGGGGAACAGTCCCTATTCTGCTCTGTGTCAGTGTGTATCATGGTCTCTGAGGACAGGTGTCAATCCATATTTGCCAAGTTACCCTATGTAGGAGGAACAGTCCCTATTCTGCTCTGTGTCAGTGTGTATCAGGGATCCTTAGGATATGTGTCAATCCATATCTGCCAAGTGACCCTATGTAGGGGGAACAGTCCCTATTCTGCTCTGTGTCAGTGTGTATCAGGGATTCTTAGGATAGGTGTCAATCCATATCTGCCAAGGGACCCTATGTAGGGGGAATAGTCCTTATTCTGCTCTGTGTCAGTGTGTATCAGGGTCTCTGAGGACAGGTGTCAATCCATATGTCAAGGTGTCAATATGTCATATGTCAGATGTCAATCCATATCCATTGTGATTTAGGAATGTTAGGTGATTTCTGGCCTTTATGCATTAAAACCAGACTCTGCATCAACTGTGCAATTTTCCATGGGAGTTTTGCCATACATCCCCCTCCGGCATGCCACAGTCCAGGTGTTAGTCCCCTTGAAACAACTTTTCCATCACTTTTGTGACAAGAAAGAGTCCCTGTGGGTTTTAAAATTCACCTGCCCATTGAAGTCAATGGCGGTTCGCCCGGTTCGCCGGTTCGCGAACGTTTGCGGAAGTTCCCGCTCGCCGTTCGCGAACCGAAAATTTAGTGTTCGCGACATCACTAATGCTGAATGATGAAATGATGAAATGTAAATTATTGATTGCGTAATGTAGACACTATTAATTTTTTGCCCTCTTTTTTCAGGCCTACCCGAATGTCAGTTTTGGCACACCACAACTGACTTGTGCTCCACAAATGGAAAGACTGAGTCTGTGGGTGGAGCCTGTAATTGTGGGAGGGGATATTGCTATAAATACACAGGTCATCCCTTCTTCTGGGCTGAGACTGTCTGTTTCACTTCACCCACCACTCCCCTTATCCAGCCATTTAAATTGGTGGGCCCTCTTTTTACAGGCCTACCCGAATGTCGGTTTCGGCAAACCACAACCGACTTGTGCACCACTAACATAACTCGGCTTATTGTCCCCGACCACAAATATATATATATATATTGTGATCCTTGTCTGTAGATAGCACGGTCCTCTAGGGCAAAAACATGCACAGTCCTTTAATTTTATTTTAATCCTGGCAACTTTATTCGTAAATCCACACATGAGGCAGCAGCAAATGTAACCATAAATGAAATAATGTAACACAAATCCCTATAACAAAAAGCCTAGCTCGTCTGAGCACTAACTCACATCAGATTCCCTATCTATCAGGGGTTAAACTATAACAAAATTTGTGGGTTTCACCAACCTAGTGTATTTGTCTGCTCTCAGCACTCCAGTGCTCTAAGCCAGCCTTGACTGCTTCTTCTCAGCACTCCTAGTGCTCCAAGCCAGCACTCCCAGTGCCTCAAGCCAGCACTCCCAGTGCCTAGTCTCCTTGACTCTCTTACTGGAGAGAACACCCTCTCTCCTACCTGCTTCCTGAGAGGAAGCCAGCAATCCCCCTCTACCTGCCTAGCAGGGAGTGGTTTATTCCCACTGCTACAGCTGATTATCAGCAGCTGAGCAGTGTGTTGGAGACAGTCCAAAAAAACCCTGGCCTGGATCTATGTCTCCCATGAAAACCACTAAACTGTGGAGTGGAGCATTGGCCCTCCCTTCTCTCCAAATACTCCACCCCAGGGGCCCATAACTAAACAACGCTTTGTGTTGTACAAAACACAAACTACATATACTCCCCCTGGGGTTAAATGGCTTCTCTGCCTTCACTTTATCACAATATATATATATATATATATAAATATCATTTTTTATACTTTTAAAAATAATTTTGTGTTTTTCTTTCTTTTGTGTATTGATTTATTTTATATATATATATACATATATATATATATATATATATATATATATATATATATAATATCATTTTTTATACTTTTAAAAATAATTTTGTGTTTTTCTTTCTTTTGTGTATTGATTTATTTTATATATATATATATATATATATATATATATATATATATATATATATATATATAATATAATTAATGTATATATTTTTTTAATTATATGTATATGTAATTATATTCTAAGTGTATTTTGATATAGATATATTTACCAAAATACTTTTTTCACCAGTAGGGGAACTGCCTGACATCCCACGCAGTCCCTCTGCAGGCAGCTGCATAGACAGCTATGCCTGCCATGTGATCGCTCTTGTAGAGCGATTACATGGCTCGCAAGGACCTAATTTGCTGGGGGGGATTGCCTGACTGTCTTAATGGTGTTAAGAGGTTAACAGAACAGGGTTAAGAGGTCAGGGACAGTGCACCCAAACCACCCCAATGAACTAAAGTGGTGTCGGTGCCTTTTTTCAAAATAGGTTTGTTAAAAAAAATAAAGGGAAAAAAACTGCGGGCAATTGATCACTATATTTTAGCCCTTCTACTTTGACAAGCATCAAAGCAATTCCATGCATCCAGTATTTAGAAAACTCCCCCTAGTTAAAAAAAAACAAAAAACGGGGGGGGGGGGGGGGGGGGGGGGTTCAGAAAAATTAAATGGTGGAATGAATGAGTCATCAATTGCCCACTACCTTTTTCCTTTTATTTTCTGAAACACCTCCTGTTGTCAAATTAAATTATTTTGCCATTTGCCATTTTGCCAAGTGCTCTATCAGCTTCTCCAAAGTACATTTGAGAAGAGAGGGAGTAGCACCAGCAGTATAAGCAACATCATTTTTATCTATTTATTATCTTTTTATTGTTATTTTTTTTGTTCTCTGTCAAATAGTTTTTATTAATACATTTTTCAATAACAATACAGAAGAGAAAATAATTATAACCAAAAAAACAGGGGGGAAAATGAATGACTATCATCCAATAATATTTGTTAAGTGTATATTAAAGCAGTAATCTAATAGTAATATATAACAGTGATGAAATTAAAATGTCACCTGTCTTAAAATGTTGGTATATTTATTAAAGAATAACATCAAAATAATATTTACCATCCGGTCTGGTGCACGTCTAATGAAAAACTTATAGGCCATAACGACCCCTGACGCCCTCTTCCCAGAGTGTGCATTCATGTTTCAGGAAGTTCACAGCAGCAGAAGGTGTCCTCAAGGCCAATTCACACCTCTTGGCTTCAAAAACATTGCGCAATACCTCAGTCATAGATGGAATGGTATCAGACTTCCAATACTGAGGGAGAACTAAAGTTGCCGAAACCAAGAGATGAGTCAAAATTATTTTGGTAGACTTGGGCAAATTGTCTGGGAGTTTCTACAGGAGATACAATTCTGGTGTAATAGTATGAACCTGATCTGTAAGGGTGTGCATTAGTGTATAAATGTTGTTCCAGTAGGTGTTCAGCTTAGGACAGGACCAAAAGATGTGGAATAGTGTACCTACCTGCCTGCATTTCCTCCAGCATGTTCTAGATAATTGTTGTTTAAAGAGCCTTGAGGGAGTCAAGTACCATCTGTAGAGAAGTTTATAATGAGATTCCAAAAGTGCCAAATACTGTGTTATTCCCCGTAGCGCCAATAGAAACCCATGCCACTCCTCTACACTATATTCTTTGTTAAGTTCCATTTCCCATCCTGTCATATAGTCTAAAGTAACAAAAGATATCCACACCACTGTGGAGCTAGTCCAGGTGTGTGGGTATTAACTGGAAATCTAATCAAATAATTAATAGAGTATAATAAGTAAGAAATATCAATATGTGATTGTATTCATCGGTAAAGGGTCAGAAACAATTTATCTCCACAGCCAAATGGCTGTGCCTCCCTAGCTTGCTATAGATGTCTAAACTGGTTCAGACTCCTGACTTTAATCATATATGTGCGGTCAATGTCTGAAAAGTAAAATTATAAATATCTTAGACAAGATAAATTGATTGTTTCTGACCCTTTACTGATGAATACGATCACATTTTGATATTGCTTACTTATTATACTCTATTAATTATTTGATTAGATTTCCAGTTAATACCCACACACCTGGACTAGCTCCACAGTGGTGTGGATATTTTTTGTTACTTTAGCAATAGGAGTTAAGCCCCAAATGACACCCCTGGAGTGTCAATAAAGGTGTAGAGTCTACGGAGTGTTTGGATTAGTCCTATTCGTAGAGTTATATTTATTTTTTTCTTTTGTCAAGTTCCCCAGCAAAATAGGCGTAGCACATAGAGATGGCCTGTAACTGGTCAAAAGATAAAAAATAATTAGACAGAATTAAATCATCAATACATATGTCAGAATGTGAAAGACAATATTCCATGTCCAGATCAGGTAAGGTAGCCTTCATCTCAAGCAACAGGGGATGGCCATGCTCCAGGTTGAATTTAAGTGCCATAGCCACATTAGTCGCAGAATAATAATGGCTAAAGTTTGGCAAACCCCTACCTCCACTAGTTCTGAGCTTTTGTAAAATAGCCAATTTAATCCTGCTCAGTTTCTTATTCCATGTCAGTAAGGCACATTTAACAAACCGAAAAAAGGAGGAAGGAATGGTTAAGGGAATCACTCTTAAAAATATAATATTTTGGGAAGGACCGAATTTGACCGAATTTCAACTACACCACCTCTCAATATCGTCCTTAAGAGTGGACCAGATTTTAGCTAAGTTATAAGTATGCATCTTTGACAGGTTCTTGAACAGATTAATGCCCAAATAAGACATATAGGAATCTCTCAAGTCACTGTTAAAAGTAGCTTTTAAAGTATCCAATTCATGCCATAGGACAAAAAATTAGAGTGCTTAAGTTTTATTAGTGTTCAAATTATGATAAGACATTTTGCTAAGTTCTTGTAGGATAGACATTAATGCCATTAATTAATTACATTAATTAATCGAGGTCAAAGGATTTTTTTTTTTTTTTTTAATTCTTTATTTTTGAGTGCAGAGATAATAACAAGCTTAATCAGTGACATGTTTAGTGTACAATAACATTTCAAAACATGTGATATACATAGTCGAGAGGTACTGCACTTTTTTTTTTATCGAGTAAGTACATGAATTAAACAAGAAGTATTGCAAGATAAGAAAGTAGTTATAGTTATAGTCGAGTTGTGTAACATGCTAACTTGTAAATTTAAAATGAATTGAGTAGCGATGTAGGGGGCTCCGTCAGTTAAGGGTGAAGCATGATGCGCTGTGTGGAGAGCCTGAGTGTTGTGGGAGTGAGGCCTCAGCCCTGAGCTTCAGCTTGTGTGGTGTTTAGTTATTCTGAGGGTGTACTAAGGCAGGTGTGCCATAGTCAGTGGAGTCTCGTCTGTGTTAAAGTAACAGGTCATCACCTAGTAGGCTGCTCTCTATGTATATGTGCCAGGTAGCGTGTTGTTGCCTGTGTGCATAAGTGAGGAATAAACGGGGATAATGCCGCTCGTGGTGTGCACGGTAAGCTTTTCCAATGGTGTAGTGGCCTGTCTCTCTACAAGTGCGGTGAAGTATAAGCATAAGGATCTAAGGCAAAGAGTATACAATAACGATTAATGTATATATTCTAAAATGTATAATCACATATCCACTATCTAAAGTGAACGGCTGTAACACATAAAACTTTAAGAGGCCGGATAGCGTCCATTTGTGAATATATGCCATTTCCCCCGCTTGTTGTGGGTGAGGTGGATGGCTGGGAAGTTCTTGCGGCTGCGGCATTTTCAACCTATGCCCGCCTTTCGATTTACAAAGTCCCGGCAGGGTGAGAGTCGGGCAGTCTTTAAGCGGTGGAGGTCCATGGACAGTCCGTTCTGGCACACAGGGTGGCTTGGCTGGATTCTCCGAGCTATACGGTGCCCCGAGGTCTCCGTGGCTCCATTGAGAGTGTCATAGGGGGGCTTGCATTTGGGTTGCAGTCGCTTGACGGCGGTGGCCGGTTTCTTAAGGCGCAATCCTCCCTTGGGACGTGGTCTCATTCTCGGAGGGCCGCGGTGAGCAGCGGACGGCGCTGAATGGGTTGTGGCTTTCTGGCTGTCTATTTGTTTCACCTGTTTCCGAGGTTCAGGAACTTGTCGAGTTTCACGTAGTTTACCCGTTCTGCGTGTCCTGCCATCGGTAGGTGAGTGCTCCTTCATGTCGGGCGTCCCCTCAGCTTGCGGCCGTCTGCTCCACAGTTTCTGCCAGAGCTCCTTGAATAATGCGTCCAGCCGCTGTTCATAGTTGTCCAGGAGGCTTCGCGTTGTCAGCGTGGCGGTCGCCATTTTGGCCATGACTGTGTTGCGGAGTAGTGTGCTTGAATCAAGTACGTTTCGTCGGTAATTGTCGCTTGGTTGTGCCGGGATGTCCCTCACCGGCCAGGGGGGGTAAACGGGGTCTTGGGTGTAGCAGCGTTTTCCAACAGAGCCGCCGGCGTGGGGGTCGGCCGCCTCTCCCGTGCCTGCACCCGCTGGTAGGCCGCAACCCTATCTCCGCCTTAGATTGCTTCTCAGGGTCCGTTGTACCGGCTAAATGAGTCTCTGGGTCGCACCGTTATTGTGGCTTGTTGTTTCAGCAATTTAGGTGTAATCTTTCGAGGTCAAAGGATTTTTAAGAGAAAGCATAATGTCATCCTCTCCTATCTCCTATCGCAAGGCCCTCTATATCTGCACATTGCCTTATTGCCTCAGCCAGCACAAAAAGAAGCGTTGACAATGGACACCCTGTCTGGTCCCATTGGATAGGATAAAACAGTGAGAAACAAACCCAGTTGCAGATACTTGAGCTGTTCGGTTACAGTATGAATCAAACACAGCCCTGATGAAAGAATCAGGAATGTTAAACCGTGACATAACCTTTCACAATAAACGCCTTTTCCACATCTGAAGATAAGAGCAAAGAAGGTGTGCAATTTAATTTAATTTGGTGAATCACATTTCTGAAACGTATTGTAGTTTGCGGGGCCTGACAGTTTAAAACAAAGCCCACCTGGTCATAGTTAATCAAGGAAGGGAGAATTTGGGCAAGACAATTAGCCAATATTTTAGAATATAGTTTGTCATTGTTGATTAATGAAATTGGTAGAAAATTTGGACAAGCATTATGCACTTTACCAGGTTTGGGCAATGTTATAATTTTTGCACATGATACCTCCTCCAGCATCTCACCAGATGACCAATAATTATTAAATAATTTATATAAATGGGGGACCAAAAGAGTAGAGAAAAACTTATAAGATGTCATCGTAAAACCATCAGGTCCCGGAGTTTTGCCAGCAGGAATCATGGCAATTGCGTCCACAATTTCTTTTTTAGATGTAGGAGAATTTAGTGTATCCATGTATCAATTGAGATTTGCTTCAGTGGGACTTTATCCAGAAAATAGTTAATTCTTTCCATGGTATGCTGCTGCACATTAGGATCAAATGTCAAATTGTAAGAATTTTTATAGTAGGCAGCAAAGGTATTACTTATCTTGACTGGATGAGTCACTTTTAAACCATCCTCAGTCAATAAATGCTCAATCCTGAACTGGGAGACCTTATGTCACAGCTTAGATGCTAACAAAGAGGAAGCCTTATTACCATTATAATAAAATAATTGCTCTCCTTATCATCAAGGCTGCATGTTCCAACTGAATAGTACCAATTTTACTTTTAACATCAGAAATCATTGTGACAAGATAGGGGGAGGGGCCAAATTTGTTTGCCTGATTTAGATTATATAGTTCCTTTTCTAGTTCCCTTAAGTTTTTTTTATCAAATCTTCTTCAAATAAGAAGCCTGCTGCATAAATTGACCTCATAAAACAGCTTTATGGCATTCCATAATGAAGATATTGATATATTTGAAATCAAATTGTCTCTAAAGTATTCAGTAAGCACTTTCTCAGCTCCTGCCTCCTGCCACAAGCTCCAGTTTATAAATCCAGGGTCTTTCTGGGAAGGGCAACTTCTAAAATCCACTCCTGAGGCACAACGTTGTTGCTGGTGGGGATGAGGAAACTACCTCCACCCCCAGTGATGCTAGTTGCCGCTCATACCTCATACTGCTGCTGGGGAGTGAGACTGACTGTCTCCACTCCCTGTGATGCTTGCTGCTGGGGAGAGGGACCGAAAATCTCTTCTTCCTGTAACTCTGTCTGCCGCTGGGGAGAGAGACCGGTTGTCTCCTCTCCCTGGTACACTGCCGCTGGGGATTGAGACTGACTGTCTCCACTCCCAGTGATGCTTGCTGCTGCTGGGGAGAGTGTCAGGCCCCCTGTCTGTTCACCGACCTGAGGCACAACGTTGTTGCTGGTGGGGATGAGGAAACTACCTCCACCCCCAGTGATGCTAGTTGCCGCTCATACCTCATACTGCTGCTGGGGAGTGAGACTGACTGTCTCCACTCCCTGTGATGCTTGCTGCTGGGGAGAGGGACTGAAAATCTCTTCTTCCTGTAACTCTGTCTGCCGCTGGGGAGAGAGACCGGTTGTCTCCTCTCCCTGGTACACTGCCGCTGGGGATTGAGACTGACTGTCTCCACTCCCAGTGATGCTTGCTGCTGCTGGGGAGAGTGTCAGGCCCCCTGTCTGTTCACGACCATGGCGGCTTCCTGTGCCGCGGATCCCACCAGCATTCTCTCTGACGCTGTACGCTTGCGTGCTTAAATATGAGCCTGAGTCAGCAACCCGACACGGCGCATAAAGATGACCTCAAGGGTCAAAGTGGAAGGGTCAAATACCTTTCATGTGTCGTGGCTAATTCCAAAAGGAAATTAACCAATCGGAGATGAATCATGCCTATTTAAGCTTGCCGATGTCATCTCTACATGCCCTGTTGTGGTGTTTAGATAACCTGATAGCGGGTTTTCTCTGTTTGATTGTTGGTTACCGAATTTTGGCTTTGTATCTCATTTACCCTGCTTTCTCTGATCTTTGACCTCAGCTTGTCTTATTGTAAATCTGTATCTCTGTATTCCTCTGACTTCGGCTTGTACTCTGACTTCTCTCAATTTTGCATAGCCTGGCCACTCTAAGGGCCGGTATTGCAATTCCTCCCCCTGTGATCTGTCAGTGTGTTTGGTTCTGGAACTGTGATAGAAAGATACCGACAATCTCTGTGACACTGCCTTGTTCTGGGTGTTGAGACTGACTATCTCCACTCCCAGGGATTCTTGCTGCTGCTTGGATGAGGGACCGACAATCTCCTCTCCCGTAGTTACCCAGCTTATTCCTTGTTCTGTGTCACTATCCCACTGCTGAACTTCTTCTCGTAGGTTCTGGTATTCTTGCTCCAGTTCCCATTCTATAGCGACCAGGAGGGTGATATCTGGTCCCAGACCTGTAGTATCCGAGAGCTTTAAGGTGTCCATACCGTATTTCCGGATGTCCCAATACCGAGACTCCTGTGTGCTGCCAAAGTCCCAGTACTCCTCCATTGCCTCTGATAGTAGACCAGGGTCATGGTAGTCATCACCCTCTGGTCTTTTGTTCTCTGCCATCCACTGGCACCTTTGGATCGAGTACCACCGTAGCACCCAGTATGCCTCCTCCAGCCCAAGTTCCTTCTTAATCAGACGCTGGAGTTCTAGGATCCACTCTTCCCGGGGCGGATCCTCCAGTAAAGGCAGCCCCAGCACTGCTTGCTTTTGTCCGCGCCATTATGAACTGGGAAGGCTATCTCCCCCTGTAGCTTGAGTCTGCTGCAAGGCAACTAAGAGATGCCAGTGTGATTTTTTTACTTGTTTCAATCTACTTGATAAAGCCTTGCAAGGCGAAACGCATTGTAGATATATATTTCATTTTATCTATTTGTACCAATAAAGGAATTTTTTAATACCTTTTAATCCTGGCATCTTGACTCTACTATTTCAAGCCAGGACCAAAAGAATCCTATATGGGGAATATACCACCAGCGCTCTATTCATTGAGCAGTGAGCCTGCTCAGAAAAATGTGAGTATATTTCCTCAATTTTGTAAGTATTTTATATTCTTTGCTACAGTGAGCACTATATTTGCCATTTTTTACCTTTCCGGTTTTGGAATTATCACCACTGAAAATATCTGGAGACACTACATACCACATATATCCCAGAAGTGAGGATTTTTTCAGTTCACGCTATACACACCAGAGCTGGATATAGCTCTGGTAAATGTGAGTAGAATATATCCCATTTATTTCCATATACATATTGCATTATTTACTGCACCACTGGAGTTTCTTTGTCTTCCCTTGTGTCTTGCATATACCTCCGGAATGACAAGAATCCCTCAAGAACGTTTTATCTCATCTAGATTGGCTGTTCCTCTTAAAGACTTTTTTATTTTTTATTTCTATTTTAGTTCACCTGTATTTTATATATTTAACTGGATATTTTATTTCAGATAAATACTTAATATATATATATTTTGATATATTTTAATTTATAATGGGCGCAACCTTATTCTCTTTCTCTTTTTCTTGCATTTATATTTGTTTGTGTGTTAAAAATGCAAAAAAACTATTAGGAATGCTATCGTTGGTCAGTGTTTGTGACTAAGTGGATACTAAAAAACACTGAACATACCCCATTTGCAATACCTTGGGTTGTCTTCTTTTGCAAATGGTGTGCCATCATGGGGGTAATTCTTATTCCTGGGCTATCATACGGTCTCAAAGGCAACAATGTGAAAAAAACTGAAATGCAAGCCTTATATTGGACCATTTAACTTAAAAAAGTATATAAAACCTGTACATGGGGGTTACTGTTATACTCGGGAGACTTCGCTGAACACAAATATTAGAACACAAACAATAAAACGTTTCATCAGTGAAAGTGACGTTTGTGTGTCGAAAATGCAAACAACGTCACTTTCACTGATCACTGTGATATGTTTTACTGTTTTTAAACACTAATATTCATAGACGTGCGCAGCCTATTGCATTAGGGTGTGCACCCTAAAGCACAAGCACACGCCCCGTGTATATATATATATATGTATATATATATACACACACACAAACACACACATACATACACTGCTGTGTGTGTGTGCTGTGTGATGTGTGTGTGAGGGTGCTGGTAGTGTGCTATGTGGGTGAGGGTGCTGTTAGTGTGCTGTGTGTGAGGGTACTAGTAGTGTGCTGTGTGTGTGTTTGTTAGGGTCCTGTTAGTGTGCTGTGTGAAGGTGATGTGTGTGTGCTGTGTGTGGGTGTCGTGTGCTGTGTGAGGGTGCTGTGTGTGTGTGAGGGTGCTGTTTGTGTGCTGTGTGTGGGTATTTTTTGTGTGCTGTGTGTGGGTATCTTTGATCTCCCCACCGGCCCACGGAGGCTGAGAGCAGAGCCAGCAGATCTCCCCTGCTGGTCTCACTCCATAGGCGTGCCGCGGGGATTAGGGTGTGCCTAGGCACGCCTATGCTAATATTTGTGTTCAGCAAAGTCCCCAGAGTATAACGGTACCCCTATGTACAGGTTTTAGGGTGTCATGGAAACTTACAGGGTTAAATACAGTGCTAGCAAATTAAATTTTCTGGACTTTTGGCCTGGGTTGTCAGGCAGGTCCCTCAAATTGCCATCAATAAAATTACTTAATTATGTAAAAATATTACATAAATATGCACGTAGAATTTAAATATATATATATATATGCATATTAATATATTTGAAGTCTACGTGTATATTTATGAAATTATTTATGTAATTATGTATATGGATATATACACTGAACAAAATTATAAACGCAAATCTTTTGTTTTTGCCCCCATTTTTCATGAGCTGAACACAAAGATCTAAGACTTTTTCTATGTACACAAAAGGCCTATTTCTCTCAAATACTGTTCACAAGTCTGTCTAAATCTGTGTTAGTGAGCACTTCTCCTTTGCCAAGATAATTCATCCACCTTACAGGTGTGGCATATCAAGATGCTGATTAGACAGCATGATTATTGCACAGGTGTGCCTCAGGCTGGCTACAATAAAAGGACACTCTAAAATGTGCAGTTTTACAGTATTGGGGGGGGGGGGGGGGGGGGCGGGGTCCGAAAACCAGCCAATAACTGGTGTGACCACCATTTGACTCATCTCCTTCGCATAGAGTTGATCGGGTTGTTGATTTTGGCATGTGGAATGTCAGTCCACTCCTCTTCAATGGCTGTGTGAAGTTGCTGGATATTGGCAGGACCTGGAACATGCTGTCGTATACGCCGATCCAGAGCATCCCAAACATGCTCAATGTCCGGTGACATGTCTGGTGAGTATGCTGGCTATGCAAGAACTGGGGTGTTTTCAGCTTCCAGGAATTGTGTACAGATCCTTGCAACATGGCGCTGTGCACCATCATACTGCAACATGAGATGAAGGTCATGGATGAATGCAACAACAATGGGCCTCAGGATCTCATCACGGTATTTCTGTGCATTCAAAATGCCATCAATAAAGTGCACCTGTGTTCTTTGTCCATAACATACGCCTGCCCATACCATAACCCCACTGCCACCATGGGCCACTTGATCCACAATGTTGACATCAGCAAACCGCTCACCCACACGACCCATACACGCTGTCTGTCATCTGCCCTGTACAGTGAAAACCGGGATTCATCAGTGAAGAGAACACCTCTCCAAAGTGCCAGATGCCATCTCAAGTTGGTTACAATGATGAACTGCAGTCATGTCCAGACCCCGATGAGGACAACGAGCATGCAAATGAGATTCCCTGATACGATTTCTGACAGTTTGTGCAGAAATTCTTTGGTTATGCAAACCGATTGTTGCAGAAACTGTCCAGGTGGCTGGTCTCAGATTATCTTGGAGGTGAAGATGCTGAATGTGGAGGTCCTAATCTAGGCCAAAATAATGGGGGTTTAGTTACATTATATGATCATACAACTGTATGTAACTAAACCCCCATTATTTTTGCCTAGATTAGGTGTTTAAAAAAAAAAATAATAAAATATGTCAACATTGAAGTTGCTGTTTAGTGGATAGGTGAGTGCACTGGTTCTTGTGTATTGTATAATTTGGCCTCCAGCAGCACCCTATTTATGCATGTTCAGGTGAGTGCAGCCTCCCCCCTGTTTCATATATATATATATACATTTGGGAGTCTAGCCAACTACTTGGTTTTACACCCCTCCCTGTTACAGGTGCCTCATCCCAGGGCCCTATTTAGCTACGTACTGCAGAGACCCCGGATGGATTTTTTTCCTAAGTAAATGGGTTAATCTCATAAGAGCAGACATTAGGCTGTTAGAGTAGGACCTGCCAAAGATGGGGTACATTGACGTTGTGGCAGGCTTATGCAATGTATGATCGTATAATGTAACTAAACCCCCATTAGTCTTGCCTAGATTAGGTGTTTTTAAAAAAAATAAAATAATAATAAAATCTGTCAACATTGAAGTTGCTGTTTACTGGATAGGTGAGTGCATTGGATCTTGTGTATTATATGTATATATATATATATAAGCTCGCTTTCTAAAACTAACAATAAGAGGGGGGACCTACTGTCCCCCCCGGCCCCCACTACTGAGCGGTGGGTGGGGGCCCTGAAACTAAATATAAGGGGGGGACCTACTGTCCCCCCGGCCCCCACTCCTGAGCGGTGGGTGGGGGCCCTAAAATTGACAATAAGGGGGAACCTACTGTCCCCCCCAGCCCCCACCCCTAAGCAGTGGGTGGGGGCCCTAAAACTAAAATTAAGGGGGGGGACCTACTGTCCCCCCGGCCCCCACCCCTGAGTGGTGGGTGGGGGCCCTAAAATTGACAATAAGTGGGGGACCTACTGTCCCCACCGGCCCCCACCCCTGAGCGGTGGGTGGGGGCCCTAAAACTAAAAATAAGGGAGGGACCTACTGTACCCCCCAGCCCCCACCCCTGAGCGGTGGGTGGGGGCCCTAAAACTAACAATAAGGGGGGACCTATTGTCCCCCCCCAGCCCCCACCCCTGAGCGGTGGGTGGTAGCCCTAAATACAAAGGGGGGTCCCTAGTTAACGCTCCCCCCCCAAAAAAATGTATCTCCCTACCTACCCCCCTCACCCTAAAAATAATGAGGGGGGGACCTTTAACAAAAAACCTGTAAAAAAAAAAATTAGATAAAAACAACTTACCATTCGATGTTTTCTTTCTTCTAAAATATTCTTTCTTCAGCCCCAAAAAAGGCCAAATAAAAAGCCATAATAACCGACGCAATTTAAAAAAAAAAAAAAAAAACGAGCGCAAAAAAAAACAATCCATGTTCACCCATGGAGGGCTCCGCACAGACTGAGCTTTGCAGGGCGGGGGAAGGCTTATAAAGCCTTGCCACGCCCTGCAATTAGGCTAAGAACACTCTGATTGGCTGGTTTAAGCCAATAAGAGTGCTCTCTGTCATTTTACACAGCGTGGGAAAATTCCAAAGAACTTTCCCACGCTTGTAAAATGACACAGAGCACTGTGATTGGATGGCTTGAAATCCATCCAATCACAGTGCTCTGTGTCATTTTACTCAGCGTGGGAAAGTTCTTTTGAATTTTCCCACTCTGTGCAAAATGACACAGAGCACTGTGATTGGATGGATTTCAAGCCATCCAATCACAGTGCTCTGTGTCATTTTACAAGCGTGGGAAAATTCCAAAGAACTTTCCCACGCTTGTAAAATGACACAGAGCACTGTGATTGGATGGCTTGAAATTTTCTTGAAATCTTTGGATGGTTTGAAATTTGCTTGAAATCTTTGGAATTTTCCCACGCTGTGTAAAATGACAGAGAGCACTCTGATTGGCTTAAACCAGCCAATCAGAGTGTTCTTAGCCTAATTGCAGGGCGTGGCAAGGCTTTATAAGCCTTCCCCTGCCCTGCAAAGCTCAGTCTGCATGGGTGAACATGGATTTTTTTTTGCGCTCGTTTTTTTTTTTTTTATTGCGTCGGTTATTATGGCTTTTTATTTGGCCTTTTTTGGGGCTGAAGAAAGAAGATTTTAGAAGAAAGAAAACATTGAATGGTAAGTTGTTTTTATCTCTTTTTTATTTACAGGTTTTTAGTTAAAGGTACCCCCCTCATTATTTTTAGGGTGAGGGGGTAGGTAGGGAGATATTTTTTTTTTGGGGGGGGAGGGTTAACTAGGGTCCCCCCCTTTGTATTTAGGGTCACCACCCACCGCTCAGGGGTGGGGGCCGGGGGGGACAATAGGTCCCCCCCTTATTGTTAGTTTTAGGGCCCCCACCCACCGCTCAGGGGTGGGGGCCGGGGGGGATAATAGGTCCCCCCTTATTGATAATTTTAGGGCCCCCACCCGACGCACTGGGGTGGGGGCCGGGGGGGACAGTAGGTCCCCCCTTATTGTTAATTTTAGGGCCCCCACCCGCCGCACAGGGGTGGGGGCCGGGGGGACAGTAGGTCCCCCCTTATTGTTCATTTTAGGGCCCCCACCCACCGCACAGGGGTGGGGGCCGGGGGGGACAGCAGGCCCCCCTTATTTGTGGCGGGTGCAGATTTGTGGCGGGTGCATGTTATCCCCACTGTAGAGATGTCGCGAACATAAAATTTTCCGTTCGCAAATGCCGAACGCGAATTTCCGCAAATGTTAGCGAACGGGCAAACCGGGGCGAACCGCCATAGACTTCAATAGGCAGGCGAATTTTAAAACCCACAGGGACTCTTTCTGGCCACAATAGTGATGGAAAAGTTGTTTCAAGGGGACTAACACCTGGACTGTGGCATGCCGGAGGGGGATCCATGGCAAAACTCCCATGGAAAATTACATAGTTGATGCAGAGTCTGGTTTTAATCCATAAAGGGCATAAATCACCTAACATTCCTAAGTTGTTTGGAATAACGTGCTTTAAAACATCAGGTATGATGTTGTATCGATCAGGTAGTGTAAGTGTTACGCCCGCTTCACAGTGACAGACCAAACTCCCCGTTTAACGCACCACAAACAACCGCAAACAGTCCATTTGCACAACCGCAAACTCCCCATTTGCACAAGGTTGGATGCCAAGCTAGCCATGTCCCGTTCCTTGTCCTCACTGATGTCATTGAAGGTCTCTTCCTCCACCCAGCCACGTACAACACCAAGGGTCCCCGAAAGGTGACAACAAGCCCCCTGGGATGACTGCTGTGTTTGGTCTTCCATCTCCTCAAAGCCACCTTCCACCTCTGACTCCTCTTCTTCAGACTCCTCTCTCTGCGTTGCCTCTCTCTGCGTTATTATAAGGTGTGTTAAGTAGTACTATTCAATCAGTTTAATCCCTGTTACGTCCCCTATCAGGGGACGTGTATATGGCATCGATTTTAGGAACCAGGAGATGGAAAAAGATGCTTGTTCGGTCCTCCTACTTCAAATTTGGGGCACTGCGCGTGGCACTAATGTGCCACCAGATAGGAGTGGTGTGTTAAGTAGTACTATTCTTATCAGTTTAATCCCTCTTACGTCCCCCTCATCAGGCCTTTTTTAGTCGAATGTATCGCCCACTGTCAGTCCCTTCGGGATCCATCCCTCATTTATCTTAATAAAGGTGAGGTAATCTAGACTTTTTTGACCTAGGTGACTTCTCTTCTCAGTGACAATACCTCCTGCTGCACTGAAGGTCCTTTCTGACAGGACACTTGAAGCGCGGCAGGCCAGAAGTTCTATCGCAAATTGGGATAGCTCAGGCCAAAGGTCAAGCCTGCACACCCAGTAGTCAAGGGGTTAATCGCTCCTCAGAGTGTCGATATCTGCAGTTAAGGCGAGGTAGTCTGCTACCTGTCAGTCGAGTCGTTCTCTGAGGGTGGACCCCGAAGGGCTGTGGCGATGTGTAGAACTTAAAAAGCTCTGCATGTCCTCCATCAACAACACGTCTGTAAAGCGTCCTGTCCTTGCCGGCGTGGTCGTGGGAGGAGGAGGATTACTTTCACCTCTTCCCCTGTTAGATTCCAGTTGTGATTCCAGACGCAGCAGCAGAAGAGGACTCAGCCGAGGAGGTTATGGAAGAGGATGGAGTAGGAGGAGTAGAGGAGGTGGCAGCAGGCCTGCCTGCAAGTCGTGGCGGTGTCACCAACTCCTCTGCAGAGCCACGCATTCCATGCTTGGCAGCCGTCAGCAGGTTTACCCAATGCGCAGTGTAGGTGATATACCTGCCCTGACCATGCTTTGCAGACCAGGTATCAGTGGTCAGATGGACCCTTGCCCCAACACTATGTGCCAGACATGCCATTACTTCCTTTTGCACAATCGAGTATAGGTTGGGGATTGCCTTTTGTGCAAAGAAATTTTGTCCGGGTACCTTCCACTGCGGTGTCCCAATAGCTACAAATTTTTTGAACGCCTCAGACTCCACCAGCTTGTATGGTAAAAGCTGGCGGGCTAAGAGTTCAGACAAGCCAGCTGTCAGATGCCGGGCAAGGGGGTGACTTTGTGACATCGGCTTCTTACGCTCAAACATGTCCTTGACAGACACCTGACTGTGGGCAGATTAGCAGGAACTGCTCAAGGCGAGAGACGGAGTGGCGGATGGTTGAGTGGGGGCAAGGAGGACAGCAGTGGTTGATGTGGCTGAAGATGCTGGACCAGGAGGAGGATAGTGGCTTTGAGTTTGTGTGCTGCTTGTACTCGTGTGTTGATCCTATAGGTGTTTGTGATGTGCGATCATGTGCCTTCGCAAAGCAGTTGTACCTAGGTGGGTGTTGGACTTCCCACGACTCCGTTTCTTTTGGAACAGGTTGCAAATGGCATGGCTGTTGTCAGAGGCAGACACACAAAAAAAATGTCACACTGCTGAGCTCTGCAATGACGGCATTCTGGAGGTGGCAACAGCATGCGTTGATTGGCGTGCTGTCGGGCTGACCCCGGGTGCCAATGTATGCTGTCTGACTGTGCCACTAGCTCCTTGCGACGACCTCCCCCTGCTTCCAACTCGTCTCCTCCATCTCTCTGTCTCCCCATTTGAACTTTCCCCCTGTTCTTCTCCTCTTCTAGCGGGCACCCACGTGACATCCACGGACGCATCGTCATCATCAACCGCTTCACTTGTATCTGTCAACTCAGCAAAGGAAGCAGCAGCAGGTACAACATCATCATCATCACACCGTTCGTCCATGTGTGTAATGCTCACTGACTGAGACATATCCCTGTTATCTACATCCTCTGGCAATAATGGTTGCGCATCACTCATTTCTTCCAACTGATGTGTAAATAACTCCTCTGACAGATCAAGTGAAGCGGCTGTGGTGCTAGTGTTGGTGGTGGCGGCAATGGTAACTTGAGAGGTGGAGGAGGATGGTGCGAAAGCTGGAGGAGGATGGTGCGTCAAGGTTCTGAGCGGAAGTTGTAGAAGATTGGGTGTCCTGTGTTAGCCAGTCAACTATGTCCTCAGAACTTTTTGAGTTCAGGGTACGTGGCCTCTGAACACTGGGCATTATTCTAGGGCCAAAGGGAATCACAGCACCATGACCACGACGGGCCCTGCGGGGTGGCCTGCCTCTGCCTGTCATTTTTTTTTTCGATTAGTTGTACTATGCGTGCAAGCTCCTGTGACAACAGATATGAGTGGCACTGTGTACTGGCAGAAGTTGGCAGAGTAGACGCTGTAGGCCTGACACACACGCTTGCAGACAACTAACTGCTATTCAATCTATTACAGTCAAAATTGTATATTTTTTTTTAAATGTACACTACTGTTAAACCAGATATGCACTGGTGTGACACTGTGTCCTGGCAGGCCCTGAAACGCACATGTGTAAAGGAAACTGACTGCTATTATTTCACAGTCAAAAATGTTTTTTTTTTTTTTAGATGCAAGCTATTGTGAGTGGTGGCACTGGGACCACCTTAAAAATATTGGATATCGCTAAAAATCATGATCACTATATACTTTCTCTACAAACAAACAGATATCAGTGGTAGCACTGGGCAAGTGGGCACAGTATACGCTGTGAGCCTGACACACACGCTGGCAGGCAACTGCAATTAGATCACACACAAAAAAAAAAGCAGACTGATGTTCTAGCCCTAAAAAGGGCTTTTTGGGGTGCTGTCCTTACAGCAGAGATCAGATGAGTCCTTCAGGACTGTAGTGGACACTGAATACACTAGCCTAGCTATCGATTTCCCTAATGCAGCTTCCGGGGGGCGGGGCCTAGCTGTCATGGAGGAAAGACGCACTTCGTGTGAGCTCCCTCAATATCTCACTTTAAGCAGCTATGAACAATCAAATTTCACCCCAGAAGGGGATGACCCAGCAATGTTGCTCCTACCTGACCGACCCGACATGCTTAATAGCGGTCAGCAACTCGACAGAGTCTTACTTACCTCCGCGTGGCAAGTGTGGCCTGGTGCTCACCGGGCGGGAGAGACGGCCAATCTCCCGATCCTGGGATGCCCATGAGCAGCTACTTCCCGGCAGTAGCTCCATTACCCCCCCTCGGACCGGTGGGGGTTATCCTGGTCCACCCCTGAGAGGCTGTCTGGAGCTAATGGACGCACACAGCACAGTCGCCCAGGCTGACATACTCATCTGCGACTCTCCCAATATGGTGGCAGCCGCGTGTCCTTCTGGTACCAGCAAAGCATGGCAGGATATTGAGTCTAAGCTGGACAGACTCTTTAATCAATTTTGGAAGCAAATAACAAGCAGGAAGCCCAAACAAGCTTCACCACAGCCCCAACAAGCTCCACCACAGCTAAGCGAAGCAGTCCCCATTAAAATCCACAAACGCAAAAGGTGTCAAAGACGGGACCGGAGGCACAAACAGAAATGCAGAGCCTGCCCCACTTCAAGCACTCGCCTCCACCTTAAGCCACCACAATCCCGCACCGGACGCGAAGCACCACCGGGACAGATCCGACCACCCCACAAAACAAGCTTCCACCACCTCAAGCTGCAAACCTGGCACTCAGCCTTGCCTTTGTTGTTCCAGGTATCAGGGACTACCAGGGTCTGCACCTGGTGCCCAGAAGGGATAGGATGAGCACAAGCAGTAAACAGCAGCCTGCCAAGCATGTCCCACTATAGCCGATCCTCCACACCATGCCTTTGATCACATGAACTGCTCTCTGCACATTAACTAATCGTAAAGTAGCAAGCGTTTAAACTTGTCATTATTTCACCTCCTAAAGAGTTTATTGTTGTAGTTCCTTACATGCCTTTACCTTAACCGTTCATGTATTATGTTATTCACTAATCTCATCTCATGGGGTGACTCGCACTTGATTTATAACTAGTGGTGGAGCTGCTGATATAAATACACAGTTGATAACGTGCAAGCTACACCCTAAACATGACAGCCATCTTTCACAACAATGTACTGCTATATACTCATACCCTCAGTGCAACTAGCCATGATATACGCACGTTCAGCCTAGCATGCTCAAATATAACACACTTCTGTCTAAAAAAAAAAAAAAAAAAGAATGCAGCTTCCTAATTAATCTAAAATGGATGCTGGGAGGGAGGTGGGAGGGTCTGGGAGGGAGGGTCTGCTGCTGATTGGCTGGAATGTGTCTGCTGACTGTGAGGTACAGGGTCAAAGTTTACTCAATGATGACGAATAGGGGGCAGACCGAACATCGCATATGTTCGCCATCTGTGGCGAACGCGAACAAGCTATGTTCGCCGGGAACTATTCGCCAGCGAACTATTTGGGACATCTCTACCCCACTGGTTATATCAGAAATTGTCACCACCATGTTCACCCAGACGATACTTTTACATAAGGCCATGTAGGGGTTAATGCAAATTAGTTGCTTGTCGTTAGAAATATCGCAGAAAATGAGCACGAAAATAGTATTACATAAAAGAGAAAAAAAACTAGGAGGACTTAAAAAAAAAAAAAAGTTGAGAGAAACTGAGTGCCTTTTAGGAACTGTGTGAATATATTCCAGTTATATCAAACATTTAGATCATTTGTGCATAGGTTACCTCACGTTCTAATATGGCACAGTGTTGCCTGTTTCTCTGCCCAACATCCCCACTAGGCATGTGCATGGGGAAAATTTTCGGTTCGGTTCGGCATTCCGAAATTCGGGATTTTCGCAATTCATGACTTCGGCAATTTGGCACTTCAACACTTCGGAACTTCGGCAACTTCGGGACTTCGGCACTTCAGTACTTCAGACCTTCGGCAGTTCGACACTTCGGAAATTCGGCAACTTCTGAATTTTTGGACTTCGGAATTTCGGGACTTCGGAATTTCGGGACTTCGGAATTTCGGGACTTCTATTGCAGCCGCTTAGTAGATAACTCCCTAATTCCCACGGTATTAAGGAGTTATCTACCAAAGGCTGAAAGACCTAAATTGGTCTTTCAGACAAATGTACTAATACTAAGTAAAAATGACTTAGTATTAGTAAATTTTGTCCCTACTCGCTATACCGCGAGTAGCGGCATGTCTAGTAAACAGTGAGCAGCCTGTGGCTGCTCACTGTTTTAAAAAAATAGGGTCCCCCCTCCCAAGTAACCAATCAGAGAGTTATGAGTCAAATTACACAGCGTGGGAAAATTCCAAAGAACTTTCCCACGCCGTGTTAAATGACACAGAGCACTCTGATTGGTGGATTTCAAACCAACCAATCAGAGTGCTGTGACAGGTAAATGTAGAGACTTACCTGTCAGTCTCTTCATT
Organism: Pelobates fuscus; assembly: GCF_036172605.1. Lineage (NCBI taxonomy): Eukaryota > Metazoa > Chordata > Amphibia > Anura > Pelobatidae > Pelobates > Pelobates fuscus. Next base: position 141,976,517 of record NC_086321.1, on the reverse strand, counting down.
TACCTTTCAGAGCACTCCGAATGGCTTAAACCCACCAATCAGAGTGCTATGAACCTAATTGCAGTGCGGGGCAAGGCTTTATAAGTCTTCCCCCGCCCTGCAGAGCTCAGTCTGCGTGGAGCCCTCCATGGGTGAAGAAGGATTATTATTTTTGGCGCTCAGTTTTTTTTTTTTTTTAAGTGCGTCGGTTATTATGGCTTTTTGTTTGGCCTTTTTTGGGGCTGAAAAAAGAAGATATTAGAAGAAAGAAAACATCAAATGGTGTATTTTTAGGGTGAGGGGGGTAGGTAGGGGGTTAATTTTTTTGGGGGGGAGGAGATGACTAGGGGTTTGGGGAACCCTAGTCACCTGGGAGGGTGGGTTAACATTTTTTTAGGGCCCCCACCCGCCGCTCAGGGTTGGGGCTGGGGGGAGGACAATAGGTCCCCCCCATTGGTATTTAGGGCCCCCACCCACCGCTCAGGGGTGGGGGCCAGGGGGGAGGACATTAGGTCCCCCCCTTATTTTACTGTAGGGCCCCCACCCACCTCAGTGGTAGGGGCCAGGGGGGAGGACATTAGGTCCCCACTATTCTGATTTAGGGTCCCACCCGCCGCTCAGGGGTGGGGGCCCAGGGGAGGACAATAGGTCCCCCCATTATTTTACATTAGGGCCCCCACCCGCCGCCACAGGCTGCTCACTGTTTAATAGATATGCCCCTACTCGCGGTATAGCGAGTAGGGGCAGGATTTACTAATACTAAGTGATCTTTACTTAGTATTAGTACATTTTGCTGAAAGACCAATTTAGGTCTTTCAGCCTTTTAGTAGATAGCTCCCTAATACCGTGGGAATTAGGGAGTTATCTACTTATTCATTCCTGTCATTACATTGACTGGCCAAGTAACTTACATTTTATATGAATGTGCGTTACTTGATTGTTGTAAGTGTTGCAAATGCTTACAGGTGAATCCTGGCTATGTTTGTATACTTTTTATTTAAAATTGTATACAATGTAACATTCTTCTTCTTTCACTGGGTAAGTATATTAGTACTTAGGCAATACTGTGCTTCGGAACTTCAGCACTTCATTCCTTTGACACTTCGGAACTTCTGCAACTTCGGAACTTCGACACTTCAGCACTTCGGCACTTCGGACATTCAGAAGTACCCGAATGTCCCAATTGCCCGAAATTCATCTGAATTCATATTCAGACCGAAAGGAATTGCACATGTCTAATCCCCACAACTTTTTATTTTATTTGATTTGTTTTCCTGACCTTTTAGTCTATATGCCATTTGTTCATAATTATAAGTAGAGTGCATCCTGTAACAAACTTCTTGTAAGGAAGGGGGATTAAGGGCCTACCAGTGACTTGCTATACTGATTTTGGCGGCCAACAGGAGATGGATAATTACATATTATGGGGTGAGGCTAGAAGTTCTGGGGATAGGTGTAGGAGGAAGCTTTCTGGTTGAAAGGGGATCGTCACCGTAGCAGTCAAAGATATAGTATCCCTCACCTGGTGTTAAAATTGTGTGAGTTCGGGGCAGTCCCAAAAAATGTGTTTCAAGGAGCCTGCGTGAATGCCACATCTACAACATAACGGGGAGACTGTGTGATACATCTTTGCCAACATGAAGGGAACCAAATACCATCTCATTAGTATTTTGCAGTATGCATCCCAATGGGAAAGATTGTTGGATTCCTCACCGTACTGTATGCTAAATGTGTGCATGATATGTTTAACTCTGATGTATGTAAAGATTTCCTCAGAGGGAAGTGAGAATTCTTCCTGTTGGTCTGAGAACATTTTAAGGCATTCTATGGTGTATAAATTATTTATGGATGCTATACCTTTGTTCACCCAGGTTCCAATAGGGATGTCCTCAGACAATGTTGTAAGAATTTTCGTGGAGCAAAAAAAGAGGAGTTTTTCTGGCCCTATCAATACATGTACCAATCTTTTCCAGCTTTGCAACCGAAATGTTGTACTAGGGAGATGCCTGGTCTTGCTGCGTCCTAACTATGAGAAGGTCCACATCATGTGGTCTATTGTGTTAGGATGTATGCATTCGTTGTCTAGGCCAAGCCAAATTGGTGGTCTAGTGCAGGACAAGATGTCTAAACCCTGCGCTAAAACTGAGACTTTATAGTACGTCCTGACATTTTGAATGCCTAAGCCACCTTTATTTGGGGATATTTTGTGCTATTCATGGCGGCCTTTTCCTCCAAATGTATGTATTGAAAATAGCTTGAAATTTCTTTCTGTCTGGTACGGGTATGGAAATAGTGCGGAACAAATACAAGATATGGGGCAGGGCCATCATCTTAACAGCATAGACACGTCACAGCCAAAAAATATCTCAGTCTAGCCATTTGTCTAGTTGTGCCTGAAATTTGTGGGTGAGAGCTACATAGTTTTCCTGAATAAGCTGTGTGCCTGATTTTGTCAAATTGATGCCCAGTTATTTTAAAGACGACTTTATACAAACAAAAGAGTTAAGTGTTTGCAGTGCCTGAACTATAGTTGTGGGAATGCCTATAGGCAGGGCCTGCATTTTTTAATGTTGTTTTTATAATAGGAGATCTGTCCATATTAGTGTAGGAGGCCCATTAGTGTTGTGATGGATGTTTCTGGCTGGGTAAGGAGCAACAGGACATTGTCTGCAAATAATGCAATCTTTTGTGTACCTGCAGGAGTGGTGAGACCTGCAATTCCAGAGTGGGCCTTGATTTGGCCAACAAAAGGTTCCAAACACAGAATTAATATGAGTGGGGAGAGAGGGCATCCCTGGTGAGTGCCATTGCTAATATCAAATGTATTGGACAAGAAGCCTGAATTAAAAACTTTGGCCGATGGATGTTGATAAAGAGTCATGATACCCGTTAAAAAGGAAGTAGAGAATGTAATTTTGAGCAAGGTGGCTTGCATGTATTCCCCGTTCAGACGAGCGAACTGTTCTCAGCATCGAGCATCAGAACTGTCCCAGCTTATTAAATTTATAAAATGTCTTGTGTTATCGCCAGCATGTCTGCCAGGTACAAAGCCAGCCTGTTCTGTAGATACTAAATCTGAGAGAAGAGGTTTTAAACTAGATGCCAACAGTTTTGCATAAATCTTGACATATGCATTCAGTAGAGAGATGGGAAGTAGATTCTCGCAAGCTGATTAAAAAGCTATTTTAGTTTTAGTCATATATTAGTCATCTGAATTGTTTTAGTTTTAGTCGACTAAATCTCTAGTAGATTTTAGTCGACTGAATCTCCAGTATATTTTAGTCGACACAAAACATTTAGTTAAAGCCTCTATCTGTCTCTTTTCCCCCTTCCCCAGCCTCTCTTTATCTTTTTGTGTTTTCCCCAGCCCCTATATGTGTCTCTCTCCCAAGCCCTGGTCTGTCACTTTTGCCCCTTCCACAGATCCTCTGTGCTGTGTTAATTTGGCAGCAAATGTCAATTTAAGTTTAGTCACAGTCCTTTGACTGTTTTATTCGTATTTTAATCATCTGAATTGTTTTAGTATTAGTCTAATTTTAGTCGACTAAATCTCAAAAAATGTAGTCAACTAAAATCTGACTAAAATTGTTAGTCGACAAAATTAACACTGTCCCAGACAAGCTTTATATTGTCAGAGGTTGTTTAAGAGAGCTAATTGGTAGCCCTACACTTGAGTGTTTTTTTCCAATTATTCAAAAGCAGAGAAGCTTCCCTGTTTCAGTTCTCAATTATTGAGTCTTTTGTGTTACACATAATTAGTGATTCATGTGTTTCTTCTGGATAACATTATTCATACTCCCCATTGTCTGGAAAACCTCAGCTACTCATACTGGTTTTACCTGTCCTGTAAATCTACTCGTCTTAGAACTCAGATAGTGACCCTCATGACCCCCTTAGACACAACTGTGTAATTCTGGACAGGTAGGAGTGCCTTGAGGACTGGTATGGGGATCACTGCCCTTAACTTTCTCAAGCAACTCTCATATATAGATCTGACTTGGACATGATTTAGACACCACTCCCTCTTGAACCTGTTGATAAATACAAAGCAAACTCATATAAATTAACAATTATAATTGTACAATAGTGTTGTCGCGAACCCGAAATTTTCGGTTCGCGAACGGCGAACGCGAACTTCCGCAAATGTTCGCGAACCGGCGAACCGCGCGAACCGCCATTGACTTCAATGGGCAGGCGAATTTTAAAACCAACAGGGACTCTTTCTGGCCACAAAAGTGATGGAAAAGTTGTTTCAAGGGGACTAACACCTGGACTGTGGCATGCCGGAGGGGGATCCATGGCAAAACTCCCATGGAAAATTGCACAGTTGATGCAGAGTCTGCTTTTAATCCATAAAGGGCAGAAATCACCTAACATTGACACCTGTCCTCAAAGCCCCTGATACACACTGACACAGAGCAGAATAGAGACTGTTCCCCGTCCTCAGAGACCATGATACACACTGACACAGAGCAGAATAGAGACTGTTACCCCTACATAGGGTCACTTGGCAGATATGGCGGGGTCGTGGGAGGGGGAGGATGACTTTCACCTCTTCCCCTGTTACATTCCCGTTGTGCTGTGACATCACCCTTATACGCTGTGTAAAGCATACTATTTAATTTGATCAGCATGGCCACTTGAGTTTTTATAGTTTTCACGCTGCTTGTAGTTTATATATGGTTCACAAAAATCAAACAAACGATAAAGTAAACATGTAAGGATTCAGAATATTCTTTCAAACCCTTACACATTGTGTGTACGTATTTTTTGTCTTAAGTTTGTGGCTTTAAAGAGGTTCACGTTGTTTCTATGATGTGCATAACATGTTCTTGTAAATGTTTGTTAAATTTTTCCTGGAATTGTAATTTTTGAATCTGAATAAAGATAGTCAAATCCCTGATACACACTGACACAGAGCAGAATAGGGACTGTTCCCCCTACATAGGGTCACTTGGCAGATATGGATTGACACCTATCCTAATGATCCCTGATACACACTGACACAGAGCAGAATAGAGACTGTTCCCCCTACATAGGGTCACTTGGCAGATATGGATTGACACCTGTCCTCAAAACCCCTGACACACACTGACACAGAGCAGAATAGGGACTGTTCCCCCTACATAGGGTCACTTGGCAGATATGGATTGACACCTGTCCTCAAAACCCCTGATACACACTGACACAGAGCAGAATAGGGACTGTTCCTCCTACATAGGGTCACTTGGCAGATATGGATTGACACCTGTCCTCAAAACCCCTGATGCACACTGACACAGAGCAGAATAGGGACTGTTCCCCCTACATAGGGTCACTTGGCAGATATGGATTGACACCTGTCCTCAAAACCCCTGATACACACTGACACAGAGCAGAATAGGGACTGTTCCCCCTACATAGGGTCACTTGGCAGATATGGATTGACATCTGTCCTCAAAACCCCTGATACACACTGACACAGAGCAGACTAGGGACTGTTCCCCCTACATAGGGTCACTTGGCAGATATGGATTGACACCTGTCCTCAAAACCCCTGATACACACTGACACAGAGCAGAATAGGGACTGTTCCCCCTACATAGGGTCACTTGGCAGATATGGATTGACACCTGTCCTCAAAACCCCTGATGCACACTGACACAGAGCAGAATAGAGACTGTTCCCTGTCCACAGAGACCATGATACACACTGACACAGAGCAGAATAGAGACTGTTCACCGTCAACAGAGACCATGATACACACTGACACAGAGCAGAATAGGGACTGTTCCCCCTACATAGGGTCACTTGGCAGATATGGATTGACACCTGTCCTCAAAACCCCTGATACACACTGACACAGAGCAGAATAGGGACTGTTCCCCCTACATAGGGTCACTTGGCAGATAGGGATTGACACCTGTCCTCAAAACCCCTGATACACACTGACAGAGCAGAATAGAGACTGTTCCCTGTCCACAGAGACCATGATACACACTGACACAGAGCAGAATAGAGACTGTTCCCCGTCCACAGAGACCATGATACACACTGACACAGAGCAGAATAGAGACTGTTCCCCGTCCACAGAGACCATGATACACACTGACACAGAGCAGAATAGGGACTGTTACCCCTACATAGGGTCACTTGGCAGATATGGATTGACATCTGTCCTCAAAACCCCTGATACACACTGACACAGAGCAGACTAGGGACTGTTCCCCCTACATAGGGTCACTTGGCAGATATGGATTGACACCTGTCCTCAAAACCCCTGATACACACTGACACAGAGCAGAATAGGGACTGTTCCCCCTACATAGGGTCACTTGGCAGATATGGATTGACACCTGTCCTCAAAACCCCTGATGCACACTGACACAGAGCAGAATAGAGACTGTTCCCTGTCCACAGAGACCATGATACACACTGACACACAGCAGAATAGAGACTGTTCACCGTCAACAGAGACCATGATACACACTGACACAGAGTAGAATAGGGACTGTTCCCCCTACATAGGGTCACTTGGCAGATATGGATTGACACCTGTCCTCAAAACCCCTGATACACACTGACACAGAGCAGAATAGGGACTGTTCCCCCTACATAGGGTCACTTGGCAGATATGGATTGACACCTGTCCTCAAAACCCCTGATACACACTGACACAGAGCAGAATAGAGACTGTTCACCGTCCACAGAGACCATGATACACACTGACACAGAGCAGAATAGGGACTGTTACCCCTACATAGGGTCACTTGGCAGATATGGATTGACACCTGTCCTCAAAACCCCTGATACACACTGACACAGAGCAGAATAGGGACTGTTCCCCCTACATAGGGTCACTTGGCAGATAGGGATTGACACCTGTCCTCAAAAGCCCTGATACACACTGACAGAGCAGAATAGAGACTGTTACCTGTCCACAGAGACCATGATACACACTGACACAGAGCAGAATAGAGACTGTTCCCCGTCCACAGAGACCATGATACACACTGACACAGAGCAGAATAGAGACTGTTCCCCGTCCACAGAGACCATGATACACACTGACACAGAGCAGAATAGGGACTGTTACCCCTACATAGGGTCACTTGGCAGGTATGGATTGACACCTGTCCTCAAAGCCCATGATACACACTGGGGGGAGCTACTGTCCTCCCCAACCCCTGCACGGTGGGTGGGGGCCATAAATCACAATGGGGGGACGTACTGTCCTCCCCCCTTGGCCTCCACCCCTGCGCGGTGGGTGGGGGCCATAAATCACAATGGGGGGGCCTACTTTCCTCCCCCCCGGCCCCCATCCCTGCGCGGTGGGTGGGGGGCATAAATCACAATGGGACGGACCTACTGATAGGAGTGGAGTATTGTTCATATCAGTTTAATACCTTCCGCGTCTCCCATCAGTGGACATGTATATGGCAGCCATTTTAGGAACCGCACACCTGGGACCCGAGCAAGGTCACCTCGTTCAAGCTGCTCTGGTTCCTTGATGAGCCAGCTGCCCGTGAGTTAACATGTCCCGTGGAGAAGCACTCTGTCCTGTAAAGCCTCACCACAAAAAAATTAAATAAATAACAGCACTCGGAGTGGTGAGTTTAGTAAATGTTCATATCAGTTTTATACCTTCCGCGTCTCCTATCAGTGGACGTGTATATGGCAGCCATTTTATGAACCGCACACCTGGGACCCGAGCAAGGTCACCTCGTTCAAGCTGCTCTGGTTCCTTGATGAGCCAGCTGCCCGTGAGTTAACATGTCCCGTGGAGAAGCACTCTGTCCTGTAAAGCCTCACCACAAAAAAATTAAATAAATAACAGCACTCGGAGTGGTGAGTTTAGTAAATGTTCATATCAGTTTAATACCTTCCGCGTCTCCTATCAGTGGACGTGTATATGGCAGCCATTTTAGGAACCGCACACCTGGGACCCGAGCAAGGTCACCTCTTTCAACAGGCGACATGATTTGGCCCTGTAAAACTATCCTGGATATTCTCTACAATTTCTATGGATATGGCATTGATTTATGTAACAGGGAGATGGAAGAAGATGCTTGGTCGGTCCTCTTACTTGAAATTTGGGGCACTGCGCGGGCAAGCTAATGTGCCACCAGATAGGAGTGGTGAGTTTAGTATTGTTCATATCAGTTTAATACCTTCCGCGTCTCCTATCAGAGGACATGTATATGGCAGCCATTTTAGGAACCGCACACCTGGGACCCGAGCAAGGTCACCTCTTTCAACAGGCGACATGTTTTGGCCCTGTAAAACTATCCTGGATATTCTCTACAATTTCTATGGATATGGCATTGATTTATGTAACAGGGAGATGGAAGAAGATGCTTGGTCGGTCCTCTTACTTGAAATTTGGGGCACTGCGCGGGCAAGCTAATGTGCCACCAGATAGGAGTGGTGAGTTTAGTATTGTTCATATCAGTTTAATACCTTCCGCGTCTCCTATCAGAGGACATGTATATGGCAGCCATTTTAGGAACCGCACACCTGGGACCCGAGCAAGGTCACCTCTTTCAACAGGCGACATGATTTGGCCCTGTAAAACTATCCTGGATATTCTCTACAATTTCTATGGATATGGCATTGATTTATGTAACAGGGAGATGGAAGAAGATGCTTGGTCGGTCCTCTTACTTGAAATTTGGGGCACTGCGCGGGCAAGCTAATGTGCCACCAGATAGGAGTGGTGAGTTTAGTATTGTTCATATCAGTTTAATACCTTCCGCGTCTCCTATCAGTGGACGTGTAAATGGCAGAGATTTTTAATTGTTGAATCACCTCCCCTTTTTAGGCCAAGGTGGGAAGATGCTTAGACCACTGGTATATTGGTGCCATCTTGGAGGATTTTTTTTTGGTTTGGTTTTTGAAGCCACAGTGCTGCACCAGTGGGCCTAAAAATTAGGCATGTACACATGCCTGAAAAATTTGGTATTGTTGCAGCCGCTGCTGTAGCAGTGGCCAGAAAAAAATATGTTTGTTTCACAGGCAGAAAGTGCCCTAAAACATGGCGGCTTGAACCCTAGTTGGTGGCGGATAAGTCACGCAAGTCAAACGTCATTCAGAGCTAAAATACAGCAGCGTGTGGACCATTTTTAGCCCAAGGCAGCTCATCTCATCAGGCCTTTTTAATCGAATGCATCGCCCAGTGTCAGTCCCTTCGGGATCCATCCCTCATTAATCTTAATAAAGGTGAGGTAATCTAGACTTTTTTGACCTAGGCGACTTCTCTTCTCAGTGACAATACCTCCTGCTTCACTGACGGTCCTTTCTGACAGGACACTTGAAGCGGGGCAGGCCAGAAGTTCTATCGCAAATTGGGATAGCTCAGGCCACAGGTCAAGCCTGCACACCCAGTAGTCAAGGGGTTCATCGCTCCTCAGAGTGTCGATATCTGCAGTTAAGGCGAGGTAGTCTGCTACCTGTCAGTCGAGTCGCTCTCTGAGGGTGGATCCCGAAGGGGTGTGGCGATGCATAGGACTTAAAAAGGTCCGCATGTCCTCCATCAACAACACGTCTTTAAAGCGTCCTGTCCTTGCCGGCGTGGTCGTGGGAGGAGGAGGATGACTTCCACCTCTCCCCCTGTTAGATTCCCGTTGTGCTGTGACATCACCCTTATACGCTGTGTAAAGCATACTTTTTAATTTATTTTGCAAATGCTGCATCCTTTCCGACTTGTTGTAATTCGGTAACATTTCCGCCACTTTCTGCTTATACCAGGGGTCTAGTAGCGTGGACACCCAGTACAGGTCGTTCTCCTTCAGCCTTTTTATACGAGGGTCCCTCAACAGGCAGGACAGCATGAAAGACCCCATTTGCACAAGGTTGGATGCCGAGCTATTCATTTCCCGTTCCTCCTCCTCACTGATGTCATTGAAGGTATGTTCTTCCCCCCAGCCACGTACAACACCACGGGTACCAGATAGGTGACAACGAGCACCCTGGGATGCCTGTTGTGTTTGGTCTTGCTCCTCCTCCTCCTCCTCAAAGCTACAATCCTCCTCTGACTCCTCTTCCTCACAATCCTCTTCCAGCGTTGCCGCAGGTCCAGCAAGCGATGCTGATAAGGCTGTTTCTGGTGGTGATGGTGACCACAACTCTTCCTCTTCCTCTTCACGCTCATCTACAGCCTGATCCAGCACTCTTCGCAGGGCACGCTCCAGGAAGAAAACAAATGGTATGATGTCGCTGATGGTGCCTTCGTTGTGACTGACTAGAGTTGTCACCTCCTCAAAAGGACGCATGAGCCTACAGGCATTGCGCATGAGCGTCCAGTAACGTGGCAAAAAAATTCCCAGCTCCCCAGAGGCTGTCCTAGCACCCCGGTCATACAAATATTCATTAACAGCTTTTTCTTGTTGGAGCAGGCGGTCGAACATTAGGAGTGTTGAATTCCAACGTGTAGGGCTGTCGCAATTCAAGCGCCTCACTGGCATGTTGTTTCGCCGCTGGATATCGGCAAAGTGAGCCATGGCCGTGTAGGAACGCCTGAAATTGCCACACACCTTCCTGGCCTGCTTCAGGACGTCCTGTAAGCCTGTGTACTTATGCACAAAGCGTTGTACGATCAGATTACACACATGTGCCATGCACGGCACATGTGTCAACTTGCCCAACTTCAATGCCGCTATCAATTTTTTTCCGTTGTCACACACCACTTTGCCGATATCCAGTTGCTGCGGAGTCAGCCACTTTTCCACCTGTGCGTTCAGGGCGGACAGGAGTGCTTGTCCGGTGTGACTCTCTGCTTTCAAGCAAGTCAAACCCAAGACGGCGTGACACTGCCGTATCCGGGATGTGGAATAGTACCTGGGGAGCTGGGGGGGTGCCGTTGATGTGGAGCAAGACGCAGCAGCACAAGAGGACTCAGCCGAGGAGGTTATGGAAGAGGATGGAGTAGGAGGAGTAGAGGAGGTGGCAGCAGGACTGCCTGCAATTCGTGGCGGTGTCACCAACTCCTCTGCAATGCCACGCATTCCTTGCTTGTCAGCCATCAGCAGGTTTACCCAATGCGCAGTGTAGGTGATATACCTGCCCTGACCATGCTTTGCAGACCAGGTATCAGTGGTCAGATGGACCCTTGCCCCAACACTGTGTGCCAGACATGCCATGACTTCCTTTTGCACAATTGAGTACAAGTTGGGGATTGCCTTTTGTGAAAAGAAATTCCGGCCGGGTACCTTCCACTGCGGTGTCCCTCAGACTCAACCAGATTGTATGGTAAAAGCTGGCGGGCTAATAGTTCGGACAAGCCAGCTGTCAGACGCTGGGCAAGGGGGTGACTTGGTGACATTGGCTTCTTACGCTCAAACATGTCCTTGACAGACACATGACTGTGGGCAGATGAGCAGGAACTGCTCAAAGCGGGAGACGGAGTGGCGGATGGTTGAGAGGGGGCAAGAAGGACAGCAGTGGTTGACGTGGCTGAAGATGCTAGACCAGGAGGAGGATGGCGACTTAGAGTAGGCGTGCTGCTTGTACTCATGTGTTGATCCCATAGGCGTTTGTGATGTGAGATCATGTGCCTACGCAAAGCAGTTGTACCTAGGTGGGTGTTGGACCTCCCACGACTCAGTTTCCTTTGGCACAGGTTGCAAATGGCATCGCTGTTGTCCGAGGCAGACACACAAAAAAAAATGCCACACTGCTGAGCTCTGCAATGACGGCATTCTGGTGGTGGACACAGCATGCGTTGATTGGCTTGCTGTCGGGCTGACCTTGGGTGCCAATGCATGCTGTCTGACTGTGCCACTAGCTCCTTGCGACGACCCCCCCCTGCTTCCAACTCGTCTCCTCCTCCTCTCTGTCTCCCCATCTGAACTTTCGCCCTGTTCTTCTTCTTGCCGAGCGGGCACCCACGTGACATCCATGGACGCATCGTCATCATCAACCGCTTCGCTTGTATCTGACAACTCAGAAAAGGAAGCAGCAGCGGGTACAACATCATCATCATCACACCGTACCTCCATGTGTTTAATGCTGCCTGCCTGAGACATATCCCTGTTATCTACATCCTCTAGAAATAATGGTTGCGCATCACTCATTTCTTCAAACGGGTGTGTGAATAACTCCTCTGACATACCAAGTAAAGCGGCTGTGGTGCTAGTTTTGGTGGTGGCGGCAGGCGGGTGAGTGGTATCTTGAGAGGTGCCTGAAGCTAAGCTGGAGGAGGATGGTGCGTCAAGGTTCCGAGCGGAGGCTGTACAAGATTGGGTGTCCTTTGTTAGCCAGTCAACTATGTTCTCAGAACTTTTCAAGTTCAGGGTACGTGGCTTCTGAAAACTGGGCATTATTCTAGGGCAAAAGGGAATCACAGCACCACGACCACGACGGCCCCTGCGGGGTGGCCTGCCTCTGCCTGTCATTTTTTGGGGGATTAGTGGTACTATGCATGCAAGCTACTGTGAGACCAGATATGATTGGCAATGTGAACTGTAACAGTTCTGCAGAGCACACACTGTAGGCCTGACACACCCGCTTGAAGACAAGTAACTGCTATTCAATCTATAACAGTGAAAACAAATTTTCTTTGTAAAAGCACGCTATAGAGACACCAGATATGATTGGCAATGTGCACTTGAACAGTTCTGCAGAGCACACACTGTAGGCTTGACACACCGGCTTGAAGACAAGTAACTGCTATTCAATCTATAACAGTGAAAAAAATATTTTGGTTTTAAAAGCACACTATAGAGACACCAGATATGATTAGCAACTGTCAAAGCACACTGGCACAGGTCTGCAGAGCACACGCTGAAGGAAGGACTGACAGAGCCGCTTGAAGGACACTGACTGGCTGCTATTAGCTTACACTAGAAACCTTTTTTCTTTGTAAAAGCACGCTATAAAGACACCAGATATGATTGGCAATGTGCAATTGAACAGTTCTGCAGAGCACACACTGTAGGCCTGACACACCCGCTTGAAGACAAGTAACTGCTATTCAATCTATAACAGTGAAAACATTTTTTGGTTTTAAAAGCACGCTATAGAGACACCAGATATGATTGGCAATGTGCACTGGAACAGTTCTGGAGAGCACACGCTGAAGGAAGGACTGACAGAGCCGCTTGAAGGACACTGACTGGCTGCTATTAGCTTACACTAGAAACCTTTTTTCTTTGTAAAAGCACGCTATAGAGACACCAGATATGATTGGCAATGTGCACTTGAACAGTTCTGCAGAGCACACACTGTAGGCCTGACACACCCGCTTGAAGACAAGTAACTGCTATTCAATCTATAACAGTGAAAAATAAATTTTGGTTTTAAAAGCACGCCATAGAGACACCAGATATGATTGGCAATGTGCACTGGAACAGTTCTGCAGAGCACACGCTGAAGGAAGGACTGACAGAGCCGCTTGAAGACAAGTAACTGCTATTCAATCTATAACAGTGAAAAAAAAATTGTTTTTAAAAGCACGCTATAGAGACACCAGATATGATTGGCAATGTGCACTTGAACAGTTCTGCAGAGCACACACTGTAGGCCTGACACACCCACTTGAAGACAAGTAACTGCTATTCAATCTATAACAGTGAAAAATAAATTTTGGTTTTAAAAGCACGCTATAGAGACACCAGATATGATTGGCAATGTGCACTGGAACAGTTCTGCAGAGCACACGCTGAAGGAAGGACTGACAGAGCCGCTTGAAGGATACTGACTGGCTGCTATTAGCTTACACTAGAAACCTTTTTTCTTTGTAAAAGCACGCTATAGAGACACCAGATATGATTGGCAATGTGCACTTGAACAGTTCTGCAGAGCACACACTGTAGGCCTGACACACCCGCTTGAAGACAAGTAACTGCTATTCAATCTATAACAGTGAAAAAAAAATTGTTTTTAAAAGCATGCTATAGAGACACCAGATATGATTGGCAATGTGCACTGGAACAGTTCTGCAGAGCACACGCTGAAGGAAGGACTGACAGAGCCGCTTGAAGGACACTGACTGGCTGCTATTAGCTTACACTAGAAACCTTTTTTCTTTGTAAAAGCACGCTATAGAGACACCAGATATGATTGGCAATGTGCACTTGAACAGTTCTGCAGAGCACACATTGTAGGCCTGACACACCCGCTTGAAGACAAGTAACTGCTATTCAATCTATAACAGTGAAAAATTAATTTTGGTTATAAAAGCACGCTATAGAGACACCAGATATGATTGGCAATGTGCACTGGAACAGTTCTGCAGAGCACACGCTGAAGGAAGGACTGACAGAGCCGCTTGAAGGACACTGACTGGCTGCTATTAGCTTACACTAGAAACCTTTTTTCTTTGTAAAAGCACGCTATGGAGACACCAGATATGATTGGCAACTGTCAAAGCACGCTGGCACAGGTCTGCAGAGCACACGCTGAAGGAAGGACTGACAGAGCCGCTTGAAGGACACTGACTGGCTGCTATTAGCTTACACTAGAAACCTTTTTTCTTTGTAAAAGCACGCTATAGAGACACCAGATATGATTGGCAATGTGCACTTGAACAGTTCTGCAGAGCACACACTGTAGGCCTGACACACCCGCTTGAAGACAAGTAACTGCTATTCAATCTATAACAGTGAAAAAAAAATTGTTTTTAAAAGCATGCTATAGAGACACCAGATATGATTGGCAATGTGCACTGGAACAGTTCTGCAGAGCACACGCTGAAGGAAGGACTGACAGAGCCGCTTGAAGGACACTGACTGGCTGCTATTAGCTTACACTAGAAACCTTTTTTCTTTGTAAAAGCACGCTATAGAGACACCAGATATGATTGGCAATGTGCACTTGAACAGTTCTGCAGAGCACACACTGTAGGCCTGACACACCCGCTTGAAGACAAGTAACTGCTATTCAATCTATAACAGTGAAAAAAAAAATTGTTTTTAAAAGCATGCTATAGAGACACCAGATATGATTGGCAATGTGCACTGGAACAGTTCTGCAGAGCACACGCTGAAGGAAGGACTGACAGAGCCGCTTGAAGGACACTGACTGGCTGCTATTAGCTTACACTAGAAACCTTTTTTCTTTGTAAAAGCACGCTATAGAGACACCAGATATGATTGGCAATGTGCCCTTGAACAGTTCTGCAGAGCACACATTGTAGGCCTGACACACCCGCTTGAAGACAAGTAACTGCTATTCAATCTATAACAGTGAAAAATTAATTTTGGTTTTAAAAGCACGCTATAGAGACACCAGATATGATTGGCAATGTGCACTGGAACAGTTCTGCAGAGCACACGCTGAAGGAAGGACTGACAGAGCCGCTTGAAGGACACTGACTGGCTGCTATTAGCTTACACTAGAAACCTTTTTTCTTTGTAAAAGCACGCTATAGAGACACCAGATATGATTGGCAATGTGCACTTGAACAGTTCTGCAGAGCACACGCTGAAGGAAGGACTGACAGAGCCGCTTGAAGGACACTGACTGGCTGCTATTAGCTTACTCTAGAAACCTTTTTTCTTTGTAAAAGCACGCTATAGAGACACCAGATATGATTGGCAATGTGCACTTGAACAGTTCTGCAGAGCACACGCTGAAGGAAGGACTGACAGAGCCGCTTGAAGGACACTGACTGGCTGCTATTAGCTTACACTAGAAACCTTTTTTCTTTGTAAAAGCACGCTATGGAGACACCAGATATGATTGGCAACTGTCAAAGCACGCTGGCACAGGTCTGCAGAGCACACGCTGAAGGAAGGACTGACAGAGCCGCTTGAAGGACACTGACTGGCTGCTATTAGCTTACTCTAGAAACCTTTTTTCTTTGTAAAAGCACGCTATAGAGACACCAGATATGATTGGCAATGTGCACTTGAACAGTTCTGCAGAGCACACGCTGAAGGAAGGACTGACAGAGCCGCTTGAAGGACACTGACTGGCTGCTATTAGCTTACATTAGAAACCTTTTTTCTTTGTAAAAGCACGCTATGGAGACACCAGATATGATTGGCAACTGTCAAAGCACGCTGGCACAGGTCTGCAGAGCACACGCTGAAGGAAGGACTGACAGAGCCGCTTGAAGGACACTGACTGGCTGCTATTAGCTTACTCTAGAAACCTTTTTTCTTTGTAAAAGCACGCTACAGAGACACCAGATATGATTGGCAATGTGCACTTGAACAGTTCTGCAAAGCACACACTGTAGGCCTGACACACCCGCTTGAAGACAAGTAACTGCTATTCAATCTATAACAGTGAAAAATAAATTTTGGTTTTAAAAGCACGCTATAGAGACACCAGATATGATTGGCAATGTGCACTGACAGAGCCGCTTGAAGGACACTGACTGGCTGCTATTAGCTTACACTAGAAACCTTTTTTCTTTGTAAAAGCACGCTAAAGAGACACCAGATATGATTGGCAACTGTCAAAGCACGCTGGCACAGGTCTGCAGAGCACACGCTGAAGTAAGCCTGACACCCAGACGCTTGCAGACAACTAACTGCTCTTCTATTACAGTGAAAAAAAATTATTTATTTTAAATGTAAAGCTTAACCTATTGTTAAAACAGATATGAGTGGTGGCACTGACTGTGCAAATGGGCAAGGCATCCAACCTGACACAGACGCTGGCAGGCAGGCAACTGCTCTTCTATTACAGTGAAAAAAAAAATTATTTTAAATGTAAAGCTTAACCTATTGTTAAAACAGATATAAGTGGTGGCACTGACTGTGCAAATGGGCAAGGCATCCAACCTGACACAGAAGCTGGCAGGCAGGCAACTGCTCTTCTATTACAGTGAAAAAAAATATTTTAAATGTAAAGCTTAACCTATTGTTAAAACACATATGAGTGGTGGCACTGACTGTGCAAATGGGCAAGGCATCCAACCTGACACAGAAGCTGGCAGGCAGGCAACTGCTCTTCTATTACAGTGAAAAAAAATATTTATTTTAAATGTAAAGCTTAACCTATTGTTAAAACAGATATGAGTGGTGGCACTGGGCAAGTAGGCACAGTATCCAATGTGAACCTCACACAGAAGCTGGCAGGCAGGCACCTGCAATTACATTACACAGGAAAAAAAAAGAAAAGCAGCCTGATGTTATAGCCCTAAAAAGGGCTTTTTGGGGTGCTGTCCTTACAGCAGAGATCAGATGAGTCCTTCAGGATTGTAGTGGACACTGAATACCCTAGCCTAGCTATCAATTTCCCTATCTAATCAGCAGCAGCTAAACTTTCCCTCCTCTCACTAAGCATGCAGCTTCAGAATGAATCGAAAATGGATGCTGGGAGGGAGGTTGGAGGGTGTGGAAGGGAGGGAGTGCTGCTGATTGGCTGGAATGTGTCTGCTGACCGAGAGGCACAGGGTCAAAGTTTGCCCAATGATGACGAATAGGGGGGGGATCGAACTGCTCATGTGTCCGCCCGCCGCGGCGAACGCGAACACGCTAAGTTCGCCGGGAACTGTTCGCCGGCGGACAGTTCGGTACATCACTATTGTACAATTATAATATTGTTAAACTGCTCAGAGTTTGTTTAGAAAAGTAAAATTTTTTGTTCTAATTTAAGACTAAGCTGCTTAATTGTCCCCACAATAATAAACCAAAAAAATCTTCTCCATTACATCATTCTTTTTTTCTGGTGCCTGGGACAACACTGCAAATAAAAAACAATATGAGCATGTTAGGGCTTGTGCAAGTCGACTGCCCTGAGATTCTGGTGTGTGATTGCCTGGAAATCAGAATTTTGGCCAAATTACTGCACAATCTTTAATCAATTTCCACTCTAAAAGTTTTCTAGACTATCAATATATTAGATTGCTTCCCAGGGTACCAAGGCTTTTGCATCCATACAATCTAGTTAATATGAGTCCCATTAATGTACTGATTAATTTAACATATTTTACAACTGACTGCTATAATTATTTATTTACCTTTGTAGGAAATGTTCAGGAACTAATTCATTACCCATCCCTAATCTAGAATGATGTAGAGAGGCTCTAATATAATAATTAGTCTTATTGAATGCTGATCTGCTAGTTTTGGAAAATGGTAAGTTTAATGGATTGCACTAGGACATTTGTTTCCAAATTGCTCCACATTATTTTCTGTTCAGTGGAACTTTAAATTCTGAGCTTAATAAGCTGACTGTATACTACATCAGACTCTACAACCAGGGACTGCTGAATGATGATCTTTCAGACTCCTGTTTAGCATTGGCGCTATTGATATAGCAGGGATGTATTAACCACAAGGCAAAGGCATTTGCGTAGGGTGGCACTTTCAGGGGTGGGGGGGACCAAAAAATGCCACACCAAGCTTTCCTCGTGTTCTGGGGCTGCCCACCTTACTGTGAGTGAGTGAGTGAGTGAGTGAGTGTAGCTGTCAGTGTGTGTTTGTGAGTGAGTGAAAGTGTGTGTGTGTGTGTGTGTGTCTTTCAGTGAGAATCGGTGTGTCAATGTGTGTATGTCATTTTATGTATATCTGAGAGTGTGTGTCAGTGTTTGTCTGTCAGTGAAAGTGTGTGTTGGGTAAACAGTGTGTGCCAATTACTGTATGTGTGTGCCAATGACTGTGTATCTGTCAGTGAGTGTATATCAGTGCATGTATCAATGTGTCTGTCAGTAAAAAAAAGTGGCTTTGACACAAATTGGGGGGGCAAATTTAGATTTTGGGGGTGCCCGAATTTAGCCGTGCCTAGGGCAGCACAAATCCAAAATACACCACTGGAATATAGGCAATGATTCCTTTGTCTTTATAGAGAAGCAAATCACTTACTTTATTGTGATTACTACATGCAGCTTTAAGCAAATCACTTTACCAAACAAGACAAAGGACAGGCAATTGCTAATTCAGCATTAATTGGATGCTAAGAGCTTTTCATCATCTGGTAGCATGAAGTTATAGAGGCACTCTGGGTCCTTGCTAATGTCACCAAGAGTGATATGTAGAGAAGTGACTGGGAAATAGGGAAATAGCAGAATGAGTGAAGGCAGCTTGGCAAGCAAGAATTAGATGTATTAATGTCATCCTCTTACAGCATCACATTCCTGCACTATTTATGAGTGGCATAAATGGCCAGGTCCCAGCTGAACTCCAGAAGAAACTTAAGGTTGACTTTGAAAAGCCTTGACACTTTGGACTGAATAAGAACTGACTGACAATTCATAAGCTGGCGTGCAGTGGAATAGTTTGATCTACTTAACCTCTCAGCTGCATTGGCAAAATGACCTAGATTTTAGTGGAAGAGTTAAAAAAGTGACATCACTTCTATAATTTTAATATCTAAACCAATGACCCAGCAGGATGTCATATTAAAAATAATGTAATGTCTGTCCTTGGTTTTGTTATTTTTCATGCTCCATTTCAAGCTAACAAAGCTTCTAGCTTTTGCGCAAGGCGCCCAGCAGGTGCTGAATACCAAGAAGTTATTACAAAAAAATAATTTTTCTCATTAGCAAAAAACAGCAAGCATGTGGTCTATACTTCTATACTCAGTATCCTTGTTGAGACTGTGTTAGCGTTGTATATAGTTAATTCTACAAGACTGGATACATTTTCATTATCAACCCATGCAGTCATAGTAAGCACAAGAATGCAAATCACACAGAGCACAATATCTCTCTCTCTCTCTCTCTCTCTCTCTCTCTATATATATATATATATATATATATATATATATATATATATATATATATATATATATATGAATATGATAGAAAGAGACATATAAAACACTATGATGAAGTCATGTTCTGTTGGAACCTACTGGGATCTGAAAACAGGACATGTTTCTGCAAAGACAAAGATATTACACAACTACATGAAATCTTTATTGAAATGCAAAACAAAATATTCAAGCCATGCAATGCAATGCAATAAAATGTTTTATACAGTGCTCTGTGATTGATGACACAATTTAGGATATTTGTGGTTTACAAATAAATTTTTTAAAAATCCTGAAAAAATATCATAACCCGTAGAGTAGCATATAACACAAAACAATACAGTGCAAGATACATA
The DNA here is from genome assembly GCF_036172605.1 of Pelobates fuscus. NCBI lineage: Eukaryota > Metazoa > Chordata > Amphibia > Anura > Pelobatidae > Pelobates > Pelobates fuscus. The sequence continues at coordinate 141,956,559 of NC_086321.1, read as the reverse complement.
TGACACAAAGTAATTCAGATTGTATGTTGGTTTCTGGCAGGGGCATTGGAAGGTTGCATAAATATCTGAGATTTAAGTGCAAAGGAAATTGTGATGTCCACTACACTAACATTGAAGTATTTCATCTTTCTATGTTATGTTCCATCCTCTACCCATAAACGGCGCACTGCTGAAACTCTCTAGACCAGGGGTGCCCAAAAGGTAGACCCCCAGATGTTATAGAACTACAATTCCCATGATGTTTTGCATAGAGGGAGGGCCACCATTATCTATATATAGCTAAAAAAACAACAAAAGAAGATAATAGTAGATTGCTTCCTAATTTGGTAACTTTATATGGGATTGCCATATTTATGGATACCAAATATAGCAGTCATCTACTAAACAGCTCCCTTTTTTGGTATCCATAAATATGGCAGTTTCATATAGGGATAGCAGATAAGGAATTCGTATACTAAACAGATGTAACATCGAAACTAAGAATTAATTTTTGCTAATGCTATGTGGAACTGCCATATTTATGGATAAGAATATGTTTCCTTGCTGGCAGAGCATCTGCAAGTTGTTGCGTTATTTTTTATTAAATCAACAATCCTTCCTCCCACGTCCTTCTCCTGTATGTGAAGCATGTGATTGGATCACTTGAGGTCCAATGTGACATAAGATGAAGGAGGTAGATAAGCACTGGGAGATCAAGGTAAGTCAAAACGTTTTTTTCTTGTTTTTTTTTAGGGGATTGTCTAAAGAGGCTAAACTAATTATGTGGATCTTATGTCACTCCCATTTTCAACTTCTTTTGTCTGTCTTTTCCATACCGCTACTCTCTCCCTCCAGCTATAATTCAAACAATATATATAACATTTAATTATATAAGTTAATATTTTTTTTCTCCTGTGGTCCAACCTCAGGCAGTGTAGCTTGGCTGAGCTTTCTGTATGGTGAACTGGCTGGTCACTCCTACAGCCTACTACACATTCCATGATGGTTGGAAGCCATAAGGCTGACAAAGTATCATGAAACTGTGGTTCTACAATTCTGGCCTGCCACCCTACCTTTGGCCTGCATGCTCTATAGAGAAGCCATATTGTTTTCAGTGAATGATATCAAATAACAGGACTATTGATGCCCAAAAATGTTTGCTTACTCAATTAGGGAGGGATCAGACAATTCCAATGTCCTTCTTCATGCATGTGAATGACGGATGTATTTGTGTATTATAGCGCTAGTGTGTGAATTTAGTTGTGTGGTTTATAGAATACCAGTGTGTGCATGCAGGAGCATATTTGAGTTCAGTTTTAGTATGGATGTGTGTGTCTAGTTAGTGTGTATATATAGGTATGTACTATGGTTCCTATTTCCATCTGCCCCTTTTTATGTCTCCCCACTCTAATTATTTAATCTCTCCCTCACATGTGTTCCTCACTCCCTTTCCTTAACTAAGCCCTCTCCCCATTACCCCCTTGCTCCGTTTGTTCGCCTCTTCATTCTCCCTATTCCTCACTTGTTCCCCTCTTCATTCTCCCCTTCCCTCACTAGCCCCCATCTTCTTTATCCCTTAAAATATTAAAATACCTGTTACCCTCTTCTTTCCCGTGCTCACTGCTTCTCTTTTCTCCAACACAGGCAGCTGAAAGTACAGGAGGTTGGTGGGGTTGTGATGTTGACGTCATTTCCACATGCTCTCTTACAGTTCCTTTACTGCCTTTGGGGGAGATAACACCAGTAGCGGCGGGTGCCAGGTGAGAAGGGGCAAGAGTTATTCTTTTTCTCACCTGAGCACTCCTGCTGTACGACCAATGATACAGGATACAACAGTGACGTCCCACTCCCGTGTGCCACCCTGAGGCCATGTTTTCAGTGGCCTTATGGGTAATCTGGCTCTGCTCAGAAGTTATTTGCACGTAAACTCTTTAAAATGTAAAGCGACAAACTATAAAAAAAAAATCTTTAAACAAAATGTAGTAAATGGCAGTTTTTTAATGACACCATCTTGTTCACTATAGCTGGTAATATTTTTTCAGGATTCATTTAAACATCTGGTGGTGTGGTTTCAATGATATAAATGTCATACAATTTGACACATATTTTATTTCCAGAATTCCACTTCAAAAAATTTATTATAGTTTAGATATGTCTTGATATACCGTACATTGAAATGTAGCATATCGCAACATAGTCTTGTTCATCTAATGCACATTTATACAGAAATAATTTTTTTCTCCTTACCATCTAATACACTGCTTGCCCCTAGAATAATTATAGCCCTAAATCTTGGTTAACCTTTGCAGCACTAAGCAGCTCTTAGTATTAATGAAAACTGCTATCTTGCTAGTTTCCTGTTTTATTTATTTATTTATTTATCCATTTGTATATGTATTCATATATGCATTTTTTCACATTTCAGAGCTTCTATGCACTTTTTCATAAAGATAGAAAATTAGGACATTGCTTGATATTGCCAGATAACCATGAAATATTATACGTAGAAGTACTATGCAGTTTAGAAAATATTTGTAATTAATGAGCACTTATGTTTTTTGGTTTTTTTTCTATTAAAATTGTATTAAATGTTTTAACACAGACATACATGAAAAGGTGTGGGTACTGGCATAACATATTAAAGGACCACTATAGTGTCCTGCGGGTACCACCACCTTTAGGGTCCCACTCCCGTGGTGCTGAAGTGGGAGGAAGAGGTTAATCCCTTACTTTTTTCCAGCACCGGGCTCCCTCAGCGCTGGGACTCTCCTCCCTCTTCTGACGTCACCGGCTGAATGCGCATGCGCGGCAAGAGCCGTGCGCACATTCAGCCAGTCTCATAGGAAAGCATTCACAATGCTTTCCTATGGACGCTGGTGTCTTCTCACTGTGAAAATCACAGTAAGAAGCGCGGAAGCGCCTCTAGCGTCTGTCAATGAGACAGCCACTAGAGGCTGGATTAACCCATATGTAAACATAGCAGTCTCTCTGAAACAGCTATGTTTACAGCAGAAAGGGTTAATTCTAGATGGACCTGGCACCCAGACCACTTCATTAAGCTGAAGTGGTCTGGGTGCCTATAGTGGTCCTTTAAAGGGACACCCCAAGCAACATAACTATTACAGTTTATTGTAGTGTTTCTCCAGCTAGAAAACTATGAAAGCAGTCCATTACATTTTTGTTACAGCTTTCAAGTGATTTAAAGTGATTCTATTGAACCCGGAAAACAAAGTTGTTCCCAATGCTTTCCTAAGGGGAAAAGTCTGACACTGGAGGTCCTCATGCAGAGTGTGAGGACATCCAGTGTCAGATAATGGACCAAAGGTTTGTTTCAATTCAGGAAGTCCATCTAGTAGCTGTCTGGAAGACAGCCACTAGAGGGGGAGTTAACCTTCAGAGGTAATTATTGCAGTTTCTCAGAAACTGCAATAATTATCACTGTAGGGTTAAGGGACATGGGACATTGCACCCAGAACACTTCAATTAGCTGAAGTGGTCTGGGTGCCTACAGTGTCCCTTTAATATAAATGTGTGCCTGCAACCCAAACCCCACTCCTGAGCTTGAGACAATATAATGATGAAATTTCCCTCTCTCATTTTTTTTATTCAAACAGTAATATTTAGTGGTTATGGCTTTGACTTCTTACCTGAAACCTTTACACTTACTCTCCTCCAAAAGTTCTCTTAATTGAAATAAGATCGGAAGTGCAGGACTTGGAGCTTTGATGCTTTCAAGCTTTCCTTCTGACATAGAGTAGGTGTGGAGGAGCACTCAGCAAACCCAATGTAAAAAGTCATATAGTTTCTAAACCATTTGACTCCTTAGATTGGTGGGGAGGGGGTCCAAGGGCACTCACTACAACACTCCGTAATGGTCATGGTGCTTGAAATGTTCCTTCAGTGAATGTACATAACTCAACTTTGCTTGCAGGATTTTGGGATGCAGATTAGTGTTTACCAGTTTGCAACTTTTAAGAAAAAGCCACAGTTTTCAGTTAATTTTATAGTCATCCAGACCACTTCATCTCAATGAAGTCATCTTTGTGCAGTGTTCCTGTCCTTTTAACCTTGCAATGTAAAAACGCTGTAGCTTTTTAGAAACTGCAATGTTTGCATTGCAGGTTTAAGCACACCTCTAGTGGCTGTCAATAGGACAGCCACTAGAGGCACTTTCTGCTACTCTGTCACATGATTGACTTAATGCTTTCCTATGTTTGAACTTGGGCATGGCGTTTGCTGGGCATGCGTATTAGGTACTCAATGCTCCTCTATGAGCGAGGCAGGAAAGTGAACAGCACAGATGGAGCTTCGGCCCTGGAAAAAAAGTATGTCAAACTTTAATATTTTTTGAAAAGTTTATTGCGCACAGCGGGACCTATGTAGAACTACATACAGGGACACTATAGCATTTGGAATACAGGTTTATATTCCTAACGCTACAGTGTCCCTTTAAGCAGCTCCAATTGATCTCTATGAGAGGTATTGCACTGTGAGGCACACACTATCTACCATTTGCTAAGCTTGAAAACTGCTGGTCATCACTATCATTGATAACAGCCATTTTAGCAATTAGTGTCCTGTCAGTAAAGTTACTGACCACCATGAAAATAGTGAATGCCGGGTTGTGATTATATAAATAGTGTGACTATAACAGGTTATTATTTTGTTTATAATGTCTTTTTCTGCACCTAATCGATATTTAAATATACTCAACGTACTCTATTTCTTTTACTTTTGACTTTGTGTTAATTCATGTAAACAGTGTGAATAATAACATGTTTGTGCATTTATATCAGACTTTCTCTCTACTAAAGACTGTGTATCAATGCATAAGCTTTTCTAAATAAAGTTATAGCAAAATTAAACATCCTGGAATGATTCAAGGTCATGCATATTCATATCCTAAAGGCGACTGTATAAACTTATACAAATATGTATTTCATCAAGAAGATGTAAAGGTTGATTGACAATAATCATGCTCATTGATCTGGATTTCAAAATGTACCACTTTTGCTTGCGCTGTGATTATGCTTGTTATGCTGCCACAAGATGTGTACGTTTATTGTTAATTATATCGCACTGTGAACTTGCATTTGTCAAACATTTTTAATTAAATAACTGTCAAACATTGAGCTTATACCACTTTCAGGACATTTTTTTTATTCACACCTATTATGCATGTTAATTCCTAACATGTTCAAATTATTGCTAGGTATCTTTAACAACCTTACTGTTTATGTTCTGAGTATTATGCATAATCAAGGCATCTTAATGTGAATACAAAAAACAAAAACAAATTATATACAATATCTAAGTGTAGCTAAAGGACCACTATAGGCACCCAGACCACTTCAGCTTAATGAAGTGGTCTGGGTGCCAGGTCCATCTAGGATTACCGTATATACTCAAGTATAAGCCGAGTTTTTCAGCACATTTTTTGTGCTGAAAACCCTCAACTCGGCTTATACTCGAGTCACTGTCTGTATTATGGCTCTTACCTCTCCTGCAGCTCCTGTCAGCTCCCTCCACCTCCGCGCCGGTCCGTTCAGCACCTCTGTCAGCTCCCAGTGTAAGTCTCGCGAGAGCCGCTGGGTCATAGTGCGGCTCTCGCGAGACTTACAGTGTGAGCTGGCAGAGGGAGCTGACCAGACCGGTGCGGAGGAGGAGGGAGCTGACAGGAGCTGCAGGAGAGGTAAGTGCTCTCTGCCAGCCCCCTCCTACACAGTGCCCATCCACTGGACCACCAGGGAGTGAGAGCCCCCCTCCCTGCCATGTATCAAGCAGGGAGGGGGGACGAAAAAAAAATAATAAAGTAATATTAAAAATAATAATACAATAAAAAATAAATAAATAATATAACAAAAAAAATTAAAATAATAATTAAAAAAATAATAATAAATATGCCCACCCCCCACCAAGGCTCTGCAACTCATACACAAACACGCACTGCATCACACACACTTACACTGCATTCATACACACACACTGCACTCATACACACACTGCACTAATACACACACACTGCACTCATATATACACACTGCACTCATACACACACACTGCATTCATTATATACACACACTGTAAATAAATATTCAATTAATATAATTTTTTTAGGATCTAATTTTATTTAGAAATTAACCAGTAGCTGCTGCATTTCCCACCCTAGGCTTATACTCGAGTCAATACGTTTTCCCATTTTTTGGGGGTAAAATTAGGGGCCACGGTTTATATTCGGGTCGGCTTATACTTGAGTATATACGGTAATCCTTTCTGCTGTAAACATAGCAGTCAGAGAAACTGCTATGTTTACAAATGGGTTAATCCAGCCTCTAGTGGCTGTCTCATTGACAGCCGCTGGAGGCGCTTCTGCGCTTCTCACTGTGATTTTCACAGTGAGAAGACACCAGTGTCCATAGGAGAGCATTGAGAATGCGCGCTCGGCTCTTGCCGCGCATGCGCATTCATCCAATGACGTCGGAAGGAGGAGGAGAGTCCCCAGCGCCGAGGGAGCCCAGCGCTGGAAAAAAGGTAAGGGATTAACCCCTTCCTCACCCTAGAACCTGGCGGGAGGGGGGCCCAGAGGGTGAGGGGGACCCAAGGACCCTATAGAGCCAGGAAAACAAGTATGTTTTCCTGGCACTATAGTGGTCCTTTAAATGCCACTTTGTGGGTTTTGTTTCCAAGATCTTATTAGTATCTCTTACTAAATGTATACCAACGTATCTGATTTTTTTTTTCCACCACCCATGTTAATCAAAATTAGATTTAATTGCATCTCTTGATTCCTCATCTAAATTGATAGCCAGTAACACTGATTCAATGGTATTCAATTTACAGTTAGACACCAAGCCGTATTGCTTATAGTTTGTTTTCCTAATGCTTTAGTGTTCCTAATAGATCTCATGTGCAAGTGTATCGGTACAGGGAGCAAGTTGAAACACTTGATATATTATTTAGAAGCTTATAAACAGATACTATAAACATAATAGGGAGACTTTCAGGGATGGGACATGTTTACTGCAACTATTTCCTATTTCCAAGAAAATGAGTTCATTTCTGCTCACTGGATTACTGTGGAACAGAGTAAGTGATTTGTTTCTTCCAGGAAATTACTTTTCACTTATAGATACTTATATTATATCTTCAAAGGAATTCATGAATTATCTAAAAAGTTCCACATTTTGCAGGTTTTTACACTTAAAATGCATACAATTATCTGCAACATGACATTTTCTATATTTTTTTTTTCACAGTTTTGTGGATTTTTATTCCTATATCCCCCCAAAAAATTGCATTCGGTAGAGTTTTACGTGTATTTAGGCATTTTACATATATCCATGCAAATGAGATAATAATTCCTCAGAAAATCGTTTGCCATTTAAATGTATGTGAGCTATGTCTGTGCACTGCATAAAAAAAGGATTAAATGCAGAAATAAACGTTTGGATATCCCCTTTTAAAACATTCAGAATGCAGTCAATGCCCAATAAAACCCTCCTGCAATAGTTTTATGTAACTCAGAGAAGCTTTATTCCCCCTACATCAAAAGATTTATTCTGGGCACTTGACAAATTGCAGGCTCATTCCAACAGAATGAACAATTTGCTCCTTTGAGCCAACACTCACCAGTAAATACTTTACTAGATAGATAAAGTATACACTGCCGTTTTATACCTTGCCCTTTATGGCATGAGTTCAACAAGAAAAATGCATTTTCATAAGCTAAGGTTACAGTTCATGATACAGTTAGTTGATTCATAATTGCTTTAAAATACCTGGTAGAAGATTTTTGTTGACGTCAAAGTTATGTAATCGAATAACACCCATCAGTTTCATCTGTCATCTAAATGGAACTGCAAATGTTAGTTAAACTTGTAGGTCTCATCTACCCATTGTATAAATCTGCAGAATATGCTTTATATTAAATACTATTAATTATAGCAATTATAAATCAATCGATCACAGTACAGAGACTATAGGTTTATAGATGCATTTTCCATGATTTCATTGTTTAATTGTACACTATATATAAATAAACAGAATGTAATCCATGTATAACTGTTATTGCTTATAAGATAATTTAATTTGAAATTTAGTCTTTTTTTGGTTTTGAAGCATAGTATAGGTGTTAAAGAAAATCAAATGTCCCCCACCAGGGGTCAATGTCCAATCACAAGTTTTAGTGGGTTGAAAATTAACTTAAAAAAAATAAATAGTTCGATAAAATTGCTAACCTAATTCATTTTTCAATTGATTTAAAACAAAACAACAAAAATACGACAGTCATCTTTCTCTCTGCATGGAAGCTGAAGCTTACCTTTCATGCTTAACTTGTTCAAATGAATATTCAGAAGTCCTGATTATAGTGCCACGTGAGGTTCGCTTAGCTCAAACAATGTTTTATATATTTCTTCTGTGAGGTGACTTTACTTAATTTCTCTGTATACATTCACCTCCACGTTACGCAGGCAGGGAGCTGATTAATTGTTCTTATTGTGCCCTGAGGATTTACTTTTTAAATGTCACAATAACAATTTGCAGTTTGTCTTGGGGTCATGTGCATTTCAGTGCTTTATCTTTAGGATGAGAAAATGTCTTTGTTCTTTAGGCCTAGGACTGAAATATTCTTCCATGTGTTATCAATTTTTTCCCCAGAGAAAGAGGTAAAAAAAAGAAGTCAGAAAGGGTTAAACAACATTACATTTCATCCTTTGCAATTTGTTACAATATTCAAACGTTTTAGCTCCAAAGAATACATAACTGAGTTTTTGTGGTGGCTAACTGGTTAAGAAAACACATTATGTAACACAACTTGAATCCCATTGTTCTGTTAATTCAATTCCTATACCTTTCTAGTGTAGGTGGAATAAACTAATTTGATGAGAGAGTACCTACAGCAGCAAGTTCGTGCCAGCCTGCAGACATATTCTCGAACATATCAGTAGACAGAAAATCAATACACTGCGTGTGGGAGTTAATTACACTGTACTGTTATTTGGGAGATTTTGAAATAATGCTTACATGTGGGCAAAACTGATTTTTTAAGGTAATATTTTCAAGACACAGGCAGTGATATTTTATTGCAATCTGCTTTTCAGGCTCATGTTGACTCTGAAAAATATGAGTTGACATTGCCTTTACTGTTTATGAAATATGGTATCATATCTATCTATCTATCTATCTATCTGTCTATCTATCCAACATAATTTTTTAATGACAAGCTTTCGGGAGAAAGGTATCACAAGATAAGAATTTGATATATATCCACAGTAGGCTTGCATTCATGGGAGTGAAAATAGCAGTGCATGGTGCTGTGGCCTGCATTACTTCAGCATACATAAATTCATAAATGGTCCGGACTCATGGGTCTTGTTCTTCCTACAACTTAGCTTTTATTTCAATATCAATGTTTCAGTTTAAAATTAAAAACTTTCATCAGGGCAACTGCTATTACAAATCACACACATAAATAGATACTAATAAAATATGTACTACCAGCCACTAATGTTTGAAAGCGCTTGATCTACCAGCAGCTCCTGTTTTGTGCCTCTGGAGTTGTTTCTTCTTCTCTTCTGAGCATTGCTCATGTATTGACTCATATACGTGTTGCTATTAGCTGCTTCATTTGTTCTGCTAGACATCAATGCAGCATTGTTAGTTCTTCTATCCAGCAGGTGTGGATCATGTCAGATCCTTATGCTGACCAACAATTCATGCAGGTTACTTGTTGTTGGGTATCTCCTTCTGTGAATGTGGTCCCTGTTCTGGGAGCATGCTTTCAGGCCCCGTAGCCACTGTACCTTAGTGTTGTGTGATGCTTATTTCCCCCAGAAGATGTTATACATTAGTACTGCTCACTCTCAGCTCTTAATGGGTCCCTAGTTGATATGTCTTTACACTGAAGTGGTGCATACATCTTGTATGGTCCTTTGGTAAACAGGATATTTATTCTCTTAGCCTCTGCTTATCTCGTGTATCTACACAGTCAGTTTGCCAGTGCTTTAAGCTTTTGCGTGGTTCATTCCAGAGTCTCTGGTTATGGCACATCATTGTAATTTCCAGTATCCTTAATCTTTCCAACTCAGTGGAGTTTATCAAACTTACTAACTTCCTTATATGTTGACATTATCTTAGCTTACAGTTTTAGTCTTCATGGTGGGCATTGTTTCTCTTTCAGCCTGACCTTGTAGTGAAGCCTTTGGGTATCACTAATGTTGTGGCATATATTACTTGGCGTGTGTGTGTGCATGTTTTTATTTGTAATAGCAGTTGCCCTGATGGAAGTTTATAATTTAAAGCTGAAATGTTGATACTGAAAAAAAAAAAAGCTAAGTTTAAAAAAATAAATAAAAAATCTGACCATCTATCTATGGTCAACATCTTAGATTTAAATTATAAACTTTAATCAAGATAACTGCTATTACAAAAATAAATAAAATATGTATATATATATATATATATATATATATATATATATATATATATATATATATAAATAAAACACACACACAAAATATGTAATCACCCTCCATCAATGTTTTAAAGCACTGTTTAGACGTGCTCTCTGTCTGAAGACCGCCAGGACCACCTACTTCCATGCCGTGAATGTAGCTGTTGCCAAGGCAACAGGGATATGATTCGAAGCGGTGGATCCCTACATTAAAAAAACAAAAAAAGTCAGCAATCCTCTCTTCAATCACCTTACACTGATTACCTCACTCTACTAAAAGGATTGACTGGGACTCTCCTGTTGCATTGGCACATGTTGTAAACATGAGGATGGGTATGCCTGATAGGAGTTGGAGTCCCTTTCTTTGTTCTGCCAGCAACATAATATAAAGTTATCCAATCCCTGGTAGAATATCTCAAATGTAGTAAAAAGCTCAATTATGTACCCTGTACACTTATATACTAAAAAAGAAAAAAGAAAAATATTTTTTATTTAACATGTTTACTGTTTATGTATGAAGGAAAAATATCTTATGGTGTAAAAATGTTTACGGCTTAAAGCCATAAATACCCCTTAGTGTTATGTCATTAAGAGGGCACTGTTGATTGTGTTTGGGAAAAGGGAGCCACATACTATATCATGGAACGAGAAGTTACTGTTACCTTTGATGATTTATAACTATGAATGCACATCGGTCCTCAATAAGAACTGCCTTTCAGGATAGTAGAGCAGAATTCCTATCAATGTACTGAAAAATAAATACATGCATAATATTTAGATTTATATTTTTTTCTAAATATTCTTCAATCAATGATATTCGGTCAAACCGAATTTTATCACATGACAGGAGGCTTCGTATTTTGCATAACTTTCTTTACTTTATGCCTCCAGCAGCACAAGTCAATCAGAAAACTTTAAACCAATCAGTAACAGGCATCACATCCATATATAAAGCCCTGACAGTCACATGATTTCCTCTTTCTTTGCTGCTTCCAGCCAAGGCACAGGTCAGAGTATTATGCTCTCAAATGCTTTCTGTTTATAGTGCAATTCTAACTTGTATTTATACCTTTAAATTTCTACTGTACACTGTGTCTTTAACCCCCTGTCTGGGGCTTTAACCTGTCCCTCTACTATCCCTGCTTCCCCTCAATCCCCTTCTCCCTGGACGGTCTGTTTTTTTTTTTTTCATCCACACTACCCTGGGGTTTCCCCTTCAGGGCTCTGTTGTGTCAGGCTGCTTGCCTGGGGACCCTCGCGATTCGCGGCATTTTACCGCGATCGCGCGGGTCCAACGGCTTGATTAGGGTCCAGGATGCTGGGGGGTGGATGGGGGGGGCACGAGGGGGTGCCGACCGGTACCGTCGGGCCGCGATCGCGGGCCGCGATCGCGGGCCGCGATCGCGGGCCGAGCGGCAAAATTTGCGCGCGAACGGCGGCCATCTTGGATCTCGCGATACCGCGAGATCCTCGGCGGCCATCTTAATTTCGCCAGTTCGTGATTCCCACAAACTGGCACTAGGTTTTTTAAAGGTAAAGTGTTAAAATTTTGGATGCTGTTGGAAATAAAAGTTTTTTTGCCACATAATATATATGTGTAAAACTAAACACACTTCTCACTGCAGTTAACCCCTGCAACTCTGGGCTAAGGGCCACTGCAGTTAACTTACCTTCAAATTGTATTGCACATCAGGCTGAGCACACTTATCACTGCAGTTAACCCCCACAACTCTGTGCTAAAGGGCCACTGCGGGTAACGTATCATTGGGATTGTATTGCACCAAACCAGGAACAACTCCCATCAGGCCAAGCAAACTTCTCACTACAGTTAACCCCCGCAACTCTGTGCTAAAGGGCCACTGCGGGTAACTTACCATTGGGATTGTACTACACCGAACCAAGAACAACTCCCATCAGGTTCAGGCTGCACTGCCCAATTGGACGATCACTCACAGAAGGCAATGAGGATTGATCCACACGGGTGAAAATACCGAAGAACTATCCAGAAACCATTACAAACTTGTTTACAAAGGGTGACCACCATGCCCAATGAGGGGCTTATAACGAAGTACGCAAATCCACAGTGGCAAAAATTCCACAAAATTACATACACAAGGATGACTCCTTACAAAGCGTACTGAGGTCTTCGATACCTCCCATTACCGGGCTTACGTCCCGACCATTACCGGGCTCCGTCCCGACTGTTACCGGGCTCCGTCCCGACCATTACCGGGCTCCGTCCCAACCATTACCGGGCTCCGTCCCAACCATTACCGGGCTCCGTCCCGACCATTACCGGGCTCCGTCCCGACCATTACCGGGCTCCGTCCCGACCATTACCGGGCTCCGTCCCAACATTAATGACCGTTCACCCCGGTCGATAGGAGGGTGACCCCTCTACAGACCACTAGTCAAATTCCTAGTGGTACTGAGTACATGGTACCTGGGTGTCCCCCAGTTGTACGTGGAAGCCACTGTGACATTACATACGCACTGACGTATAAACAGTCTCCCCACAGAAGGGAGAAAATCATGCTACCATGGTGTCAGACACTCCTCCATCATCAACGGTGGATTTCCAGGCCATGATCACTGCCGCGGGGTCGGCTTCGGGAAAAAGGCTTTAGTCAAAAGGATGACGCAGATACCGCCGGAGATGGTGGACACCACACCTCCATCAAGAACAGAGGATAAGGAACCTACACAACTTAGGCAGGAGACAGGGGCGTCCAAACACCAATGGATGGGCTCCAACACAACTCTTCCAAGAGGTGAAGGGAATATACTGAGGAAGCAGAACCGCCAGTCCAAGGCATGGACCGCTCCCCTCCACAAGACCCTCATCAGAGGATGAGGAACCATTATCCCCACCGTCATTAGAAATCATAGACGAATGGAGGGCAGAGGACTCGCCCTAGGAGGAGGAGGACTGGCAAGACATACCTCAAAAAGTCGGAGAACTCAGCCAAGACCCGGAATGGCTAAGGACATATAGATATTGGGGTCTAATCCACACGCCCTAGGACGGGCTGATAACCACGGAGTACGATCTGTTACGGTATGCCAGACCGGAACACAATGGATACATGTAGGTCGACAGCACCAAGAAGGAGAGCTCACGGCGCTGCCAAAGCTCCACAGTACTATATCCAATAAGGGCGACCCCTTGGATAATTTGGAGACTACAATATCTCCCCATACACAGGCTTACGTCCCGGCATTTCTGACCATTCATCCCGGTCTTATTGAGGGCGACCCCCTCCTCAGACCACTCGCAGGAAATCTCTAAGTGGTACTGATGGAAACAATTCTGGGGGAACCCCAGTTGTACGTGGAGATCCACTAGTGGCAATAAATGTATTACCGTACCGGACACCTGTTTAGGTACCCCAGAGACCGGAAGAGGGTCCCAACAGACCATAAGAGACATACATACAGGGGTGACCCCTACGCTGGGTGACTCTAGGCTAGTCTTACTCCGGTGCTAGTGGCATAGGTACGAAGGGGTGATCCCCCGCGCCCTCGTCTAGGGCTTCTACCTTCAGAGTATGTTCTGGCATTGTATGCACAGACCAGGGTACACTACAGGCATGTGTTCCGACACCTCTATGTTTCAATTGGAGGATCCGTACGACTTTCCCTTAACCGAGAAAGAGAACTCACTATACCGCCAAACTCCACAATTCTAGGACATATAAGGATGAACCATTAGATTATACATAGGGAGGCTTTCACGCCTCCCATACCCGGGTACGTCCCGGCCCTACGGAGGGTGTCCTCATTCTCAGGCCACTACCTAGATACTGCAAAAGCGGTACCGATTAATCGAAGTAGTGGGTGACCCCGGTTATACACAGAGGCACGCTGAGTGACCATAAGCGTACTGTTGTACGCCCATGACTCCACAGACCGAAAGGGTATGAACCAACAGATTGGATTTCCCTCAATTCACCGACCGATTTCCAGGTGAAGATTAAAGCAGCCAGGGCAACTCCGGGGGAAGAAGTCCTCTCCAAGAGGCTGACTAACAAGTCGGGCACCTTACCACCTAAACACCATTGGAAGGGCTCAACGCGGCTTCCCCAAAAAGGGAAAGAGAACGCCCCGACTTAGCGGAACCGTCGCTCAGAACGTCCTGCACATGGAACATCTCAGACTCCATCATCAGGGGACGAGGACTCCATTTCCCCCCCTTCTCTGGAGATCATAAGAGAATGGAGAGCCTCCATCGGAAGAGGAAAAGCGACAGAACCCGCCTAGCAAGAAAAGTTTCCTTTGACACACTGGACAACCTTGGTTGACTCGCGTACCACCAGACACCCAGGATCATCCGAAAGGGGTTTGCCAGAGCACCGGGCACACCTTGCCAACCTCCGACTTAGGGAAAAAGAAGTACGAAACAAGCTCAGGATGGAATGCCCAGGTCATCTAGGAACGAACAAGATAGTCCTCAACAGGGAGCTCGGTGTCACTGCAGGGATATCTATGTCCCGATCAGACCGAAGTCCACGTAATAGTAGTACAGAAGAAGACAGGAGACTCTCCCCCAATCATCAACATAGACCAACCCAATGGTTTTTGGGACGTACCGACATCTCAAGAAGGAAGGTATACATCTAGTAGGAGACCTACTCCTCGATAGGATTTTGCAAGGTTAGATTTGAAAGGACACTTACCTATTGGTTTACATAGTACCTCAAGAAGTTTTGGAAGCTGGTCAGGACGCACGGAAGAGCAAAAGGTATCCGCTGTAGCACAGTTTCTGGAATTGTTGGGATTCATAGTGAACAGAGAGGAGTCGGTTCGGTTCCAGTTCCGAGTAACTACGTACCTCTACTTCGGAATAGATTCCACCCTAGACGGATTGCACCTTTCCCGCATCAACGATAGCGATCTTCGTAAGGAAATTCGACGGATATGGCGGAAAGGCTCCATAGTACCTTGATTATTCCCCAGGACCACTTCACTATCGGCTAGACATCGACTGAAAACTCACTGCATGAGATCCGAGCACACCTATGAAATTGGGATCAGAATGGCAAGCACTTCGATAGTACGCACTGCAGAGGTAGAGGAGCTAAGCAGGACACCTAGAATGATTGTCTTTAATTGGGATCATCCTCTGCTCCTTCAGTTTTAACTTGCCTTCGGGCAGATCAAAGGGAGAACATCATCGATTGATAATGTAGGAGCGGCTAGAGTTGGTGGATTGATGTCTTCCAAGGGAGACTGGTATGTCAAGGGACTTTCGCAGCCAACTAGAGTCATGGGACTCATGGACAACAGGTTCCCCGAAATAACTTATCCACATGGAACACTTGGAATTCACTGGGGTATGGAAAGGGACTACGATCTTTTTTATTACCCCTACCTACCTCGATGTTGAATCTGTTTCATAATTTTCGCAAAGGGCCGATCGGAACGATCCGACCGATCCATTATCGGGATACGTTCCCTTATTTCGACAGCGCATAGTACGATTCACGACACTCCGGCCGATCAAGAACTTTTTGATAGGTCGTTTTCCACGGGGTAGCATACGGTCCAGAACCATGAGCTAAAGTATCACTGTGGTGAGACTTTGATTGGGTTTTTCGGAACTAGTCAGATAACACGAACCTATCCCTTCGTCAGCTGTCAGCCGTAATCACGTTACGTTAGATTTTTTCCGTCGGGTATTAGATATTCTGAGTTCGACGAAAATTATTTTTCGGTATCACCAGAAGGAAGGACCTCTACGGTGTCTCGTAGAACTAAATCCTTTTTCGCGTCCGTATTTTACCTTGTTCCTGACGGTTTACCAATCATTGTGCAGTTATAGCGGTGTTTTGTTATATGGAGATCCCGACAACTCTTAGATTGACACATTAAAGACATCTGCTGGGCTTATACCTACCATACAAGCCAGTTATCATGAACAATCCGTATATTTATTTTCGTCAACCACACGCGCATCCTTTTCGCTCATACCAAGCTTTAAAAATGCAAAATACGAAGCCTCCTGTCATGTGATAAAATTGTAGATTATGCTAACGTAGTGTACCTATAATCTTAATTTTAATAATGACAGGAGGCGAGCATTTTCCCTCCCTGTTTCCCCCCCCCCCTATACTCTGGGAAATTCTAATTTTCTGGTTTGCCATTTTCACAGTCTTATTATAAGTTTTGGATATTTCAGTATATTTATGAGATGCTTATCTGGTTGATGGGTGTTACAGCCGTGGCGATTATTAAAGTATTCTACGGTTGTTTAATGTTTCAGTATATTAACGTAATATAGATATAGATGCATATAGTACTGGTTTTAATGTGGACATCAGTTGGGTTCCATCACCTTTCACGTATTTCTGTTCTTTTCAGAGTAACCATCATAAAGATCAATATCAAGATAAAGCTGGAAGGTTTCAAGTCGTGTTCCAAGTTATGTTCTACCCGTTACTCAGGACTGTTATTTGAATTCCCTGACGTTATAATGGACTATTTTCGCATCAAAGAAAGAGGAAATCATGTGAGTGTCAGGGCTTTATATATGGATGTGATGCCTGTTACTGATTGGTTTAAAGTTTTCTGATTGACTTGTGCTGCTGGAGGCATAAAGTAAAGAAAGTTATGCAAAATACTCGCCTCCTGTCATTATTAAAATTAAGATTATAGGTACACTACGTTAGCATAATCTACAATTATAATGTGATCCAGTGTCAGACATCCAGAACAAAACTTCAGCTTCAGGAAAAATGACACAGTCGAACTGAACTTTTTCATCATGCACAATTCTATTATGCATATGATCCTCAATAAACATAATCTGTTTCTTCTATTTATTTATAATATATGGATAGATACATGCATACATAGAGACATTGCTAAAAAAAAAAAAAAACCTTTACCAGTGCCTAATAGCATTGCAAGTTTACTGCTGAATCACTCACTATCTCTATTTTATTTTATTTTCGTAACTACAATTTATTACATAAAGTATAAAATATTACATTTTAAATTATTCTTGTCCTGCATCAAGGAAAATAATGAATTTAAAATTCTGTAAAACTTTAAAAAGTACACTGTCCAACGTTGGTGTTGTTTTTTTTAAATAGATAATGCTAGCATTCTTTTTTCAAGGTGGTAAACACTAGTACAAAGGACTATAAGTGGCATCAAAACAATTCAGATGGAGAGGACATAGCCTGTGTATCCGCAATCCATTATTATTATTATTATTATTATTATTTATATAGTGCCAACATTTTCCACAAGGCTTTACTACTATAGAATGGTATAAGTGACAACAAGTAATTAACATACAAAAAGAAACAGAGGCAAGAGGTGAGGAAGGCATTGCTCAAACTGGCTTACAATTGATGAGGAGGGACTATAGACATCCAAGAGGCATAACATCATATGGAAGGAATTATTGATGGATGATATAAACTAGTAAACATGCAAACAGTGGAAGGAGAAAGAGTAATTTAGGCCATGGAGTGTGTGCAAGGGAACTGAGAATGGTAAGGTAAAGAAATAAGGAAGTTGGGAATGGGGCAGCCCTTGAAAAATCTAAAATATACCATTTGGGAGTTGGCAATGTAGGATTGATAGGGCAGGCAGATGGCAGGAGAAAGTTGGTCACAGAGCAAAGGGAACAAGAATAGGTGTGTTTGTTGAGTAAAGACAAAATGTAGAGAATAGTGGATTTATTGGGAGCTTTGTAGAATATGGTTAGTAGTCAGATCCTTAACCCCTTAAGGACTGAGCCAAATGTACAAGTTGTGAACAAAACAAAACGTAAACAAAACCTGGCATTTGCGCTATATGTCTGTCCAACCGTAATTCACCTCTTTCATATTAAATGCATCCCCCTTATTATATATAATTTTATTCAGGGGAAACAGGGCTTTCATTTAATATCAAATATTTAGCTATGAAACATAATTTAATATGAAAAAAATGGGAGAAAATAAGAAATTTTGTTATTTTTTTAGTTCTACATGACATTTTAACTGTCAATGTCATAATACTGTTTGATTTTACTGCAATAAAATACACATATTTGTATTCAGCAAAGTCTCACGTGTAAAACAGTACCCCCTATGTACAGGTTTTATGGTGTTTTGGGAAGTTACATGGTCAAATATAGTATGTTACATTTGAAATTGAAATTCGCCAGATTGGTTATGTTGCCTTTGAGACTGTATAGTAGCCCAGGAATTAAATTTACACCCATAATGGCATACCATTTGCAATAGTAGACAACCCAAGGTATTGCAAGTGGGGTATGTCCAGTCTTTTTTAGTAGCCATTTGGTCACAAACACTGGCCAAAGTTAGCGTTAGTATTTGTTTGTGTGTGAAAAATGCAAAAAACGCTAATTTTGGCCAGTGTTTGTGACTAAGTGGCTACTAAAAAAAGACTGGACAAACCCCATTTGCAATACCTTGGGTTGTCTACTATTGCAAATGGTATGCCATCATAGGGGTAATTTTCATTCTTGGGCTACCATAGGGTCACAAAGGCAACGTAAGCAATCTGGCAAATTTTAATGTGAAAAAAATGCCTTATATTTGACGCTGTAACTTTTGAAAACACCATAAAACCTGTACATGAGGGGTACTGTTGTACTCGGGAGACTTCGCTGAACACAAATATTTGTGTTTTAAAACAGTAAAAAGTATTGCAGCAATAATATCGTCCATGTAAGTGCTGTTTGTGCGTGAAAAATTCAAAAAACGTCACTTTTACTGGCGATATCATCATTGTAATACATTTTACTGTTTTGAAACACTAATAGTTGTGTTCAGCGAAGTCTCCCGAGTAAAACAGTACCCCCCATGTACAGGTTTATGGTGTCTTGGAATGTTATAGGTTTAAATATAGTGCTAGCAAATTAGATTCCCTATACTTTCGTTATGGGTTGTTAGGCAGGTCCCGCTAATTGTAATTAATTAGGATACCCAATTATGTAAAAATATTACATAAATATATGTGCAGAATTAATATATGTATATATATACATATGTGTATATATACGAATATATATAAACTGAAAAAATCAAGATGCACTCACAGGTCTTCAAATGTATCCTTACATTTGAAGACCTGTGAGTGCATCTTTATTGTTTCAGTTTATATATTTGACGCCAAAGATTTGCACCCAGGCAAGATATATATTGTTGCCTTTTTCTAAGGAGAGTGCCAAGCTTTCACCTTTTTGCGTGTATATATATATTTCCTGACCAATTCTACATGGCAGCATTTACTCTTGGGTAGCTCCTCCCCTCACAGCAGAAAGGACAGGAAACAGAACTCTGAAACTATTATAAATAGATCCTCCCCCTACCCATCAGGCAGTCTTTTTTTCCTGTCCTTCACAAGCAGTTTGGAAGGAGTCTGCTTATGCAGGCCAAGGTTTTCTTTTATGCTCACCAGGCTATATTTTTGTAGCCATGCCAGGGTTCAGCCTCTAAGCCCTGAAGACCCAGCAATACGCACTAAGATGAAAAGCTGCTACCCTGGGTACCCCCTTTAGTGACCGGGGGTTGGACCCAAACTCTCCCTGAAGGGGATGAAAATGGTCCACTGCATGCCAGGGTTCAGCCTCTTATTCCTGAAGAATCAGCAACAGGCCAGCTTGGGTACCCCCTAAAGGGATGTATGTGATCTACGGTATACATGAAGCCCAGCAAACAGCATACCGGTAAGAGTTTCCACCTTGTATGGTGATGATGAATGGCATATGGGGTACAGATGGAAGCCTATAGTTTAAACAGTTTAGGCTGTCAGTTGTTCAAATCCCCATTTTTTCCGCTGAAACTCAGTCCTGTAACGGTTCAGGTGAGTGCATTAGTAGTTTGGATTAAAACTAGTATAGGCACCTGGGTCTCTGTTCTTTCAGTCCCTCCCAGCTGCTTATTTTAGGCTTCCTTCTAACAAATAGGTCACATTTAGGAGATTTGTGTGGTGAGCATTTTAGGTAAGTTTATATTGTTTGGTGCAGGTATATGTACCCAAAAGAGTGCTGATGATACAAGTATGCATTGGGCAAAGTAGTGCTGATAATGCAAAAAGAGTGCTGATAATACAAGGAGGCATTGTGCAAAGGAGTGCTGATAATGCAATGAGACGCTATGAAAAAGAGTGCTAATAATGGATATCCTGGCTGTACAAAGTCTGCTGGAATTCCACAGCCTGGGGTCAGAGGAATATCCAAGGTAAGAGAACCTTCCTGGGTGTCTGTTTGAAGTACACATATGTATATGACAGGTTTTGAAAAACCTAGCTCCAAGGCCACACACACACTTGTTTCTATCAAGGTATGTGGCATTGATTGCTGTTATCTGTGCATTATCACAAATAAGCAGGCTTTTGCAGACATTGGAAGAATATGCTGCACAGGAGACCACCGGGCCTCAGTATCTGTACATGAACTGGTGGTGATACAGCATCGGTATGTTTCCACTACATGCTCTAATGTATGAACAGTGTGTGTCCGGTATATGCTCTAGGTATGAGTTGCTATGAGGACACGGCCTCAGTATTTGTATCCACTATATGCTCTAGGTATGGGTTACTGTGGGGACATAGCCTCAGTGTAGGTGTCTATGCTCTATGTATGAGGTATGAGTTACTGTGAGGACACTGCCTCAGTATATTTATCCACTATATGCTCTATGTATGAGTTACTGTGAGGACACTGCCTCAGTATATTTATCCACTATATGCTCTATGTATGAGTTACTGTGAGGACACTCTCAGTATATTTATCCACTATATGCTCTCTATAGGAGTTACTATGAGAACACAGCCTCAGTGTATGTATCCACTATATGCTCTATGTATGAGTTACTGTGAGAACACAGCCTCAGTGTATGTATCCTCTATATGCTCTATGTATGAGTTACTATGAGAACACGGCCTCAGTGTATGTATCCACTATATGCTCTATGTATGAGTTACTATGAGAACACGGCCTCAGTGTATGTATCCACTATATGCTCTATGTATGAGTTACTATGAGAACACGGCCTCAGTGTATGTATCCTCTATATGCTCTATGTATGAGTTACTATTAGAACACAGCCTAAGTATATGTATCCTCTATATGCTCTATGTATGAGTTACTATTAGAACACAGCCTAAGTATATGTATCCTCTATATGCTCTATGTATGAGTTACTATTAGAACACAGCCTAAGTATATGTATCCACTATATGCTCTATGTATGAGTTACTGTGTGTACACAGCCTCAGTATAGGCACGGCCTCAGTGTATGTATCCTCTATATGCTCTATGTATGAGTTACTATTAGAACACAGCCTAAGTATATGTATCCTCTATATGCTCTATGTATGAGTTACTATTAGAACACAGCCTAAGTATATGTATCCTCTATATGCTCTATGTATGAGTTACTATTAGAACACAGCCTAAGTATATGTATCCTCTATATGCTCTATGTATGAGTTACTATTAGAACACAGCCTAAGTATATGTATCCTCTATATGCTCTATGTATGAGTTACTATTAGAACACAGCCTAAGTATATGTATCCACTATATGCTCTATGTATGAGTTACTGTGTGTACACAGCCTCAGTATAGGCACGGCATCAGTGTATGTATCCACTATATGCTCTATGTCAGGGGTAGGCGGCCTTCGGCGCTCCGGGTGTTGTGGACTGCATCCCCCATAGTGCTCTTCCACCCATAATGCTGGCAGAGCATCGTGGAGGGTGTGGTCCGGGATGGCTGGGGTGCCGAGGGTTGCCTATGCCTGCTCTATGTGTTAGTTGCTGTGCGAGCACAGCCTAGGTATATGTACCCACTATAGGCTCTGTGTGAGTTACTATAAAGATGCTCTGTGTGTGAGTTGCTGTGGGGACACAGCCTTAGTATTTGTACCCACTATATTGGCTGTGTATGAGTTGATCTGAAGACTCTGCCTCAGTGTGTGTTCTTTATATGCTCTAAGTCGCTGTGAAAACTCAGCCTCAGTATATGTCCTTTACATGCTCTATATGAGACATTGCTTCAGTGTATCGGTTCCCTATGTGATTGATGTATTAGTGGAAACACAATATGTGTGAATGATAAAGGGCACATCCGCTATATGAATCCAAGCTAATACTGGTTCTATGTCGGTTGTGAGTCGCAACCTCAGTATATATGACTGGTGTAATATGTGCATGAAGTTCGGTTAGAACACAGCCTCAATTTAGCTCATTCATATAATCTTAAATATGTGTACAGGCATAGTGTCACTATATATAGCAGAGGTAGGCTATGTAGGATTTCTGTTTAAACAGACTCCGTATATGTAACTGATATATCTGTGCATAAGGTGCTGTTAGTAACTCTCACAATGTATGTGATTCATATAATCTGTATGCAGGTTGGTATTATTATATAACCCCAATTTATATACGGCATTGGTAGATTTAGTATATACGATTGATCTAAGGTCTGTTTTGCGCTGAAATGTAGCACTGCCCAGTTCTAGCAAATACTAATGCACTAGTAACTGGATAAGTAATTATTGCCTACTGTGGATTTTCTATTTCAATTTTTTAAATGACGTAAATAAGGGAACATACTGCTGTTGGCTTTGTATTAGATTCCTTCTCCCACAGGTGTTTCAGGATAAGCAATTAACACATTTTTATCACTTCAGGTAGAGTGCAGGTGTTACTGAACCTGTCTGAGTGCCTCTCCCAGGAGAGAAGGAGACCTGATTTTCCAAAATGAAGCATGGTACTGTTTCACAGAATCAATGTTAATTATTTTTATTTTTTTTGTGGGTGCACATCTATGTAATTATTCATGAGACAATAGATTTTCTATTACCAGGTATCCTCTCCTCTCTGTCCAAGATAGGGAATGTTTTTTTTAATTGGTGACAGTGTTTTACCTTTAGATATATGCTGATTACTAATTCACAGCTAAGTAGATCATACTAGTTGCAAGAGTACAAATTGGGCTAATAATTGATCTCACAAGTAGGTAACGCTGAAGCCATTACCTGATTTAAAAGCTGTTAATATTGTTTTTTTTCTCTCACCTGGTCATAACCTTTTAGTCTTTAAATCTGAATTCATTTCCTTAAAGCATAAATCTTATTATCTTTTATCCCTTGGGGTCCTGAAAGATTGGCAATCCCTTTCGTATATGTCAGGTGTGTCATGCTTCTGGTTCTTAATGTGTTAATGATCAGAACCTTCTGACCAATTCCCCTGTTGTGAAGGGGAACATTATAAATTCCTTTCTGCAATAATGGTATTATTTTAGGCTCATATGCTCAGGTGACTTTGATGCTGTGAATTGCACGTATTTTAAGGTCTTTCCAGTCCCCAGTCCTTCCTACCAGGTTTTCTATTTTAGGTAAAAATTCACCTGCTACCTGAACAATAGTGGAAATCCCTAAACAGGTTCTGTAATTGCGACCAACCTGTGGATTATATGTTTGGATTGGGGTTGATATCTTGCAGATATAGCAAGCTGCTTATTATCACCATAGGCTCTGCCATAAGTCCTCCTTCACTGTCTGAGGATAAGGTAAGAGGAAGTATGTGGTTGTTCTCCTAGGGATAATTGAATATCTTCTACTGCCCTGCTTATTGTGTCTGTTGCCACAATGTATAATGTGCCTCTGGTTACCACCTTCCCATCAGTATCTTGCCTAATATGTGTGTGTATATTTTCTATTACCATGTATATCTTACTTATGTTGCACAACAGTCTCTAGTAATTGTGATTAAACTGTTTGGCATAACCTGTACTATTTTACAAATATAGGTACTGACATGGTTAGCCTCCGTATTGATTATTAGTTGCCACAAATTCTATGGTTCATACCGATATTTCTTTATTTTCCTCAACTAATCTGTATATGGTTCTTCTTGCCTTTTGCCTAGTAATGTGATTGGTTTATCTCCTGTGGCTGATCATTGCTGTATCAATTCGTCCACTGTGTGAGGTTGTGAATCTGAATTTAGCAACATCGGGTAATTGTTGCAGTGTTTTAATGACCGACTCTTATTTCTCTAGGCTCTGCCCCTTTCTGACAGGCAGGTATTGATTTGTTCCTGTTGCTTCAGGTACACAAGGCAAGAGGAAGCGGTGTGAATCGTCTTTATTAAATACATCCAGAAAGTAGTAAGATTCTCAGTGTTATTCTCCCCATGTTTAATAGCATGGGGTCTCCGTTCTCATCCAACATTTATCTGCGTGTTACAGTATGATCACTGGAAGTTATGCCTTTGTTGAGGTTTTGATTTGATGATATCAATTCGGTTTTATATCAGTAACATTTTTCTTCTCTAGTTTATGCTTTTATGGCCTTAATTCCTATCTGACTCTATATCTATTCAGGATATTTCTGGTATTGAATGCCAGGAGGTTGCTGACCTTGCAGCCTCTAGGGGAAATTTGTCTTGTCTGAGCGGATTTTTATGACAATTTCCTATTGATTCTTGTTTGGCTTTGTAAAGTCTTCTACGATTTATACAGCTCAATAATGGTTTTATAGCTATTGGCTGTTTTTGAACTCTGTCCCTCCCTCTGTGTATTGCTTGGGTATTCCCCAAGAGTAAATGCTGCCATGTAGAATTGGTCAGGAAAATGGAAAATTCCTTCATACTTACCGTAATTTTCATTTCCTGATAATTATACATGGCAGCATTACGGTCCCACCCATATACTATAGGAGGTGAAGCTAGTTACAAAGACTGCCTGATGGGTAGGGGGAGGATCTATTTATAATAGTTTCAGAGTTCTGTTTCCTGTCCTTTCTGCTGTGAGGGGAGGAGCTACCCAAGAGTAAATGCTGCCATGTATAATTATCAGGAAATGAAAATTACGGTAAGTATGAAGGAATTTTCCATTATATATATATATATATATATAATTGTTTTTTAATATTTTTATTTATATATAGGTATATATATAGTGATATATACGTATATATTTATGTATATAGATATATATATTATTTCTTTCTACATGTATTTTGATATAAATATATATACCGCATTTATCGGCGTATAACACGCACTTTTTCTCCCTGAAAATAGGGGGAAAATGATGGGTGCGTGTTATACGCCAATATCCCATATTTACTTACCTGTCTTGAAGCGTGGGCCGGTGTTCAGAGCGCACCGCGGTACTGGAACTTAAATTTCAGGTTCCGGTTTCCGGCGGGACTGAAAGGAAGTGTGCACACTATTGTGTACACACTTCCTTTCAGTCCCGCCGGTACTGGAACTTAAATTTCAGGTTTCGGTTTCCGACGGGACTGAAAGGAAGTGTGCACACTATTGAAATTTAAGTTCCAGTACCGCGGTGCGCGCTGTGAAGCCGGCCCAAGCTTCAAGACAGGTAAGTAATTATGGGACAAGAGGGAAAGTGCACTAGGGGACACTATGGGGGGGGGGGGGAGAATACTATGGAGAGGGGGTGGAGAATAGTATGGGAGGGGGGGAAAGAATACTATGGAAAGGGGGGGGAACACTATGGGATGGGGGGGAGAATACTATGGGAGGGGGGGAGAATACTATGGGAGGGGGGGAGAGTACTATGGGAGTGGGGGAGAATACTATGGGAGGGGGGGAGAATACTATGGGAGGGGGTGGAGAATACTATGGGAGGGGGGGAGAATACTATGGGAGGGGGTGGAGAATACTATGGAAAGGGGGGGACACTATGGAATGAGGGGGGGAATACTATGGGAGGGGTGGAAATTTCCTGGAATTTCCTTCTGAAAATGAGGTGCGTGTTATACGCCGATAAATACGGTATATTAATATCACAATACAGTTAGAACTAAATAATACACATCTATATATTTTTTAATTATTTATTTTTAATTATTTTCTTTTTTTTATATATATGATCTAAGTATATATATATATATATATATATATATATGGAGGTCATTTACTTGCTCCAATGGCCATTGGAGGAATGCCCGCCTGCCAACGTCAAGGCAGACCCCCCAAGCGGGTCCTAACACTGACCCTTCAGCCTGCTTCCTTGAGCTTCTGGCAAAGATATCTCTAATGAGACAGAAAGGGGTATTTTTTATATACACCCCTATACTTATTAACCCTTAATAGGGAACACATGGGATGGATAGCAGCATTGTAACCAGGCTGTGTGATGCAAAGTAAATACAAATACAAAAAGAGAAGTCCTGCGCTTAAGCAGCAAGGACTACAACACACATCAGCCCCAATATATAGTAAAAACCAAAGAAAAGAAAAACGTTACCTGCGCTTTCTCCTTAATCCCTATGTATATTTAGACAAATGGAGGTCATTTAGTTGCTCCAATGGCCATTGGAGGAATGCCCGCCTGCCAACGTCAAGGCAGACCCCCTAAGCGGGTCCTAACACTGACCCTTCAGCCTGCTTCCTTGAGCTTCTGGCAAAGATATCTCTAATGAGACAGAAAGGGGTATTTTTTATATACACCCCTATACTTATTAACCCTTAATAGGGAACACATGGGATGGATAGCAGCATTGTAACCAGGCTGTGTGATGCAAAGTAAATACAAATACAAATACAAAAAGAGAAGTCCTGCGCTTAAGCAGCAAGGACTACAACACACATCAGCCCCAATATATAGTAAAAACCAAAGAAAAGAAAAACGTTACCTGCGCTTTCTCCTTAATCTCTATGTATATTTAGACAAATGGAGGTCATTTAGTTGCTCCAATGGCCATTGGAGGAATGCCCGCCTGCCAACGTCAAGGCAGACCCCCCTAAGCGGGTCCTAACACTGACCCTTCAGCCTGCTTCCTTGAGCTTCTGGCAAAGATATCTCTAATGAGACAGAAAGGGGTATTTTTTATATACACGCCTATACTTATTAACCCTTAATAGGGAACACATGGGATGGATAGCAGCATTGTAACCAGGCTGTGTGATGCAAAGTAAATACAAATACAAATACAAAAAGAGAAGTCCTGCGCTTGGCCAATGGCCATTGGAGCAACTAAATGACCTCCATTTGTCTAAATATACATAGGGATTAAGGAGAAAGCGCAGGTAACGTTTTTCTTTTCTTTGGTTTTTACTATATATTGGGGCTGATGTGTGTTGTAGTCCTTGCTGCTTAAGCGCAGGACTTCTCTTTTTGTATTTGTATTTGTATTTACTTTGCATCACACAGCCTGGTTACAATGCTGCTATCCATCCCATCACAGTATATTTTATACTTATTTTAATTTTACACTTATTTTAATTTGATTTCCAGCCAGCAGGGGGACTGTCATTACAGTTAGTCCCCCTGCTGGCATTGCTGCAGCCAGCTATCCCGGCCATGTGATTGTGAGGTCCTCGCAAGGACCTCACTCTCACATGGCCGGGGGGGCCCCAGGACGTTGGATGTGCCGCGGGGGGCTCCCTGGGAGTCCCCCCAACCGCGATCGCCGGCGTGGGATCGCCGGCGACCGGGTAAGTAAAAAAAAAAACGGAGGGCGTACAATTACACCCGGCGGCATTTAGAGCCGCTTAAAAAAGGACGTAATTGTACGCCCTCCGGTCTTAAGGGGTTAAAGGTACTGAAAGACAATGTTATGATTGACAAATGTGTGAGAGTAGCGAAATATGAGCCAGGTGGCAGCATTCATTGCAGACTGAAAAAGACTGATGCGGTTATTTGGAAGGCTAATGAGTAGTACGATTCAATAGTCAAGTTGGGAAATGATCAGTGCATGAACAAGTGTCCTGTTAAGCATAACATTTGTGGTCCAGATACCCTGACCTGAGAAAAGGCCCGTAGTTAACAAAGAAAATTTACCAAAGTAGTGCAGCCAATCAGGAAAGTAAAAAGTATCCCAGCACCTGGATGAAAGTCACCATACAAGATTCTGCACATAACATGAGGCACAAAGTTCCACTCATGCTGATTTGCAATTAGGTAAAGGCTGTGATAAGTATAAGCTTTTGCTTCTATGCTTATTATATTGTGAAATTATTATATTGTGAAAATATATTGTGATAAGTATAAGCTATTGCTTATATGCTTATTATATTGTGAAAATGTGTTTACAGGGTTTTAAAAAACGTTTTTATCTGAGTACTCTTTTTAGCTTGAATTAATTAAGGAAGTGATTTTTTTTATTTTCATCTGTGTGACATTGTGTGCACCCATTTACCCAGCAGTAGCAACTTACAGAGCTTGCTCACTTTGATGTTCTCTAGTAGACTATTTTAACATAGTATATCTTTAAGCAGGAGTTGGAACCTTTTTAAATTCTGTTTTAGCGGGGCAAGGATAAGTGTTAGCAAGATTGTTAATTTGACTGAGTGCAAAAGAAGGGCTGTACAAAAAAAGCTCAATTTAAAAAGGCTAATTTCAAAGTGCCTGGCAAGAATTATTCAGTGGCAAAAGCACAGATGATAAATGGAAGGTCTTTTAAATAAATTACGCAAAAGTACATCTCTCAATACATATAATCTGGAAACAAATATAAAAGAAGCAAATTAAAACCAATAATATGAGGGTATAAAGGTGAGTCTAATGATAAAAGATAAGAAAAGGGCCTTCAAAACATTTAAGTCAGAGGGGTTAATTGCATCCTATAACAACATTCTGAGCGGGGACCTACCGAAGGGCAGGCTATTTCAGTTGCTGTCCGTTCTCAGAATACTCTTGCGACCCGTTTTTTCTCACCATCCTATAACAAGAATAAGCATGCCACTAAGGTTTGCAAAAGGGCGATTAGATAGACTAAACATGAAAATGAAAAGCTGATATCCAAAGCGAGCAAGGCCAACTCCAACATGTTTCACCCTGTAATTAGGTTTTTTGAAGTGTATTTAAAAACCCAATTTACAGGGTAAAATGCGTTGTTTATGCTAGTTTATTGTTTTTAGTATTACTGTTCCAATAAAGTTTACCTTCTACTACTACTTTTGGACCTTCCTGCTGGCAGGACATAATTTTCCTTGGTTTGAGCAAAACCATCTTTTGATCTGGAGCAAGTGAGTACATCTCCTTTTATTTTTTATTTTTTTATTAATTCACACATTGTGTACTATACTTTCTATTTTCTGTTTCTTTTTAACCTGCCCACATCTGAGAGAAGATCCTGCACATACGAAGAAGAAGACACATGCCACAAGAAACATTGTACATTGGAGGACAATGACGCCTCAGTGCCCTTCAAAGAGGGCACCTTGGGATCTCACATAATTATTCCAGCATTTCTTCCACTGTTTAAAACACTCTGCAAAATCCTTACTTGGAATTACCATCAGCTGCCTCATCGTATTTACCTGAATCTCATCGACTGTATTTTACCTTTCAAAAGTGATTTTAGTTTTGGGAAAAGCCAGAAGTCGTAGGGCGTCAAATCTTTGATTTTCAACCATCTTTGAAGCATTTGTGCCACCCTTTTATTTGCCCTGCACTCATTGCATTCCGCAGAGCAATATTCAAGCATGACACAAAATTTGATGCAGATTCGTAGTTTTACTCGCTCAGTCATTTTAAATGCGAAGGCCACAAAGTATACAGGCTCACTCAATGTCATCTAGTGCCCCCACTGACTACTACAGTAAATTTGTCATTGTTCATGCATACACATTTCAGTCCACTCTCCTTGGTCCACTAACCGTTCTCGTTATATGAACAATGGCTGGACTTTTCCCCGACAGACCTCGTAAATTCAAGAAGGGGTAACATATCACTCTCGGCCTTATACAAGGAGCCATCAGAAGGCTCTTGTAAATGTGAGTGTGCATTTACAAAAAAGTTTGTAATTTCCTTGGATTTCTGACATATCACACTAAATTAGTGTCTTTATTGCTGCTTGTTTTTGCATATTGGAGAGTCATTCTACTGGATCAAAACTTCAGGTCTATATGCATAGACAAGGATTGTACTGCCCAGGTGCTACATCTAGAGTTAGTTTATAGCTCTAAAAATTGTTAGTGTATTTATTTTGTTTTCCATATTCAAAGCAATAACATACTACACAATATCCCTTTTCATTTGTCCCTTCTCTCCATTATATATCATCTTGGATTTGAGGACCACTCTAAGGCAATGCTCCCTAACTTCATCTTCTCCAAATGAAAAGTCATGCATTTTGGAATAAGAAACCCTACAAGCCACTTATACATTAAATGGGCTGAGTTATGGAGAACTTAAAATGAAAAGGGCTTGAGAACAATTGTAGATTGCAAACTAAGTAACATTATGCAATGCTGGACTACCGTTGCTAAACCTAGTAAGAATCTTCCGTGTATAAATAGGATATTTATTCATGTGATCAAAATATAATTTTGCCTCTTTGTAAATCAATGGTAAGACCCCACCTTGAATATGTGGTGCAATTTTTGGCACCAGTTTAAAGAAGGACATTGTAGAAATAGAAAAAGTGCAGAGGCAAGCTACAAAATTTGTAAAAGGATGGAAAACATTAGTTATGATGAAAAGCTAGAAAACCGGAATTTGTTTTATTTAGAAAAAAGGCACATCAGAAGTTATATGATATAACTTTAGAAATATATGCAAGATCAGTAAAACCTGCTATCTGCTAATCTGTTCATTAGCAGGAATATACAACAGACAAGAGGTCACTCGCTAAGACTGAAACAGCAGAGAAAAGGGTTCTTTACAGAAAGAACAATAAAGATGTGAAATTCTCTGCCTAAAGAGATTCAATACCTATTTAAAAAATGCTTGGATGCTTTTTTTGCATAAGCAGAATATTCAAGGATATAATTGATATTTATGTAAACAATTGTTGATCTAAGGAGAAATATGATTGCCATTATGGAGTAAAGAAGGATTTTATTAAAGACACGGAGGCTACTATTATAATTCTCTTTCTTTAATTTTCCCTCAGCAGCGAAGAGAGAAATGAGTGAAAAGAGAAAAACATATCATTAACATATATACATATTCAACATATTCCACAGTGCTACATAAGGGAACCTCCCCCTTCCAGTATATAAGGTGTAGCACTCTCTTCCTCTTCCTCTTTCTTCGCTGCTCCCTCAGACCAGCTAAGTACCTTCATTGACTATATAATACTATTGTCATTTGTATCTACATTGCCTGCAGTTTTTCTGCAGGGCTTGTTTTCTGATTCATTTATTCCTATCATATATTTCACTACTATATTTATTCTATCCTTTGGGGTGGGCTCTTGCCCCTCTTTCCCCCTGGGCTGTTTTGACCCGGCCCGTTTCCACCCGGGTCCCTGGGCTCTTCGAGTGCCCCTGGCAATTCCCCCCACCCCCCCCTTACCGTTTTCGGCACCCTTAGAATCCCGCCGGCGGCTTACCCCAGCGGTTTTTCTCTTCGCCGGTTCCGCCGCGAGCACGTTCTGCGCATGCGCGGAACACGCGCGGCGCCCATTTTGTTGGTTTCCTGTCGCCGGTGGTGCCGGCGGCCATTTTAAGCCCCATTACTCGGCGGTTTTTGCTTCATTGCTCCGTGGAGGCTGCATGCTCCCTGCTCCTGCTCCTATACCGGGTATTTTCTCTCCTACTCTGTCCTTTGTGCGTGGGTTAAGCAATCCAGCACCTATCTCTGTCCTATAGTCTCAGATATTGCTTCATATTATCTGTAATCATGCAGTCTGCCTGTGGTGATTTAATTCCTCACCCTGTTCCCCCTAGGGGTACCACAGCTTCTGACTCCCAGGCTGACTCCAACCTTATAGGCTCTGAGGAGTTCCAAAGCCTCCTGGACACCACTATGTCCACCTCCATTAACAAGGCCATCTCCTCGGCCATGGGAGCTATGTCCTCTAGCATCTCCCTGTCCATCTCCCAGGCCCTTAAGCAGGCCCTCCCTGCCCAGTCTGGGCCAGGACTCTCTCCCATCTACCCTGAAGGGACTACCCCAGGGCGCAAGGCACCTGGCAAACGTAGACACACTGCTGACCACCCCCATACCCAGGTAAAGCCTGGTTTGAATTACACACCTCAGGCTGTCAATGATGGCGCGCAACAACCGCGCAGTAGAGCTACTGGCCGGGCTACGGCGGCCTGAGAATGGAAACGGGCTGTAACAGCTACCCAGGTATTGAGAGGGTATCTGCCGCTGGAGACGTCCTTTTTCCTGCAAGCTGCTGTGGAGAAGTAAAGCTGGTATAATCCAATCCACGATATCCAGAGAGAGTCAGGTTCAGCTGTAAACAGGAGCAGAGTAATCTTCCCAAATAATCCCCTTCCAAGAACGAGACGAGGCTACGTTTTGAAGGGTCAAGATGAACTGAGGACTGGAACACCCAGCCTGCTTTTTATTAGGAACAGATACATACAGGACACTCCCAGGGGGAGGATGAAAACAACCAATAATACGTATGGTAACACCCCCACGTCTCCTCCCCTCAGATAACTACATAACATAATTAAAATGTCCACATTTTTACACAAGTTCTGGATGTACCCCAAAAACAGGGGGTACAGCTTTAAATCCGGTAGCGCTGGATAGCTCTCCTTCAGGGGAACAATATGTCCAAAAATCAGCCCATTCGGATGTATAGTTCAGGAGATACAGCGTTCCAAAGTTTTGACCGACCGCACAGACCAACTAGCCGAAATTAGTTCCATGAGTTTTGGCCTTGCGGTCGGTCTCCGTTCGCATGGTAAAAAGACCCGAAAACCTGGTCATCCATACGAATCTCGGTGGCGCTGAAATCCCCATAGATGGTGAAGCATAACTACCGAATGGTGGGACGTTCGGTAGTTTCAGTACGAATTTACGGAGGTCTGGAGGACTCAGCGGTGTTCGCCTGTTTGTGTATCCGTTTTCAGTTCCATGCGGTTACAGGCAAACACCGCTGTTCGTGCACAAGATGGCCGCGAACACGTGTAAAAGTCCCGAAATGGCGGCCACCTATACTTTACACACGGAATTCGTACGGAATCATGCGAACAGGAGACAATGAAATGAATAGAGGTTTAAACTGTAATTCCCTTGCTTGCTTCACAGTTACCAGGGACTTGTAAGGATCCGTTACACTGCTCCCCTTTTGTGGAACACTCCGGCAGACCCGGATTGATCCTGTTCGGGTCAACTTGGGGCTGTCCGGTCTGCTGCTACGGTAAAAGTTCCGTTTGCCTGGATAATCCATCAGCGTTTCCATTGAAGCGGCCCGGGCGATACTGAATGCAGAAATTATATGGCTGTAGTGCTAAGCTCCATCTTAGTAAGCGTCCATTGTCTCCAGCTACTCGGTTCAGCCATACCAGGGGGTTATGATCGGTGATCAGGGTAAACTCCTGTCCATATAAGTAGGGTGTAAGTTTCTTTAGGGCCCAAACTAGGGCTAAACATTCTTTTTCCACTGCCGCGTAACTCACTTCTCTGGGCAATAGTTTTCTGCTGAGATACGCGACAGGGTGTTCTCCCCCATCTTCTCCGATCTGGCTCAGAACTGCCCCCAGTCCATACATGGATGCATCTGTATGGACGACAAATCTTTTGTTAGGAACGGGGGCAGATAGAACAGGTGCATTGATCAGAGCATTTTTCAAGGCTTGAAAGGCTGTCTCACAGGCCGGAGACCACAGGACTACCCTAGGCAAGTTCTTTTTCGTTAAGTCGGTCAGGGGTTTAGCGATAGTACTATAGTCCGGGACAAATTTTCTATAGTATCCTGCTGTCCCTAAGAATGCCAATACCTGCGTCTTGGTGTGGGGTGTGGGCCAGTTAGCTACCGCCTCAATCTTAGCGGGTTCCGGGCGTTGTTTCCCACATCCTACCCTGTGTCCCAGGTATTGGACTTCGGCCATGCCGAAGTTACATTTTTCTGGTTTCAGAGTCAGGCCTGCGGCCCGAATCTGATCCAGTACAGCCTCTACATGTCGCAAGTGTTCCCCCCATGTTTCACTATAGATCGCTATGTCATCCAGGTATGCGCAGGAAAAGTCCTGGAAGCCATCAAGAAGTCTATCCACCAAGCGCTGAAAGGTAGCTGGGGCGTTCTTCATCCCAAATGGCATGACCTTAAATTGGTACAGGCCAAATGGGGTGACGAACGCCGACTTGGGGATAGCCTCCTTGGCCAGGGGGATCTGCCAGTACCCCTTGCATAGATCAATTGTGGTCAGATACCTCCCCCTGGCAATGCGGTCTAATAGTTCGTCCACTCGGGGCATAGGGTATGCATCTGTCACGGTACGGTCATTGAGTCACCTATAGTCTACACAAAATCTAGTAGCTCCGTCCTTTTTGGGTACTAGGACTACGGGTGAAGCCCAGGGGCTGTCAGACGGCTCTATGACTCCTAATCTTAGCATCTCTTGTACTTCCTTTTTCATTTCTCCCCTGACTGCCTCAGGGATTCGATATGGGGTCTGCCTAAGGGGTACTTGTCCTGGGGTCTCGACATACTGGGTCGCTAGCGTGGTGTACCCTGGTTCCTGAGCGAACGTTAATTTCTTTTCCATTATCAACTGTCTAAGTTGGCCCTTTTCGGCTGCGGTTAGCCGCTCCCCTAGTTGGATGGTGTCCAGTAAGCTAGGGGATTTTCTGGGTGCTAACAGGTCTGGGATAGGTAGGCTGTCGGGGTCCTCGGTAGCAGAAATGCATATAGCGGCAATATCCTCTGGCCGCTCTTGGTATTCTTTTAGTAAATTACATGAAAGGTTTTCTGGATTCTCTCATCTTTATTGCTGGCAATCACATAAGTAGTGTCGCAGACCTGCGCTACTACTTTGTAAGGGCACTGCCAGGATGTCTGGAGTTTATTTCCCTTTACCGGTCTAAGTACCAGCACTTTCTGACCCACCTGGAAGGTTCTCTGTCGGGCGCCCCTATCATACCAACGCTTCTGTCGACCCTGGGCCGCATGGAGATGGTCCCGTGCCATCCGGGCCAACTGCTTCATGCGGTCCCGCATCTCCAGAACATACGGTACAATAGGGATCCCTTCAGATTCCATCTCCCCTTCCCAATGCTCCCGGATGAGGTCGAGGGGACCTCGTACCCTTCTTCCGTAGAGCAGTTCGAACGGGGAGAACCCAGTGGATTCCTGCGGCACCTCTCGATATGCAAACAAGAGGTGCGGCAAGAATCGCTCCCAGTCTCTGTATTCCGCGGTAAAGGTCCTCAGCAACTGTTTCAAGGTACCATTAAAGCGCTCGCAGAGAACGTTCGTCTGGGGGTGGTAGGGTGAGCTGAGGAGGTTTTGAATACCGCAGACCTTCCATAACTGTTGGGTCAGATCTGCGGTAAATTGAGTCCCCCTGTCAGATAGTATTTCTCGGGGAAAACCTACTCTAGTG
The DNA here is from genome assembly GCF_036172605.1 of Pelobates fuscus. NCBI lineage: Eukaryota > Metazoa > Chordata > Amphibia > Anura > Pelobatidae > Pelobates > Pelobates fuscus. The sequence continues at coordinate 141,920,882 of NC_086321.1, read as the reverse complement.
AATATCCCCACTAAGGCACTGGCGACAGTGTCGGCCTGAATATTTGTCAGGGCGACGGCTTCCGGGTAGCGGGTAGCGTAGTCCACCACAGTAAGTATATATTTCTTACCGGATGGGCTAGGGTTAGGTAGGGGCCCCACCAGGTCGACTGCCACCCGGCTAAACGGTTCCTCGATTATGGGCATAGGTGACAGTCGAGCTTTAGGGTGATCCCCTCTCTTCCCTACCCTCTGGCATATGTCGCAGGTACTGCAGTAGCGCCGCACATCCTTGGAAATCCCCGGCCAGAAGAAGGTCTGGGCGATCCGATAGGTTGTGCGGTTACCCCCCAAATGTCCTGCTAGGGGAATATCATGGCCAATTCGGAGAAGCTCCAACCGGTACTTTCTGGGTACCACTAGTTGGCGTTTCTGTGAAGGGGCACAGCCCTTCTTCCTACTCACAGTCAGTCGGTATAACCTGTCATGTTCCCATACAAAACGTTCATGCTCATCCCCCCCACTAGCGGCTATCTCCCGGTACGTCTGTAGGGTGGGGTCCTCTCTAGTCTCCCTCCCAAACTCTTCTGGGGTGTCCCAAGTTAATGGCTTCTCCCTTATGTGTGACCTACGTGTCTGTGTGTTGCTTACCTGGGTCTCCTGGCCTGTGGTGGCGTCATCGGTAAGCCTGCTCTGAGCTCGGGTGGTTACGGGGCAGGCTGCATCTGTGGTGGGCAAGTAGGCTGAAGTCAGAGGGCCAATATCGTTGCCCAAGACGACCTCAGCAGGTAGATTATCCATGATGCCCACCGTGGTCTTTCCTGACCCAACCCCCCAGTCCAAGTGTACCCGGGCCGTGGGTAAACAAAATACAGCCCCCCCTGCAACACGGACAGCAACGGTGTGTTTGGCCAAATGCTCTGGTTTTACCAAGTGTCGCTGCACCAAAGTAATGGTAGCCCCTGTATCTCTCAATCCTTGGGCTATTTGTCCATTCACGCGTACCTCTTGCCTATGGTGCTGGCGATTATCTGGGGAGGCGGCTTGTATCGGATCTGCCTCATACAAAATGCCCAGGCATTCCTCGGGGCCCATTTCGGCCTCTATACAGTGGGCAGCAGAGGTACGTGTGTTGTTGTTCTCTGTGGAGTTGCGCCTCCAATTATTATTAGCGGCTGGTCCTAGCGGGCAATACCTTGCGATATGTCCAGGGTTATTGCACCGGTGACAGGTGATCCTATGCGAGTCTCGGGGGTAGTTGTTGTGTCCTTGAGGCCGAGCTGGCCCTGGTCGTATGGGAGCCCGGAACTCTGGTCGAGACGAGGTAGCCGGGGGCCGTTGCTCCACTTTGATAGCTGGCCTTGGGGTATTTTGGCTTACTCTCCTGCTTTCGGCGTACTCGTCTGCCAGCTGAGCTGCCTCCTTTAAATTGCTAGGGCGTCTGTCCCTTACCCAATCCTGCAAGTCAGCAGATACACCTTGGAAGAAGTGTTCCAATAAAAACAGTTGTAATACTTCCTCTCCCGTGCTAGCGTTGCAGCCTTGCATCCAGTGTGATGCCACTCGCTGTAACCTATTAGCCCATTCCATGTGGGAGTCCACCGCTTTCTTTTTGGACTCCCGGAAGCGGCGACGGTATGTCTCTGGGATTACAGCGTACCGGCGGAGTAGTGCCTCTTTTACTTTTTGGTACTGTGCAATCTCCTCTGTAGTCAGTGCTCGAAAAGCCTCATTTGCTTTTCCTGATAGCTTCCCAGCCAGAATAGTGACCCATTGCTCTGGTGGTACTTGGTGTAGGGAGCACTGCCTTTCAAAGTCTGCCAAATAACCGTCAATTTCTTCTTCATTTTCCACAAAGGTTTTAAAAGCAGTAAATGGAATTTTCTTTACTGCAGCATTGGGTGTAGGAGTAGGAACTGTATGTGTAACAGGCTGGTTAGCCCTTACCAGTGCCGTGTCTTGCTCCTTCTTAGTTTGTATTTCTTCCCTTGTTTCTCGGATCAGTTGGTTTATTAGCTCCACGGACGTGGCTGGGTATAAAGATAATCTCCGCCGTACAATTGCAGTGATTTCATCGTCCTCGCTGACGGGTGCCATGGGCTCAGTGACTTCCATGGACCTATCCATCTCATCTAGCTCCAGTAGGTCTGCTATCAGCTCTCTCCGTGGTCTGTTACTGGCGCTCCTACCACGACTTTCCAATAGATCTTTCAATGTGGGCCTTTTTAGCTTGGCATACTGTGTCTCCATTCAGGGCTTGCTCCTTGGATGAAAGGACCATCCCACCGCTGCCAACCAATGTAACGGCTACCCAGGTATTGAGAGGGTATCTGCCGCTGGAGACGTCCTTTTTCCTGCAAGCTGCTGTGGAGAAGTAAAGCTGGTATAATCCCATCCACGATATCCAGAGAGAGTCAGGTTCAGCTGTAAACAGGAGCAGAGTAATCTTCCCAAATAATCCCCTTCCAAGAACGAGACGAGGCTACGTTTTGAAGGGTCAAGATGAACTGAGGACTGGAACACCCAGCCTGCTTTTTATTAGGAACAGATACATACAGGACACTCCCAGGGGGAGGATGAAAACAACCAAGAATACGTATGGTAACACCCCCACGTCTCCTCCCCTCAGATAACTACATAACATAATTAAAATGTCCACATTTTTACACAAGTTCTGGATGTACCCCAAAAACAGGGGGTACAGCTTTAAATCCGGTAGCGCTGGATAGCTCTCCTTCAGGGGAACAATATGTCCAAAAATCAGCCCATTCGGATGTATAGTTCGGGAGATACAGCGTTCCAAAGTTTTGACCGACCGCACAGACCAACTAGCCGAAATTAGTTCCATGAGTTTTGGCCTTGCGGTCGGTCTCCGTTCGCACGGTAAAAAGACCCGAAAACCTGGTCATCCATACGAATCTCGGTGGTCGCTGAAATCCCCATAGATGGTGAAGCATAACTACCGAATGGTGGGACGTTCGGTAGTTTCAGTACGAATTTACGGAGGTCTGGAGGACTCAGCGGTGTTCGCCTGTTTGTGTATCCGTTTTCAGTTCCATGCGGTAACAGGCAAACACCGCTGTTCGTGCACAAGATGGCCGCGAACACGTGTAAAAGTCCCGAAATGGCGGCCACCTATACTTTACACACGGAATTCGTACGGAATCATGCGAACAGGAGACAATGAAATGAATAGAGGTTTAAACTGTAATTCCCTTGCTTGCTTCACAGTTACCAGGGACTTGTAAGGATCCGTTACACGGGCGCGTGCCCATGATTTATTGTCCGATTCTGACGAGGATGGGGACGAGGAGTCAGACAATCAGTTCTCGGACCCCTATGGGGACGAGGTTTCAGGGGACGATGACCTCCCGGGGACACAATTCCCTTCCAAGCCAACCCAGACCAAAGCCCTTTCAGGGGCCCATGATGCAGAGCTAACCTCTGACGATAAAGATGCCCTGGCATTTGACCCAGACAACCTCAGGCACCCTCGCTCCGCTGAATGGGAGCCTTCGGACCATATAGCCCGGTACCTGGCCCTTAGGGTCTGTAAATCCCTCTCACAGGAGGGTCGGAACAAACTGAGGGCGGAATGCCCCCGCCCGATCATACCCGATGCGGTAGCCAAGACCCCTGAGGTAGACCCCCAGATTGTACAGTTCCTGGGCAAGACGGGTTGGAAACCCAAAAAGGGCCTGGACTACTCCATGCTCAACTGTCAGGACAAATTCCTCGACACCCTGGGCCCAGTCACCAGACTGTATGAGCTGCTAGAAACGGCTCAGTCTAGTGGGGCTCCAATAGACTTTGATGTGGCGTTCGGATGGCTCCAACGTCTAATATGCATGATAGGCAACGCCAATACGGCTATGTCAACAGAACGCAGGAAAGCCATCCTGCTTAAGATTGAACCCAAGCTCGCGAGCATGGCCTCCAATGAGCCCGGTGCCTCCGCAAAAGGCCTTCTATTTGGGGAGTCCTTCGTAAAGGACCTAGGGTCTTACGTTAAGACCTTCACGGCTTTGGACAAGGCCCAATCCTCCATCAAGCGGGTATTTAGCCCAAAGGTTTTTGGCGGGGCCGGTAGAGGTAGGAGCCGTCTACCCGGCCGCAACCCCCGGGGTTTCTCAAGACCGGGCAGAGGCTCCTTCAGCCAACAGAGACCGACCCAGGAACGGTCCTTCACCCCGTTCTTCCCCTCACGAGGACGGGCTTGGCCTACCCGCGGCAGTCGAGGAGCACCCACTGGAAAACGACCTTATAGTGAGTACCATGTTTCCCCTTTCTTCCCATATACGGTAAGGGGGCAGACTGGCCCTGTTCACTCAGGCCTGGACCCTGATCACGTCAGACAGTTGGGTGTTGCAGACGATAGAGGGTTACCACCTAGAATTGACTGCTCCCCCCATTCAGACCTCTCCCCCAAGGGTGATTCACATGCCGACTGCACACCTAGACCTCATCTCTACAGAGATCAGAGAATTACAGACAAAGAGGGCCATAGAGGAAGTCCCTCTAGACACACCAGGTTTTGTAAGCAACCTTTTTCTAGTGCCCAAAAAGGGAGGCGGGGTCCGCCCGGTTATCAACCTACGGCCCCTGAATGCCTTCATACAATACCGGCATTTCAAGATGGAAGGCATTCATTGCCTCAGAGACCTGCTCCTACCCGGAGACTGGATGGTCAAATTAGACTTGCAAGATGCTTACCTAATGATCCCCGTAGCCTCAATTCACAGGAACCTACTCCAGTTCTGCTGGGAAGGCAAGAAGTGGTGTTTCACATGCCTACCCTTCGGTCTGTCCTCCGCCCCATGGTGCTTCACAAAAGTACTGAAACCGGTGGTGGCCTTCCTCAGATTACACGGGGTCCGCCTTATCATCTACCTGGACGACATTCTCATACTCTCCGGGACTCGATCCCTCTTACTAGAGCACTTAGGGTGGGCCTTACACCTCATACAGAACCTGGGCTTCCTTGTAAACTGGAAGAAATCGGTTCTGATCCCCTCTCAACAAATGGAATTCCTCGGATTCCGAATCGACTCAGTACTACAAGTTCTCTGCCTCCCGGCGGAGAAGATGTCCAACATCAAGAGGGAAATAAGGAAACTTATGCAATGGCCGGACATATCCCTGCGCCAACTGGCACGGGTCATCGGCCTGTTGGCAGCCTCTATCCAGGCGATTTTCCCAGGCCCGCTGCATTACAGAGCCTTACAACGACTGAAAGCGGCCTGCCTACGAAGTGGGCACTCGTACGATTCCCACATTTCCCTGGACACGGAGTCGAGGGAGGAACTGAACTGGTGGCTAACCCACATGGAGGCTTGGAACGGCCGGGCGATCTTCGGGTCCACTCCAGATCTGGTGATCGAATCGGACGCCAGCTTACATGGTTGGGGCGCACGCTGCGGCAATATATCCACAGGAGGCAGATGGTCCACGGAAGAGTCCTTCTTACACATAAACTCTCTAGAACTGCTGACGGCCTCGTTGATATGACATTTATTTTTCCTTTTCAGAAGTAAAGGTTACTAGAAATACTAGAATATGTTACACCCAGTTGTCAGTTGAGATTTTACCATATTTCTCCTCTCCTTTTTAGCATGATTCCACAAACCAATGGAACTGACAGGAGCTTCAAGGCTGACTCCGCGTTTCCCTAGGAAGATATGTTCAACTTCCCAAGATTACAGTTCAAGTTCAAAGTTCTGGTTCGGTTTACTGGTCTTCGGTTCGCTACGGAAAGAGGAAGAGGAAGAGAGTGCTACACCTTATATACTGGAAGGGGGATGTTCCCTTATGTAGCACTGTGGAATATGTTGAATATGTATATATGTTAATGATATGTTTTTCTCTTTTCACTCATTTCTCTCTTCGCTGCTGAGGGAAAATTAAAGAAAGAGAAGCATAATACTCGCCTCCGTGTCATTAATAAAATCATGACTTTACGTCATGCTACTAGTAAAATCTAGGAATTTTCTTTCCCTTTTTGTTTCACAATTCAAAATAGCTACAATTTGGGTTTTGGCCTTCTTTTGGATTAACAGTATAAAAGAATGGGTTTGAAGGTTGAACTTCATGGCCTTTAGAAAACTATGTAACTATGTGTACAACGAGTGGGTCCTCAATATTTCATATTTAGAAAATCATATTGCAAATACTGGTCCAAACTAGCTGATTTAAAATGTCTGACTCATATTGACATTAATCAGGTCATTGGAGAAATTCAGATTTCATAAAATAATGTATCAAAAATATTAAAATATTTAAATCAATTGAAGCAAATTGAAGAACCATATTCAACAAATCATCTCCTTGAAGCTCATTAGCATTGATATATTCTCAGTGAAACTATAAAAACATGATTTTACACATAAAGGTAATGTTAGCAGTGCAGCAATATTATATGTGTTAACCTTTCCTCAGAATACTTAATGGTCTGCCTAACTTACTTATATGTAATACTTACAGTTGCAAGAAAATGTTTGTGAACCTTTTGGAATTACCAGGATTTCTGCAACGATTACAAATACAATGTGCTCTGATGATTCTCTAAGTCACAGTTATAGACATACACAACTTCACCAAACTGTCAACACACAAACTGTTGTACATTTTTTAAAACATTTTTTTTTTATTCTAGACATTGAGTAATGTTTCACAGTGAAGGACAGAAAAAATAAGTTAATTCATGCTTTTAGCAATTTGTACATCATACTTTAGCAGCACCTACCTTTACAAAACAAATGCTGTAACTCAGTGTTAGGCAACGTTCGTTACTCCTGATGTTGTGGACCACATCTCCCCTGATGCTTTGCCAGCATTATGGCTGAAAGAGCATTATGGGATATGTAGTCCACATCATCTGGAGTGCCGAAGGTTGCCTTCTTCTGCTGTAGCTGCTTATAAGACGTGCACAACATTGAGTATGTCTGTAATTTTGGACCATTCTATTTGGCACCCTTAATTATGGCAATTCCACATAAGGATACCAAAATAGAGATCTATCTACTAAAAAGATACAATAGCATAATTAAAGAAGAACTCCACATCCGTAAAACACTTGCTGGAGTAGTTTATGAGTGCGGAGTATCTCATTTCAAAGGCACATTTTAAAACAGTGGTCCTACAGAGATCAGTGGTTTCCATGAAAACCATTCTTATACAGTGTTGTTCTGACAGTGGACACGTGAACAAAGACTTTTGCAGTTTTTAGAGTTGTTGTTGGTCTTTTGATGTTGCCCTTGGGTTCTTCCTCATCTTATTTAGGATTGTCTATTGTTTTTTTGCAATTATCTGCAGAACACAAACTTGTAGGGAGAGTGGTAGACTTCCTAAATGTTCTCAGTTTGTAGACAAGATATCTTACTGTAGAATTTAGTAATGTATTTGTAGCCTTTTCCAGCTTCATGTGGCTCTATAATGTGTCTCCTAAGGTCCAGTGAAAGTTGTTGACATTGAGACATGTTTCACACTAGCCAATCTTTCTGGAGAAGAACAGAGTTGTCAATAGCCAGGCTTTGTGTGCCTTTAAAAAAAATGTAATACTATAATCATCCAGATCATCTAAATTAAATTGTATAGGTGCCACGCACCCCTTTTTAAACCTTGCAGTTGAAACCATTGCTGCTCGGCAGGAACAGTGTTGTGTACATTGCAGCTTTCAACTGCCTCTAGGGGCAGTCAGAGACGGTGCAAAGATTTTAGACTACACAGGCAAAAATGCATTTTGCCACCCCCCTATGCAAACTACACACATAGGTACTGATAGACATGCATCGCCACCTCCCCGGCTGCCAGAGGGTCCTGTAAGAAAACTCTGGTTAATGCAACTGAGCTATGCCTGTCCAGTGCGCATTGCCTAGCTCATTGGCTAACAGCGCTCATCTGAAGCTCTTAACCAATGAGCAGAGCTCTACATGATGGGGCTTAGCACAGTGACAGGAGTTTCTGGCAACAGCCTCCTGACAATAACCCCTGTTCTTAACAAGTATAGGTCCTGACATTTCCCCCCAGAATTTCACCCCTTTCCTCCTAAATTTTAGAATCCCTTATGTATAGGCAATGTGCCTGTATCTCCCCACTTCAAATCATGACATATCTTCCCCTAGCAATTAACCCATTTCAAGCTCACTATCTGCACCTGCTTAAAAGGTTTTCCCGCTCTTGCTTCACTACACAGTTATGGAGAGTCACAAAGAGCACACTCACAGATAGGGACACTCATCCATATGCTCCTACAGTCAGACACACTAACAGATACACTCACAAATACACTCCTATAGACACACTCACATGTGCAATGAATGTTGAAAATATTTGAGTAGACTGGTCGCAGTATGTTATTGGTGACACCCAAGTGGCAGACCTAGTTTGTGGCATGTCTTGATTGAAGTGTAAAAATAACATTTAGATGAGGGCCGTGAATATGTCGGTATAACCATAGAACAGACATAATTATGACCAACATTATGTTAAAGTACACTTGACCAAGCCTGTGCGGAGCTCAGAAAGGGCTTTATTAAGTTTGGGCCTGACATAAATTTAGACAGTCAGTAGCAACACCTGGCCATATTATTAAACAATGTAGGCCCAATGAGTGCCTGAATACCCAGATGGCAGACATAAGAATACATGTAGGTACTGAAGCTGGAAGAGGCCTGGTGAACAAGTAAAACATGCTAATCTGCTAAAATCTGACAAGTAGAACCAAGGCCGTAATAATAATCTTCAAATATAAAAAACTAACTATATAAACTAAATATATGGCATAGCATTAATAAACATTAAAATGCAGGGTGACTAAACTACAAACTGAGGTACAAAAGATAAAAAACACCAATAGGGGAGATCTCCTGGTGGATAAACATAAAAAATCATTTAATAAAAAGAATCCCTTTGAATTCTCATTCAACACACAATATAATTCGAAAGCCTTCCACATCAATAAAATATTTAAAAAACATTGGTCCATTTCACAACAGGACGAATTTTTGGGATGCCAACTACCAGACATCCCTAAAGTCATCTATAGAAAAGGGAGAAACTTTGCAACTCATCTCACACCTAGCTTATTGAAACCGCTTAACAAAACTGAGGAGGATAAGAATAGCAGAAAAGGCTTTTTCACATGTGGTAAATGTAAAGCCTGCAGGTCCATGCCATTCCACGTTTCAGGCTTTAAAAGCACAACAACGGGAGAGGAATTCAAAATTAAGGGACACGTTACATGTATATCCACCAATGTAGTATACCTCCTCAGCTGTGGCTGCGGGGTGCAGTATGTGTGGAGAACAGGACGAAAAGCAAAAATACGCTTTTTGGAACACCTAAATAATATAAAGAAGGGGGTTAGGAACCATTCAGTCCCCACACACTGCAATATATGCCCAGCGTTTAAAACCCGTAATTTATCTTGGGTTGTTATTGAATGGGTGAATCTGGACGTAAGAGGAGGGGATATTACGAACAAACTCAGGCAGAGGGAGGGATTCTGGATTCATAGATTAAAAACACTTCAGCCCTTAGGGCTGAATGTGGATTTTGATCTAATTTGTTTTTTTATAAATTTAACTTTAGAATTTTTTCTTCTTTTTTCCTATTGTATTTTTATTTTTATTTTATTTTTATTATTTTTATTTTATTTTTATTTTTATTTTTATTATCATCATTTTTTATATTTTTTTTTTTTCAATAAGTATTTTATTGGATATTTTTTTTTTTTGGAAAGGGGGTACAGAAGGAAAAAAAGGGGAGGGGAGGTCGGGGAGGGGGAAACAAATATACATATATATGCATTACTCACAGAAGATGGTACCACAAGTGTGGCAAAGGTACTTACAATAATAGTTCGTTACATATTGTCATGCCTTAACTATGGTATCCTCTTACTTCCTGGTTCCACGGAGCCTAGCCACACCCCTTTATGACACGGTCTGCCTATTTAATCTGACTGCACCAGCTGATCAGGGCTGGATTATTGAACTACGTTCCTTACTCACAACCCGGCTACAACTTCGTTGTGACAACCTCTATTACCAGACCGGACTGAAAGACTCTGCAAGTTCCCTTCACCTCTCCTAATCCATAACTAAAAGCTTAACACTCTCCATCCAGGATAAACGCCTCTGAGGAGATCTCGGGAACCAGTGTTCTATGTGCCGGAAGCTAAGTAAAACCTCTGTGATAAGCATTGCATCTCAAACTGTTATTTCCTGTCTCCAAAATCCTTCGATAATACAAAACCGTTACAGCTAACTTCAACTCATACTTTATCTCAGTTAGCTGCATCTGTCTTGCTTCGGTTAAAGTCTATGGAACAGCTATTGTGACTGCTTATCACCTAAACCGTTGATTCTACTAAGAGACTCTTTATTGATTCAGTGTCTGCAATTTACTATCATTTACTACTTAAAGCTACAGTGCCTGTAATTGTGGACTTCAGTTATCATTTACTACTTAAAGCTACAGTGCTTATAATTGTGAACTTCAGTTATCGTTTATTACTTAAAACTACAGTACCTGTAAATTGGAATTAAAGTCAATACCTTTTACTTTTTATAATAAATATTCAAACTATACGAAATCTGCAGTTGTGTTCCTTCATAACAAATGTTTAGACGTGACACATATCATAATGGACATAGGGTCTAGATAACAGTACAAGATAACGGTATGTCATGTTACAGTATAGTATATTATATATCACAACATAGGATATCACAATTCAGACGCCCCTATCATCCTACCTCGTTGGAATCTGAGGGCATTTGGAAGTGTTTGGGGGTAGGTACAAGGTGTGCGGTGGCTCCACTGTAAGGATGGAGTGGGGAATGGGAAGTGTTAGGACGTATGTACGGTTCCTTCTAACTCTGCCCACCTCTGCCAGTTGCTTCTCGTGATGTTAGAGTGTTTCAATGTGGTCATAGATAACAATTCGTATTTGAGGAACTGATTGATCATGCGTTTCACCATTACCAAAGGCGGACACCCTGTTTTTTTCCAATTGCATGCAATGATATACCTAGTTGCCAAAATAGACAGTATCACTAATTGCTTGTCTGCGTGGGGTATCATTTTTTATATTTTTTATATTTATTTATCCTTATTATATTGTATCCCAGAATCCCTCCCTCTGTTCTCTCCACTATGCACTTACCCCAAATGCCTCATTGTTTACTTTTATTCTTTATTCTCATTTTTATTTTTGTACTCCATTTGAACCTTGTTGTTATGTTGCTCTACCTTATTCTATCTTTGGACATCTTCCAACTACATATATATGATGTCTCTTATAAATAGACTGTGAGTAATGGATGTGATTAACTAAACATTGCCACTATATGTGATAAGCATTAAGTGTTGGTATCACTTTAAGACCGTGAAAATCACATTAGTGTGTTTTACTTTCTAGATCATACTTTAGAGTATGATCCTCAATTTTAATGTATACCTTTCGATTGGTTAACAATAATAATGCTCCTAATTAATTATTAATATTTTGTATTTCTTCTTATTTTCATTTTATGACGATTGCTCAATCTTCGTGGAGGTGAAATGGAACGCACGTGCGTTCCAGCGGTATGGATGACGTCCGCACAGCTGATCGCTTCCGCATAGCTGATGAGAACGCGGATGCTTCCGGGTTGGTGGAACGCACGTGCGTTCCACGGAGACGCTCCGGAACTCCATATATGGAATACCATTACGAACTGAAATGCAGCTGATCAGAAACAGCTGATAGGGGGAAAATTGATCCGAAAAAACGGCGGGAGGACCTATAAAAGGAGGACAAAGTACCCAGAAGACTTGAAGCACTTCACCACTCCTGAGGAAGTCTGTTAATACAGACGAAACGCGTAGAGTTATTTGCTGGAACTTTTTATTTGATTTGAATTTATTGAATTTTATATATTTTCTTGTTTGCTTGCCTGAGATCCCTACAAGGACTTCGTTCTCTGTATTGACTGGACGACAGATTTGTATTGATGGGCCTTTTTACATCTTTTATGCTGTAAGTGCAACCATTAAAGCCGATTTATACTTTTTCAAACAGTGCTATACTATGCTATCTTTCATTTCTTGCATGTAATGTCCACTACTTCAACCTCGAGGAATCTATGAGAATCTGCATATTTTGATGGGCTTGAAAACAACCTTAACTCTGTGAGTGTGACATATTAATAAGGGGCATTTTACTATATTAACGTTAATCCCCTATGAGCGTACTTTCTTTTGTATTTTTTAGGTATAGGTATATCTTGCTTTGTTTCTATGTGTATTTAGGATTGAGAGGAATCCTTTTGTTATACCTGACCAAACAAAGGGAAGTAATTATCCTTTTATATATTTTTCACATACTGCACTTGGGTGGTCTAAACCTGTATTTTCTTAATTGCATATAATGAAATTGATATGGCCAAATGAGGGCCGAATACAGTAAGCAGAATGCATGAACCTAATTGAGGTATCATTATGATGCTATGTATGATTAAAATGGGCCAAATTTGCGTTAGTAGTGAAAATTGCCATATCAAATAAGGGCAGAATACAGACTCAACTGCGAATGCCTCCCTAGTTAGTGAAAGGCTGAACATGGTGAGAATACATGTTGAATGTCAGGGACAGCAAGACCCAATGTGGGCTGAAGGAACAAACTTACGGTTTTGTTGTAATAGATGCGCAAACAGCAACAGGAAAAGCCGCGGCTGGGCCGGACACGGCAGTGCCCCATGAGCTTTGAAGTAGGCAACTGGTTTTTACTAGAGGGAGGTAAAATGAATACTGTCGTGGGCTGCACAAGACCAAGACCAGCCTTTTTGGAGTATAGGCAGTTTGTGTTGATTACCTTTGAACTGGAAGTAGGTGGGTCTGTACTGAACCAGGCAGTCTCAGCCCAGAGGAAGGGGAGGTCTGTGTATTTATAGGCCGGGTAACTCCTCCCACAATTACAGGCTTTGCCTAATGGCTTAGCCTTCTCATATATGCCTGGGGCAAATGAAGCACATGGGAGTCTAGAACAGAGAAGAAGCAGGGACAGTTTAGGGCAGAGAAAAAGGGAAGATAGGGCAGAGAAAAATGAATAAACTTGAATTAACCACACCTATATTAATTAAAAATATTTTGCTAATATGAGGGACTAGTGATGTCCCGAACGGTTCACTGGCGAATAGTTCCTGGAGAATAGTTCCTGGCGAACATAGCGTGTTCGCGTTCGCCACGGATGGCAACATATGCACTGTTCGGTCCGCCCCCTATTCGTCATCATTGAGTAAACTTTGACCCTGTACCTCACAGTCAGCAGACACATTCCAGCCAATCAGCAGCAGACCCTCCCTCCCAGACACTCCCACCTCCTAGACAGCATACAATTTAGATTAATTCTGAAGCTGCATTCATTTTTTTGGTGTTTATTTTTATACATTATCCTCCATAGCCAGTAACCTGTGTTTATTATACATTATCCCCCATAGCCAGTAACCTGTGTTTATTATACATTATCCCCCCATAGCCAGTAACCTGTGTTTATTATACATTATCCCCCATAGCCAGTAACCTGTGTTTATTATATATTATCCTCCCATAGCCAGTAACCTGTGTTTATTATCCATTATCCTCCCCGTAGCCAGTAACCTGTGTTTATTATACATTATCCCCCCATAGCCAGTAACCTGTGTTTATTATACATTATCCTCCCATAGCCAGTAACCTGTGTTTATACATTTTCCCCCCATAGCCAGTAACCTGTGTTTATTATACATTATCCCCCCATAGCCATTAACCTGTGCTTATTATACATTATCCCCCATAGCCAGTAACCTGTGTTTATTATACATTATCCTCCCATAGCCAGTAACCTGTGTTTATTATACATTATCCTCCCATAGCCAGTAACCTGTGTTTATTATACATTATCCCCCCACAACCAGTAACCTGTGTTTATTATACATTATCCCCCACAACCAGTAACCTGTGTTTATTATACATTATCCCCCCATAGCCAGTAATATTTGCTTATTATACATTATCTCCCCCATAGCCAGTAAGCTGTGTTTATTATACATAATCCCCCCCACAACCAGTAACCTGTGTTTATTATACATTATCCCCCCACAACCAGTAACCTGTGTGTATTATACATTATCCCCCCACAACCAGTAACCTGTGTTTATTATACATTATCCCTCCCATAGCCAGTAACCTGTGTTTATTATACATTATCCCCCCCATAGCCAGTAACCTGTGTTTATTATACATTATCCCCCATAGTCATTTATCGTTGGACCTAGGCAGCATGATGTCTTAGGCCGGCCCAGAGAGTGAGTGAGTGAGTGAATAATATAATATATATGTTCAGAAACATATTAGTAATATATGTAAATCGGGTTCACGCAAAGAGGGTGAAAAGGTATTAAAGAAAAACACACTTATTGCATCAAATTTACAAAGCCAAACTTTTAAAAGCTTTCCTCATTTCTTTCTCGGGATGAGGAATCTCCCCAATCTTTTAATAATATGCACTGGAGTGTCAGTGTTGAAGGAGACCGAAGCTGCCCCTATTCTAAATGAAAGACCCGAGACATGGATACAACCCAATCTTAGGAGTAGTGTTCTGATGTAGAAGATGAATTTAGCCGTAGTCAGAGGGATTCAGTGAGAGTAGTGGTGAAATGTGTGTGGCATGACTGAGTGTGGGTAAGTAAGAGTCAAGTATTTTAAATGGGCACTAGTTCTAGGTGGGATAAAGTGGTATAGTGGATGGATGAGTAGTTTGGTTCATTTTAGAGGTTTGTAGAGAAAGTATATAGTGATCATGATTTTTAGCGATGTCCAATATTTTTAAGGTGGTCCCAGTGCCACCACTATATATCTGGTGTAACAATAGCTTGCATTTTAAAAAAAAAAAAAACTTTTTTGACTGTAATATAATAGCAGTCAGTTTCCATCACACGTGTGCATTTCAGGGCCTGCCAGGGCACAGTGTCACACCAGTGCAACTCATATCTGGTGTAACAGTAGTGTACATTTAAAAAAAAAAAAAAAATACAGGGGGCTTGTTGTCACCTTTCGGGGACCCTTGGTGTTGTACGTGGCTGGGTGGAGGAAGAGACCTTCAATTACATCAGTGAAGAAAAGGAACGGGACATGGCTAGCTTGGTATCCAACCTTGTGCAAATGGGGAGTTTGCGGTTGTGCAAATGGACTGTTTGCGGTTGTTTGAGGTGCGTTAAACGGGGAGTTTGGTCTGTCACTGTGAAGCGGGCGTAACCCTTACACTACCTGATCGATACAACATCATACCTGATGTTTTAAAGCACGTTATTCCAAACAATTTAGGAATGTTAGGTGATTTATGGATTAAAACCAGACTCTGCATCAACTATGTAATTTTCCATGGAAGTTTTGCCATGGATCCCCCTCCGGCATGCCACAGTCCAGGTGTTAGTCCCCTTGAAACAACTTTTCCATCACTATTGCGGCCAGAGAGAGTCTCTGTGGGTTTTAAAATTCGCCTGCCTATTGAAGTCTATGGCGGTTCGCCAGGTTTGCCCGTTCGCTAACATTTGCTGAAGTTCGCGTTCGCCATTCGTGAACGGAAAATTTTATGTTCGCAACATCACTATGAGGGACATAATTTATGGAAATCAGCTGCCAATGGGTACACAAGGGAACACAAGTTTAGGAACCACTGGCTTAGATGAAGATTAGGACATGGTTTTCCAGTAATCAATACAGAGATCCTGGTGGTTCTAAAGGGTTTGCAACATTTTATTGCAACTGTAACTGTTTTAAGAGACAGTCAATGTTTCTTTCTGAAAGCTTAGGCTTGCCTATTTGAGGCAATTGGTATTTGAAATTTAATTGTTTAGCTATCGTTTTTGAAAGAGACATCTAGACTTCTATTTGGCTTAGATGGAAGACATTTCAGTTGTTTTATATCTTTCTAGTATCTGGAAAAATCTAGGATAAGATTTTTATTGTTACTTTTTAGATGAATTCTAATATTGAAATTTGAAGTTCGTGTCATGTTTACCGAGTCAAACCTGGATCAATTCCTAAACAAATCTACTGATTTTATTAGAAACGTTTCCAAACTTATTTTAGAGCTATTTTTAAAACTGCAGGTATTTTGTCTATGATAAATATAGTTATTGGTGAGTTCTAGGTCACTTATATTGGGTTCAAGCTTACGTTCACAGCTTTCTAGATGGATTAAGTGGCTTTTCACAACTAGACATGCTGTGTCTTTTAAACAGACATTCAGCAGCAAGCAATAAACAGTCAGGCAGAAATGTTCATTCGACCAGCCAATCAGGGGTATTATGAATCTAAAACAGCTGTACGTATATCTATTATTTATTGTCCCCATTAACATTCAATATTAATGTACAAAGCAATGTGCACAAATTAGAAACCTACAAATAACATCTCTATGAGTTATGTTTAATAGCTACACCACAAACCTAAACATTCACAGCACAGCTTACAATCTGCATGTGTACTGAGCATAGTAAAAACATTAAGACACAAAAACGTTATATACAATACAACACATTTAAAAAAAAAAAAGAAGCATAAAGTGGATACAACTGCAGTGACAATGTCTACGTTTTGACAGCATCTTTAGAAAGTGTCGGAGGAGCCAAAATCTTGCCCATGATGCATGAGATATAGATAATGTTGATCTAGTCCATCTGTACATTAACATTACAATCTCAACTTTTTCAACAGCCAGAATTTTATTGACCTCCCTTTACAATAATGAAAGGGAATTGACCTTAATTGGTATGGTTAACTACTAGCAGTGAGTCACACACAGAGTTATTTACTATAGTGAGAATTTAGAGCAATCCAAAGTGAACTTCACAGCCACAATACGCATACTAAAAAATGTTTCCAAGTCAGCTGTGATTCCAGTTAGTCTTATATTTAAAAATTACTTTGAATCCACATTGTATTTCTGTCAATGCTCATTTTAGTGACTAAGTCTGCTAGTCTTTAGGATCTAAAGATTGGTGCATGCACACCATGGTCTATATGGTAAAAGAAGAGTTAATATATACAGATTATGGTATGTTTTGAATCAGTTGAACAATGCAGACAATATGGTACAAAAAATAATAATTTATGTTTCATAACACAATGGTAGTCATTATATAAAAATAATGGAATATGCCTAACTGCAGTCACACATGTTAGCTTCCTATTCTGAAATAATGTATCTTATTGTTCAGGGAAAAAAAGCAAATCATAGCAAATAGCTACATCTTGCTGACAACACAAGCACACAGCTAGAGATCATTTCACATTATTTCCAAATGCATTTTGTGCCTTCTTGGGAAAGCAGTTATCCCTATTTACATGTGCTAATTGCAGTGGGGAATCAGTGAGCACAAAATGGTCTACAATTTCAGATTTCTAAAATACAATATTTTGCTCAGACGGATAACACATAAGATTAATACTTTTTTTTCCACTGCGTTCCAGCTTATGTGATTGTTGTACAATCTTGCTTTTATTTGATGTAGGAGATTTGCTCAAAGTGATGGTACTATAATGTATATTAGTATAATAGTAGCTTGCTGCCATTTAGGCACAACAAAGTTATAATTATGCTTCTAAAACAATTTCTTCAAGTAAAACTACTTCTATGAAAAGTATTGGTTTTCATACTGTAATATGTCTTCAACTGAAAAAGTAACATGCACCTGTATATGGGAAATTAACCTTAAGGACACACGGCATGTGTGACATGTCATGATTCCCTTTTATTCCAGAAGTTTGGTCCTTAGGGGGTTAATGCAAGGTAGATATATTCAAATGTAAGGAACACTTATTAAAGGAATGTTTTGGGCTCAAGCAGGACTTAACATGAATATGTAAAAAAGAAGAGAAAGGTAGCGCCAATAATATTTATGTACTGCTATAAAACAAATATATAAAGAACCTTTAAAAAAATACAAGAGACCAAAAATAGCAGATTTTGTCATGGGAATCCCCCTTTACACTGATGTTCAAGCAGTTGAGGAAGGGATGTAAAGAGACAGAGAGACTATGCTCTGGTCCAGAGCTCTGTAACAATTGGTGACAAGTAGAGGGATCACTACCTTCTGCGGAAAAGGTTTACCGACCAGCGTCCAGCAGTGGCCTTATATGTACCCTCAAAGACCTCCTGAAAGAATAAGGACACGTAGCCAGTAACAAATCCAAAGCTGTGCTGATAGCAGAACTGATGGAGAGTAACAGATCCTCGACAAGTTGGCGTTCCAGAGAAAGGTCTGTGGAAGACTCGCCATGTTTGGCCTCCATCCTATGCCCTTTATGGATTAAAACCCTCCTAAAAACCTCCTGCATGTTGTCTGCCAGTTCATGGCCAATGTGACACAAAAGGCAGAGTGGGGCAACTAGCTACAGATTGCAGCGATTCAAAATCGGACAGCTGTTGACATGCCTCCAGCAGGGCTTTGAAAGAAGAAAGGAAAAAGCTACCCCTTACAGCTTTCAAGCCTATTATTGAGATCAAAGGGGACATTGGTGTCTACTAACAAAATTTTGAAAGACAGTATGCCTAGGAAAAGTACCCCCATTAGACTAGGTGTCATTCTAGCAAGTTGGCTAATAGGGGTGGATGCTGAAGCTTACCCCGATAAAGACAGCATTCATGAATTATGCACAAATTAAAGAGAAATTGCTTTCTAGCTACACATTCCCTCTGGAGGCATAGCACTGACGAATAAAAATAATAATTCTGGGAGCTAAGAAAAACAAATCAGAATGAGCATATAGGATGCACCTGTCAGTCACAAGTTGGATGCAGGGCTGCCACACAATGACACTCGCAGGCACCCTTCAATTAATTGTATTGGAGCAGTTCTATAATTTTAAAGCTTCAGAAGTCCGACACTGGGTCCAGGACTGGCAACCCTTTACCGTAGAAGAGGCACATTTGTTTGCTGATGAATACCATGAGATGATGCCTAACACTATAATTCCTGCAGCAGGCTTATGATTCTTGAATTGTTCCTTTAAATCTATGATGAACTTAGACATCAAGACCATATGTGGTATGTAGGGTTTTTGCTTACTCTCTATTGCTCCTTAAAACCACTGTCTTTCATTCATTCTTCTCACTTGAAGTTAACTCAATATTCATGTTCTAACCCATCTCTGATTGCATTGCTGTTATATACTACTCTGACTCCCTTCTCCATTCCCTTAACCTTTTCACTATCTGGTCCCCCCATTTAATTTCCTCTTACTTTCTGACCCTCATCCTTAGGATGTCAACATTTCATTTATCCCAAATTTTAGTTCAGCAGCTTCAAGATGTCTTTCTACTACTTCCTGATTTGGACAATAATAGTGGACTACTTAGACCTTAGAAGCAGTAATACTTTTAACCTCAGCCTATCAAATGTTTGATCAGTATCTAATCACCACCTCTTAACTTTGTTTCTTGATATTCCCTTCACCCAACAATCTACATTCATACAGTCCTCAACTTACCCAAAACCTTAATTTTCTCAACCTTTAGCAACTCTCTGCTGTTCTTCATTCTCCTCTCTTGACCCATCCTGTCTACCACCTTGTACAACTCTACCCTCACCTCTGCACTGACTAAAAGAGTCCCAATCTAAATCTATGCCTTAAGGTGAACTCTAGCCTGAAACCTGTGACCAATTGCCTACACTACCCCCATTTACCATGCCACTGAATTTACCTTCTCTAGATTGTAAGGTAATTTGAGCAAGGTTCTCATTACCCTCTTGGTTCTTGTTAACATTTTAGTGGTTATTCACTAAAGTCTGAATGGCACCGTACCAAATGGGCCAAAGCCATCTATCTGCATAAGCGGTCATCGTACTGCAAAATCTGGACATGTTTCATGCTATTTAATAATGTCCAGATTTTGCAATTCAGAACAAACCATTCTGTACCTGAAGGCTTCAAATCTGGGTCCAGATGTTTCAATTTCAAGCCTGTATTTAAAAAAAAAAAAAATATTCAAAATATTATTTGCCTGCTGGCAGAGCTACCAGCAAGCAACAAATAGTTAAAAAAAACATTGATGGCCATGTTGTGCATTATTATCTTTTGTGTATTACTCTTGTAAAAACACAAGTAGGTGCCATGTTATGAGGTTGAGGGTGATTTTTTAAATCTCTGGTGCCATGATTGTGGACTGTTGGTCAACAGAATAATACATATCCCAGTAAATCTTAATTTTTTTTGTATGTTCTGTGACTTCCAGTCACAGCACATGAAGGGCCTGATTTCTTAAAGAGGCACTGTCATGGCCGAATCCTTTTTTTTTTTAACCCCCCTCCCGACTCAACTACATCTAATTGACCCCCTAGTCACCCCCAAATGCCCCAATCTATATTCAGGGCGCCACCATCTTTGTGTGGGTAGAGGAAGTCCCTGTGGAACACATCTGCCCACACTAGATGGACTGTGAAATTCCTGCACATGCCCAGTTAAACACTTGGACATGCGAACGGGAATTTAAAATATTCATTAATTCATCAGAAAGCCAAATGAATGAATAGAATGTCAGACGAGCAAACAAACACTGTGTTCGTTCAGTTCATTACAAGGAGGGAGCTACCGGCACGCAGCTCCCTTCTTGTAATATGTAACTATAGAAGCTGCAGGGAGCAGTGCTCCCAGCCATTTACAAAGCCCCCCATGTCCTCCCTCCCCAATATGACCCCCATAATAGCATAAGAGAGATTAAAACCTCCCGAATACCCATACTCGCTATACCGTCTGTGGCTGCTCACTGTTAAAAAAAAAAAAAAAAACACTATCTGACCACCCCCGGCCCCCACCCCTGTGCAACGGGTTGGGGCCCTAAATAAGAATGTGGACCCCAACTTACCATTTGAAGTCTTCTTTTTTCTGAAATCGTCATTTTTCAGCCCCAAAAAAGGCCAAACAAAAAGCCATCATACCCGTCGAACTTAAAATAAAATAAAAAACCCGAGCGCCCAAAAAAAAACAAGCAAAAAAGAAAAAAACCTGACGCTAAATTTTTTTATCTATCTTCACCCATGGAGGGCACGGCGCAGACTGAGCTCCACAGGGCGGGGTAAGGCTTATAAAGCCTTGCCCCGTCTTGCAATTAAGCTAAGAACACGCTGATTGGTTGGTTTAAGCCAATCAGAGTGCTCTGTGTCATTTTACACAACGTGGGAAATTTTTTGGAACTTCCCCACACTGTGTAAAATGACACAAAGCACTCTGATTGGATGGCTTGAAATCTAACCAATAAGAGTGCTCTGTGTCATTTTACACAGTGTGGGAAAGTTCTTTGGAACTTTCCCACGCTGTGTAAAATGACACAGAGCACTCTGATTGGCTTAAACCAACCAATCAGAGTGTTCTTAGCCTAATTGCAGGGTGTGGCAAGGCTTTATAAGCATCAAGCATATTATGTAGATATCCACATGTCAGTAGTAATTAACCCTTTAAAGGAGAACCCCACAGGATAAGATAGGGTAGACTACCTAAACCTTAATTGAAAAAATAGACATCTGTTCTTTTCCAACAGCCACCTTAGAGAAAGTAATAGAGAATAAATAAATAAATACATTAAACAGTACTCCCCTTCTGGATATAAATTAATAATTATTGTATATGTGCTAATAAGTACCAAAAAATGCAAAGGAAAAATTCTTTAAAAAGACCACAAAAATGTACCCCCTAAAATACATAAAAAATGGGGTAGATGCATGCATTTTAAATGGTCTGATACACTATGACTTTCTACTGCCTTTTTGATGTTTTAGATGTGTTCTCTAAACCTCACATAGAGAGGACATGTTTTCCTCCCCACATATTGTAATTTACATGGGCACTTCAGTAGATAGATCACATTGTTACTGTGACAAGTAATTTGCTCTCTAATAGTAAACTCTTCCTGTGTCCTTTCTGATTTAAATTTTAGTGTTACATTTCCCTGTGTGTGTTGCATATTCTTGCAGGCGGAGCACATCCTACATCTATGAAAACCAGTAGGTTGTCCCAAAAAATTACCCAGAGGCTTCTTAGTGCTCTTCTTTAAATAACTGCTTACTAGTGAATTTTTTAAATTGGGGTACCTCGGAAGGCGATCTTAGGTTTGGGCAGTATTAGTTCACTTAAGTCCCTGTCGGTTTTGAGTATGGGCCAGAATTTATTAATTGTCTTTTTTTTAAATGTATTTTGGTTGTTAAAATCAAACACTAAAACGTCATCAAAATTATCCTCCACATTTTTATTTAATTTATCTCTTTGGATTAATTTTGTTTGCGTGATTGTTTCAACCTCTCTTAGAGCTTTCTCGAAAATATCTTCAGAGTATTGTTTATCTCGGAATTTATTCAGAAGGTCATCTGCTTGCTGTTTAAACACTTCCTCCTCCATGCCGTTTTCATTTTATTCTAAGTAATTGGCCCTTTGGTATGTTATTAAACCACTGAGAGTAGTGCCCACTGTTATATGAAACATAACTATTCACATCTACTTTCTTAAAGAAGGTTTGTGTTTTGAGGACTCCTCCTTCTACATAGATTTTAAGGTCTAAGAAGTCAATAGAGAAGGTACTAATATTACTTGTAAGGCGTATTCCCCAAGTATTGTTATTAAGAAATTTTTAAAAAATCTGTAAAACTGTCCTCGGGACCTTCCCAGATAAAAATCATATCATCTTTATAACAGTGATAGGCAAGTACCCATGCACTCCAGTCATGTTGGCCATAGATGAACAAATTCTCCCAATGGGCCATAAAAATATTAGCATAACTGGGTGCATAAGTGCTGCCCATTGCCATTCCCCTCTTCTGTAAATAAAAAGAGGGATTGAATTAAAAATAGTTATTCTCAAGGGTCCATTTGATACATTCCGTGAGAAAATCAATTTGTGTAGATGGTAATGTCTGATCTTGCTCTTAGAAGTACTTGACAGCTGTACATCCCTTTTCATGTGGTATATATGTGTATAGGGAAGTGACATCTCAGGTTACCATATGATATCCATCCTTCCAAACAAAATCCTTCAACATTTTTAAGACATCTGTCGTATATTTCAAGAAGAACTTAGTTTTAAACACCACTGCTTGAAGATAAGAATTTATATATTTTGACAAATTATTAGAAAGGGACCCAATCCTGGAGACAATAGGTGGGTTGTATAAATCCTTGTGCACTTTTGGAAGGACATAAAAGATTGGGGTTCTCTGTGATTTTATGTTAAGAAACTCATATTCCTTGGGTTTTAAAATTCCCTCCAGTCTTCCTCTGTCCAAAAGTGCTGTCAAGGATATTCTCATTTTCCCCTGTGGGTCTTCATTGAGTCTTGTGTAAACCTCAGTATCCTCCAATTGGCAGATGCATTCTGCCACATACTTCTCAGTATCCATTATCACCAAACTACCACCTTTATCTGCAGGTTTGATGACAATACGATCATTTTCTCTTAGTCCTCTGAGAGCAGCCCTTTATTTATGTGAGGTTCCCACCCTTACCTCCATTTCCATGTTGTTTAAAATTGTTAAAAAAAACTGCCTTCTTGAAGGCTTCTATACTCCCATGTTTAAGATGGCTTGGGTTAAAATTAGATTTATTTTGAAAAGATGTGTGCATAAAATCGCTGTTTTCCTCCATTATTTGTCCTGTATTAAAATTTGGATTTAAAAAGAACTTTTTAAAAGTCTCCTACGATATTTCAACAGGTCAATATATGCAGAAAAAATATTAAAGTGCTTCTTTGGTGCAAATTTTAGACCTTTATTGAGGATCTTTATCTCATCTATGCTTAGAGGATGCGAGGAGATGTTATTAATGCCTATCGGGATCACTGATTCTGCCTTTTTTCTCTTGTTCTGTTTTCCTCCTCTGCATCCTCGACACTTAATATCCTTGATCTCTTTAAAGGAAAATCCCTCTTCCTCGGGACTCTCTCTAAAAAATCTTGTTATATATTGTCATTCCTCAGGATTTCATACCTATTACTAAAATTACCTCTCTGGGGGCTTACATTCCTCCTCCTTACATCTTTTTCTGTTTGTTTCTGAGGGGATCTCTTTTTGTCGTTTAACAACCAACATACATTTTTTTTTAAAATTATGTAATTTTTTATGAATTATAAAAAAATAATAATTTTTTTATGATTTTTTTTTTAAATTAATTTTATTACGGTCTGTATAGATTTTTAGGCAAGTTTTTTAGCTCTTAGATCCCTTCTCCTGTCTCCACACCTGTTTTTATTATGGTTTTATGATGTAATTGTTATTATTTTTTTGGTACTTATTAGCACATATACAATGATTATTAATTTATATCCAGAAGGGGAGTACTGTTTAATGTATTTATTTATTTATTCTCTATTACTTCTTTCTCTAAGGTGGCTCTTGGAAAAGAACAGATGTCTATTTTTGCAATTAAGGTTTAGGTAGTTTACCCCATCTTCACCTGTGGGGTTCTCCTTTAAAGGGTTAATTACTACTGACATGTGGATATCTACATAATATGCTTGATTTTTAAAATATGTTCGAACTGAAAGAGACTCTTATGGGTTTGATGTACAATGTATGTTGGGTTTTTATTACATAGGAGATCTTAAGGAGTTCGTTTTGATATTTTAATCTATAGAAAGGACATGATAGCAGGAACTGTTAATCGGAATTGAATTGCTCATTAGTAGCATGAACTAGTAATTGAAACTTAAGTTCCTGCATTTATAAAGCAAGGAAGAGTGGGAGGATACACAGCACGCTTGACAAAGCCCCAAGGGGAGGGGCGAAACGTGTCACGGGCCAGGAAGCAGGACGCATTGTGGACGTTCCATCGGCAAAACCAGCGCAGCACAGCGATGAGCAGAACGGTTTTACAAGCTATTACCATCCGTTGCCAAGGGCTGGTGAGCTGTTGATGGACTGCACATATTATGTTTTTAATTGTGGTATTGGAATAAAGTTTTTACGTACCTGACATCCTGGTCACCTGTGTATCGTACGGATCCCACGCACATACATTCAAGTATTGTACTGTATTGCACTAGGAGTTCTCTCTTTTTGTTTTTCTCTTAGATACTTGGATTGTTGTTTCGCAAGTATTAGCACATCACTGTATACAACCATCACAACCGCACTTTTTTAATGGTTTTCAAACACTGAGATTGCACTTTGGTTTGATACACATGTGCTTACTGTACTATAGGCTATTTTAGATAAAGCCTTCTACATATACGATATTGACAGAGAGTGATTGTAAAACACTGCGTACCAGCACTTTTATGCGTTTGTTCATTTTAAATATATTGTTTTGATTGTTAAAGCCTGGATTGATCATAATTCGCACCTTTGGTTTTATAAGGTATAAAAACTTCTCAAGTCATAGGGCTCAAGTGCAAGTCAGGTCTTGAGACATTGCTGTCAAAGTCTAAGTCAAGTCACAGGTCTTCTTTGATTATGTTTAATCAAGTCACAGGTCATCAAATTTGTGACTTGAATCCAAGTCAAGTCTGAATCATATGACTCAAGTTCACATCCCTTCTGTAGGGGAGGTTTAGGACCTCCCTATGCTCCCACATATTTATTAACTGTTTAAAATAGGCTAATGGGCAGCCACAATTTTTCATGCTATGCAAAATCATTAAGAAAAATCTGATTGGTTGCTAATAAGCCAATCAGAGCTTTCTGACAGGTAAGTTTCGAGAAAAGTAAGACTTGCCTGTCAGAGTGCTCTGATTGGTTGGTTATAAACCAACCAATCAGAGCGTTCTTGCTGATACTGCATACATTTCCCCACATGATGCAATAGATTACATAGCAAGGGAAAGCCCTTATAAGGCCTTTCTCTACTATGAGAGCTCAGTCTGCACAGAGTCCTCAAAGAGTGAAGATTAATTATTTTAAGTGTGTCCCATTTTTTACTTTTCTGTCTTTTTTGTAATTTTTTTAATTTGTTGCGTCAGGATGGGTTTTAATTTGGCCTTTTTGGGGGCAGAAGAAAAGAGGAGTAAAAGAAAAAAGACTTCTAAAGTATTAGTTTTAATGGTAAGGTAGGATTATTTAATTTTAATGGAGGGTTTCTTGGAGATTGGGGACCAATAGACACCAAGGAGGGTTGAAAATGGCAAATTAATATTTAGATCCACCGCCTGCCACCCATGGTTAGAAGCTGGGGAGAAAAATGAGGCCCTCCATGATTATTATAACTAGGGCTCCAATCTTACACCAATTTTCCCAACTATATTATAATTAGTGATGTCCCGAACTGTTCGCTGGGAACCGTTCGCCGGCGAACATAGCTTGTTCGTGGCGAACGCGGCGTGCGAACATATGCAATGGTCGGTCCGCCCCCTATTCGTCATGGAGGTGGGAGGTTCTAGGAGGGAGGGTCTGCTGCTGATTGGCTGGAATGTGTCTGCTGACTGTGAGGTACAGGGTCAAAGTTTACTCAATGATGACGAATAGGGGGCGGACCGACCATCGCATATGTTCACCCGCCGCGTTCGCCACGAACAAGCTATGTTCGCCAGCGAACGGTTCCTGGCGAACAGTTCAGGACATCACTAATTATAATAGCTTCCACCCACAGACCACAGGAGTGTGCAAGTCGAGAAATGAGGGTATGTTTCCCTTTTCTTTTATTAAAAACCCCACCTGAAGGCAATAGGTGGGAATACGAGTGGGGGACTGTTTCCCCTGTTGTTATTTAAACCTCCCGTATTGCAATATGGGTGTCAAGGTTTCTACTTATTTATTTATTTATTTATTTATTTTTGTAACTTGTTTTACTGTGGTGGCTGGATTGCAAGCACTGGACAGCAACCACATATTTAACCCTTGCATTGTCGATGGTTATTTAATTATTTACCTGCTGACAGTTAGTGTCGCCAGTCACCAAATAGTACTTAAAGGAGCACTAAAATGTTAGGAATACAATCTCCTGAAATCTGTACTGTGTATAGGGTTGGAATCAGTGGTGGTCCCTGGGGGAGGCAATGAGGCAATTGCAGCCTCCCCCTCCCCCCCAGGAAAATAGCGCAGCTCCGAGTCCGAGGTAGCACTGTGACCATAGGTGGAACTACCTCTAAAGTGTGCCAACAGTCGTTGTGTGCCCATACACAGGGAAAACCCAACAGACAGGTAGGTCTCATCAGGGCCCGGGCAAGGTACTGCGGCCCTTTGAAAGCGCAACCGTGCCCCTTTAATGTTTGCAGAGAGTGCTGGGAGGAAGTGACTATCTGTTACAGACTGCGTGAGCTGGGAGGACACAGAGAGA
Source organism: Pelobates fuscus (assembly GCF_036172605.1). Classification (NCBI taxonomy): domain Eukaryota; kingdom Metazoa; phylum Chordata; class Amphibia; order Anura; family Pelobatidae; genus Pelobates; species Pelobates fuscus. The sequence continues at coordinate 141,893,625 of NC_086321.1, read as the reverse complement.
GGAGGAAGGGCACTTCATACAGAAAGCCTCTGACTCCCACCAGCATCAGCTAGCCCTATGAAGCCACCTCCCTGCTCCCAAAAGGTATGATAGCGGGTGGGGGAGGGTAACAATATGTACATTGCAATTTGTGTGTGCCAGTGTGTATATGTAGGTATGTATATGTCTGTTTTATTCTGTCTCAATAGTATTAGACTGAAAATGGAGGAACACAATTGCAGAAGTAATAGGTAGAAATATACCTTTAAGAAAGACAAAAAGAATGTCTAGTATTATAACCTGAGAGGTTTTATTTATCTCTTAATGAATCAAGTTGAAGACAATCTATCTCATACTTCCAGTTTTCGCATGAAGGGAAAAAGAAAAACTTTATGCAATTCTCTTGTTTGCATAAAAAGAAAAAAATAATAATAATGTCCTCTCTTGTACAAATTAGTATTTAGAATCAATTATAATTAGAGTTAAAGAGTGGCACATATAAATTGATTATCCTCATATGCAGGTTGCAGCAGTAATTAAACTTGATAGGAGGTACATAGAAATTGATTATCATTGTATGCAGGTTGCAGCAATAATTAAACCTGATAAGTGGCACATAGAAATTGATTATCCTTGTATGCAGGTTGCAGCAATAATTAAACTTGATAAATGGCACATATAAATTGATTATCCTTATATGCAGGTTGCAGCAGTAATTAAACTTGATAAGTGGCACATAGAAATTGATTATCCTTGTATGCAGGTTGCAGCAATATTTAAACTTGATAAGTGGCACATAGAAATTGATTATCCTTTGTAACGGAATGGAACTGAGTACCTTCCGTTGACAGATGCTCCTAGTGCTTCCCGAGGGCTCCAAGCACTCCACTAGACACCATAACCACCGCAGACCCTATGAACTGCCGGAGCTTGGTTGGGGTCTCGGCGTCTTCCTCCTACTCTGGGCTCAAGACGAGGGACCAGCTTCCAGTAGGCAGACACCTCCTAAATCCAGAGAGCAGGAACAGGAACAGGAACAAGCTCTTACAAGAGCTAACTCTGGGGAGTATAGTGATTATAACAATCTCCAGAGTGTAGGTAGTTCTACAATCATGAGCCAAAACTTCATGAAGGGTAGAATTAGTTTGTTTAATGAGCACAAAGGCATTTATTTTATACACATTTTCCCCACAAGGTTACCACCCACGTGGACCTTGTGGAGCACAGGACACAAAGGACACAAACCAATCAACACAGTATTGTACAGTTAGACACTCTCAGCTAATGCACACAAACCCTCCCCTCTGCCTGTGATACAATTACCAAACATAATGGACTAACTCAATTACCACAGGTAGAAAATATAAATTTTTACCCAAAGTCCAGAAACACCCCAAAACACAAACCCATAAATCCTACATCCCTGGATAGCCCTGATCTGGGTGAACAACATATCCAAACATCACCCAGATCAGAGCAGGGGTTCAAACATTTTATGGAAGTCACATTTGACCGACCGCAAGCATGACTTTCATGCCCAAAATAGTTCCACAGATTTAGGCTGTGCAGCCGGTCTATCTTCTCCTCTAGAGATAATTGGCTTACGTGGCTGTGGTAAGCCAATTATCTCCAGGTACAGGAAATATTTCTAAGTCCAAACAAATTTACAAAAACCACATAAAAATACATAACTCTTATAATACAATGTTTAACCTATATGTCCAACATATCCCCAGATAGCTTGAATCTGAGCGCTCAATATATCAGAAAAGCGCTCAGATCTCACAAATACAGTTGGATCACCATGGGGTTAAACAATAGCAAGGGCTGATGAGAGATTGGTGAGGGACAAAGCAGCCAGTTTAAACTGGTCTGGCAGTGTCCCTGGGACAACACCCTGCTGGAGAACAATAGGACATGGAAAAGGGGGAGGGAAAGAGGCACATTTTCCCATGGATTTAAAGATGCAGAAAAAGTGTTTTTTTTCAATCCAATAAGCCCAAATAAAGCTTTTAAAGGGCAATACATTCCAGGGGCCATAGTCACAGGGCAAGAGGGTGGCAAGTAGGCTTTCGTCACATCCTTATATGCAAGTTGTAGTAATAATTAAACTTGATAAGTGGCACATAGAAAAGGATTATCCTTATATGCAGGTTGAAGCAATAATTAGATTATATGGAAGTGATACTTAAGGTTTCTCTTGAGCTTCCTTTAACTGTTGTAGAATTTGCAGGTATCAGAAAGAAGGAGAATGGTCCTGGTGTTGTTGAAGCTCATTAATACAGGAGTCCTTGCTGGTAACTGATGCTGAAGCGAACGAGGTGAACGAGGGCTGGTAGAAGCGAAAGAGGTAGCTCAGCGTGGAGTCCATCGTTGGATCAAAATAACTCAGCGTTTTGAGTTTGGCGCGGCTTCCCTATAAGGCAGGTGAGTGGAGCCTCATCGGAATGGGAGGAGCTTGATTCCGAACGCGGAAGTAACTTCGGAGGAGCGTGGAGTCACGGTAATTATATGACAGTATCTTTGTGCCAGTGTGTGTATATGTGTATATGTAGAAATGGTAAGAGGAAAAGACAGCGCTGGTCAACTTACAGGCAACAACCCTTAAAAAGGGAATCCCTCCAAACCCTTTAAAACAAGACAAATAAAAACAACAATAAAAAAAGGCTGCGCCACAATAAAGTCCAAAAAAAAAAAGAAAGTCCAACTTATATGTCCTTACGAATGGTCTTTAGGGAAGTAAGTGCAATGATGGGGTCTTCAGATATTGTAGTGGTTCCACTTATATAGGAGATAAAAGAGAGGGACAACCAATAGTGCAATATGTATAGCTCAAATATGGACGTAATAGAAAATAATGGTAGAGAACTCACATTTGTAAGAGCTTATATCCAGCTCTAGGGTAAAGCGCGTACAGCGGTATAATTCCTCGCTTATGGGATATGTAGTGGGTACCTCTCCGTCACTGGTGTCCAATTCTCAGAAAGGAAAAAGAGACAACCAATGGTGCTCACTGTATGACAGTGTCAATATAAATTAATTAAAAACGTACTTACAAGTGGAGAGCAGACCGACTGCTCTATGATATCAGCATAGGTGGATTAATCCCCACTTAGGATTTCTTGGGGTGCAGGAAACTTCCAAGGATTATAAAACCAAAAACGGTAAAAAATAAAATAATAAAAAGTCAGGGTAGAATAAAAATTATGTGTATATAAAAAAAGATAATTGGCACAAACAAATGACCATACTTTTAATACAAAAATACACAATATAGGCCTGACCGCGAGCCGAGATGGACGTGTAAACGATCGGCTCCGAGAGTTTCATCCCAAATACAGCGATTAGCACAGCGTTACACGGGAGAATTCCGCACACAAAATACTCCAGCCGCCGAAGATTAACCCTGACACCATGGCACAAAGATCGGCGCTGAAAAAAAAAACAGAAAGAAACGCCTATACTCCAGATTTCAGCGATGGCGTCGCCACCGCGAAGCAATAAAGATGGCACAGATAGGCCTCACTCACCGGCCTCGAGTTCCGGACGGAGCGACATCACAACGATTTCGACTAGAGAAAACCCAGCTACAGAAGCATCCATACAAATAATGCTAAATCATCTGCAACAGTCGATACAGGCAGACTTTGCTAATTTAGCCAAGGAAATCAGAGCTGATGTCAGAGCGCTGGGAGAAAGAACAGACTACTTGGAATGCAAGACAGAGGAGATTATCACCGCTCACAACAACATGGCGGCGTCTTATGAAACTATAGATGCTAAAATATCCTCCATACTTACCAAGCTCACAGATCATGAAGATAGAGATAGGAGGAATAATGTCCGCGTCCGCGGTATCCCTGAGGAGGTCGGCCCTGCCGACCTGGGCGCATATATCACCAAGCTATTCCATCTTATGGTACCAGACCTCCCGGAGTCGCAGCTACTGCTGGACAGAACACACCGCCTGCCCAGGCCCAAACATCTGCCGGCGACTGCGCCTAGAGATACCATAACCAGACTTCATTACTACCCCGCTAAAGAATTGATCATGGCGGCATCCAGAAAACGACCAACCCTCCCTGATCTATACAACAAAGTCCAATTATACGTAGACTTATCAGCGGCGACACTGGCGGCAAGAAGAAACCTCAATCCCATCACCCGAGCACTAAGAGCGGCGGAGATACCATACAAATGGGGTTTCCCGACCCGGCTGATTGTTAAGAGGAATGGCACAGAAAAACATCTTACCACACTAGCGGAGGGGAAGACCGTCCTGGAGGAGTGGAATATACCGATGCTGGAAGAACCGCCAATGTCCTCGGAAGGCAACCCGACAACTAAATCACCATTGCAGATCACACAAGGATGGGTCAAGCACCAAAATGCCACATGAACTGGTATCAGTTTCAGTATTGTACCATTGATTCACCCATGAAGGGTCACAGTGTCGATCACAGACTCTTCGGTCCTGGTGACAAGCAAGTAGTTAATACGTGTTTAATCAGCATGTTGTGCAAAGTTAATTATATTGTTGTCAATTGAATGTTATAGAGGGGGAAGTGGCTAGGCCACGGGACAAATGCCTTTATCCTATGCAATTTATGTATGTCATGTTTGTGGTACACATAACCTGGGAACGTACTTTAATTCTCAAGGTAGAACCAGGAGAGATCGTACTACCCCATCCACTTGTTCGATAATTAATGCGCCATAACAGAGAGATAAAACAGACATGCGCATTGCCCATAGATAATCCGCCTAGACATCTCACGTGTCAGAAAAGTAAGAGACCAGGAGATATAATTACACATGTCCCCCCCCCAACGAAGATCATAGGAGTACAGTCCCAGACTGGAATAAGAAATGGCAAGGAGTAATACGCTCCACCTGAAAACGTACTGTTAAATACTCTCCCCACCGAAGTGGGAGCTCTCTACCCCCAATAGGACTCTAGTGCCCGAATAACACCGATTGCAAGGGCCCCGATTAGAGTCCCGGACTCAAGTTTACAGTTGGTTTGATCCAACATATGACCAAGTCTCACGTTAGAGACCTTCTGGTCGCTGTACATAGTTTGTTTATGGTTGTATACCTTCCCACCCCCCCCCCTCCCCTTGTAGCAGGAATGCGATTTTGTTGGATTGACGACACCCAGCTCTTCTTCTCTACCCAGTGCAACTATGTGATAACCACCATTATAGGAGCACACCTAGGGGTCGATAAACAAGTCAACCTGTGCGATAAAAGTACCGACACAGCCCTCCCGCACAAATGGAAAATAGACAAAACACTTAGGATCAGTTATAGGACGCTAGGTAACTGTGAGATCCTATACAGTTGTGATGGCACTTAACATTTTATCATTAAATACAAAAGGGTTAAATACACCCCATAAACGGAGGTTAGCTCTTCAGGAGGCCAAGAAACAGAATGCGCATGTCGCATTCTTCCAGGAGACCCATTTTCAAACTAGACGGTTGTAACGGATCGCCTGGCACCCCGACTGGGTACCTCCGTTGAAAGATGCTCCTAGCGCTTCCAGAGGACTCCAAGCACTCCACCAGACACCATAAGCACCGCAGGCTGCAGCTATCTCCCTTCAGAACGAAGCAGGAACAAGCTCTTACAAGAGCTCAGTGATTATAGCAAGGGAATATGCCTAGCATAGCAATCCCTTGTAGCAGATTCCCCCAATAAGAGACAGGACTCAAGTTGAGGGTAAAAATAGAACTCTCTGGCTGCTAGCTTGCAGCCCTTTTTATTCACAATCCACAAAACCTAGTACTGCTCACAGGGTTTTGCAGAACAACCAATAAACACATTACAACACATACAATGCAAGTACAGCAGCCAATCAGACACAATGGGACAATAGAAACACACCCAGCATATTCCTCCCCTCTGCTTAGGAGATAATTGAGTCAATTACTGTATCTACTCAATTATCTCCAAGCTGAAAAGTTACACTTTTTATACATTTTTATAACTTTGTGAGTTAACATCGTACATACATAAAACTTATATTATTTTAACCAGTATAACTTGGGGACAAACATATCCAAAATTCACTTGAATAGGTTCAGGGGTTTAACGGTTAGGTCGAAGTCCTTTGTTTTCACTTGCAAGCATGGCTTTTCCTTGTCCCTGGGACAACACCCTGCTGGAGAACAATGGATCCGGGGGAGGGGAAGAGGAAGTGTCCAAAAAGTTTCAGTATGTCCATACACTGTTTTTAAAAGGCCAGCACAGTACAATAAAAGTCCATTCACTGTGCTTAAAGGGCCAGTAGCCGCACGATAAAACACAGTATGCCCAAATACCGTGCATAAAGGGCCAAATCGCCCAGGGACCGTAGTCACACGGTAAGAGGCGGGCAAGCAGCCCCCTCCAAAACACAGCGGCGAAGTGGCTTTCGCTACATATCTTCCCATTCGGGGGTAGACTAACCAGGTACCTGACCTTCTGCCGGTCAGTACCTAGATTAGTCGGGCAGCCCACCCATAAAACAAAATTAGCAGAGTAGCCCACCCACAAAACAAATTTAGCAGTGTAGCCCCCCCACAATAAAGAATTCACAGAATAGCCCCCCAACAATAAGTCATACTGGCCTGTAGGTCCCAAGTTGTGGGGTGAAACTGTGGCACCCTCGGCCTTGCTGGGCAAATGGCTGTGAGTACTTGGGGGCCAGATGCCCGATGTGCTCTGCTCCGGGGTCAGAGCTGGGGTAGTCTCAGGGTAAGGAAAAAAGGAAGGACAGAGGCCAGCGGCGCTCTGCCCAGTTGCCAGCTCTTCCGCTGAGGCAGCCTGTAGAAAGTCAGGCTCAGGGGAAGGAAACAAGGGAGGACAGAGGCCAGCGGCGCTCTGCCCAGTTGCCAGCTCTTCTGCTGGGGGGTCAGGGAACAAAGGAGTTGACTGGGGAGGAGAAATATCACTTACCTCCCCCTGGTACTCCGGCTGCTGCTGGGGGGGGAGGTCGATGCTCTCCACTTTCTGTAACTCCAGCTCTAGTTGGGGATCTGGGCCGGTTGCCCAGCATCCCTGTAGGGCCGGTGGAGAGATCTCGGTCCCATCTCCACCTGCCTGCAGAGGGTCCTCCCAGGACCAGTCTATGAGGTCCTCTACCTCGGGTACCTCTGGTTGCTGTTGGGGAGGGAGACCGGTTGTCTCTTCCTCCAATAACACATTCTGCCGCTGGGGAGTGAGACCGACTGTCTCCCCTCCCTGTAAAACATACTGCCGCTGGGGATCTGGGCCGGGTGCCCAGCATCCCTGTAGGGCCGGTAGAGAGACCTCGGTCCCATCTCCACCGGCCACCTCGGTTTCTTCCTCGTCCCACTCTACCTGTGGCTGGAGTTTCTCCCAACGTGCCCACTGGCCTTCCCTCAACGCCCTGTGTTGTAGATTCCGGGTCACCATGTCCCACACAAACCGCACGTATTTCTCCTCTGGATTGGGTCCATAAAACTTCAGGCGCAACCCTACCATCGTGCCAAACTCTAGTACGGAGTAGCTATACGCCATGCTTGCTGTAGCCACTGCTGGTTCCATTATGTTGCTGAAGATAGGGACGCTGCACAACTCCACAAGTTACCGGTGTCTCTGAGCTGCTTCTCCTCGCACTAGGACGCCATCCCACCGCTTGCCACCAATGTAACGGATCGCCTGGCACCCCGACTGGGTACCTCCGTTGAAAGATGCTCCTAGCGCTTCCAGAGGACTCCAAGCACTCCACCAGACACCATAAGCACCGCAGGCTGCAGCTATCTCCCTTCAGAACGAAGCAGGAACAAGCTCTTACAAGAGCTCAGTGATTATAGCAAGGGAATATGCCTAGCATAGCAATCCCTTGTAGCAGATTCCCCCAATAAGAGACAGGACTCAAGTTGAGGGTAAAAATAGAACTCTCTGGCTGCTAGCTTGCAGCCCTTTTTATTCACAATCCACAAAACCTAGTACTGCTCACAGGGTTTTGCAGAACAACCAATAAACACATTACAACACATACAATGCAAGTACAGCAGCCAATCAGACACAATGGGACAATAGAAACACACCCAGCATATTCCTCCCCTCTGCTTAGGAGATAATTGAGTCAATTACTGTATCTACTCAATTATCTCCAAGCTGAAAAGTTACACTTTTTATACATTTTTATAACTTTGTGAGTTAACATCGTACATACATAAAACTTATATTATTTTAACCAGTATAACTTGGGGACAAACATATCCAAAATTCACTTGAATAGGTTCAGGGGTTTAACGGTTAGGTCGAAGTCCTTTGTTTTCACTTGCAAGCATGGCTTTTCCTTGTCCCTGGGACAACACCCTGCTGGAGAACAATGGATCCGGGGGAGGGGAAGAGGAAGTGTCCAAAAAGTTTCAGTATGTCCATACACTGTTTTTAAAAGGCCAGCACAGTACAATAAAAGTCCATTCACTGTGCTTAAAGGGCCAGTAGCCGCACGATAAAACACAGTATGCCCAAATACCGTGCATAAAGGGCCAAATCGCCCAGGGACCGTAGTCACACGGTAAGAGGCGGGCAAGCAGCCCCCTCCAAAACACAGCGGCGAAGTGGCTTTCGCTACAACGGTATCCGAAATTTGCCTCTAAAAACTTCCCCCTGGGTTTTCATAGCACATTTAAAACGAAGAAACGAGGAGTTACGATTTTAATAAGTAAGGAAGTCTCATTCCAACTGATCAAGCAGCTTAAAGACAAAGAAGGCAGATACCTCCTCCTACAATGTATCATAAATAACACACAGTTGACCCTGGTCAATATTTATGGTCCGCATAATGATCACCATACTTTTCTAGATAAAATTCTCACTCTTGCAAAGGCCCATAAATATGGGGACATAATAGTGGGAGGAGACACTAACTGCCTGTTAGATGCCACTTTAGATACTTCATCCGCCCACACAGTTAATCAAAGTACCATACGTACCAGACTACGATCCACCAAACTTTTGGACAAAACACTTACAGACCACGGGTTCTTAGATGCCTGGAGAACAACTAATCCTAGTCGTAGAGATTATACCTACCACTCAGTAAGCCATTCATCTTACTCGAGAATAGATAGGTTTTTGATACCCAAATCACTAACAATGAAAATAGATAACACCCTCATTGGAGACTTCTCATGGTCAGACCATGCCCCTATAACCTTGGCATTTACAATGCAATACCCCACACAGGGCAGGAGACCATGGCGCCTCAATGATACGTTGCTAGCAGACCATAATATAGTTGCACAGCTAACGGAAGAACTCGACACATATTTCTCACTTAATAATGATGGGGAGATAAGTACTGAAAGTTTATGGCAGGCACATAAAGCCGTCCTTAGGGGGCAACTCATTAAACACTCTAGTTATAATAAAAAAACAGAGGCTTTTGAAATACACAAATATTCTCACAGAACTTAACACTCTTTCCAACAAAAACAAACATAAACCAAATCACGAAACCACATCGGCCATCCTTCGACTCCAGGCACAACTAAACGACCTCGAAACGGCAAAAACCACTTATTTGCTCACAAGAATGAAGCATAGATTTTTTAAAGAAGGAAACAGGGCTGGAAAGATCTTAGCCTCACAACTCAAAACGAGAATGGCGGCTTCGAAGATAGCGTACCTTCAATTGAAAGGAGGCAACAAAATCACGAACCCACAGGACATAGTAAATGAATTCAGTAAATACTACAGTAAATTGTATAACCTTGCCGAAGACACCTCCTCTCCTACCCCCACACAAGAAGACATTGATGACTTTTTACGAGATGTCGACCTCCCACAGATCTCTAGGGAAGAATTTTTGATTCTCACTCAACCTATCACAATAGAAGAAACGCTGCAAACCATAGCCCAGTTGCCTGCCCACAAATCACCGGGCCCGGATGGTTTCTCCAATTTATATTATCGCACATTTAGCAATATCTTGGCCCCCCACATGACGAACCTATACAATCACTGCTTCCGAACTGGCAGAATGCCCAATGAAATGCTACAAGCGCACATCTCTACGCTCCCTAAACCCGGGAAACCTCCCATCCATTGCTCCAACTTTAGACCCATATCCTTGCTTAATTGTGACACAAAAATCTACACCAAAATTATAGTCAATAGATTAGCCCCGATCCTCCCCAGAATAGTCCATAATGATCAGTCAGGCTTTATTCGGGGTAGACAAGGCTGTGATAACACCAGAAAAATCTTAAACATCTTGTCACATATAGAAAAACACAATACAGAAAGCCTCCTGTTGGCCTTAGACGCAGAGAAGGCCTTTGATAGACTCAACTGGGCATACATGACCACAGTCCTAACCAAATTCAACTTTCCCCCAGAATTCATCCAGGGAATCATGGCACTCTATGGCAACCCCTCGGCACAAGTTTCTAACTCAGGCTTTGTCTCTACCCCGTTCAATCTCACTAATGGCACAAGGCAGGGATGCCCACTGTCTCCCCTTCTATTCATTTTATCATTAGAACCATTAGCACATAAAATCAGACGAGACCCGCTGATCACGGGAATACAAATCCACACACACAATTACCGTCTAGCGATGTTCGCAGATGATATCTTTCTCTCCTTAAGCAAACCTGACTCTTCACTACCACAATTGTTGCGCTTATTGAACTCCTATGGTCAAATCTCCTATTATAAGCTAAACACCTCGAAAACCCAAGCGTTACCGATCCATATGCAACCGCAACAACTGAAAACCCTGCAATCCTCATACCAATTTGAATGGAGACAACACCATATTACATATCTCGGAGTTAAACTAGCGTTACATAGGCAGAAGATGATATCTCTAAACTATGCACCATTCAATAACATATGCATCTCGAGCTTCCAAAAATGGAAAGATGTCCGAATTTCATGGATGGGACGTCTACAAGCTATCAAAATGATGGTACTTCCAAAAGCCCTTTACTTATTTCGGATGTTGCCACTTCCTATTCCACCTCTATGGTTTAAAAACATGCAACGTACATTAAATGCGTATGTATGGGATAAGAAGAAGCCTCGCTTACCCCTCTCCCTCCTACAGTTGAACCCCAGGGAAGGGGGACTGGGCCTACCTAAGCTTTATACATACTACAAAGCGACATTACTCGAGGCAGCAGTTCGACTTCACGCACCTAGCAACACCTTCCAATGGGTGGATATGGAAAGGGCAACCGTAGAGACGAAATTATTAACAAATGTCCTATGGACACCGAAGCATTACAGAAAACAAGGGACATCACTATACCCGACAACTGCCTTAACCATGAAAATTTGGGACAACCTTCGCATCAATCACACACTAGACAAACACTTCAGCCTACAGGCCCCTCTGACAGCACTAGAGGCAATATCACCGTGGCTCTCACTCAAACCTTGGTCGGACCTAGGTGCACAACGTATTAAAGACTTATGCTACCATTCGAACATATTGCCGTTTCCTGAACTACAAAACAAATTTAACCTACCACACTCCTTCATCTTCCCCTATCTCCAATTGAAAAGTATCATCAACTCCAAAGTCGACTTATCAACTAAAAAATCTGACCACAGTCTGATACACCAAAACCGAATCATTAATAGATGTTTTTCAGCACCGACAGCACCGAAAACTTTAACTCTATGTTACCAAGCCCTACTTGAGAGACACCCACCACGCCACTTTAAATATGTTTCACAATGGGAGCAAGAAGGAATACCCAAGCTCACAGAAGATCAGTGGCTGAAATCATTAGATGCATTGCGAGGTACCACAGCCTGCTTCTCTCATATAGAAGCCCATAAGAAATTAGTTTACCGCTGGTACCTTACACCGCATAAGCTTCATAAGATATATCCAAAAGTAAGAGACGAATGCTGGAGATGCAACGCTGAAACGGGCCATATGACGCATATATGGTGGGATTGTGACCTAATCAAACCACTGTGGTCCTATGTTTCGACTCTGATAGCACTGGGCACAGGAGATGACGTCTCCCTCACCCCCACAATTGCCTTACTACTGCTATTCCCAGACACTTGGTCACGGAAAGACAGGCGACTAGCTACTATAATAATTTTGGCAGCCAGAAACCTCATAGCACTCCGATGGAAGTCCACCTATGGCCCGACAAACAAAGAGTTGAAGGACAAAGTGTACCAGTACTATCGATACGAAATCCTCTCCTCGGACTCTCACACCCAAAGGAAGAAACTAGAAGAGACGTGGAGGCCTTGGCTGGAAGCCACACATCTAATTAACTTACAAAGCACTGTGGGATAGATACCATAGAGGAGACAGGCGGATATCTCAAGAAGATGCTTCTCATAGGCTCTAGAAACATACCTACCCAACATACATGGCCTGAACAAAGGAATACATAGACAGACAGACAGGGATAGACAAGCAACCACACCAGCGTAGACATAGGATTAGGTCTGACCAGAAAGGTACGCACACACCAATATAGCGCAATCTGACTGTTAAGCCATTCATTTGGGAAAAATGGAGCAGACTGCAACAGTACTATGAGGAACACATATTTATCTAAGCCACACAAACTAGGCCATTTTCGAATATACTACTTCAGTTGCTCTTTTCGGAACACTTCTCCACAAAGGTAGCTCCTGTATTTTCACCTGTATTTTCACTTGATATAGATTGTAGCAAAGACATTCCCACTTCTTTTAAAAAAAAAAAAAATATATTAAATAAAAAATAAAAATTGCAAACTTCATCAGAAATATGAAAAAGTTAACAAAATAAGTATCCCATACAAGCCTAGGTATCCCAATAGCAACGTTGTAGGCAAAAGTGACTGTGCATAAACAAGGATTGTGCAGGGGCGGGAGAAAAAGTTTGGAACTATACTGCATATCGCACTATATTGTACTATTGCACTGTTGTCAGTAATTTATGTAACGATCTCGGTCATTGCCTGCTATTCTTGTCTTATTTTGACTTGGATTATTGCAATGTTTCCCCCCCCCCTATTTTCCTTTCTGTACCCCCTTATTTTTTTTGAAAAAATAAAACAATTCATGGAAAAAAAAAAATACACAATATAAATAATTGGAAGTTTCCTGCACCCCAAGAAATCCTAGGTGGGGATTAATCCACCTATGCTCATATCAAAGAGCAGTCGGTCTGCTCTCCACTTTTAAGTACGTATTTAATTAATTTATATTGACACTGCCATACAGTGAGCACTATTGGTTGTCTATTTTTCCTTCCTGAGAATTGGACACCAGTGACGGAGAGGTACCCACTACATATCCCATAAGCGGGGATTATACCGCTGTACGCGCTTTACCCTAGAGCTGGATATAAGCTCTTATAAATGTGAGTTCTCTACCATTATTTTCCATTACGTCCATATTTGAGCTATACATATTGCACTATTGGTTGTCCCTCTCTTTGTTCTCCTATATAAGTGGAACCACTACAATATCTGAAGACCCCATCATTGCACTTACTTCCCTAAAGACCATTCGTAAGGACATATAAGTTGGACTTCCTTTTATTTAGACTTTATTGTGGCGCAGCCTTTTTTATTGTTGTTTTTATGTGTGTATATGTGTTTGTGCCAATGTGTGTATGTTTGTATCTGTGTGTGCCAGTGTGTGTATGTGTGTGTGCCAGTGTGTGTATGAGTGTATAGCTGTGTGTGTGCCAGTATGTGTCTCTGAATGTGTATCTGTGCATATGTCAGTGTGTGTAAGTAGGTATTTATATGTGTCAGTGTTTATATGTGCATATATCTGTGTGTAGGTATATGTTTGTATGTGTGTCAGTGTATGTTTGTTTCTGTGTATATGTGTGTGTTCCAGTGTATGTGTCTGTGAAGGTATATGTTTGTGTCTGTGTGGATATATGTGTGTATCTCTGTGTCACTGTGTGTGACTGCGTACGTGTAAATGTGCATACATCCCAGCAATCAAACATCGAAACTACATACAAACACTCGTACTATCAAGTGCCAACATTACATGCAAGCACACCCCTGCGATCAAATGCCAACACCATATACAAACACACTCTCGTATTAAAACAGCAAATAGACCCCTGCATTCATCTATCTTTTGGCCACCCAGGTGCTAGAGAGGAGCCCAAAATAATTTCTTGCATCGCGGTCCTCTTTGCATTAGTTCCGCCACTGCCCGCTCCGCTGAGCAAAGGTGACGCCACATGCCTGCTCTTAGTGTGGTATACTACAGCCCCTATCCCCCACTACAGCCCCATAACCATCCACTACAGCCCCATAACAATCCACCACAACCCTTAAATCCTTTACTTCAGCCCCCTATTCCTCCACTTCAGTCCCCTAAACTGCTAATTAAAGCCCCAAACCCTCACTACAGCCCCTAATCCCCTACACTACAGCCCCTATCACCACGCTACAGCTTACTACCAGTGCCACTCATGAGATTTGGTTCTGGATCAGCTCCTGGTTGGGATGTGACTGATATTAATCCAGACATCGAATACATCTGGGTGCAGATTCACTAGTAACCTTAAAGTCAAGATGCCTATACTTAAGATAAATAAAATAAGTTTTCATTATGGTCAAGCTGATTTTGTAGAAAAGCACATTGCTCTGAAAGACGTTTCATACCCCACTCCTATGCTAGGGTGGAATCTATCAATAAATTCAGATTTACATGTAAACAAAACATTTTCCAATTTCACTGTGCTTCTCAGTCTGATACTTCCACATTTACTTGCTTAATTATGTTAATTTATGTGTTATAAACTCCTTGCATATTAAAGGCATCAGTGACACATATTCTATGCTTAACTCTCAATATATTTAGATTTTTTTTAACTGTACAGTAAGAAATGCTTTGCATGCAGAGACATTTCAAGTTGCTGACAGGGGTTATCAGCCCAGAATGAGAGTTTCAGGCTGGCTAATGTACTATCCGTTATCAACACTCATAGGATGCTGGCAATGGACATATAGATTGGACAACAATAGCACTCATAGGTGCCAAATGTCCTGCATGCATTTTCTGGGACAGTCCCACATTTTGGAGTAAAAATAGGTCCTGGAGGACTTGTTCTGTATTTTGAAATCTGCACAATAGTTCAGCTTTGCAGATTTCAAAATGCAGAAAGGGACTGGGCACTAGGACCATGCACAGGGCACTTAAACTTTACTCCAGTCATGGTCTACCTTGAGGGGTCAGGCGGTCATTTAGCCTGGCCACCCTCCTTTGGGTGGTCTCATCCCTTTCACTGGCAAAATTGCCCCTCTCTACAGTTTGCTCTCTTTCCATCCCACCTCCATCTTGAAATATGAACTGGAAATACTGGCAATCCTTGTACTCTGTGTCTCCATGATTGGCTCCCTTGAATCTGACTTTATCCATGATCACTCTTTGGAATCAGTAAATCAGGCAATATATGGTTAAAAATTTTATGGGTCACCTTTAGATGGTCAACATTTTTTTTAGCTAAATAAATATATATGATAATATATATGATTCACAGGGACTTCATTCATTTTTAAACAGACATTCATGAAAATCTAAAGTTTCATTTTTTTAAAAAAAAAAAAAATGCACATGTTAAATATACATAGTTTTATAAGGTTCACAGGTGGCTCTAAACTGTTGCTTATATGGTTGCAAACAAAGCAGTTCAAATGTTTAAGACAGCTGTCTTTGTGCTTTGTGTTTTCCTTTTCCAAGCAGTAAAATTGAAGCATTCAATTCTCTTACTGGTCCCCGTGTATCTGTGCTAATGTGCATGAGTGAATTTTATCAGTTAGACTCTATCAAACCTTATAGTTAAAAATTATGAGACTAATATCACAACTTGAATACTGTTCATTGGACCAGTGGCTCATTTTTTATTTATGTTCAAAGCAGCGTTTGAGAGTTTTATTATCTTCTGTGAATACATAAAAGATGAGTAATAATACAATCTGGCAGCAAAGAAGCATTAAATATGGATTATAAGAAGAGTTGAGTCTTCCAGCCTATCAAAAATCAGTGATTAGCATAAAAAAATACATTAGTGCTACTGTAAAACTACAGTTTGTAAATGTAGCTCATTCCATATGCTAATCCCCGTGCTCTGATTGGCTGGGCTCCATTATTGTATCGATAATTTTGCTTTAGTTACTTGATGCTCTCTTTATATACATACTCATTTTGCTATTATACTACATGTTAATTGTGATTACAATTAAATTGATTTATTGGGTCTAATTTATCATTCTGTTCCTAGAATAAAACTGTTATATTCTTTAAGGGAATAGATCACTAAAATTAATTTATTCCTGTTAGAAAATGAATATGGATTTTTCTATCTGTGTTATGGTGCGCAAACATGTCCCAACTATTGTACTAACCATAAGTACTAAATAAAGTACGTATCTTTTTCTCAACTGCCACAAAAGACATTGTCTCAATTTTACTGTAAGTAGTTTTGTTATTCAAACAAATAGTGTCATATCATTATTTAAAACTTGCTTGCATTTAATCGTATCTAAGCACAGTCAACAAATATATACAAGGTAATATGTACACCATGGGATGCAAATACAATCTTGCTTCTTTTTTTTTTTTTTTTTTTAATTCTTTATTTTTCGTTGTGCATGAAAGAACAGAATGCTTGCGTAGCCCCAACAGCCGTCGCAAGTAGTATGGTTACAGGCAAAACAAGCATAGCAATGCAAAAGAGTAGACAGCACATTTTTTACATTAAGGTGAGAAGACAGTAGGTTAACATAACATAGAATTGTAGGCATGCCTAACAGTTTTCTTGGATAATGTGAGTTAACGTTCTGCATTTGTGGTACATGCTGGTGGATGGTATGGGCTGGCTAAAGTTTGTAAACCGCTTTTAGGATATGCTAGACACCATATTAATGGCGTCTTTACTATACGTATACTAGCTAGAACAAGTTTTCATACACAGTTAACAAGCTAACAATGAAGGCATCAACATTAATAGCAAGGGCAGCAGTACAGAGCTCTGTCATGTCGGCCCAAGGGTCTTACTGAGTCTTGTATGAATGAGGTGCAACTGAAATTTTTAAAATGGTATAAGAAATTAAACAAGATAAACATTACATACATGTAAAGTTAACAGATGAGGCATGCCTAGGTTAACGCATGTGCTGCTTCCGTCATAATGGCATGTGCAATCATGGTAGTAGTGCAGTGGTTCGTAGTTATGGCAAGATAGTAGTGCACAGTTTTAGCTTATGTTTGGAAAGTTACGAATGAGGCCTATACGTCTGACACTTAAACAATATAACTTGGAACCTAAGTAGTGTAATGTGTGTTCGTCGAATTAGTACAGTCGTCTATCTGGCGTAGATGTTTGTGTGTGGGTTTCGTCGTGTGGGTCGAGCGTATTTGTGTTAGTTTGGAATATGTGGGGCCCTCTGTGAGCGGTATAGTTAACGTTGTTGAGCTGGGTAGTTAGATGACACATCTGTATGTTAGGTGGGGGCATCCTAGAAGGGAGTATCCGTGTGTCCGGTAGTGTGTTAAGCAAGTGTTGCAGCCGGTGGTTGCCTTGTGGTCCTTATACATGAGGGACGGTCATTCTCTTGCGGCCATGGTGAGGTGTGTGATGGCTGCAATCCCTGGGTGTTTAACGACAGGGTTGCCCCTGGATAGCGTAGGGCATTGTGTGAGTACGGTAACGCACGTCTGACATACGAGTCTAAACATCTTTAGAGATGTAACCCAACAAGTTATAACATGAGGTGGAAGTCCACCAAAGTAGGGTTTGCTTTTAACTTACAGTGTCCATAGTTAGCGGTGAGGGAGAAAAGGGGGAGAAAGGAGGGAGAACAAAACACTGGGCAGTCCAGCTGAGGTCGAGTTCATTTATGGAACTCCTGTGTCCCCACTGAGAGAGGCATCTCGTGGCTCTTCAAAGAAACCATATGGTGTGTCTGCAGTGTCTACATGGTGATCGCTGCATAGGAGTCTGGTGTTGCGCCGGAGGGGAAGAATGGCGTAATCTTCGCAGGGTCCCAGGCGCATGTGGGAGAGGTAGGTGGACTCCCCTGTAAGAGAGAGTCCTGGGGCAGGCCCAGAGTTCGTAGTAAAGCTGCAGCCTCCTGGATGTCGTGGATTTGATGGGTGTCTTTCCCATGGTGTATGTGGAGTGCTCGGGGTTGTCGCCAGTGGTAGCCGATTTTGTGGCTTTGAAGCAGGGTGGTGAGCGGTCGGAGCGACCTTCGCCAGGCTAGAGTGCCACTGGATAAGTCCGCGAAAAAATTCAGCTCCATGGACTCAAATGGGAGAGGTGTTTTCCCCCGCAGGGCTGCGAGGACAGCAGTCTTTTCTTTTCCATTTCGGAGTGCCGTGACATCTGCAAGGATGTTCCTCTGCAGGTCGGCCAAGAGTGTCTTGAGGATTGCCGTTGTGACTGGCTCAGAGTCTGCACCCTTCTTGCTGTAGTTTTTCGTCTGTGGTGGGACAGGGGCAGGTAAGTGTTCTTCGTCTGCGCTCTCAGACAGTTCCTCCGAGAAGTCTGAGCAGCCTCCATGGAGGGCCGCCATGTTGGGCCTGCTAGCGTAGCTTGCTTGCCGCCACATTTCTCCGATAGTCAGCCCTGGGGTGGGCTTGCCTGGTATTGTTTTTTTAGTTTTTCGCCCCATGTGGTCTAGCGGGTCTTTCCTATCTTTTGGAGGGTGAAGGGATGTAGGGATGTAAATCAGTCGTTTATTTTGCTGGTTAACGCACGGAGCTGCAGGCACATGCGACCGTTCTCTTCGGCGTTCAAGCTCCGCCCCCAATCTTGCTACTTTTACACACAATGTATGGAGATGAATGCTGCTGAATCTTAGTGATTTTATGTCTGAACACCTGACAATTTACAATGCACAAAAAGTCCAATTGCCAATGGAATTCTAGCTAATTTCTTTTCTTTTAGACCAAAAACATTTGAGAAAGCCATTATAACAGCCAGAACAGCAGAAAATGGCTACAATATTGCCTGGCCTAATGGCTATATTCAGCAGTCTGTATGTGTATGTTCAGCAGTCTGTGTGTGTATTCAGGAGTCTGAGTGGGTATTCAGCAGTGTGTTTGTCTGTGTGCGTATTTATCAGTGTGTGTGTGTATGTGTGTGTGTATTCAGCAGTCTGGGTTTGTATTCAGCAGTGTGTGTGTGTGTGTGTGTACATAGCAGTGTGTGTGTGTATTCAGCAGCCTGTGTACTCAGCAGTCTGTGCGTGCATGTATTCAGCAGTCTGTGTACTCAGTAGTCCATGTGTGCATCTATTCAGCAGTCTGTGTGTATTTATTTAGCAGTCTAGGGGTGGGGAGCAGAAACACAGAGGGAATGGAGAAAAAGACAATGACAAAAGAGGGGCTGGAGAAGGGGACATTGACACACTAAAGGCTGGGATTGGGATAGGAACACACAGAGGGGCTGGAGTAGAAGACACTGATACGCAGAGGAGCTGGGGATGGGGTCAGGGACACATGGGGGTGGTGGCTGGAGAGGTCAATGACACACCAAGGGGCTGTGAAGGGGACAGTGAAACAGAGATACTGCAAAGAAGATCAAGAGACACACAGAGGAACTGGAGAAGGGGAGTGTGACAAACTACCCTTTGCCACTGGCTTTTGGAGGAGCCTGATTGCCAGCCTCCTGCCCTATGACTATGGCCCATGGCTAACACTGTGTCCCCAGACTGCAAAAAGGCTTTTTCATGCCTTTTTCCCTATGTGGTTCGGTAAATTGAGTTTATCGAACAAAACGCCGAACAGCCAACCACTCTTCCTCTGGAGTGTGCTGCTCATTAACCACCCAGAAGTTGTAATTAACCGCAGCTTAATTGACAAACGGCTGGGTGGCCGGAGTTCGTATGAATGAACACGTGGCGGTGGCCATTTTGTTTAGCCGAACGCGCTCAGTGGTGTTTTGTCTTCGAACGCCTGGAACTATTTTCAGCTACTATTTCCACGAACACTGCTGAGACTTCTACCTTCCATGCATTCGGCTAAATTCATACGAACGAAGCGCTATTCTAGGAGGGTGAACTAACAAATGAGACAATTACAATGAAGCTATGCACAAACGGATCCATTCGTGCAATCTGTACTTTAGTTGAAGGAGAAGATAGACCGACTGCACAGCCTGAATCTATGGAACTCTTTTGGGCATCAAAGCCATGCTTGTGGTCGGTCAAATATAACTTCCATGGAATTCGGATCTGTTCACCCAGATCAGAGCTATACAGGGATGATATGTAGGTATATGTGGTTGTTTTGGGGTGTTTCTGTGTTTTGGGTAAAACTGTATATTTTCTGCCTGTGGTAATAAAGTTAGCCCATTGTGTTTGGTAATTATATCACAGGCAGAGGGGAGGGTTTGTGTGCCTTAGCTGGGAGTGTCTGATTGTACTTGCCATTGTACTGTGTTGATTGGCTGTTGTAACTTTGTGTCCTGTGTTCCACAAGAACCACGTGGGTGGTAACCTTGTGGGAAAATCTGTATATAAGAAAGTCCTGTGTGCTCATTAAACCAATTCTACTTGACCCTCAACTCGTAGCCTTGACTCGTGTTTGGAGGGGACAGCGATAATCACAATAGGGATTGCTATGCTCTTTATACTCCCTTAGCTTCACTGAGCTCCTGCAAGAGCTTGTTCCTGTTCCTGCTTTGCTCTCTGGAAGGAAGAGAGGTTCACCGACTGGAACCTGGAGCCTTGTCGTAGGTCCAGGTTGGGTAGGAGACAGCGAGACCCCAACCAAGCAGCGGCGGTTGGTGGGGCCTCGGTGGTTATGGTGTCTGGTGTGGTGCTGATGGTCCTTTGTGAGCGCTAGGAGCATCCTTTCTATGGTCCAACCCTCAGCTAGCCTGGGGCAACCGTAACAGGGACAATGACACACAAAGGGGCTGGGAAAGTAAAATACACAAAAGGGAAAGTAAGAGACACACATGAGGGTGTAAGACACAAAAGGAAAAATGGAGGATAAAGTAAACTAAGGGGGGTAGATACACTGAGAGGTGTAAGACATTCAAAAGATGGAACAAGAAACACAAAACAGGGGATAAGAGACACACAGGTAAAAAAAAAATTCTAACAGACTCTCTAATGGATATTGAGATGGCTTCTGTTAGATGGCCCCCCTCAAGGGACCATTATTATTATTACTGGCATTCATAAGGTGCAGGAAGTGTTGCCAGTTCAATCTGGTACAGTGGTCAGATTGTGGTGCTGTAGCTAGTGCTGTGAGTGTCTTTTAGTACTGTGACAACTGATGTGCACGTTACCTAGTGCTGTGGCGGTAGCTTTGTGTGCAGTCATTTTTATTTATATAATTCAGTTATAGTGCCTTGATCATGGGCATATGACTAATGTGGTGCATTGTATAGTGTTAACATTAAAATAGACTAGACATTTCAACACTTAAATCAGACAATGGCAACTTGATTATTTTATTAAGCTTTTGCATCAGGTTTCTCAAATCTTTTCCATGCCTGCGCTTTATGTGTAATCAATATGCCCCTCCCCTTCATGACACTGTCAAAAAGGGGCAGAGTATGAATGTCATTACAATAATCCTCCCCTCCCCCTGGAGAATTTCCTACGGACGCCCATGAGCATGTTTGGGATGCTCTGGATCGGCGTATACGACAGCATGTTCCAGGTCCTGCCAATATCCAGCAACTTTGCCCAGCCATTGAAGAGGAGTGGACCAACATTCCACAGGCCACAATCAACAACCTTATTAACTCTATGCGAAGGAGATGTGTTGCACTGCGTGAGGCAAATGGTGGTCACACCAGATACTGACTGGTTTTCGGATTCCTCCCCCGAATCCCCCCAAATACAGTAAAACTGCACGTTTTAGAGTGGCCTTTTATTGTGGCCAGCCTATGGCACACCTGAGAAATAATCATGCTGTCTAGTCAGCATCTTGATATGTTACACTTGTGAGGTGGATGGAATATCTCGGCAAAGGAGAAGTGCTCACTAACACAGATTTAGACAGATTTGATCTGATATTTGGTATTTGAGCGAGATAGGGCTTTCGTGTAGATAGGAAAAGTCTTAGGGCTTTGAGTTCAGCTCATGAAAAATGGGGGCAAAAACATAAGGGTTGCGTATATAATTCTGTTCAGTGTAAATATTTATATATATTAATGCAGATATTTCGATGTATTATTTGTTATCAAATGACTTAATATTTGTGAAAGTAGCACCCAATACATTGGTGTTGGATACAGTGACTATTTAATGAATACATATGGCTGATTTAGAGATTTATTTTTCACAAACACGGGTATTTTTACTACATTTTCTAGATTTTTAGATTTTGCAACTTGCACAGTTCATTGCTTAGTGAATGGCCACTTAATAACACACCACATTATATATTAACCATTTGGCAATGTTATTTCAGTCTAGTGTATGTATACATGATTGTATCATGCATATATCACTGTCTGTGTGTGCCTGTGTAATGTATGTGTCCAAAGTGACAACACAGCTGCAATGTAAGAGTGATATGTTATTGATAATATCATGGTAATGTGGCAACACATACAGTATACATACAGATTTGTATATCTATATACGGTGACATTGTATACACACACACACACACACACACACTTGGAAACTGAGTAAAAACAAATGGACAATGTTCAGGTGCGATAGTGATTGATTATGTGAGGAAAAAGTTACATAATGTCAAATGTTATTTATTTACAACTCTGTTTTCTCAGTGATTGGCAAACACTTTTTAAAAAGTTTTTCCGTCCAGAGAAATTTTTGTTTTTGTTTCCATTAAATAATGTACTATGTGGGCACACTGAAATGAAAATACATTTAAACATTACTTTCCAAGGTGCCCAAAATACTCAAATTCTGGGGGTGTTTATTCTGCAAACTGCTTGGTAGAGAAGGGGTTAAACTGTTAGCAGTGGAGTGGTTCATTAATTGTAAAGAAAGAGAAAAGAGATTAGATGTCAAAGCAGACAGAGGGTTTATAAGCTGGCAAAGGATAGGTGAGTCCTTGATGAAATGTTGACAAAAAAAGAGTGTAAACAAAATAAGTGAACAACTGCTAATAAAGTGAAAAAAAAAATGCTACCTGCTGCAAAGGTACAAAAAAAAAGTGCACGCTGTGTGTGTGATATTGTTTATTTACAAAACAATATATATAATTAGGCAGTATAGCAAGGAAACCTCATATTTAAAACCTTAAAAAGACAGAAAGTCTTAAAGAAACAGAAAAACTAAAATATTTTAAAGAAACAGTGATACAAAAATAAAATTACAAAAGTAAGAATAAAAAATAAAACCAATGAAAAATAAATTAAGCAGAACATATTGACTAAAAGCCAGCAACTGCTCACTATAACTAGCTACTGGGCATCCATTGCAAATGAAATAAAGGGATGGTAGGGAAAGGAGTCCTGTTACCCAATCCACCATCAGCAGTAGTGCATGGGTTCTGAAAGTTGGAAAATCTTGGACATGAGTATAGCTGATACCTCCGCCACTGCTGCTACCACAGCTGCCATCTTCTGTATTAATAGTATTCAGCATCAGGATCAGAGCTGTCTTCAATGTGGGGCAAACAGGGCAGGTGTCCTGGGTTGAGTTACTTCTGGGGGACCAAAGGCAGCTGCCCTGTGGGCCCTACTGCCCTTAACAATTTCTTTATATCCCCCATGGGCCAACAGGTGCAGTCAGGGGCCCGCACACTAAGGAGAACCGTTGGTTGGCCCATGCACTTAAGGCATGTGTCAGCAGTGGCCCGGTTGGGTGCAGTGGCATTTTAACAGTGCAACTGGGCCCCTTGCTTATCTTCAGCCTGGGAAGAAGTGACAGCCACGAGTGCACATAATGCTGAATTGGAGGGAAGAGAAGGCAGTCAGGAGGGGCTGGAGAGCAAGACCCTGACTCCCAACAGCTTCAGGCACCACACTGGACCCCGGGTAAACCACCCTCCTGCAAAATGTTGGAAACTGGAGGGTGGGTTTACAAATGTAAATGTTGCATGTGTGTCAGTATGCCTGTCTGTCTATCTGTCTGTGTATCATTATGTATGTCAGTGTGTGTGTCAGTATGTCTGTTAGTGTGTGTCTGTCAGTATGTGTGTCAGTGTATGTGTCTGTTTGTGTGTCTGTTTGTGTGTCAGTATGTCTGTCAGTGTGTGTGTCAGTGTGTCTGTCAGTGTATGTGTCTGTGTGTGTCAGTATGTCTGTCACTATGTGTGTCAGTATGTCTGTCAATGTCTATGTCTATGTGTGTGTCAGTATGTCTGTCAATGTTTGTGTCTGTGTGTCAGTATGTCTGACAGTATATGTGTCTCTGTTTGTATCTGTATGTTGTCAGTATGTGTATCTGTGTGTGTGTATCTGTGTACCTGTATGTAGTCAGTGTGTGTATCTGGGAATCTGCTTGTGTTTCAGTGTGTTTATCTGAGTGTCTGAGTATCTGCATGTGTGTCAGTGTTTGTATCTGTGTGTCTGCATGTGTGTCAAGTTGTGTATCTGTTTGTCATTATGTGTATCCATGTGTCTGTATCTGCACATGTGTCTGTCTGTTAGCGAGTGTGTATATTTGTGCATTTGCATGTATTTCAGTGTGTATCTGTGTATGTCTATCACAGTGTGTGTGTGTGTGAAAGTGTACATATATATATGTACATACATGTCAGCATTCAAAAGCCAACACCACACACAAATACACCCCTGCATTCAAACTCAAACATTACATACAAACACACTCCTGCATTGAAACATTAACACTACATACAAACACACCTCTGTGTTAGCCCCTTAAGGACACATGACATGTGTGACATGTCATGAATCCCTTTTATTCCAGAAGTTTGGTCCTTAAGGAGTTAAACACCAAAATGATATATAAACAAACCACTGCATTCTAAAAAAAACAACACATAAGTGCATGCTTGCATTCAAGCGCCAACACCACATATAAACACACTCCTACATTCACACAAACATACTCCATACGAAAACATGCTTACATTCAAACACACAAACACTGTTCAGTGCTACATACAAGCATGGGAAAATGGTAGAAGCATTGTAGATAGTTATTTACCTTTTGGCCGCCCTTGCTATAGAGGGTTCAAAATTATTCTTGCACTTTAGTTTTGCCACAGCGTTGGGGTGGAGGGCATGATGGCATGGGGAGGAGTGGGGGGGGGGGGGGGAGAGGGTGTCAGGGTCCAGGGGGGTGTGATAATAATATTCCATATTAACTAAGAATGATTGATTGATCACTATTGAGCATATCAAACATTTATAGATAGTTAAGATGGCACCGGTAAGCATATAAGCACACATAGCACATATTACTAGATGCAGGCTTGAAGGCCACAGCTATGCCACAGCTATTAAGAGCTGACACAGCACTATGGCCGTTTATTAAGCTGACACAGCACTACAGCCGTTTGAGAAACTTATGTTGCCATCAAAAAACGTATGTTGCCATCTCTAGAACAGTACAAAGAGAGCTTGTAGATAAGAGATAATTAACCGCACATACCTGGCATGAGTACTGGTGGTCCTGAACCATCTGGCCAACTGCTCGTTCCATCCAGCTGCTTGTACCAATGTCTTTTGCTGGGCTGCACTGATAAGGAACTACTGACTGTCCTTGAAGACAGGTATATAAGACTAAGGGAATCTGGCACTCACTTTGAGAACTACCCACCTTTAATGCGGACGCGTGTTACTGGCCTCTGCTGCTCCCAGAAGAGAGGGTCCCTCCGAGTCTGACTGCTTGAGTTCCCCCAGTTGTGTGCAGCGAGGAGACAACCAAGCCCCTCTAATGGTGATGTATACTTAAGCTGATATATATCTACATACTAAGCTGTTTGAAGTAAATGCATGCAACTACTTAAATGAGAGTAAAACTTACTTTGCATTGGATCCCTTTGTGGGCAATAAAGTTTAGTGTGAATTCTTATATTCAACTTGGTCTCTGTGTGATTTCTCTTTCCTATAACTCAATATACTCATTCCGAACTGGGTTGTGTGCCCGCCAATATCGTTTCAAACCTAATTATGTATTGCTTATTACTTTTTGCATATTGGCGTTCATGAATGTAATGATTAGGCACAACAGGGTGCAAAGCAAATGCTTGCCCAGGGTCAAATCATTATTAAAGAAGGCCCTGATCAGGATAGTTAATAGTGATAGCATTAGCAGGGTAGGGGGATATTAAACAAAGGTCTAAAGCTGAAATGGAGGAACCTAAAGAGTACTTATAGTGAATATATGTCTGTCTATGTGTATAGGATAATGTGAGCATTGTTGCATGTTTGTATTGGAGAATATGAATATAGCTGTCTCTCTGTATGAAGGGGAGAATGTGAGTAGGACTAACTGTTTGTATGTATGGAAGAATGTGGGTATGACTGCCTGTCTGTATGCATGGGAGAGTAGGTGTGCACAATAGTTGTGTCAAGTGTGTCCACGCACACCCTAATCCAAGATGAAATTGTTTTCCCCGTCCCCTGTTTAGGTTCCTTGGGTACTTGTGCAAGAATTTGGGCTAGATTATTATCTTATTACAAATATCATGAGTGTCTCCTCATACATATCACTAGACCAAAAACTAAATGTTCTACCTTGGAATAAGTATTTATAATAAAACAAATTAGACTGTAATATTCTCTGGGTACACACCTTATTGTAATGTGCTGTGCATGTCTAAGCAAGGTAGATGTGGGTATGACTGACTGTGTTAAATGGGAACCAATCCCAATTTATACAATGCATAACAAAAATTATTTCAGCCTTTTGAGACAGATGTTTTAGACAAATGTCTGTAATCACAAAAGATTAGTAGTAAGAATAAAATCCAGGCAGCTAAGAACGCCAAACAAATATAGTATGCCATTAATTTATGTGTTGCTATGAACATTGCTATTTGATTAACAAAGATTAAGAAGAGATGACAAGCTTTCTGAGTTCAGTGAGAGCTTTTCTCTGGACTGCCCGACTGCAGCCAACTGTGCTTGTGGATAAGTGGTACTTATTCATTATAACCTTGGCTTGCATTCCCAGCATTTCAAGAAGCTTTTACCTTTGCCAAGTCTTTCATGTCTCACCTAGGCCTCTGTAGAGTTAAAGCATGTGCCTCGTCCTTGGCCCATTATAGTGCAGGTAGCATAAATGGATCTCACTAAAATGCTACATGTGATTAATTATCCCTAATTCCAATACTGCTATACAGGCAGTGAAATTGATGCATATTAAAATTTGGCAGTGGATTTGCGTGCCTGTAGGAGACCAGCAGGCTAGTATTTAATTCCTGGGGGATTCATTAAATAAATAAATAAACAAACAAACACGAGATGCATCCTGCAAAGAAACTGTCAACTGGTTTGATAATATGTAGCAGAACCTCATCTGATTTAGGGTGTTGTTTCGTTATGCCAGTCATTTTTCATGTCAACCTGAGTGTCACATTTTGCTGAGTTATGCCAGCCTCATTGGTTAGCACATGAATTTTCCATAAGCAAGAAAATTTCTAATTGCATTTCCCATTTCATCATGAGTACGTGTGTGCAATCTAAGGGCAGCCTTGTGCCAGCTATGTGAGTAGGTAGCTACTCTGAATTTCAATTTGGACAGGTATGACATTAGCCCATCACAGTATTTCAGAAGTTTTGCAATGAAGAGAGATGGCAGCCCACAAACTTTTTTACATCTTCATCTATAAAGCATTTTCATGTGTAACTGTAAAACTGTGCTGCATTTAAACTTGAAGTCTCCCTTCTCACTATATTTCTGGCACAGAAACAGTAAAGCCTTTAAAACTACCATATGAAGGTGAAAGGAAAGGCATTCAAAAGATATGAGGGTATATATATATCAGAAAGAAACATTTCATATGGCTTCATAATACCTCACTTCTCAGAGCAAGATGTTCAACAAGCATGGCAAGCTCCCATATATATGATATATAAACATAATCCCTTGAGTTAATATATACATAGAAAATCTTAGTTTCTAAAACGTTTTTATTAATATACAGTTTAAATACATACATAGCAAACAGAACATGCAAAATATCAACATGGTACTTCAGTCTCAAAAATGTTTCCAGATACACCTGCGCTCCGCAGGAGTGACGTATCGATCGGGGGCACCAAGATAGCTAATTTTCACCCACAACGGGACTATGCACAAACTCTCCTCTGATATGTTGGCTCCTGTACTCCTTGAAGTCTTGGGTCTCACGGACTAGACACCCACTACTCCTGCTCAGACATCTACCCAGATCTGGGACCTGACCAAAGTAGTGACATTTGTGCCAAGAACTGGACCCGCAAACGCAGCGGCCCCTGACTGAGAAAGCGGCAGACCACGACCCCCAAAAATGGCAGGAGAAGCCACAGCCCAAGCTGTTTGTTTATGTTTATGCATTTGACATTTTCGAGTTGTTTTATCCCTCTTCCAAGTACTGGGAGATGCCTATTCTGGTGAATGGCATGACACACAGATCCACTCATGCCAATCTAAGTTAAAACAACCTCCCCCCCCCTCAGATGCCCCTTTGGTCAGGGGCGACCACCCCTCTCGAGTAAGCCTTAAATGCATTTTTAATCCTCACTCCTTCTAACAAAGGCAATATTCTTGTAAGGAAAACTCCTATTCACTCTCTGCTGACACAATCATATATTTTAATCATTTTCAGACATCCTCTTGTAATGTGCTAACAACAAGTTAGAAATCTTGCAGCTCATAGAGCCCTATCTCGTCCGGCAACAATCACTAGTAAATTAATCACTTATTCTAAGCATTGTGTTACTTTATTATTGCACAGTAATAACAAGTATTATGTATCAATTCACCTACATCAGGACACTACATACTCTTCAGAGTTGGTGACACCAAAGAGTGTCCTTTGGCTTTGACCTTAGATGGCCCACACTAATTACTTTGTTATTACCCTTCTAGCCTAACTGATCTTCGTACCATTTCTATAGACCTGACCTTACACAGGTATTACACAACTCCTATACCATGATACAAGTATCCTTTATTTCTTCATTATCTATTATTATTTCCTTATATCTATTCCCCTTACACAGCTCTATTTCTGTATCCTGCCTCTCAGGACCTATTCTCCAGCTTCACTCTTCGTATACATTTTCTCCTTACTTCTCATATCGGGCCGCTTCGATCTTAGACAGTATTTGTAAGTAATAGGACCTCCTTCATGACACTATAAAATATATTTAGTGTCGTTACATACTCATCATCATTTGGAATTGGTCTTATAGATGGCCCTCCACCACATTCCATGTTGCCACCCTTCAGTCTGACTACTCTTCCAACCTCTACATTTGCAGAGGTCTACACCGGGACATCCCTATTCCCTAATGGCATTCTAAACATAACTGTTCACTCCAAACATCTGTTACCCCTTTTCAGCGTTATTTCTCCTTCCTGAAGCTCATGACTTACTTTGGGCAATCACTGCCTTCCGCTAAGGTACCTCTACAGACAGCCATCACAAACCCTTCACTCCATACGTTACACATGGCCCTCTGGGGAAACCGCTACGACTGTTACCACACATCAATAGGGCACATAAATATGTTTATAATAAAAAGTACAAAAAAATAATACAAATCTTCCTTTCTACATTTCAATATTACACACAGCCTTGGTAGGCCCACATATGTTCCTCCCATACAGCCCTCTCTCAGAACACTCCCAAGAACCTTGGGCCTCCCACGTAGCAGTTAAAATATCCTGGCCTCCTCGATCTGTCACTAATTTAACTGTTAGTCTTATCCTCACTTCCTATTTCAGGCTCTTACTTCATGCGTTTTATGCTAGTACGATAGGCAGGTGATTTTGATGTGATTGTTGTTTAAATTCTCAGGCTGTTCTTTCGCATTTGTAATTTAGTCAGTGATTCTATTCTTGCTAGGCTTCATGTCATATCAAGTTACATGCATATCATTACGTAACGTCTCTCTATGTCGACTTCTTCCCGGTCGTTGCATATCTGGGGCCGATTGTCAAATATGGTCAACTGTGTCTTTAGTATGCTGTTCAAAATTCCCTCAGTTAGGTTGACAACTGTTGTCACTAGAGTAATTTGGTGTTCTGAGCTCATAGTACTAGTACATAGTACTAGTACATTTTATCTACGTTTCTGGCACAGACTGTTGATAAACAATTGTTCATTGTTAGTAATTGGGAACACAAGTTCTCTAGGGTAACTCTCAGGTTTTGTTTAATTTAATCACTGTACAAGTATTTATTTGCTCTTTATTACATATTCACTTATTACTATCAACTTTCATTTATCATCCAGGTATACGTCTATTTAATCATGTCACTTGTGAATTGTTTCGTATTCCACATTTTCTATCACCACGCAAGTGATTTGCTTTTACGATAATACCTCCCTATGTACAACAATCACTTGCTCTACACAATGCTATAATTAGCTTGGTCTGGCTGCTAGGGTACCCTAGGTGGCCATAGGTAGTTTTTGGCCTCCTGTGCCATTACATCACTGTTCCGTGAGGCCAACTCAGCAAAGGTATTTCGCCCCTCAGGCCAAATCATAGTTACTGCCTTGCTTCTCTGCCCTCTTGGCAAAACAGTTAGGGCCTCATAAGTCACAGCCAACTTATCCTATATGTCACGGCTAGTAATGTGGCCCAGCACGCAGAAACTATGTAAACATATACATAAGTAAGAAAAGGAAAATAACAGGATAGAGCGTAAACCGGACCTTAGAATGGCCGGACTAATACGCTAGAGACAGAGAATGGTCAAAGGGAAAGCCGAGGTCAAGGAAGCCAGAAAATACTCAATACCGATAAAACAAGCCAAGTCAGGGAAACCAGAGATCAGAATAACCAGGGAAACGCCAAGGATCAGGATACCAGGAAATCAGAAACACGAAAATAGCACTTTCAGGAAACCAGGAAACTGAAACCACGACAGGGCAAAGTACTAGGAAAAGCTAAGGGTTTAAATACCCCTCTCTAGGCTGTGATTGGTCAGAGGGCGACCTCTGACCCCAAAACGTGCGTGTGCGTTGACGTCGTGATGTCACACACACGTTAGTATAATTCTCGGGGGTGGGGCTATCCATAGACGCGACCACGTGGTCGGCGCCATATTGGATTCGGGCGTGATGCCCGGAAGAACTAAGTGCGCGGTTCCCGGCTCGCCGACGAGCAGGTAAGCTCATGTAGTTGGTGCGGTCGTGCCGGTCGGGCACGACCGTGAGGCTCGGCGGGCCGGTGACCGCAACAATATATCGCTTTAGCTCTCATTGAGAGGCCAACACCCCGCCACAACGCTCAGTGGCAAACCTACCCCATAGGCCAAATCATATGTAGAGCCTCTCATCACCACTTCATAACTAGTTAGGTTCCCAAGTCACCAATTTAGCTTAATCGTTTTGCCATTTGGCTTGATAAGGGTCAGCCAGTACCTGGGTGTTATACAGTATCTCCCATTAACAAACTGTTTCTCTTTCAGGTATGGTTATAATGTTGATAAATATTTAAATATTGGTTATGTAATGTCAACACTTAATAAGTTGTAAACTATTAAACTTTTGCCCTCTTATAACAGGCCTACCCGAACGTCGGTTCCCGCACACCACAACCGACTTATGCCACTGCTACTATAACTCAGCTTATTGTCCCCAACCACAAATAGAAGGCTGAGCATGGGGGTGAAGCCTGGAATTGTGGGAGGGGTTATTTTGCCTATAAATATACAGGCTTCCCCTTCCTCTGTGCTGTTGCTGCCTGGTTCAGCCCATCCACCGCTTCTTTTATCAAACCATTCAATATGGTTGGCCCTCTTTTTACAGGCCTACCCGAACATCAGTTCCCGCACACCACAACCGACTTATGCCACTACTACTATAACTCGGCTTATTGTCCCAGACCACAAATAAATATATATATATATATATATATATATATATATATATATATATATATATATATATATATATATATATATATATATATATATATATATATATATATATATATATATATATATAGTAAAATTAATGCACTGTCTTAAATGTCAGGGCCAAGCACAGATACAATAAAAATCCATATATGTGTCCATATATACATATTAGGTGGGTTGGTGAGGGTTGTCAAGCACAGGCCTAATGTAACAGCCACCTCTTGATATGTTGCTATGCATTCGATTATTATTACATTTGTTATACTTAAGATTGCATCGTTAAACAGGTATTTTTTGTGATATATTTAGTAACATAAGTTTACTTCTGAATTAAAATATATATATATATATATATATATATATATATATATATATATATATCCTTATCAAAGATATCTTTCAAGAAGCGCTACGTTTTATTTGCCAGCACTAAAGCACTATCAGGATTATTCACTAAAGTGAGAATTGAAAGTGAATTCGAAGTGAGTTTTATATTTAAGACTCAAGTACCAACTGGATGCCTTTTCCATTTTCATTGGCTTTGAATTTTCACTTTAGTGAATAACCATTTATATAACAACTTGAAGTGCTTTAAAGCAGAGTCAGACAATGACAGCAGAGGTTATGCAGTACTGAATCACAAAATAACACAGTATTTTTTTTTTTACATTTGCTGCAAGTTTTAAATTAGAATTTTGCCAGCAGCTAATTAGCCATTCCTTTTTTTAATTACCGGTTGTGGGAACAGATCTGCTGACTATAATTACTTTCATTTAAAGGAGGGGAGAGAAGATGTTACATAAAGCCAGGGTTGCATTTTTTTTTTACCATTCAGGTGATTTGTAGAATATTATAGTTTAACCCCTTAAGGACACATGACATGTGTGGCATGTCATGATTCCCTTTTATTCCAGAAGTTTGGTCCTTAAGGGGTTAATCATCTAAGAAAAACAGTAAAAAAAATATCACTTTGAGGATAAACTAAGCAATGCCAATTCTATAAGCAAAGCAGATTTGAGAGCTAAAATTTTAATTTAAACCCAAGTTTTAAAAAAAATCTGGGTTAAAAAAAAAAAGAACAATCAGAATCAGTTGGCTGAAAGTGAAAGTTTCAACTAGGTCACAACTTCAGTGATTCACTAATTAGTAACCAAATGGATGTTGAACCAAATGGAACATAACCAAAATTTAGATAACACTGCTCAAGATTTGCTGCATTACACATTATGTAAAAGTGATAAACGTGACGAATCAATGATTTCCTAATTTACCACCCTTCAAAGATAAGAAACCAGTTCGGTACAGTTATTATCACTCGAATTCAGGGATTTAATAAACTAGTCAGGGCGCTAATGTCACAGGGTCGTACCCCAACTTGCAGGAATGGCTAATCCCACAAACAGAGGCCGGTCCTTGGAGTGGCCTAACGTAATGTTAATAAAGATAAAGACAGAGTCAGAAATAGCCAAGATCAAGAGTATAGAAATACAGATAAACAGAATAACAAGATGGGTCAGGATACCAGATATACTCAAGGACAGAAACAAGCCGGGTCAGGAAACCAGAAATAGACAAAAACAAATACAAGCTGATGTCAATTTCAAAATATATCAAGAGAATCTTACTAAAAGCACTAACACGTATCAGAAACCATGATAAGGGAATAAAAAAGAGTCAAATTAGCATTGAATAGGCTAAGAATGCTTCGGATTAGTCCTTGTAATCTCTGTGACTCCAAAATGTTTGATAATAGGGTCGCATGGATGATGTGGTCACTTTAAGTGCAGGTGTGACGTCAAGACATTTGATTTTATAAAGATGCGCCATTTAAACAGGCAACATCTAATATTATGCAGGGAATAGGATTTTGGCCTGTGTGGACAACTGTCAGGGTGGTAGTCCGGTGCCCGGAACCCAGACAGTGTCCAGGTGGCGGCGCATGGACCGGGACCCATAATGCCTGATGAAGTGGGAGTCTTCAGCGTGGAGGTGGATTAGCAGGGTCTGGTGCAGGGTAACCGCACGCCCCCTGGTGTTGAGCACCAGCGTTTGTGCAGCCACAACCAGAACCCTGATTCAGCTTTTGCGGATCCAAGGAACTAGGAGCTAGGAAATAAGCAGACCTCCCAGGAGCTGTATAGGGAGGCTCTGCAGCAAGGGTGTATCCAGTACTAGAAACAAGACAAAGCTAGAACAGGCACCAAACATGAAAACAAGACATAACTAGTAGAACCCAGAACCAGAGAAGGATAGGAAGCTAAACCCAGAACATGACACAATACATAAGGGAACATTAACTAAACATGGGCATGACGGGACAGGGCTGAACATGGACAGGTATATACAAACTAAGACACGACAAGATAACATAGGCAAAACAAGAGGAGAAATAACTAAGTACTACATATGGAAATCATGGGGGTTTAGTCACACTATATGATCATACATTGCATAAGCCTGCCAACAACGCCAATGTACCCCATATCTGGCAGGTCCTACACTGCCTAATGTATGCTAAAACAACCACAGATTAAGAACACATATATAGCACTTACCTGCAAGAAAGGACAGAAGCTTTGAGCCGCTGCCTGCAGGAACTCCAACACATAATGAAAGCTGGAAACATAAGGGTGTGGCACATAAAACAAACATTTAAAGGAAACCTGGAGACTGGGAAATCCAGGGACGAACTATAGGAATGAACCCAGAAATCCCAGCATAAAGAAAACCAGACACAGAATAGAAAACCAAAAACCAAGAAATATTAAACAAGAATAGCAAAAGGAGTACTGGATACCAGAAGCCATTACCAGAATGATCCGCAACCAGGAACAGAACGTGACAACAACAGAGGGAGCTGTTCACCGGCCCGAATGGTAAGTATTTCCTGTTCAGGCCGCACGGGCAAGTGGAGTGTTTGGGCTACGCGACTCGATGAGTGGAGCATCAAGGCCACAGAAAACGCTTATTCTGCTCAACGAGGGCCAGGAGCAGGTATGTTTGTGATAGCTAGTTGCCATTTATGCTGTTATCCCCATTAAGTATGCTTTCAAATTTATGAAAAGTGGAAAATATACTGTACCATCCCCAAACATGCTCTTACTAATTTATTTTAATCATATCTGACCATATCTAAGCCATATAAATCATCACCCCCAATCATTATCCTATTTGATAAAATTGTTACCCTTTCATGTACATGAAAACTTTGTATTGTCTTGATAAAGTTGATAAAGGGAGTGGGCAACACTTGGTTTGAATTCTTAAGAACAGAAAAGATAGAGTACTGTGAGTATTAACCCCTTAGTGACCAAGGACGTATAAAGTAGGTCCGACAAAAAATGGTCCTTAAGGACCGCCGACGTACATGATACATCCGCTGGGAATTACAGCGCTAGAAGCGATCATGATCACTTTCAGCAGCATTAATGGTATTGCAGCGATGCCTTGATCTCGAGGCATCACTGCAATACCCCACCTCACTGCCTGGCCGCCTGAGAACACTGGGTGATCACTCCCTCCGGGAGCATTCACTTCCGGGTTGATCCACGTAGAGCCCGGCAGTGAGGCAGAGCATCCGAAGCCATCAGGCAGGCTTCTGATGCTTTGCCTATAATGAGTGCCTCGAGGGGTCAAGGCACTCAGTAAATATATAAAAATAATAATAATAATTATCTAAATTAAAAAAAAAAAATGCCTGAACTGACAGGAAGTCCCCCTGCTGGTGAAAAAAGTTCAAAAAAAGTTCAACAAAATTAAAAATAAAAGGTAATACATTAAAAAATATATATATGTATATATGATATATATATATATATATATATATATATATATACATGTATAATATCTATATATACTATGTATATATATATATATATATATATATATATATATATATCTTATATAACATCATACTAACTGTAATTTGTATTAATATATACATATATTAATATAAAAATACACTTAGATCAAAATTACACAGGTATATATATAATATATATAATAACTATATATAATGTACATATATACAGTTGCAAGAAAAAGTATGTGAACCCTTTGGAATGATGTGGATTTCTGCACAAATTGGTCAAAAAATGTGATTTGATCATCATCTAAGTCACAACAATAGACAATCACAGTCTGCTTAAACTAATAACACACAAAGAATGAAATGTTGCCATGTTTTTATTGAACACACCATGTAAACATTCACAGTGCAGGTGGAGAAAGTATGTGAACCCTTGGATTTAATAACTGGTTGAACCTCCTTTGGCAGCAATAACTTCAACCAAACGTTTCCTGTAAAACGTTTCCTGCAGATCAGACGTGCACAATGGTCAGGAGTAATTCTTGACCATTCCTCTTTACAGAACTGTTTCAGTTCAGCAATATTCTTGGGATGTCTGGTTTGAATCGCTTTCTTGAGGTCATGCCACAGCATCTCAATCGGGTTGAGGTCAGGATTCTTTCTGGGCCACTTCAGAAGGCGTATTTTCTTCTGTTTAAGCCATTCTGTTGTTGATTTACTTCTATGCTTTGGTTCATTGTCCTGTTGCAACACCCAACTTCTGTTGAGCTTCAGCTGGTAGACAGATGGCCTTAAGTTCTCCTGCAAAATGTCTTGATAAACTTGGGAATTCATTTTTCCTTCGATGATAGCAATCTGTCCAGGCCCTGATGCAGCAAAGCAGCCCCAAACCATGATGCCCCCACCACCATACTTCACAGTTGGGATGAGGTTTTGATGTTGGTGTGCTGTGCCTCTTTGGTAGGGTGTTCTTTGGTAGTAGCAGAGAAATTATCTATACACCAAAACTGCTTCATTAAGCTAAAGTTGTATAGTCGACTATAGTGTCCATTTAAGGAAACAAGTAGGACAATGCATGACAGTGCACATGTTGTATTGACAAATCCTTTTGCAGTAAAGCTTTAAACATTAAGTGTACCTAATTTGTTTAAAGTGAAAGTTACCACAACAATGTTATGTTCAATGAATCACTGCTGCCCCTTTTAAGTTATTTTATGCAGGATATTATAACAAAACTCGTTATTAAACAGGTCAACTGAAAATAACTGATGTAGTCACCGATAAGGCAAGACTTAATATAAAATAGTAAAAGAGCAAATAAGAAAATGGATTAACAGTGCAATTCAAACTTTTCTTATTTACCATTAAAACGATGTTTCTATTTTCCTTTCTAATTTTACCCATTGACATTTCAGGATACAGTTTAAAATGCCTTTAAAGCAGCCTGGAGAACTGATGTATCTTTAACACACTAATTACTCAAGTTAGACCAAATGAGTGGTTAATGAGTATGTCTGGCTGTAGGCAATGCGGGAGGATTGTACATGCATCTTTATTCCACTGACAACAGATAGTTCTTAATGAGCGATTGTAACAATAAAACACAAGGCACACCAGGGACCTGCAGCAAACATATAACTGACAGATCACCATAAGTAATATTGTTAGATATTAACGCCTTAAATAGAGCTTTAGGCACTAATTGAAATTTGTGAAACAAAGGTGTCCTTTGCATTTAAGTATACTGGAATGATATTGCGTTAATGAAGGTTTCTCATGACAAAGTGTCAATTCTAACATATTCTGATGTTAAA
The DNA here is from genome assembly GCF_036172605.1 of Pelobates fuscus. Lineage (NCBI taxonomy): Eukaryota > Metazoa > Chordata > Amphibia > Anura > Pelobatidae > Pelobates > Pelobates fuscus. The sequence goes on along the minus strand of NC_086321.1, from coordinate 141,856,066 downwards.
ACAATCAGCATATTGTTTTCTCTTATCGTGGTTGCTTATAAATCTATCAAAGAAAACTAAGCTTCTCACAATTGGTCTATAGGACCTTCATACTTCAATATTGTTATAGTTTGTGGACTCCCTCCAGGGACCCTATGCACTAAATTACCTTGTTACTCTTGGAAGCTAGTGAGATTTTTTTTTTTTTTTAAGGTTCCCACAGCACCATTTGAAATGTTCGACCCTTCATCTGATTGACCGCATGTTAGCAGGTATCCCAGTCTTTACCTTTTAAAAGATTATCCAATGTAGTATATTATTTTCTCATACTTCGTTTTCATGAAAACATGACCTGGCAACTGTTTATTTGTCACAGGTTTAAATCAGACTTGAGAGTGCATTTAGCAGGATGTCACATGTTTATGCAGTATTTCACTATCCATTAAGGCTTTCTTGTATCCTGTATATGGGTGGGATGATAAGCTTATCTTCTGCAGCCAGGGCTTTATCAATGACACATCATACTTAGATCATACTTAGATGTCAAGTCCCATCTCCCACTGTATTGCTGGCTTTTGAGATTAACTGAAGCCCCAACAAATAGAATTGGTAAAATGATACTGTAATAGGGTAAGAATAAAAACAAATTTGGAGACAACACTTTTAAGGGGGTGAAAAATAAATAACAACAAAATCTGGGAGATAATAAATATTCTGTTGAATAAAAAGTGACAAAAGCCCTGCTTGTGAAAGATTAAATTCTCTGAGATTTTCTTTTATAACTGCAGCTGGATTGTCAGGTGGCTCTTTCAGTTTTGCTGTTTGTATCTAATGAAAGAGCCACCTGTTTTTATTTGAGTATATCCTCCAATTGTTTGCTGTCATGTGGATTGGAGGCAGCCTGAGGACCAACTTTGATGACTTATTACAATTGGCATATGGTAGCATAACCATACTTTCTTCTTAGTCATTCAGTTTATGGAAATTAGTTGAGCATAAGTGTATTAAAATACACAATGCTTTGTTTGGTATATTATCATATTGATACCGGAGAAACTGACGGAAGCGAAGTACAGAGAGATGGACACAGGTTTCTTCAGGAAGGAAGAGATTCTTTATTGGAACACCGATCGGGACTCAGAGGGACTAACGTCACCAAAATACAACAAGTTCTGAGCCCCGGACAATAGTGCAGGCTCCTTATATAGGCACATAACTCCTCCCATATTAAGCTCCACCCGCACATTCTCTTGACCAATCAATACAAATAAGAATTAACTTCCTGCTTGACCGCATGGCTTGTCCAGCACAATGGAGGAGGGGAATACTACATCCTGTATTCTTGCACATGCTCCGTACACTACTGATCGTATCTTGCCTCGTGCAACCAACTGATCGATACGTCAGCATATGCACGTACACATGCCACGTGGTAATCTCGGCCTACTAAATTTATTTTTACCGAGATTCCACCACATTCCCCCCTTTGATGCCTCTTGATATTTCACAATTACTTGAGGCATCACTTAACCTTAGTTTGCATACACCGCAAGTTACCTTGAACCAGACCAGACTTAACTTATGCTGTGAATCTTCAACACTCATCTTCCTGCATTGGTTCTCCCTGATCTAGAGCCTCATATTTATAAATTGCCATTATCTGTGCAGCAGCCTTCCTCTCTGCTATATTTTCTATCAGGCTTTGCACAGACCTAACTACTAAGGGTATAAGACACGGCAGGAGTAGACACAACATTAAAATCAGTAGGACTCCACCTACCACTGCCTTAAGCCCTCCAAACCACTCATACCAGCTACCAAACCAACTACTTGGATTATACCCTTTCCATACCTGAGTAGGCACATGCGCTAGTTTAACCATATGGCTAGTAAGCTCAGCTATTGCTTGCCCTTCGTCATCTATTTGAAGACAGCAATTGCTCAGGTTAAACTTCCCACATACACCTCCCTCTACTGCCAAAAGGTAATCCAAGGCTAATCTATTTTGGTAGACTGCTGTCCTCATCCTGGTATTGTGCTTCGCTCGAAGATTGAGCGCTTGTGATGTCTCGTTAGTAATAATCTCAACCACCGCCTGTAATCTTATAATACGGTTGAGCATATAAATAGGGGTTCTATAACCAAAGGTACCATCTTCTGCCCACGTGGCTGGCCCATAATAATCTATAATACGCTGGGGAGGCCATTCATTATCTTCCCAGGCGCCTATTTCTATGGGTCCCCTTTTCTTCCTATGATTCACATCATACACTTTAACACCTAAAGTCTCACCTGTTTCAATAGGTAACAAGAAGAAGGATGGTTTGAGCATACCCAACACACATGCCCCTTCCCAGTCCTGTGGCAACTCCGAATAGGCTTTCTTACCACAGATCCAGTACAAATTTGCTGGGGCTCTCCAGGTAGATGTGATGGATAGATCAAACCACACATCCTTTAAATTGGCGTATCTAGCAAACGGGTTAGATGGTTCTGAGACATTTGAAGCCGACCACCAAGTTGTATTCTTTGTATCATCATCATAAGCTTTTTGCCCTAGACAAGTTAATTCTCCTACAGAAGTATTATACATTATTCCTTTCCTTGCTATGCAAACATAACCTATGATGGAGGTCTTTAATCTCCACTCAGATTTACCTCTAACACTCATATGATAATCAGCTTGTGAAGATATTAATTGGTCAACTGCCTCAGAACCGGACATTACCTCCTTTGCTTCCCAAGGCCATTGGTCTCCCATGTTAGTACCTCCACACACATAGCAGTTGGTAACATTAAGACTACCGGCAATACTTTCGGCTAAATCAATGAACAGGTTTTTAGCATTATGGGGGATCTTATTATCTATACTCATCTCTTCATAAAAGGAATGGTATACTTGATGAGTTTGGGAGGATACCGTATCAGTCTCTATCCCTATAAACAATACTGTCCCAGGATCTAAACCCGTCCCATATATTTGAAACCCAAATAAATTACCATATTTGTCTAAGAACTTGTCGGGGTTATTTATAAGTATATGGACTGGATTGCATTCCATAGACTTACAATATGGGCTGGTAGGCAACTTAGTCACTATCATGTCCTTGTCTACTGTCTGTCCCCAAGTTGCCCACCCCACACAAGACCAATATGGGCAAAAGTTATAATCTCTATTTGGGCATCTAGGACTCACATATTTATTTTTACTACTGGGACAAATATATTTATCATTAGACCCATACGTCCTCTCCCATCTAAGATCCCCACATACATTCCACGGCTTACTACCACTTGATATCGCCTTACACGCATCAAACAGCAGAACACCCGAAGAATGTACGGATTCTAATACTGTCTTGTTAATTAGGGTCCCTGAGGATCTCCATTCCTGAGAGTCAACCAAATTGTACGAGGTTGATACTCCGGACTGAAGCACTTAGGTTCTCCTACTCCTAAATGGCACACACTATATTCTATATTTAGGTATCTACATCTCGATACATCTCCTTTACACTCGTATTGTGAATGCCAAATTAGGGTTTGGGAAATATGGTTACCTGTTCTTGTAGTCTTAATGCATACCTCACAGCTAGGAGTGTTGGTACCTCTACCTTCCTGAATATAAAAATACATATAAATAAACATTATCAAGAACACATCTTTCGTCGTCATCCTCAGTCTTCGTCCGTGCGAAGGCACCTCAGCTTCCAGGATGTAAGGGCTGCAGGGAATGGAGTTCTGCTCGTCTTCACAGGAGTCCCTTCGAGACTTTCCCTGGCTTATATACTATACGTCGGTGGGCGGACAGGCTTTATTATGGCCTTCTCACTCGCGCACCAAATCCCTGAAACAATAAAATTTTGTAATCCACAAAAGTTCCTCGTTACTCTGACTGAGTCGTGCGTTTTAACCGGATCTTGCAGGGATTCTCTGGATCTGCTGTAACTTGCCAAGAATCGACTGCTGCTGGTTTAACCCTGGAGTGATGTATCCACGGAGTCACTTTGGCTACTTTTATCGCTGTAGGGGTAGACAAAAGAACAACATAAGGACCTCTCCACTTGGGCCCTAACGGTACATTATTCCACTCTTTAATCCACACTTGGTCTCCTGGATGGTAACTATGAACAGGGGGATAAATATTCACAGGTAATCTATCTTGTACCCATTTCTGTACCTCCTCCATAGTCTTACCCAACTCTACAACCTGCTGCCGGGTAATTCCTTCTCCCAACTGACTCAAGTCCCCCCTTAAGTTACCAAGTACGGGAGGTGGTCACCCATACATGATTTCAAAAGGAGAGAGGCCCATCCTTCTGGTAGGGGTACTGCGGATTCGCAATAAAGCTATGGGTAAGAGAACGTTCCACTTAAGTTGGGTTTCCTGACACATTTTAGCCAACTGATTCTTAATAGTTCTATTCATTCTCTCTACCTTACCAGAACTCTGGGGTCTATATGCCGTATGAAGCCTCCACTTTATACCAAGCATATGAGTCAGTTGTTGTAGGCACTGATGAACAAAAGCTGGACCATTGTCCGATCCTATAGAGCAAGGTAGTCCATATCGGGGTATTATTTCTCGTAGCAGGAATCTCACAACTTCTCCTGCTTTCTCTGTACGAGTAGGACATGCTTCTACCCAGCCTGAATAGGTGCACACAATTACCAGCAGGTAACGATGTCCACCCGATTTAGGCATCACTGTAAAGTCAATTTGTAAATCGGACATGGGGAGTCCCCCCATAAACTGGACTCCTGGTGGCTTTACTGGTCCTTGTCTTGCATTATTTTTAGCACACGTTACACATCTTCGTACAATGGCCTGAGTCAAGTTGGACAATCTTGGTATGTAGAAATGTTTTCTGAGAGATTCTTTTGTGCTGTCTCTCCCAGAATGTGTCCCGTTGTGATAATTTTGGACAATTTCTACCGCTAGTGATGCTGGAATGACTATTCTTCCATCTTCTAACTGATACCATTTGTTCTCCAAATACTTTCCAGGTTCAGTCTTTAACCACTCCTCTTCTTGAGCTGTATAAACTGGAGTCCATTGAGACAGTGGAGTTGGTATAAGAGCAGCTATATGCCCCACATACTCTTGTCTTCCCGATTCAGCGGCACGCTTAGCTGCACTATCTGCCATCCGATTTCCCTTGGTTACATCACCATCTCCTCTCAGATGCGCTCGACAATGTATGATACCGACTTCTTTCGGCTCCCACACTGCTTCCAATAGTTGTAGGATTTCAGCTGCGTACTTGATTTCTTTGCCTTCTGAATTCAATAGTCCTCTTTCTTTATACAAAGCTCCGTGGGCATGAGTGGTTAAAAACGCATATTTGGAGTCCGTGTAGATGTTCACTCTTAAACCTTCAGCCAATTGTAACGCTCGTGTCAGTGCTATCAATTCTGCCTTTTGTGCTGATGTTCCTTTCGCCAGTGGCCGAGCTTCTATCACCTTGTCTATTGTTGTTACTGCATATCCTGCATAGCGGATCCCTTCTTTCACATAACTACTGCCGTCGGTATAATATTGAACATCGGGGTTCTGGATGGGAAAATCACGAAGATCTGGTCTACTTGAAAATACTTCATCCATTACTTCCAAACAATCATGTTGACTTTCAGTAGGTTGTGGCAAAAGGGTAGCTGGATTTAAGGTGTTTACAGTCTCTAAATACACTCTCGGGTTTTCACACAACATTGCTTGATACTTGGTCATACGGCTATTACTAAACCAATGATTTCCTTTGTAATCCAACAACGTCTGTACTGCATGTGGGACTCGTACATAAAGTTCTTGACCCAGAGTGAGTTTATCGGCTTCAGCTACTAGCAGGGCGGCTGCAGCTACTGCTCTTAGACAAGGTGGAAGTCCGCTGGCCACTGCATCCAGTTGCTTAGACATGTAGGCAACAGGTCTTTGCCATGATCCCAAGTACTGTGTCAATACTCCCACAGCCATTCTTCTTTGCTCATGTATATACAGGTAGAATGGTCGTGTGTGATCAGGTAGACCTAATGCTGGGGCACTCATCAAAGCCTTCTTCACATCTTCAAATGCCGTTTGCTGTTCTTGAGTCCATAAGAAGGGGTCGTGCTCTGTACCTTTGATAGCTGCATACAGAGGTTTTGCCAGTATCGCGTAGCTGGGAATCCATATCCTACAGAAGCCTGCTGCCCCCAAGAATTCTCGCACTTGTCTTCTATTCTTGGGTATCGGTATTTGGCACACAGCTTCTTTTCTCTCTGGCCCCATAATTCTTTGACCTTCAGAGATATGGAATCCCAGATATTTGACAGTTGGCAAACACAACTGAGCCTTCTTTCTAGACACCTTGTATCCTGCCTTCCAGAGAATGTGTAGTAGATCGTACGTTGCTTGCTGACATATTTCCTTTGTAACTGCTGCTATCAACAAGTCATCTACATACTGTAACAATACACACTCTCCTGGGATGGACTCGAAATCCAGTAGATCTTGACTTAGAGCTGAACCAAATAGGGTAGGTGAATTTTTAAACCCTTGGGGCAGTCTTGTCCAGGTCATTTGGCGTTTTGAGCCCGTTACAGCGTTCTACCATTGGAAAGCGAAAATACATTGACTTTCTGCAGCAATTCGGAGGCAGAAGAAGGCATCTTTGAGGTCTAAGACTGTAAAGTAAGTAGCCCCACCCGGAATTAAAGCAAGCAGGTTATATGGATTGGGTACAACTGGATGTATACTAACAACCGCATCATTGACTGCTCTCAAGTCCTGCACAGGTCGATACTCATCTGTACCGGGCTTTTGAACAGGCAGCAATGGGGTGTTCCAGGGGGAAGTACAGAATTTTAGGATACCATACCGTATGAACTTATCCAGATAAGATTGGATGTTCTTCTTAGCCTTCTGCGGGATGTGATATTGTCTTAGGCTCACTGGATAAACCCCAAGTTTTAGTTCAATTTTAATAGGTGGAATATTGCGGGCCAGTCCTGGTGGGTTGTTCTCTGCCCAAACTCCTGGGTTTTGGCTAGTCAACGCTGTATAAAGTTGCCACTCTTCTTCCTTTGGTACGGATAATGTCATAATACCTGAAGGTCCATTAAACTTTAAGGATGTTGTTCCATTGGGTAGGAACGTAATCTGTGCTTGTAATTTAGATAGCATATCACGTCCCAGCAATTGGACTGGACATTCAGGCATATAAAGGAATTGATGTTTTACTACGTGGCCTCCCAATGTACAGAGTCGACTTTTAAGAACCGGTTTTTCAGCACTTCTCCCAGTTGCTCCTATCACAGTAATAGTCCTTCCAGATGGAGGAGCAACTAGATTAGTCACCACTGAATGTTCAGCACCAGTGTCGATCATGAACGCACTCCTTTTTCCCCCTATTGATACATCGACCATAGGCTCCGCTCGACCAAGGGGGATGGAGCCCGGTCGGTATCAATAGTCCTCCATGACCGTGTCAGCCAATCCTACAAAGTCCCTGCCTTCTCTATCGCGGGACCTTTGCGCTGCTGGGAAATACCTATCTTCTCTAACACTTCCTCTGTTCCCATTGCTCCCTCTATTACCATTACTCCCTCCGGGGCCTCCTCTACCTCTCGCTCTGCCTCTAAAGTTTCCATAACCTGTCCTAGGTCTGTCTCTCTCACACTGTTCTCTTCGCGGACACTCATTTCTCCAATGCCCTTCTTCCCTACAGTATGCGCACTGATTTCTACTTAGAGGTTCCTCATTCCACTTACTATCGCCTCTATCTGGGCCCCGTCTATCTACGCCTGCGATTGCTACCGCTAGCATATCTGCCTTTCTACGCATCTTGCGCTCTTCCTCTTTCTTACTTTCTGTTTCCCTGTTCATATACACCTTATTCGCTACCTCCATTAGTTGAGTGATAGACATACCTGCAAACCCTTCTAACTTCTGTAGCTTGCGCTTAATATCTCCGTAAGCTTGGCTGACAAAGGCGGAGTTCACCATTCGGGAATTATCTGCGTCTTCCGGATTAAAGGGGGTATAAAAGCGGTATGCCTCCAATAATCGGTCATAAAAGACACTGGGCGCTTCATCACTTTTCTGAATCACCTCAACTGTCTTCGACATATTAATGGCTTTCTTTCCTCCAGCTTTCATGCCAGCAATTATAGCGTCTCTATAGGCTCTGAGTTGAACCATATCAGCACCATTTACATTCCAGTCGGGGTCGGTGTTAGGATAATGTGTTGCGGCCCATGCTGATGGATTGGCTTGATTCAAAGCACGGGCTTTATCCTCTAGCGCTTTAATGGCCGCTTGATTAATTCTTGTCCTTTCCTCATTATTGAACAAAGTCATTAATAACTGCTGGCAATCAGCCCATGTCGGGTTATGTGTCTGAACTATTGAGGTGAACAGATCGGTCATAGCTTGTGGTTTCTCAGTGTACGAGGAATTGTGGGTCTTCCAATTTAAGAGATCGGTAGTCGTGAACGGGACATATACGAAGACTGGGTCAGCATGTGCCATTTGACCTGCGGCATCGATATAGGCTGACCCGGGATTCAGACGAAGAGGCATCTGATAATGTTTTAATTGTTGGGTACCGGTCAGTTGTCGGGTTAGTATGGGGCTACGTGGAGGGGCGTCAGTTAGAGGTTCCGGTCGGGGGGTAATAAAACATGAGGGTGTGGGAGCTTGGTTTTGGGAAAAGGTAGTAAATAAAACACTTCGAGCCGAGCTAGAAGAAGCTTGACCGGAAGTCTGAAGTGGCGCCAAATCAGGATATTCAGATCTAATGGGGGTTGGCTCTGGTTCCGGAAGGGGAGATTTAGTACGAGAGGGGGTGGATTCTGTACTGGAGGAGGAAGCGGAAGTAGATGAGGGCAATGGGGGAAGGGGTGCAGGACTTCCTGCATTTGCGTCACTTCCTCTTAAAGGAAAGTAAGGGGGCGGCAAAGGGATCTCGGACTCAGGGGGCGTGTCCAAAATGGGCCTAACACCAGTCCTAGTGGACAAACAAGTCCTAGCCACCATGAGGCGACATTGCTCCTCGAGGCATGTCTGAATCCATTTTGGCGAGTCATTTACGGCCTGTCTCCAACAATCAATATAAGGAAACTGCCCGTAAAGTTCAGGCCTACCCGATACAGCCACGTGTAAGCGCTGTACCAGAGTTGGATCCAAACTGCCACGTGGCGGCCATGCCGCAACCAAAGTAGGCCACTCCCTAGTACACAAAGTGACCAAACGTACAGGAGACATTTTAACCCCAAAATCACATGTTTTGAATCCCTTTTTAAAATTCTTCACCATACAACCTAAGGGATCCGGAATCGTTGACTGCGACGCGCCCATACTTATCAATGGAACGTCGTTGACAACGAATACTATGCACGCGTACTATTCAACAATCACACCCGTTTCCTCTGGCAACAGCACCACGTGGTACGGTTACCAAGTGAAACGTACACAATAACACAATAAACACTCAGGGAATTCCCGTACACGCACAGCTGTTACACCAGTCACTAGATAATCAATATTATGCCCTTTGGCGAAACTATACAGTCACCCACGCTATAATTCTCTATATACGAATTACCCGTCTATAACACACCCCAGTAACATCGTCTTTTACAAATAGCGGTTACAGTACGGTTAGCATAGGTCAAAGCACAATTTAAGGTCACAATACAATTATTAGTGGTTATGGTGTTAAACATGCAATAGACGACAATGATTAGTACTTATATACAGTGTCAGTAAATATACAGGGTTATGGTACCGTGCACTATAATACAGCAACACACTATTAACACTCTCGCTAGACGGCTGAGCTCGCGCTATCTAACAAGATATACACTTTACTAAACAATCTTTATCACATTTACAATTCCCAACTAAACTATTGGCCAGTACCTTGAATGGACTACCAAAAACAATCTACATACGTTTTGGTTAGCCACACTGCCCAAGCACCACATATAGCGAGCTAGAGGACCGAATTTACACAGACGCCTCTTAGTCGATTACTATCAAAAATCTAGTGGGTTCCAAATTTACACGCCTTCCCACTTAGCCAAGATAGGTTGAGAGCTAGCGAACCGAATTTACACAGACGCCGCTTAGTCTCCCGGTCCCTCCGACCTAGCGAACAAAATATACACCCTAGAACGCTAGTCTAGACAAGACACCGGTGTCCGGCTAGGGCTATTTACACCAGAGCCCCGCCTGACTAACAAAATCAAACGGTCTGACTAAAGAGCGTTCGATCGAGCGGTGCGCCTTCGCTCCTTCCCTCCGACAGAGGGGGCAGATTCCATACACAATTCAAACCCCTTATGGGCCTACCGCACAATCGGTATACCCCTAGTGGGTCTGCCGTCTAAAACAGCAGTTGTCTTACCTCCTCGTTCCTGAACCTGAGTTCACACTCATCGACGGGGACACCCCAGCACTTCTTACGTAGAGGCCGATGATCTCCTGGACAACAGACCAGTGGCGCCGAGACGAATGGAGGTCCCCGCAGAAGTTCAGGGGTGCAGCCGTAGAGAACGTGGGCAAAGATAGACCGTCTCACGCCTCTGCCTCTCAGCTACCGTTGAACGATGAGCTTCCCGGCCAATGCACCAAATGATACCGGAGAAACTGACGGAAGCGAAGCACAGAGAGATGGACACAGGTTTCTTCAGGAAGGAAGAGATTCTTTATTGGATCACCGATCGGGACTCAGAGGGACTAACGTCACCAAAATACAACAAGTTCTGAGCCCCGGACAATAGTGCAGGCTCCTTATATAGGCACATAACTCCTCCCATATTAAGCTCCACCCGCACATTCTCTTGACCAATCAATACAAATAAGAATTAACTTCCTGCTTGACCGCATGGCTTGTCCAGCACAATGGAGGAGGGGAATACTACATCCTGTATTCTTGCACATGCTCCGTACACTACTGATCGTATCTTGCCTTGTGCAACCAACTGATCGATACGTCAGCATATGCACGTACACATGCCACGTGGTAATCTCGGCCTACTAAATTTATTTTTACGGAGATTCCACCACAATATCACATGTGAAGGAAGCAGTGGGGTTCTGTGTTGTAGTATATTAGGGTTCCGAATAGTGATTGTGTTAATGGTATATCCCTTTGTGACTATTGTGTAGAGCCAGGTGTAAAGCAGAAGAGGATTCTCATTGCTCTCTCATACTACAACACAAGGAACAGGGGTAAGAATTGTTGCACAGCCACCACAGTTTTTGTATATAAAAGGTGATATGTCAAAAGGGCAGAAGTAGGCCATACTTCTAGAGGAGGAACTAATAAAGCATTCCTGATGATTGCTCCTTTATTATAACATTGTCCAACAGTTGCTCTTTACAAATAGCCTTCATTGTTGTAGGAAGATATTTAGACGACATGAGGTAAGGTAAAATTTTGGCCCTTAAAAGACCACTATATTGCCAGGAAAACAAACTCGTTTTCCTGGCTCTATAGTGTTAATAGGTCCCCCCCACCCTCATGGTCCCACTCCCGCTGGGCTGAAGGGCACTGAAGGGGTTAAACACTTACCTTTCTCCAGCGCCGGGCTCCCTCGGCGCTGGGGAACTCTCCTCCCTCTGCCGACGTCAGCGCGTGCATTCAAACAGTCCATACAAAAGCATCACTCAATGCTTTCCTATGGACGTCCAGCTTCTTCTCACTGTGATTTTCACAGTGAGAAGCGCGGAAGCGTCTCTAGCGGCTGTCAGTGAGACAGCCACTAGAGGCTGGATTAACCCTAGTGTAAACATAGCAGTTTCTCTGAAACTGCTTTGTTTACAGCTGCAGGGTTAACACTCGATGGACCTGGCACCCAGACCTCTTCATTGAGCTGAAGTGGTCTGAGTGCCTATAGTGGTCCTTTAAGCTCTTAATGGACAAACAAACGTTTACTTTTCAGCAAATTTTATCTGATTCCATTAATTGCAGCAATGGTAGTTTTTGCCCATAAAGAAATATTATTCAAAACTATTATTTTCTCAATTTACTTTTTACCTACCGTAAGTATTTTCAATAATCATTTCCTATAGTTGAGAAAATATTTAATAAATTATAATAGTTAATTATTCTGATTATACTGATACAACATTGAAGTTCCGTTCTGTTTTTTTTTTTACAATAAAAGTGTCTTACTGCACTTAAAGCCTATCTCCTATGCTGAGGCTTGGCTAGTATGGAAGTAAACTTTGGACAGCAGTTATTAGCTGTGAGCCCTGGAGCTGAGCATCAGATGCCAAAAGAGCAATCTTTTTTTTTTGCATGAAGTGCTTGGTCCCTCTATTCAGTGGTGGTGCAAGTCAGAGCAGTACAATGTTGACATTAAGGGATAGAAGCAATGAGAGTACGTCAGATATTAGGGGGTGGGAGAAATAGGGACAAAAAAAAGTATACGTGTGTATAGAGATTAGAGGAAGTGGGGAAACTCAGTGCGGGGAGACAGGGTAAAAGACATTGAGGAGTTGTGGAGTAGTAAGTGAGTAATTGGAAGAGAGATGCAGCTGTGGAGGCCATGGGAGACCAAAAAAAATGCATTTACACAAATATTCCCCAAGGGAGCTCTTAACGTAATCTGCAATGAGAGAGGTGCAGACTACTATTCTCTCCCACTAAACCACTGTAGATCCAAAATGTTCTCTATTGGGCAATGAGAGATTAAACACTCCTTCTGCAAAAAGGAAAGCAATAGACGTGGAATGGAAAAAAAGAAAAAAATGCGTGGAGAGGTCTGCCTGCAAATTCTTTAGCACTCTGCAATTTTAAATGTTCTTGACAGTGTGTGTCTGTGCAAGAGGCTGTGTGTGTCTGACAGTATACAGTATGTGTGTCTGAGTGTGTTTGTCTGACTGTGTGTCTATATCACATCTGACACTGCTACTGCCTTCACTTTCCACATCCTTTCTAGCTCCTCTTTCAGTCCTTAGTATTTGTCCACCTTCTCTTGTTCCTTCTTCATGATGTTATAGTCACTGGGTATTACCACATCCACCACTACTGCAGTCTTATGTTCATTGTCTACCACCATGATGTCATGTTGGTTGACCAGTAATTTCTTGTCTTTCTTGATTTGAAAGTCAGTCCTGTAGGATCTTAGCCCTATCATTCTCAAATACCCTTTGTGGTATCTCCCATCTGGGCTTAGGCAGGTCCAGCCCATATTATGAACCCCATTATTATGTGCCTGGGGTTCAGGTTCTAAGGCAGTGACATCACTGTGCTAACCAGTATACATCCTACTTGATCCAGGGCACTGACTCATTCACTAAACAGCAACCTCAAAGCTTTTGAATTTCAAAGTACAGAATTTAACAAGTTTTTTTTATTGTTTTTTAAAACAAATGACTTAGGCAAAATAATAGAGGATTAGTTACAGTATATGATCATACATTGCATAAACCTACCACACTGCTAATGTGCCCTGTTGTTGGCATGTCCTACTCACACAGCCTAGCTCTTTAGGGTACTGCTGATGTGGGAACCATGATTGTGAGGCTCTCATAAAGGCATCGGCGGTTTTGGGCAACATGCTCATGATATCTGAGTGAAAGGCACACGATTGGGGGATGTAGAGTGAGAGGCATAATGGGGTGTGCTACTGTAACTATAACAACTGTAATGCTTTCTTTCAAACTATTCAAACTATGAAAACACCAGTAAGAGTGTTTTATTCATCCATCGTGTAAATAATCCTTGATCACATGACTATGCCATCAACAGAGTTGTGAGTTCAGAAAATTGTTTCAAATGTGGGAAGAGGCCATTTTTTAAAATTCAGAGTTTTAGAAGATCTATGCATTGCTGGAAGTCATGTTAAATAATCTATAGATGAATGTTTACGCTTTCTCATAAGAACTTACTTTGTATGTACCGTGCCAGGTACATTTTTTTAATATGATTAATTTTACTGTTCCCAATTAATTTTTAAAAGGTCAGTATTCTTCAAGTTATTTTGATTTCTGCCTAAAGCAATTGCATATAATTAAAACAAGTCAAGTCACTTCTGCCAGGCTAAAAATGTAATTACATAAAACTTGTAATAACAAACACAATTAAAGTAAATACCAATTTGTGCTTTACAAAGAAATTGGTCTGATCCATTCTTTTGGTTAATATAGAAACTTGGAGTGACTGTTACATCAACTAGACCTAAACAAGTTTGAAAATAAAACACATTTTATTCTGTACCAATTCTGCACTTGGTAGTTGATAGCATATATGACAGCTGAAGGCAGGCCTTAGATTGGGAAAGGGAGAGAGGGGTTAATTTAGTGAATATGCCAGTTGCACATTTTTTCCCTTGGTAAGAGGGTTTATCATTCTCCCAGGTTTGCCAATCTGGGCTGGCGATGATCTGTACACTGCTGAATGCCCTGTTTTGCATCTCAAGCTGAACCTTGGCCCATTCCTTCCATGTTAGGGCTCATTCTTTTTGCTATTTTTTACGGACCAGATACTTCTTGTTGATGTGCCTGTCTCTACTTTTAGTGAGAGTAACAGCTGTTTGGCCCTTAAACGTTGCCACAGGGAGTTATAGAACCTGCCACTACATAAAGCCAAATGCTAAATCGCATCTAATGTCTCCCATTAATCTCACTTTAAGCTCTACTGTTTTCCAATTAAGTTCCAATCCTGGCACCACTCGATACTGGATGCTACTAATCCTCAAATACTAACACTCTTGTCTAGTACAGAGATGATACTTGGGGACAGCCACTTCCCATGATTTTTAATACAATACTTACTTAAACCGATATTTAAAAAATTGTGTTTGTGAGGTGGGAAAAATAAGATTTAATTTATACCTCTTTTACCTTCAATTGGGAGCCTTCATCTTAGCTTCTTGTCAATCAAAGATACAAACGCTGTCCTTTGCACTTGGTAGTTAGCATAGACAAAGAAAATACACAAAACAATGTGTCTATTTCTCCTCTTCATTTGCAATGCTTGTTCTAGTGGCCTAGTCTGAAATGGATTTTGATGGAATTTACTCAATCTTTACTATAATGCTAAATAAAAATAGAGCAGCTCGTAAAAAAAAAGTTTAAACCAAGTTATAGTTCATTTTCAATGTTGTATTCACTTGTGTCAATTCCAGAGAAGTGTCAGTTCCCCTTTAACAACTATATCCCTATACATCGTACAGGGAGAAATACATGTAGCCATACATTACATGGATACCCAAAAGCATATCAAACTGCAATAACTTCATTAAAGAAAAGGCACATGATATGAAACAAAGTCATTCGGTTAAGTTTCATTCTATATGAGCAATCACTGGATTTTGAGAGGACACATCAGTGACATAAGCAAGGAATGTTTTTCTGTAAATATTGGAGTATTAGATACATTTTGTAACAACCAGCAGATGTACATCAGTCCTTGTATGCCTGTAAAAAGAAGACTTTGCAATGCAGATCTGGAGACTTGTTCATTTATGTTAATAGTTTAATGCTTTAGAACTCATAATATGTTGACAGAAAGTCCTTAGATATTTAACTTATTAAAATCACAGAGCACATTGAAGGGTTCTGATGTGCTTTACAAATTATCATGCCATTTTCAGAATTTTTAAACTCAAGGCTTGGAAGCTTAACATAACAGGTTGCCATAGGAACAAAGGGCAATCTGTCTCTCAGACATAAGCAACAAGACATAGACAGATAAATTCCTCTTGACCCATGTTTTGTGCTTCTTTCCTGGTTACTGAAAAAAAAATGTCAAATGATTCATTATGCTACTTCTTTTCTGATTTCCCAATGTCATTTGCATGAATGTCTCATCACCCTAATTGCCATCGTAATGGCTTACGTTCCCTTTAGTTCACAAAGTACTAATATTTCTATCAAGACTATTCCGTATTGTTGGTACTATAATTCCCCTTATCTACTTTATATACCGTATTTATCTGCGTATAACACGCACCGGCGTATAACACGCACCTCATTTTAAGAAGGAAATTCCAGGAAATGTCCCCCCCTCCCATAGTATTTCCCCCCCCTCATCCCATAGTGTCCCCCCCTTTCCATAGTTTTCTCCCCCTCCATAGTATTCTCCACCTCCTCCCATAGTGTTTTCCACCCCCTCCCATAGTGTTCCCCCCCCTCATCCCATAGTGTTCCCCCCCTTTCCATAGTATTCTCCCCCCCTTTCCATAGTATTCCTCCCCCTCCCATAGTATTCTCCACCCCCTCCCATAGTATTCTTCCACCCCCATAGTATTCTCCACCCCCTCCCATAGTATTCTCTCTCCCCCCCATAGTATTCTCCCCCCCTCCCATAGTATTCCCCCCCTCCCCTCCCATAGTTTTCCCTCACCTCCCATAGTATTCTCCACCCCCTCCCATAGTGTCCCCCCCCCATAGTGCCCCCTAGTGCACTTTCCCTTGTCCCATAATTACTTACCTGTCTTGAAGCGTGGGCCGGCTTCACAGCGCGCACCGCGGTACAGGAACTTCAATTTCAGGTTCCGGTTTCCGGCGGGACTGAAAGGAAGTGTGCACAAGTGTGCACACTTCCTTTCAGTCCTGCCGGAAACCGGAACCTGAAATTGAAGTTCCAGTACCGCGGTGCGCGCTGAACACCGGCCCACGCTTCAAGACAGGCGAGTAATTATGGGATATTGGCGTATAACACGCATCCATCATTTTCCCCCTATTTTCAGGAAGAAAAAGTGCGTGTTATACGCTGATAAATACGGTAATACAACTTCCTCTAGAGAAACGATAATATTCTCTTTTCACCTTCCTTATTTCTGTGTACAAAAATCATATATATTATTAACTAAAGCATAACCATTTGACTGTGAACATGCACCATGGTTATTAGTGAATAGTGAAGTTTGCTCCAAAGCTAGTCTCTTCTTAAGAAATATGGTCTTAAACAGCATAGCAACTTTCAGGAGTTAAAGACACACTCTAGGCACTGTAGCCACGTCTTCTCATATAAATGGTTAATGGTGTTTGCAGTACAGTGGCACCACCCCATTCTCCAGTAAACTTATCTCAAACAGTTTGACACTAAATGCCTATGACTCTGTCCTCAGATTAAGTATATGGCTGGTGTGGAATGTATTTCTACCTTAGCCATATCAGTTGATACCAGTGATGAGTTGCAGTGATAGGTTGAGTACACGCAACAGATGCTCTTTGCATATCACTGACACCCATGGCTGATCAAGCTAATGTGGAAGCATTAGCCCAAGGAGCAAAAAGTAGCTGAGCTGGGGAGTCACATTAATGGCACACCATTAACAAGTTGTTTAACCTTAAACAGAGGTATAACACCAGAACCACACCTAACCACCATAACAACTTTAATGAGACTAAATGACCATGGTGCCTAGAGTTTCCCTTTAAGTATCAAATAAAGTAAATGGTAGTGAAGTAAAAAATGAACAGATACTTGTTAAGTAGGTAAACAGGATTGCACACACATGTAATGGAGCCTCCTAAATGCATGGATTAATATAATCTCCACTTTATCATAATTAAACACAATTAAATACTAAATGACTGAAATTCTCACTTCTCCTACCATTGGATTGAAATGCTGACTGGATGAAACCAGTACATTTGGTGGGAGATAAAGAAGAATTCTTTAAAATGGTTTTGTGCCTGAGCTTTTTCTGTTTTTATCAAGGAAACAAGTGAATGGTTTCAGAATCACAGTAACTTGAGACAATTACTTGAAAAATAAAACAAATTATAAATATTTGTTTGTTCATACTTTATTTTAGAATATCTAAACCCTAAACTTGACAGATCCCATTTAATCAACGTAACTCTATTTTTCTTGCAATCACAGAAAAATGGCTAGTGTCACAAGATAAATTGGAAACAAAATAAATCACTTGATTAATTCACCTGTTTTTAAAATAATCAACTATTATCAGAAACCAGTCCCTAAGTTACAGTATAATTCTATGCATTCTAGCATGTGAAATTAATCTCCTCCTTGTGCACATTATCTGTATGAATGCCATACATACTTAATTGATTGCTCTGTGAGATGGAAGCCCCCCGGCTGCAATACCTTGGTTGATCACCATTTATGACAGTCTTGATTTGAGTGTTACCTATTCCTTTTAATCCAATTTATTCTTTGTATTCTTTAATCAAAGATAAACATTAAATTAACTTTATAACCATAGAGCCTCCTTAAGCTAGAGCTGTGATTGATTAAAACAAGGTGGGAAAGGAGATGACATATAAAATGTAGGAAGAAACACAAAGCAATAAATAAAGAGACGAAAGGACAGCATGAAGGCAATAAACCAGGAATACAGAGTCTTGCTGAACACTGATCTATAAACTCTTCTACAACAATCGCAAGCAGGGACATTTAGTGAAGCCTTTGGGTCTGTTTGCTGTAGGAATTATGGATGCTCTAGAAGAGGTCAGAATATTAAAGCCATACCTCACATTACTCCTTAGAATAAAATTGTTTTGGCATGTTGGTGCTATGCCGGACTCAAAACCGGAGAGAGACTATCACATTGTTTGTGTTTTCTATATATTGTTAAATGGGATATATTCATGATGTTCAAACTGGTGCAAACAGGCAACATAGAAATAGTACAGGCCACAATATTGACATGATTATGCATGTAAGATATATATTTTTTATAACCAATCCATGCGTATGATTAAACTTCTATATGGGAAAACCCGAAACGGTAAGCAAAACATGCATTTCTTAATACTGGAGCTGCTAATGAGAACAACATAATAATAAAAAAATAAAAAAACCTTTCAAATAATCTTAGCTTACCATCAGCACATGAAAGATATTTTTTGTTTTATCTTAAAAACAGAAAAGCTTCCATCATTTACCACAAATGTATTGCTGACTATTTGCATTGATAAATGAATTTACACCTAAATATGTACATGACCTTCAGGGTATAACAAGTTAAATGGCAAATTAATTAGCGTATTAATTACAATCAGCAGCAAGCTATTAACCTAGAACACATGAAAGACTGTTAACTGTGCTGATCAGAGCTAGAGAATATATTCTTGTTAGAAATACATGAGAAATGATCCTAGCTATGGGCTTAATTTAGTTAGCAGAATCTCTAATAAAGCCTGAAGCACTGCTTTATTTTAGGCACAAACACTATTTAATAAGTGGCACAGCGTAGCAGTTAAACTGCTAGGAAGCCTAACATGTTAATCATAAAAGAACCATTGCCTACATTCTCTATTAAATTACTTATGCTAGAGTTTTAACCATAAATCCATCCATATCTGAAAGTCCCTCTAACCTGTTTTGCCTATCTTTATATCTGCAGCACTCTGCCAGTGCCACCAGGGAGAACAAAGCATCAAACATTAATTTTTTTTTTAATTTGTAGACTTTTGTTTTTGGGAAATAAGCTAAGCCTTCAAGCAATAGCTTGGGGTTAGGCAGCTCTCCTCCTGACATGTGTAAAGTATTCAGCTTCAGCTGAGAGAGCATGACATAAGATGCAACTTTCATGAGCAGGAGAGCAGGAAAATAGTTGCTGTGAAGATTTCAATATTGAGAACCATGAGTGATGTATCGAAGAAAAGTTGCCCTACAAGAAACAATAGAATGTAGCAGGATAAGAACAGACCAACTGGACAAAAATACAAGCAATGTGCTTTACTATCAAAAAGCCCTTTTGATGTTTAACTTCTTGGTGACCAGACCGCTTTGGGACCAGGGCTGTTTTTAAATTTCTGCGGTGTTTGTGTTTAGCTATAATTTTTTTTCTTACTAATTTACTGTACCCACACATATTATATACCATTTTTCTATATACCGCCATTAAATGGTCTTTATAAAGATACCAATATTTTCATCATATCATATAATTTACTATAAAAATTATAAAATATGATGAAAATTTGTAAAAAAAAAACACACTTTTTTGAACTATGACCCCCATAATCTGTTGCGCATCTACAACCGCCAAAATACACCCATGATAAATAGTTTCTAAATTTTGTGTTGATTTTAGACATGTTCTTAGCTTTTTTTTTTGCAAGTTATAGGGCAATAAGTACAAGTATCACTTTGCTGTTTCCAAACCATTTTTTATTTCAAAATTAACGCAGGTTACATTGTAACACTGATATCTGTCAGGAATCCCTGAATAACCCTTTTTTTAAAAGAAGACAACCTTAGGTATTAAACTTGGGGTATTTTGACTCTTTTCAATCAACCATTTTACCACCAATGTATGCCAGATTTAAAAAAAAAAAAATGATTGGTGATTTTTTTGACACACATAGCAATTTAAGAATACATGAATACATGTACTGAGAACTTTAATGGTTACTGCCAAAGAACACCCCAATATGTTTTCAGCAACATCTCCCGAGTAGTGATGTCCCGAACGGTTCGCTGGCGAATATAGCGTGTTCGCGTTCGCCACGGACAGTGAACATATGCGATGTTCGGTCCGCCCCCTATTCATCATCATTGAGTAAATTTGACCCTGTACCTCACAGTCAGCAGACACATTCCAGCCAATCAGCAGCAGACCCTCCCTCCCAGATCCACCCACCTCCTAGACAGCATACAATTTAGATTAATTCAGAAGCTGCATTCATATTTTTTGTATTATTTATTTATTTATTTATTTGTGTGTTTATTTTACATTATCCCCCATAGCCAGTAACCTGTGTTTATTATACATTATCCCCCCATAGCCAGTAACCTGTGTTTATTATACATTACCCCCCATAGCCAGTAACCTGTGTTTATTATACACTATCCCTACCATAGCCAGTAACCTATGTTTATTATACATTATACTCCCATAGCCAGTAACCTGTGCTTATTATACATTATCCTCCCCATAGCCAGTAACCTGAGTTTATTATACATTATCCCCCCCATATACCTCCCTCACCCTAAAAATAATGAGGGGGGCCTTTAACTAAGAACCTGTAAAGAAAAAGAAAAAAACTTACCATTGGATGTTTTCTTTCTTCTAAAATCTTCTTTTTTCCGCCCCAAAAAGGCCAAATAAAAAACCATAATAACCGACGCAATAAAAAAAAAAAAAAAAAAAAAAGGGGGGGGGGGGAAATTATAATCCATCTTCACCCATGGAGGGCTCCGCGCAGACTGAGCTCTGCAGGGTGGGGGAAGGCTTATAAAGCCTTCCCCCGCCCTGCAATTAGGCTCAGAGCACTCTGATTGGTGGGTTTAAGCCATGCAATCAGAGTGCTCTGACAGGTAAATGAAGAGACTGACAGGTAAGTCTCTACATTTACCTGTCACAGCACTCTGATTGGTTGGTTTGAAATCCACCAATCAGAGTGCTCTGTGTCATTTTACACAGCGTGGGAAAGTTCTTTGGAATTTCCCCACGCTGTGTAATTTGACTCATAACGCTCTGATTGGTTACTTAATCCACCAATCAGAGTGATATGAGTCAAATTACACAGCGTGGGAAAATTCCAAAGAACTTTCCCACGCTGTGTAAAATGACACAGAGCACTCTGATTGGTGGATTTCAAACCAACCAATCAGAGTGCTGTGACAGGTAAATGTAGAGACTTACCTGTCAGTCTCTTTATTTACCTGTCAGAGCACTCTGATTGGATGGCTTAAACCCACCAATCAGAGTGCTCTGAGCCTTTATAAGCCTTCCCCCGCCCTGCAGAGCTCAGTCTGCGCGGAGCCCTCCATGGGTGAAGATGGATATTTTTTTTTTTTATTGCGTCGGTTATTATGTTTTTTTATTTGGCCTTTTTTGGGGCTGAAAAAATAAGATTTTAGAAGAAAGAAAACATCCAATGGTAAGTTTTTTTTCTTTTTCTTTACAGGTTCTTAGTTAAAGTTCCCCCTCTCATTATTTTTAGGGTGAGGGGGGTAGGTAGGGGGATACTTTTTTTTGGGGGGGAGGGGGTGACTAGGGGTTTGGGGACCCCTAGTCACCTGGGGGGAAATTTTTTTAGGGCCCCCACCCGACGCTCAGGGGTGGGGGCCGGGGGGGAGGACAATATGTCCCCCCTATTGGTATTTAGGGCCCCCACCCACCGCTCAGGGGTGGGGTCCAGGGGGGAGGACATTAGGTCCCCCCCTTATTAGTATTTAGGGCCCCCACCCACCGCTCAGGGGTGGGGGCCAGGGGGGAGGTCCTTAGGTCCCCCCCTTTTTAGTATTTAGGCCCCCCACCCGCCGCTCAGGGGTGGGGGCCAGGGGGGAGGACATTAGGTCCCCCCCTTATTAGTATTTAGGGCCCCCACCCACCGCTCAGGGGTGGGGGACAGGGGGAGGACATTAGGTCCCCCCCCTTATTTTACTGTAGGGCCCCCACCCACCACTCAGGGGTGGGGGCCAGGGGGGAGGACCTTAGGTCCCCCCCTTTTTAGTATTTAGGACCCCCACCCGCCGCTCAGGGGTGGGGGCCAGGGGGAGGACATTATGTCCCCCCCCTTATTTTACTGCAGGGCCCCCACCCACCGCTCAGGGGTGGGGGCCAGGGGGGAGTACATTAGTTCCCCCTATTAGTATTTAGGGCCCCCACCCACCGCTCTTGTGGCCATAAAGAGTCTCTGTGGGTTTTAAAATTCGCCTGCCTATTGAAGTCTATGGCAGTTTGCCGGGTTCACCAGTTCGCGAACATTTGCGGAAGTTCGCGTTCGCTGTTTGCGAACGGAAAATTTAATGTTTGCGACATCACTACTCCCGAGTACAGTGATACCTCCCATGTATAGGTGTGTCGGGTTCTATGAGGGCTAAAATACCTTATTTAGAGGGTGCGCATTCCAGTTTTCCAACTTGGAATTTTGACAGCTGGTCATCATGCACCCATGTCCTATTTGGGACATTTTTTAAGCCGGCCAATGCAATTTATCTCCATCAAACCATATATTTATGAAATGTAGACACCCTAGGGTATTTAAAATGGTGGTATTTTAACACTTTTCATGCACTAATTCTACCACCAGTCTTTGTCAAACATTGGGTAGTCATTTGTTTATGTTATTTTTCTCTCACATTGTACTTTAGGCATGGAATCTCAGTTCCTGTTATGTGTTACTGACAAACAACACCCCAATATGTGTTCAGCAACATCTCCCGAGTACAACAGTGCCCCCAATGTACAGGTTTTATGGGTTTTTGCAAACTTACAGGGGTCAAATGTAGGACTTTCCCCTTTTCCATGTTTGAACATAGAAATTTGCCAGATTGGTTTGCTGGGCCAATGTTGCCTTTGATATCGTATAGCAGCCCAGAAATTAAAATTAACCCAATCATGACATACCATTTGTAAAAGTAGACAACCCACTGTATTCAAAATGGGGTATGTCCTTTTTTAGTAGCTACTTGCCACAAACGCTGGCCAAAATGAGCATTTATATTCGTTTTTTTTTTTAGCATTTTTCACACAATCTGCCATTTTACCGATGATATTATCAGTATAATACATTGTACTGCTCTAAAACACTCATATTTATGTAGAGTAATGTTTCACGAATACAACAGTTCCCCTCAAGTACAGGTTTTATGGTGATTTGGAAAGTTACAGGGTCAAACATAAGATTTGCCAATTTCTGTTTTTGTAAATTGCTATTTGCCAGATTGGCTATGTTGCA
The DNA here is from genome assembly GCF_036172605.1 of Pelobates fuscus. Lineage (NCBI taxonomy): Eukaryota > Metazoa > Chordata > Amphibia > Anura > Pelobatidae > Pelobates > Pelobates fuscus. The sequence goes on along the minus strand of NC_086321.1, from coordinate 141,832,485 downwards.
TTTGAGATGGTATGGCAGCCCAAAAATGAAAATTAACCCCACCATGACATGACATTTGTAAACGTAGACAACCCACGGTATTCAAAATGGGGTATGTCCAATCTTTTGTAGTATCCACTTAGCCACAAACGCTTGCCAAAGTTAGCATTTATTATTGTTTTTAGCATTTTTTTTTACACAAAAACTGCACTTTTACTGGTGATTTAATTGTCTTGATAAGTTTTACTGTTCTATTAAATTTTTTATTTATTTATTTATTTTTGTTGTGCATGGTATGACAGTAGGCTTATTCAGCCACGATAGCATTCGTAAGCGGAAACAGGCATAACATTCAAAACATGGCATACGAATATACTGCACAATTTTTAAGTTTTGTTGAGAGAAAGCGTTTTTACAAGTATGGCATATGAGTATTGGCACATTTTTAAGCATAGAGATAAACCAACCGTGTATCTGTGAGTTATAAACAGGCTTGGGTAGCCACAATAGTAAGTACTAGCTAGAGAGACAATACATATTAAGCATTTGCATAGCAATAGCTAACAGCACGATTTTTAGTAATGTCAGAGTAGGTTCAAAATAGTGAAACAATCTTTATAAGGGTGTCGGAAGTGTAAAAATCAGGAATATTTTCTAAACAGCTTACACGGACTGACTGTAAAAGTGGTATGGACAAGAGAGGGTAGCCTAGGTACATCAGGAGTATAGGCAGGCTATACATGTTACCCAAAACAATCTAGCCTGGGATCGTATATCTATAGGGGATCACATTCGGCTAAGTAAGGCATGCTTAATAAAATAAAATAAAAGGAAAGCAAGTGCTTAAGAATTAAACGTAAAACATAAGTAAAGTCTCATGAGTAGTCAGGTGCGGTGCACCTTGTTCAGTATGCAGTGGTAGGCATGTTAATCTCGTATCATCTGCCGGCCATCCGTCCAGTCTTTAGTAGTAGTCACAAACGCTGGCCAAAGTTAGCGTATTTTTTTTTTTTTTTTTATAAATGTTTTTTAATTTATTTATATAAAAAAATAATAATAATAAAAATATATATATATATATATATATATATATATATTAATGAAAAAAGGCTTGCTTTCACGGTCTTATAATGTAAAAATAGGGTTTTCTCTATTCAGAGTTATTCCATTAAAGCATCAACGTTTCAGCCCTCGTCTGGGGATGAAACGTTGATGCTTTTATGGAATAACTCTGAATAAAAAACTCTGAATAAAAAAAAACCTATTTTTACTAGCAACTGGGCAGCAATAACTGCCCAGTTGCTAGTATTTTATTACAGTAAGAAGCAACCAGCTGTTCACTGTTTAGCAGGCATGCCCCTGCTTACAGTACAACTGTCCTGTTTAGTTGATTTTCAACGTACCCAAACTTTTCAGCTGAACTAAAAAAAACAAAAAACACTGTAGCGGAGAGCCGATCTTGCACAGCTATTCTCCACTAGAGATTCCAGTGAGGCTCAGGAACAAGGTGATGTTAAGTCCATAGGCAAGGTTTCCAGCAGGTAAAGTAATACAGCAGTATCCCCATCGCAATCCCAATAACTGGACGACACACAGTTTCAGGAGTAGACTGACAAGCTTTATTCCACAGTTCCTTATAAAGCCCTCTCCCATGCAAGGGAGGAGGTTCTATCACTTAAGACATTATCCAATCTCTAAGTAGTAACCTCCCACAGATCTCCTCCCCTCCTCTAGCATCATAATCCCCTTATTGTGTACACAGTTTTCCCCGAGTTTTGGATGTACCCTAAATACTTGGGGTACATCCACAAATCCAACATCCCCAGATAGCTCTATTCTGGGGGACCAACATACTTAAAAATTAGCCCATTCGGATGAATGGTTCGTGAGATATGGGGTTCCAAAGATTTGACCGACCGCATGGGTAAAGTATCCGAAAACAGTTCCATGCATTTTGGCCCTGCGGTCGGTCACAAACAAGGGAATGAAAACAGGCGAATTGCCTGTGTTATAGAGCCTGGAGAGGGTTTGAATGAATTCCCTTGTTTATGGGGCTCTTTCTACCGAACGGCGGGTCATTCGGTAGTTTCCATACGAATTTCTGGAAGTATGGAGGTCTCAGCGGTGTTTGCCTAGTCAAGTGTCCGATTTTAGTTCCAGACACTCGACGGCAAAACACCGCTGTTCGGTAGTTTAAGATGGCCGCCGCCACGTGTTTGTTTCCCGAATGGCGGCCACCCAGAGGACAAAGACCACACTGCACTGATTGCCAATTACCTGTTTGCAACATTGTTGCAAACGGTAATTGGAGGCACACTCATTCCTGGGTGGTCTGGTTGTTCGGTAGTTTCATTCCCTTGTTTTATTTGAATGATTCTACCGAACAACTAGAGGAATACAATTCTTTACATACATTTAACTGTCATTATACCCGGATACCATGCTTTCTATACATGTACATACACATTAAACCAGCCATATGACCAAATACACTTATTCTCATACATGTCGTGGGACAGCCCGGTACCAATCCGCTACACTGCTCCCCCTTGCCCACAAGCCGGCACACACAGTCTGATCCAACACGGATCGGCTTGGGGATGTCCGGGGGCTCACGGATCATTTCTCTAAGTCAGTTTGTCTTGACAACCCGTCAGCATTTCCATTCTGCTTACCCGGCCGGTACTGGATATTAAAGTCAAAAGGCTGTAGCGCCAAACTCCAGCGCAGCAGCCTGGCGTTGTCTCCAGCCACCCGGTTCAGCCAGACTAACGGGTTGTGATCCGTGAGCAAGGAAAAGGGCTGTCCATATAAATAGGGTTGTAGCTTCTTTAGGGCCCACACCACAGCCAGGCATTCCTTTTCGATGGCGGCGTAGCTTACTTCTCGAGGTAACAGTTTGCGACTGATGTAAGCCACTGGATGTTCCCCGCCATCGGCCCCGACTTGACTCAGTACTGCCCCCAATCCAAACATAGAAGCGTCTGTGTGAACAAGAAAACGTTTAGTTGGATTGGGAGCTGCCAAGACAGGGGCATTTATCAGTGCATTTTTCAATTGTTGGAATGCCTGCTCACACTCCGGGGTCCAGTTTACTTGGCGGGGAAGGTTCTTACGGGTCAGGTCAGTGAGGGGTTTGGCCAGGGCGCTATAATTGGGAACAAACTTCCGGTAATACCCTGCTGTCCCTAGAAACGCTAAAACCTGGGTCTTAGTCCTAGGGGTGGGCCACTGGGCTACAGCCTCTACTTTGGCGGGTTCGGGTTTTTGTTTACCGCACCCTACTCTATGTCCCAGGTATTGTACCTCAGCCATGCCGATACTACACTTGGCCGGCTTCAAGGTCAGACCTGCTTCCCTTATCCTATCTAGTACAGCTCCGATGTGAGCTAAGTGTTCCTGCCACGTATTGCTAAAAATAGCAATATCGTCCAGGTAGGCACATGTATAGTCCTGGAATCCATCTAGGAGTCGATCCACCATCCTTTGGAAGGTGGCTGGGGCGTTTTTCATCCCAAATGGCATGACCTTAAACTGGTACAAGCCAAATGGGGTGACAAAGGCCGACTTCGGGATGGCGTCTGGGGCCAGGGGGATTTGCCAATACCCTTTACACAAGTCAATAGTGGTGAGGTATTGGCCCCTGGCCATTCTGTCCAGTAACTCGTCTATCCGGGGCATCGGATAGGCGTCAGATACAGTCTTCTCGTTCAATCTCCTATAGTCCACGCAGAAGCGGGTCGTACCGTCTCGCTTTGGTACGAGGACTACAGGAGATGCCCAAGGACTGTCTGAGGGTTCAATCACCCCCAGTTGGAGCATTTCGTCGATCTCCTTACGCATGTTTGCCCGTACCGCTTCTGGAATGCGGTATGGCGTCTGGCGCATGGGTAGTTGCCCTGGGGTCTCGACCCGGTGAGTTGCCAGAGGCGTGTATCCAGGTACATTAGAGAACGTGTCGCGTTTCTCTTCCAATAGTTGCTGTACCTCGATCCGCTCCTGTGGGCTCAGCCGATCTCCCAGCGTAACCTCCCCTAAATCTCCGGACAGCTGCCCATCCCCCAGCAAATCGGGGAGGGGTAAGCTGTCAAACTCTTCCGTGTTAGGGGCACAGATGGCGGTTACCTCCTCAGTACGCTCGTGGTAGGGCTTCAGCATGTTCACATGGAGCATGCGTCGCCCTCCAGTCCCTGTGCAGGGGCCGATAATATAGGTGGTATCGCATCTTTGCTCCACCACCTTATATGGGCCCTGCCAGGCGGCCTGTAACTTATCATGTCGGACAGGTTTTAAAATTAGTACCTTCTGCCCGACCTGAAAGCTACGGTCCCTGGCTCCCCGATCATACCATGTACGCTGGCGGGTCTGGGCCTCCTGAAGGTTTTCCTGTACCGTCTTGGTCAACGCTTCTAGGCGGTCCCGAAAGGCCAACACATATGGTAGGATGGGAGTGCCATCTGTGCTCCGGTCTCCCTCCCAATGCTCTCTAATAAGATCCAATGGGCCTCGGACCCTCCTTCCAAACAATAATTCAAACGGGGAGAACCCTGTGGATTCCTGCGGCACCTCCCGGTATGCAAATAGGAGGTGCGGCAGGAATCGTTCCCAGTCCTTGTGGGTCTCTGCGAAGGTTCGGAGCATCTGCTTCAAGGTACCATTGAATCGTTCGCAGAGCCCGTTCGTCTGGGGGTGGTAAGGGGCGCTGATAATAGGCTTAATGCCACAGATCCTCCAGAGGTGTTGGGTGAATTCTGCGGTAAACTGGGTACCCTGATCCGAGATAATCTCCCTGGGTAATCCCATCCGGGAGAATATCCGCATGAGGGCATCCGCGACCGTCTCAGCGTGGATGTTGGTCAGAGCCACTGCTTCTGGATACCTGGTGGCCTAATCTACGACCATTAAAATATACCGTTTTCCTGACGGGCTAACTTTATTGAGGGGGCCTATCAGATCCACCGCTATTCGGCTAAAAGGTTCCTCTATTATGGGTAAGGGGTGAAGTTTAGCCTTCCTGCGATCCCCCCTTTTTCCCACTCTCTGGCAGGTATCGCAAGTCGTGCAATATCTGCGTACTTCCTGGCTAATCCCTGGCCAGAAGAAACTCTGGGTTAGTCTGTACCTGGTGCGACTAACCCCTAGATGTCCGGATAGCGGAATATCATGCGCTATCCGGAGTAATTCAGCCCGGTACCGCTGTGGTACCACTAATTGTCTCCTCGCTATCGGGTCTAACCCCGTAATCTGTTTGGTTGTTTCCCTGTATAAAAGTTGTTTATCCCAGATAAACTTCTCTCCCTCCGCCCCGGGGGAACCCGTGCCAACCTTGTCCCTATACACCTGAAGCGTGGGGTCTGTTGCGACTTCAGCTACAAATTCATTAGGTGGAGCCCAGGGGACACATTCTAGAGGGGGGGTAGGGTTGCTTACCTGGACCTCCGGCAGTGTGTTGTGGTCCTGGGTGCGGGCCTGTTGTCGGGTGACTACAGGGTTGACCTCTCCTGTGGTGGGTGACTGGGGCTCAAAAGCAGAAGTGAGCCTCCCCAGATCGTTCCCCAATAAAACCTCCGCCGGTAAATGTGGCATCAACCCCACCTCCACTTCCCCTGCCCCCGCTCCCCAATGTAAATGTACCCTTGCTGTAGGTAGCCGGTACACTGCTCCCCCAGCTACCCGGACGGCAACAGTTTTGTTCAGTTTTGCCTGATCTGAAATCAGGTGGCTCTGTACCAAAGTGATGGTGGCTCCCGAATCTCGTAATCCCCGGACTGCTGTACCATTCAGATATACCGTCTGTCGATGGTGCCGTAGATTATCCACATTGGCCTGGACCGGATCTGCCTCGTGCAGTACCTCCCATTGTTCCACAGTAGTAATGGGGACTGCGGAACCATATGGGGTGGTGACTAGGTCCTGGTAGTGGTGGGCTGCGGCCGCCCTGGGTGGAGGTGGGCCTGGACGAATCCAGGTGGAACGGTCCCGTAGCTGTGGGCATTCCCTTTTATAATGTCCCCACTTCTGGCAGTGATGACAGGGGCCAGCGGTGGGTTGTCGGAACCGGGGCTGTGCAGCGGGTGGTGGAGGTGGTGGTAGCGGTCTCGGTGGAGCTGGGGTGTAGTTGTTTCCCCCGAATGTTTTAAAGGTTGCTTTTGGAGCTGCAGGTTTTTGTGACCTGCGTGCATCCAGGTAGTCATCCGCTTTCCTAGCCGCCTCGGTAAGGGAAGTAGGGTTTCTGTCCCTTACCCATTCCTGGACCTCATTGGTTACTCCCTCATAGAACTGCTCCATCAGCAACATTTGTATTACATCCTCCATAGAACGTGCCTTGCTAGCTTGCACCCACCCAAGCGCTGCCCCCTGTAATCGGCATGCCCACTCTGCGTGCGAGTCCTTCTCTGTTTTCTTTAGATCCCGGAACCTCCGCCGGTATGCCTCGGGTGTTATAGCATACCTGGCGAGTATAATTTCTTTCACTTTACTGTAATTCCTTATTTCGTCATTAGGTACAGTCCGATATGCCTCTGCTGCCCTCCCGGTTAACCTTCCGGCCAAAATAGGTACCCAGTCCTCTGCGTTAATTTTATGCAGTGCACACAGTCTTTCAAAGTCTTGCAGGAAAGCGTCTATATCTTCCTCTGCCTCCACATATGTTTTAAAAGCCTGGTATGGTATTTTAGGCTTACCTTCCTGTGGCACATTAATTGCAGAGCTTTGTTCTGGTGCCTGTGTCCTTAGGATGAATTCTTGTACCTCGGCCATTGTCCTGGTAACAATTTCTGTTGGGGGGTTTTCCCCATAAAAGGATAGCCTGAACTGAACCTGCCTCTGGAATTCCGATCCTTGTGGTGTTCCTCCCGGCTCCCTCTGTGCCGGAACTGAATCGCCCTCCATTCTGTACTCTGCCATGAGTTCTGTAACAAGTACTGCTTTCTTCTTATTGCTGGCTTGTATACCCCTTGCCTCTAGGAGGTCCTTTAGCGTGGAGCGTTTTAGCGCAGAAAAATCAATCTCCATCCGTACTCCATTTACGCTTGTTCCTCTGTGAGTTTGGATCCCACCGCTGCCAACCAATGTAGCGGAGAGCCGATCTTGCACAGCTATTCTCCACTAGAGATTCCAGTGAGGCTCAGGAACAAGGTGATGTTAAGTCCATAGGCAAGGTTTCCAGCAGGTAAAGTAATACAGCAGTATCCCCATCGCAATCCCAATAACTGGACGACACACAGTTTCAGGAGTAGACTGACAAGCTTTATTCCACAGTTCCTTATAAAGCCCTCTCCCATGCAAGGGAGGAGGTTCTATCACTTAAGACATTATCCAATCTCTAAGTAGTAACCTCCCACAGATCTCCTCCCCTCCTCTAGCATCATAATCCCCTTATTGTGTACACAATTTTCCCCGAGTTTTGGATGTACCCTAAATACTTGGGGTACATCCACAAATCCAACATCCCCAGATAGCTCTATTCTGGGGGACCAACATACTTAAAAATTAGCCCATTCGGATGAATGGTTCGTGAGATATGGGGTTCCAAAGATTTGACCGACCGCATGGGTAAAGTATCCGAAAACAGTTCCATGCATTTTGGCCCTGCGGTCGGACACAAACAAGGGAATGAAAACAGGCGAATTGCCTGTGTTATAGAGCCTGGAGAGGGTTTGAATGAATTGCCTTGTTTATGGGGCTCTTTCTACCGAACGGCGGGTCATTCGGTAGTTTCCATACGAATTTCTGGAAGTATGGAGGTCTCAGCGGTGTTTGCCTAGTCAAGTGTCCGATTTTAGTTCCAGACACTCGACGGCAAAACACCGCTGTTCGGTAGTTTAAGATGGCCGCCGCCACGTGTTTGTTTCCCGAATGGCGGCCACCCAGAGGACAAAGACCACACTGCACTGATTGCCAATTACCTGTTTGCAACATTGTTGCAAATGGTAATTGGAGGCACACTCATTCCTGGGTGGTCTGGTTGTTCGGTAGTTTCATTCCCTTGTTTTATTTGAATGATTCTACCGAACAACTAGAGGAATACAATTCTTTACATACATTTAACTGTCATTATACCCGGATACCATGCTTTCTATACATGTACATACACATTAAACCAGCCATATGACCAAATACACTTATTCTCATACATGTCGTGGGACAGCCTGGTACCAATCCGCTACAAACACATTTCCAAATGTTGGAGGTACAGAAACATTTTAACATTTTGATACTTTTCTTTAATATAAAGCATAACCGCTAAGTAGAAAGCTGATTCAGATGTTCATGTTTATGCATTCTTTCCATCATAGTGGAAATGTGAGAATTTGAGCTGGTTGTAAATAGGAAAAATATATGGCAGCTCATACAATGATTTCAGTAGTCGTTTCATAATAATAGAAAATAAAGAGATCTGAATGTTTTTTTGTAATCTGTAACTTTGTAATTTTTTTCTGTAATAGCATCCACCAGCTCCAGGCATAGTTACTCTGTCTTTTTACATACAAATTGATGGCTAAAGAAAAAGTTAAATAAGTAAAATTGCCTGATAAAATTAATCACACTAGAAGCTTAATATACCAGCTTTGAAAATATGTCATCCCTATGAGACAAATATTGATTGCTGAATCTAAAATTCAAGAAAGAAATACTACTAATTAAAAGCATGACTAATGTTTTCCTCTGAGACCTTATAAAAATGAATAGGGCTCATAAATATTGATCTCACTTCTAGGAGAAACAAACGTAAATCATGTTGAATGACAAGTATGCAAAACAGTCTAGGACAATTTAATCAATCAAGGTTAACTATAAATATTATGTGCATTTCCATATGTAACACAGCTTGACACAAATATGCAATTACATAAATTGATCAAGTTGGAATACTTAAGCGCTAATTGGTTCCATCAGTGTAAATAAGCTACACATTTGCATTTTACCACCCAGCATATCTGTTGTCTTCTGATTGATCCATGTTTCTTATGATAACACAGGAAAGAATCATGAGGAATACTTCAGGGATATATGAGACTAATACTGCTCCCTGGCACATCCTAACCAACTTCATGGGAGCCATGCCAAAGTCCAATCAAAAGCTTCTTGCAGAGTAGCCTCTGATTAGACCTTTTTACCATCTCAGGGTGCATCACCTATGCCAATGGTGCCCACTAGGTAGATCCCCAGATGTTGTAAGACTACAACTTCCATGATGCATTGCATTCCTTTAAAATACCTTTAAAATGGCAATGCATCATGAAAGCTGTAATTTTAAAACATCTGGGGATCTACTTTTTGGGCACCATTGGCCTAATGCTATCATACTCCACCCAACTTCTTCTCCCCTTCCATCCTACATTGCCTTTGAAACCCTATGGCAGCACAGGAATGAAAATTACCCCCATCTTGGCATAGTATTTGCAAAAGTAGGGGTATTCAAAAAGAGGCATGTCCATTCTTTTTTTAGGAGCTACTTAGTCACAAAAACCCTGGCAAAATTTAGTGTTCATATTTTTTTGTTGTTGTCATTTTTCACAAACAACTGCTCTTACACTGATGATATCATTGTTATTATGATTTTAAACACTCATATCTGTATTCAACGATGTCTCCTGAGTACAACAGTACCCACCCATGTACAAGTTTCATGGTGTTTTGGAAAGTTACAGAGTCAAGTACAGCTTGCAAATTAAATTCTCAGGACTTTCTGCCTGAGTTGTCACGCAGGTATCTCAAATTAAATTTAATAAAATCACATAATTATGTAAAAATAATATATAGAAATATACACATGGTAATTATACATAATTAAAAGGTATATAATGAGTCAAATCTGTAATTACAAGGGTGCTGTGTCAAGCCACAATATATGCACCAGAAGATGTGGTCACAATCGGATTTAATCTTCAAAACCGTGTGTATACTTTATTTATAGATGCAGATCAATGTTTCAGTCCTCATAGGGACTTCCATCCTGATAAAGTGCTGCCCTGGGTAACCTAGTGCCTGTTGCAGCTGCAGTATGGAGCAGAAGACAGAAAGAAAATGAGGCAGGAGGGGAAGCAAAGCAGAAAGAGATACAATGATATGAGGGACAACACAAACACACAAACACAGTCTGCATACACAACTGCTGTGAGGGCATCCTGAAGATCCGTGGGCCTCAGCTTGGGAGGAGAGAGGGAGACACATGGTGGGGGAAAAGTAGGACTCTTGCAGTACTTTAATTTCTCTGCAGCTTGGAAAAGAACAGACTGGTGGCAGACCCCTAATAATGCATGCAAGTTTTGTTTGTTGGAGACAGTTGCCTTATGTCCCCAAAAGCATGACATCAGAAAACCAAGCCAGTTTTCCAGAAAATTGGGACTTTCCTGACAAAATTGGAACAGTTGGGAGGCATGTGTAAGTGTAGAAAATCAACTATATCAGTGTTAAGTAGTAACCTTGGATGTAGGAACTAATATTACTCCTCTGGGGCAGCTAATTTTTAGGGATCGAAACCACCATTCATACATGAGCTAGTACTTAGATTGAAGCTAGAGGTACTTTTCCATATACATTGTATGCTAGGACTGGACCACTGACTAGCTATGATCTGAATCGAGACCCTTCACAACAGTAAAAGCACAACATTGTCCTGGTGTGATGCTCTCTCAATTGCTGCACACCCCATACGCCTCTATTCAAGAGGAGTTGCATAAATATCCTCTTTTACCATCCACTATTAAAATGTGGAAATTGGTGAGACAGCACCTAGGGCAAGACAGATGTATTCCCTTCCTATGTAACCCTCATTATGTTTATGGGGAAGACCAATATGCATACTGGTGAACATTAATTTATAAAAGTGTCATTATCTATTGAAATCAGCATAATTTGTAAAAAAAAAAAAAAAATTCTTCATTAATAAGACACATTCTTCATTAATAAGGCACTTCAGCAAGCTAAAGTGCTTTAGGTGTGTGGAGTAACCCTTTAAGGGATAATAAACTTAGCTCACTATCCTGCCTGATACTTGTGCACTCCACAACATACATGTTTTTTTTCACTAAACAGAGCTTTGTTATACATTTTAAAGGAGATTGTTTGTCATTTTAATATATTGAAATAAAAACCATACATTTCTAGCCAACTATTTACAAGTTCATACTCAGTTTAAAACCTGCACAGAAAAAAGGGCAATGGAATAGAGAAGAGGTTTATTTTGGTGTGTGGGCAAATAATTAGCTTAATTTCACATGATGGACAAAAAGTCTGCTCAATCATGTAGGCTGAATCTCATGTCCAAACAAGAGGTAGTAAAAAAAAAAAAAAAGAAGATGTTTGATGTTTAGGGTACAACCTATAAATATTGATGTTATTCACAAATCAAGTTACAACTATCCAATAGAGTAAAAAAAGAAGCACCAGTACAACAATATACACTTCCAAGCAGGATATGTATATTTGTTTTGATACATTACAAACATTTTAAATCAATTCATAATTACTCTCTTATAGAAAATTATGATAAAATACAAATAAACAATCCATACATACCACATTCAAATTCCTAAATTGTCTCAACAATTTCTATATTTTTAATTGGTTGCTCTTTCCATATCAGGGTACCCAAATCTCATTATACAGTTCTGACAGTGGCGTACATATAGGGGTCACAAGGGTCGCAGCTGCGAATGGGCCCGTTACTCCAGGGGGCCGTGCCGCCCTGCGGACCTTTGCGACCGGGTGCACGCTGTTATGTTTTGCGGCCCCGGCATGCACGGCAAACCACCGGGGCCGCCGTTCAAGGGGCCCATCGGGTGGCCCATGGTGTTAGGGTCTCCCGATGGGTATGGATTTTCAGGGGGCCCGGTCAGCGCTTTAGCAGCATGACTGGGCCCCCTGTGATGACATCACACATGGGGAGGAAGTGACTGCCCTGGTCACTCCTCCCAGCATACACAGAGCCCGTGCGGGAGGAAGCAACATCTATGTTAACTTGTTTCAGACATTTATATCTCCTGCTCTGTAAATTGAACGTTTATCACACAAAGGGGGCTCATTCAGGGTTTAGAAGGCTATTAACAGATAGTTCCAGCTGACCCTATCAAAGGCTTTCTCGGCGTCCAAAGATAGGGCCAGCATGGATGTACCCTTCCCACTTGCTGAGATGTTCATTGTTTTTCTTATACTATCCTGGTGGATCATGTTGAAATGAATCCTGATTGGTCAATGAGCATCAATTAATATTTTTTTTTTTTAAATCTGTTTGCCAAAATTGACAAATAGATTTTGGTGTCCACATTGATCAATGATATTGGTCCAAATTTTTAATTTTGATTTTATCCTTATCATCTTTCCTTATTGGACTAATATTAGCCATACATTTTTGGGGGGCATTTCTGCTTTAGCTGTATTTCTTTAAAAAGAACATAAGAGTGGCTAACTCAATTTCAGAATTTTATTAAAAACAAAAACCCTCAAAAAAAGTCAGGTCCTAGGGAGTTTTACTTTTATTTTTTTTATTGTGTGTGAAAGGCATATTTAGTGATTTTAAATATATATTTTTTAATCTCTGTAATTTTATACTTTTAAGATAAGCTTTTTTCGATCATCCATAGATTTTTCATCACAATTCTTTATATTATATGTAGTTGATGGTAGCAATTGTAAAAGGGTTATCCTATTTTTAGCAGTTCTAGAATAGTTTCATAATTTTTTTTTATTATTATTAATATTATTGCCGTTTATATAGCAACAACAGATTCTGTAGCGCTTTACAATAATATAAGAGGGGGGATTTAATTAATTATGTTCAATTACTTCATATTTTTTATGCATTTCCCTCTGTTTTTATTTTTATTTATATACACAATATTAGATTTTGATATTTGTGGTTGAATAGTTTTAATTTTTTTTATCTCTGTTGCAATCTTTTTTTTTTATTTCATCATTCATCAATAAAGATTAATTTAATCTCCTCTTTTGTGTGTAGTTATATTTTTTTTTGTTTGAGTCGATATCTGAGATAGATTCTTGAGTTATCTTACATTTGAATTTATTTTTAAACAATGATCCTCTTATAAAAAAAATACGGTAGGTCAATATGAGAATATGATCAGTGTGCTCCATAGTAGTGAGTATCTCTCGCATTAGGGTTTATGACTTTCCATACGTCCATCAAGCCATTTTTTCTCTAAAACATTGTTTAATCATTTTACCCCTTGGTTCTGATTTGTTACTACATTATTTCAGTATTACATTTTTTTTTTCATCTAAAACTGCGTCATCAACAGAATTAAAATCCCCACCCATTACTAAATGTCCATGTTCTAAATGATCTATTTTACTCATAAGTGGTTCTGAAAAGATTACATTTTCATTAGGTGCATACATATTTACCAGTCTGTAGATTATGGTGTTTATTTCACAAATCAATATTATAAAGCTTCAATTTGGGTCAGTCACCTTCTGTATTATTTCAAGTGATACCGTGTCTCTTATTAGCATCAAAACATTTAAAAAAAAAAAAATTATAATAGGAAATCTTGAAGTGAATTTGTGTGGAAATATTTTCCCATAGATCATATTTTTTGCCCTTTTATCCAATGTGTTTCTTGTATTAGTGATATACTGTCAGGGTACCTGAAGTCTCTACCTCTGAGAGAGGTAGAGACTTAGAAGTTTATCCGTCCAGAAGGGCTGTTTCCTCCATTCCTCGCGGTCCTTCCGGTCATTTACACGCCGGCCGCGAGGGATCCACTTCCTTTTGTAACACGACGCCCAGCAGTTGACGTCATGACGCCAACCCGGACCGACCTGTCACTCAATTGTCTGGAAACTAATCAGGACTCGTCGGAGGCGTGTCTACTCTCCTGAGCCAGGGTATTTAACAGTGCTTCTTCCATTTGCTCATTGCCCTGTCGTGGTTCTAGCCTGTCTAGTCACCCAGCGCTCTTGTATTCCAGTTATCCTTTTGGTTCCGACCCGGCTTGTTTGTATTACTCTGCTTATCTCTGTTACCCTTTGACTCGGCTTGTTCCTCGCTTACCTGTCTTCTCGTTCCCTCGACCTCGGCTTGCCTTTGACCATTCTCTCTATCTCCGTACGTTAGTCCGGCCATTCTAAGGTCCGGTATACGTACCTTTCTACTGTCTGTACTCTGCGTGTTGGATCCCTGTCCCGATCCTGACATTACGACAGGGCCAATGGATCCTGCAAGTACAAACAGTCAGCTTGGTCCTTTTGATCCTAGGTTTGAAGCCATGGAACACAGAATGGATCAGATGGCCCTAGCACTACAGGCATTATTATCTCGTGCTAATAACCCACCAGAGGAGACGCGTACTACTTCTATTTCTCCTGTGAGTTCAGGCCTAGAGGTAGCCACTGTAGGTGCCTCTTCCCGTATTACCCCACCAGTACGTTATGGTGGTTCACCTGAGAAGTGTCGTGGTTTTTTAAACCAGATCAGTATCCACTTTGAATTACAACCTCGCTCCTATCCTACAGATAGGGCGAAGGTTGGATTTATTATCACCTTACTCATTGAGAGAGCTCTGAGATGGGCCAACCCATTATGGGAGAATGATAACCCGTTAGTATATAATTATAATGCCTTTGTAGCTGCCTTTAGAAGAACTTTTGACCCTCCTGGTAGAAAGGTCAATGCAGCTAGATTACTTTTGCGCCTGAGACAAGAGAACCGAACACTTGTGGATTATGCACTAGAGTTCAGGTCTTTGGCGGCAGAAGTTAAGTGGAATGAGCAGGCTTATATAGATGTATTTTTGAACGGGCTATCAGATGTAATCCTTGACGAGGTTGCTACTAGAGAGCTTCCTGAAAATTTGGAGGATTTAATTTCGTTCATTTCTCATATTGATGAGCGTTTAAGAGAAAGACAGAACACTCGAGAGAGGAACTTTAGACCTTCCTTTAAATTAGCTCCCGCATTTCAAAGTCCTGATTCCACTACCTCACTGTTTCCTGAACCTATGCAGATAGGCAATACTCGCCTCTCAGAAGAGGAGAGACAGTACAGGAGAAGGGAGGGATTGTGTATGTATTGTGGAGTTAGAGGTCACTTACGCCTGAATTGTTCTAATCGCTCGGGAAACGCTCGCACCTAAGTTTCTCTAGAGGACAGGCCTTGGGTGTTTCTATTTTGTCCTCTACTCATAATTATAAAGATCACAGGCTTCTGCTACCAGTTTCTTTAACTTGGGAGAAGGGAGTACTAAAGACCATGGCTTTGATAGAATTTTATCGACCAGGCCTTTGCTACTAAACACACTATCCCATCCCAGTTAAGGGATACACCCTTGGCCGTTGAGGCCATAGATGGTAGACCTTTACTTGAGCCTGTTATCTTTCGTGAAACCATACCCGTTAACTTAACTGTTGGTATCTTACACGAGGAAAACTTATCGCTTATGCTTATTTCGTCCCCTTCTGTCCCCATAGTCCTGGGTTACCCATGGTTAAAGAGACATAACCCTATTATTGATTGGGAGTTAGGGGAGATACTCTCATGGGGCCAGGGTTGCCAGGAGAGGTGTTTACGGAGGGTTTCTCCATTGGGTGTAATTAACACACCAGGTAGTTCTACCCAGTCTACAGATATACAGATACCGCCTCTGTACCTGGATTTAAAAGCAGTATTCGACAAGAGGAATGCTGATACTCTACCCCCACACAGGACTTTTGATTGTAAAATTAATCTACTACCTGGTACCATGCCTCCGAGGGGCAATGTATATCCTCTATCCACCAAAGAGAATTCAGTTCTAGAGGAATATATTCGGGAGAATCTAGACAAAGGATTCATTAGGAGATCTTCTTCTCCTGCCGGGGCTGGTTTTTTTTTGTTAAAAAGAAGGATGGTTCCCTAAGACCTTGCATTGATTACCGAGGTTTGAATAAAATAACCATCAGAAATGCCTATCCGATCCCCTTGATTACCGAGCTGTTTGATCGCCTAAAGGGCTCTAAAATTTTCACCAAGTTGGATCTCAGAGGGGCATATAACTTGGTGAGAATCCAGCAAGGACACGAGTGGATGACAGCGTTCAATACCCGTTATGGGCATTATGAATACACGGTCATGCCTTTTGGTCTTTGTAACGCACCGGCAGTATTTCAGGATTTGATTAATGAAGTTCTCAGGGAATTTCAACATGATTGTGTTATTGTGTACCTGGACAACATACTTATACACTCTAGAGAGATTGAGACCCACCACAGACAAGTCAGAAAGGTATTACACAAACTTCTTCAACATGGGTTATACTGCAAATTGGAGAAATGTAGTTTTGACCAGTCTCAGATAGACTTTCTTGGTTACGTGATTTCTGGGGAAGGCTTTAAGATGGATCCCGACAAACTCCAGTCTATTTTAGATTGGCCATTGCCTAAGGGACTCAAGGCTATTCAGAGGTTTATTGGTTTCTCCAATTATTATAGGCGCTTCATTAAGGGATACTCTTCTATTATTGCGCCTATTACCAATATGACCAGACAGGGGGCTGACACTAAGACTTGGTCTACTGAAGCCCTCGTTGCTTTCAAGACTCTCAAGGAACTTTTTGCCTCTGCTCCAATTTTAGTCCATCCTGATACGACTCTGCCGTTCCTACTCGAGGTCGATGCCTCTGAGACAGGCGTAGGTGCTATTCTGTCACAAAGGTTAGGGGTGGACAAACCACTACACCCTTGTGGTTTTTTTTCCAAGAAACTGTCTGGCCCTGAGAGCAGATATGACATCGGTGACAGGGAATTATTAGCGGTCATTATGGCTTTAAAGGAGTGGAGACATTTATTGGAGGGGACCTTACATCCTGTTACCATTTTAACGGATCACAAGAACTTGTCCTATATTGGGGAGGCTAAGCGACTGTCCGCCAGACAAGCTCGTTGGTCCTTATTCCTGACCCACTTCAATTATGTGCTTACTTATAGACCTGGTTCTAAGAACTCTAAAGCCGATGCTTTGTCTCGCCAATATGAACCTTCTACTATATCTGAACCTGTTCTTTCCTCTATAGTTCCGAAATGCAATATTATCGCTAACACGAATCTCAGGATTCACTCTCCGTTACTTACCGAGATCTTAAAGCTGCAACATCTAGCTCCTAAACAGACTCCCGGGGGTCGACATTTCGTTCCTCCTGCTCTTCAACTGGAACTGTTACAATGTTTCCACAACAGCAAGGTGGCTGGACATCCTGGCATTCGCAAGACGTGCGCTTTGATCTCTAAAGACTTCTGGTGGCCTGCTTTATGTAGGGATATCAAAGACTTCATCGGTGCGTGTGAGGTTTGTACTAAGACCAAGCAACCTCATACGCTTCCATGTGGATTTCTGCATCCCTTAGAGGTTCCAGAAAAGCCGTGGTCCTGTTTGGCTATGGACTTTATTGTCGATTTACCTATATCTAAAAAACAGACTGTTATCCTCACCGTGGTTGACAGATTCACCAAGATGGCTCACTTCGTTCCTCTGCCTAAACTTCCGTCTTCTCCCGAGTTGGCAGAGATATTCGCAAGGGAGATTTTTCGTTTACATGGGATACCCTCCCAAATTGTATCTGACAGAGGTTCCCAATTTGTTTCTCATTTTTGGAGATCCTTCTGCTCTCAACTGGGTATCAAATTGAATTTCTCTTCCGCCTATCATCCTCAGTCTAACGGAGCGGCTGAACGCACCAACCAAAAGATTGAACAATATTTACGTTGTTTTGTTTCCGAACACCAGGACGATTGGGTCGGTTTGATTCCTTGGGCGGAGTTCGCGCACAACAATCTCGTTTGTGATTCTACTCATTCAAGCCCCTTCTTCATGAATTATGGCTTTCATCCATCCATTCTTCCCTCGGTTTCTCCTTCCCAAGGGGTACCGTCGGTTGATGTTCATGTTGCCAATTTGAGGAAGTTGTGGGATCAGACTCGACAAATTCTTCTGCACAATTCTATGCTGGTTAAGAAACACGCTGATAAACGTAGAAGGTCGGCTCCGGTTTTTGTTCCTGGCGATAGAGTATGGTTGAGTACTAGAAACATTCGTTTAAAAGTGCCTTCCATGAAGTTCGCTCCTCGTTATATTGGACCTTACAGGGTTCTGACTCGAATTAACCCAGTTGCGTATCGTCTAGCTCTTCCATCTGCCTTACGCATCCCTAACTCTTTTCATGTTTCATTGCTGAAACCGCTAGTCTGCAACAGATTTTCCTCCACGGTATCCTCTCCTCGCTCTGTTCAGGTGGAGGGTCAGGAGGAGTATGAGGTCAACTCTATCATCGATTCTCGAATCTCCCGGGGGAGAGTACAATATCTGGTCGACTGGAAAGGATATGGTCCTGAGGAGAGGAGTTGGGTACCTCAAGAGGATGTTCATGCTCCTCGCCTCCGCAGGGCGTTTCACTCCCGCTTCCCATCTCGTCCCGGTTCCTTCCGCCCGATGGGCGTATCTGAGAGGGGGGGTACTGTCAGGGTACCTGAAGTCTCTACCTCTGAGAGAGGTAGAGACTTAGAAGTTTATCCGTCCAGAATGGCTGTTTCCTCCGTTCCTCGCGGTCCTACCGGTCATTTACACGCCGGCCGCGAGGGATCCACTTCCTTTTGTAACACGACGCCCAGCAGTCGACGTCATGACGCCAACCCGGACCGACCTGTCACTCAATTGTCTGGAAACTAATCAGGACTCGTCGGAGGCGTGTCTACTCTCCTGAGCCAGGGTATTTAACAGTGCTTCTTCCATTTGCTCATTGCCCTGTCGTGGTTCTAGCCTGTCTAGTCACCCAGCGCTCTTGTATTCCAGTTATCCTTTTGGTTCCGACCCGGCTTGTTTGTATTACTCTGCTTATCTCTGTTACCCTTTGACTCGGCTTGTTCCTCGCTTACCTGTCTTCTCGTTCCCTCGACCTCGGCTTGCCTTTGACCATTCTCTCTATCTCCGTACGTTAGTCCGGCCATTCTAAGGTCCGGTATACGTACCTTTCTACTGTCTGTACTCTGCGTGTTGGATCCCTGTCCCGATCCTGACATATACCTACTTTTTCTTGGACCAATAACTAGATTAATACTTTCTTTTTTATATGAGTGATTTAATCCTTGAATATTAAATATGCAATTTTTAACCATTATTAATAGGTGGCATTTTTTTTTATCTGATCAAGTTTTTGTTGAGAGAAACATCCATTTATCCCATTTATACTGAGATCCATATTGGTCTCCATTTGTGTTAGGAACTCGCAAATATTCCCCACAGTTTAGTAGAAAAAGAAAACACAGAAAATAAAAAACTCTATAAAACCGAGGCTTTCATCGTCCACCCAGAGAATGAAGGTGTGTCTTGAAGGTTAGTATAATTACAACTGAAATTTCCTTAGATCTTAATATTTAGTTTCTTCATGAGCTCCATTCCTTGCTTTTTTGATGTTACCAAATATCTGGCTTCTTTATACAAAAGTAAGAGTTTTGCTGAATATCTCCAAGACAATTTCATTTTTTCTTTCTTCAAACGTTCTATTATATATTTCAAATGTGTCCTTTGCTGTCTGGTATATGTGGATAAGTCAATCCCAATCTTTAGATTATTAAATGTATTAATTAAAATGTTATCAATTCTTTGTGATTCCTTAATCTCTGTAATTTTTTCTTGTGTATATAGTGGCATGTGAGTTGATACTGAAGCAGGTTTATGAATTTTATGATTTCATTCAAAGAAGATATCTGTTCTATGTCTCCAGCTTTTTCTTGAAAAATATCATATATATGAAATTTTACATCTTATTGACTAATTTATTTCGGTAAACCCCTAATTCTAAAGTTTTTTAATATTGATCAATCTTTTAGAACAGATGCTTTGTTTTAAAGTTCATCATATTGCTTGTTCAGATCATTGCATGCTTCTTGTTGTTTTGAGATTTCATATTGTAGTGACTTCTTTTTCACTGATTTCTTGTAGTATCTGATTGATATTTTTATTTGTCAATCAAATCTTTATTGAGTGAGAAGAATACATGACAAGCAGTAATACTGAACAATAGTCACAAATGTGAACATACAGTATACAAAGCTGTTCAAACAATATAAATTGCCACTCTTTTTATTTTTTATTTTTAAGTAATGCAAGAGAACCAACGCAGAATATGTCACCATACGTGGAGCAATGTCAGGCTGGTGCTAGTAGCAGTTAGATGGTCCTTAGATGAAACATATGGTGATGATGTATTAAAAAACAGTTAAATAACTGTATGCGGAAAAAAATACAACTAAATAAATTATCACACTGTAAATGAGTGGGAGACTAGCAAGCATTAAAATGTTCGCATGCATAAGCAACAGAGTACGGTTAAAGGCCCACCTTACTATAAAACAATGTGTGGAAGGTATAGTGAAGTATTTACTAAATCTGTGATTCTAACACCATCAGGGTAGTAAGCAAAAAAGCTGTTTGCTTTTGTTATCCTAACCAGGGCCGGATTAACATAGGGGCTGATGGAGCTGCAGCTCCAGGCCCAGGCCCATGGAATAGGCCCATTGATTTAAAAAAAAAAAAAAAAATTTTTTTTTTGTACATTTTTTTTTACACACTATGCTTAGGGTTGCCAGGTATTTCTCATGTATTTCTTAGGGTTGCCAGGTATTTCTCAGAAGTATTTCTCAGGTATTTGAGGCTGCCTAGCCGGTGCCGGTATTGCAGTAATACCGGCAATACAAATGTCTGTCTCAGTATAAACAGAGATTATTCTGCAGTACCAGCGCTGGTCAGTAGGGGTCGCTGTTTGTGTGGATAGAGGCAGTGATAATAAGTTACGGCATCTCCCTCCCTGCCTCTCTCTACTCACTGATCCGCGGGGGAGCAGCTCTGCACAGAGAGTCCAGACAGCAGCTCCAAGACATGGGGATGCTGAGACATTGGGACACTGGGGAACATGGAGACCCTGAGACACTAGGGACACAGTGGCTCCATGTCTCACAGTGGCCACTAGTCTGTGTCCCCATGTCTCCCAGCCACTGTCCCTAGTGTCTCAGTGGCCCCATGTCTCCCAGTGTTACCATGTGTCCCCATGTCTCTAAGTGTCCCCTAGTGTCCTAGTGACATTGGGGCATTGGGACACATGGGGACACAGACTCTAAGGGACACTGGAAGACATGGGGATACAAACATTAGGGGACACTGGGTGACATGGGGACTCTGAGACACTAGGGGACAATGAGAGACATGGACTTTGACTTTGAGACCTAGGAGACATGGGGCACTCCAAGTGTCCCCACATCTCCCAGCCAGTGTCCCTAGTATCTCAGTATTCCCATGTGTCCCTGGTGTCTCTCAGTGTCTGTAGTGTGCCAGTGTCCCTAGTGTTTCCTAGTCTCCCAAAGTCCCCTAGTCCCCCAATGTCCCCATGTCTCCTAGTGTCTCAGTGTCCCCTAGTATCAAAGAAAAAATCCACTCTGTTCACCTGAATCCCCACAAATATAATGGAAGGTGTAAATCCCAGCGGTGTTCGCACCATTGAGCGTCCAATTTTAGTTCCATACACTCGCCGACCAAACATCGCTGTCTCTGTTCGTATCTATAGATGGCCGCCTCCACAAGTTCGCACATACGAACGGCGGCCACCCAGCCGACCGCTTGAAGCGGTTTGTGGAGGTGTAAACAGGGGTTATTGAGGTTAACAAGCGGCACACTCCACATATGGATGGCTTGCCATTCGGTACTTTGTTGGTTGTCGAACAAGACAGTGGTAGTAGGCCAGGAGAATGGTATTTACTGAATGGCCAGGCGAACAGGGGAAAACCACGATAAACAGTGGGATCTGTCCCACACAGGGACTGCGAGCACAAACATAGGGGACAACCAGGTAGAAAAGACCCAGACAGCCCATAGCAGGAATAAGGGTACCGTCCCAAGGCCCAATGCGCTACAAAGGACATTGGCTCTCCATGAGGCAAAGGAATGGAGGCTTCTGTTGCAATAATAATCTAATTTCTGACATCCCAGAACTGGCAGTGCAATAATTGGTAATATTGCTTAGTCATTAGACCAGGCAAAATTGTAGCCATTTTTTATGCCAGCCGCAGTAATTTTCTCTTTTGAGCAGAGCCATGGTGATAATGTTTCCTGTTGTTTCGGCTATCTAAATGGTCTAAATTCATATTTTTTTTTGCCCTGCCTATGACACTTCTCTTTTGTATGTCTCATCCGGACCTGCCATTGGTGGAATCCTGGAAGTGCATGAGGAAATTATCTGCTGGCTAAATGCTTACACTCTTGAGTGAAAACTATTTCCAGTGTTCTTTCCGTGTAAACTGATGTTTTGTGTTATAAGAATACTCTAAGCAACATAAACACTAAACACTGCTTTCTTTTGGCATGGTCTGGCACTTACCAGGGCCTGCCACATGCCCATCTTGTTTGTTGGTTTTCTTGAGCATGAGAGGACCGATGCAAATGTAGACATTTATTAACTGGCCGAGAGGACCAGCTCAGTGCTCTCAGCAAATGAATGAGTTTAGCAAATTATTGTATTCAGTAAAAGTACAGTCTGCTTCTCCAGCACTGGCACTTGGAAAGACTTAGTTAAGTATAAACCATTGCTAAAATATCAGGGCACTCTTAGATTGTTTGTGGTGCTTGAAGTTTTTACATTTTGTCTAGTGGATTCACCAATGGTAGAACTTGCATGAAATTCCAATATGCTTGGTATACTTCTGTGAATCCATTACTTTATTTCAATTCCTAACTCTCTAGCTCAGCACTAAGAATAAATGCTATATGCTTTGTTTGAAATAGTGTTTTTTTGGTAAAGCAGATAAACATAAGACTTTTTCCTGCACGGAGGAATGTACAGCAGTAAAACAAGAGTTTGTAACAATTAACGTTCTTGAGGACTCTACCTTTGAGGTCCTGTTAGTTTTATTATATTTGTTAGACATTAAGGTTTTGCAGTATACAGTTTAGCAATTGTTAATAATTACTGAGGCCGGGTGTGGTAGTGTGTTTGCGATCATTCTAGCCCCTTGTAATGCAGCTAGTTGGTAAAAGTGGCCTAGTGTTGGTCAAGTCAGACATTAAAGCTTAGATTGAACTGGCTGTCTGCCCTACAGAGTGCTGCGTGTTGGAGGTGGATGTTTTACAGGGGCTTCGGTTTGTTCCCAACCTTGCCCTAATCAGCATACTTGTTTGTGAGGGTGCGCTCGTTGTCAAGGTGTGGCAAAACCTTCTGCCAGCTTGCCGATCATCAGGGAGATGAAGGCGTGTGCAGCCTTTCTACCAGCAAGTCGTGGCATTATCGGTGCTATATCCTTTGGCCCAGCTCTAACCCTTGAAGGATATTACATCTTGCATGCTCCAAATGCTGTGAACTGCACGCTGATGATCATCGTTACCTCAGTCCACAATTAAAAACACTAATGCCAACTAGAACATGAGATGGGGATAGTCAGCGGTGCTATTTAGAAAAGGTATACAATGACTGCGAACTAAAATTGTTGCTTTTTATTTGGAAAAATGCTTTATAACACACCTTTATATTTGAGATCCATATGCAAGGAAACATTTTGCTAGGATGCTAATAGAGCTCATTTATGTGAACTCTTTCATAAAGCAGACAAAATAAAAATTTATGACTGTAATTAATGTAGTATTACCGTCTGTGATCACATTGTTTATACAAACAAAACTACATTAAAACCTAACAAAATATGCATTATTTCTCTCCATTAAAAAAGAAAAAAATATACCAGATGGTAATGCAACTTTAAGCTGTTTACAAATATTTAATAATCCCCAGTGTGAGGATGCAACCTCATCTTTTGGTTCTAGTAAAACTTTAATGATATTCTCCCCTTGGTAGGGAAATCATAGTTTAACTTATCTTTATTCATTTTAGGCCACCTTGTTTTGTAAGCTGGATGAAAAACAAATATATAAATTAATCAGAGAGGCATAAAAAGTGGCAATGAGCCAATCAGCTAAGTGCTTGAAGCTGCCAGATAGATACATCTACTAAAGGGTGTATCTTCTCTTGTATTTATTTTCATGCTCTCATGAAGCCACACAGATGGTGAGAATCTGATGTGCAGGTTCATATTAAAAGGATGCTCCAAAGAATACTTCACCAAATTGTAGAAGCTACAGATCTGTCCCTAAACCCTTGTAGTGTATATTTATAAGATCCTGAGCATCTTCTCTACCACCAGGTTTCCATCCCTTATGCACTAATATCATATCAGTAAGCCTACATTCACAATTATGGAATCCAAGCACTTGCCAGAGTTTTCAGACTTATTCAATTCCAATCAGTCTCATTCACTTGTAGGCACACAGGCCCAGTGTCATGCCCAGCATGCACGATTCCTTGTTTCACTGTAGAAATATGATTAATCAGTGGGATATGTGTGATGGATACATGAAATGGTTAAAAACTGAAATTGTACTTACCGTAACTTCTTTTTTCCTTAATATAGTGGCAGTACAATTGGGGTTGTATATCTTCTTAGGGACAAACCGACTGTAAAATAAATCAATTCTTTAAGAATTGCCATCATCTATCTCCCCTTGGTCATCCTAGGCTATTCATTGAACATTTTTCTTCCTGGCTTTCTCTCCTCTAGCACTCCTTCCCTCATACTTTAACATCCCAATCAACAACCTCAACTGCCCTGTTGCCTCCCGTCTGCTCTCTGTATCCTCCTCCTTCAGCCTCACACAGTAGTCTACTTCAGCAACTCATACAGCAGGAAACACTCTTGACCTTATCTTCACCAATCTCTGTACCACCTCTAATCTCTCCAATGTTCCATTTCCTTTATCTGACCACCATCTGCTGACCTTTGACATTGGCATATCCCATACACAAATTTCACCACCCTCAACTCTCCAATCTCGCAGAAACCTTCACTGCTTTGATCTCCAGCATCTCTCCACCAAACTCCAAACTCAATTTACCCATCTCAATTCTCACTTGCCCTAACTCTGCAACCTCACTCTACAACTCCACTCTCTCCTCTCAATTTGACATCATGGCACCTCTTACATTTAAACGCAGCAAGCGTTCCCAATTACAACCCTGGCACACCAAGCTGACCCAATATCTCAAAAAATGTTCCAGAACTGCTGAACGCTGTTGAAGAAATTCTCACTCTGCACCGGACTTCCTCCACTATAGATTTATGTTTGGCTCCTACACTCTGACTCTTTCCTCTACAAAAGTAAATTACTTCAACACCCTCATAAGCACACTGTCCCGTCAACCAAATGCCTATTTCACACTTTTAATGCTCTATTTCGCCCTGTTGATTCCCCTACCACCCTGTCTGCCTCAAACTTTGCAACTCACTTCACTGAGAAGATTTCTACAATCAGGGAAGAGATCTCTTACCTCTCTCCCTCCCCTTCCAATACATCTTCCAATACATCACCCAACCCCACTCACTCCACTTTTCTATGCTCATTCGCACCTACTAGAACGGAAGAGGTTTCTATTCTGCTCCGGTCCTTCCGCCCCACCACCTGTTCCCTTGACCCTATTCCCTCATATCTCATCCGCACTCTGTCTCCCTATTTTGCTATTCCTCTCACTAAAATTTTCAATCTCTCCCTTTCCTCCGGCACATTTCCTTCACCCTTCAAGCATGCAACTATAACGCCGATTCTGAAAAAGCCGAACCTTGACCCCAACTCCCCATCCACCGCCCTATATCACTACTGCCATTTGCCTCCGAGATCCTTGAGAGAGTTGTGTATGCAAGGTTGACAGATTTCCTCAAATCCAACTCTCTGCTTTACCTGCTTCAGTCTGGATTCTGCGCTTGTCACTCTGTTAAAACAGCTTGACCAAAGTATCCAACGATTTAATTGCTGCTAAATCACGCGGCCATTACTCTATCCTAATTGTCCTTGATCTTTCTGCTGCCTTTGACACTGTTGATAATCAACAGCTGTGATGGACCACCTGGCACCCTGACTGGGAGCCCCCATCAATCGATGCTCTTAGTGCTCACCGAGGACTCCAAGCACTCCACCAGACACCATAAGCACTACAGCCACTTAGCTGCCGCAGCTTGGCTGGGGTCTCACCATCCTCCACCCACCCTGGACCCAAGACCAGGATCCAGCTTCCAGTGGATGAACCTCTCCTACTCCAGAGAGTATAGAGAGTATAGAGAGTATAGCAGGAACAGCTCTTATAAGAGCTAGTGATTATAATTCCAGGGAGTATAAGGAGTATAGCAATCCCCAGAATGAATATAGAGATGAGGCTCTATGTTGAGGGTGAAGAGAAAGTGATTTTAATGGTGCCACACTTGGCCTTTTATGACAATCCCCATACAAGTGGCACTCCCACATGGACCTTGTGGGGTACTCCGTTACAAAGTCACAGACCAATAATACCAGTGTTACAATGCATGACACTCCCTTATACAATACAATAAGCCTTCCCCTTTACTTAGGAGATAATTGAGTTAGGCACCATACTAAACTCAATTATCTCCAAACACAAAAAAAACATACATTTTTACAAAACCGCTAAAATACATAAAATCCCTCGATAGCCCTGATCTGGGTGACCAACATATCCAAAAATCAACCAGATCAGTTCAGGGGTTCAGGAATTTCCGGGAAGTCGTAGTTTTTACTGACCGCATGCATAGTCCCATGCCCAAAACAGTTCCAGAGAATTAGGCTGTGTGGTTGGTCTACTTCGGGGATTCGAATTGCACACAAAATACCGAACGCCGTTTGACTCCCGTTCGAATAGCCGAACATCCATGGAAGGTAAATAGTTAGCTGTGTAGGTGCCGTCGAGTGTCCGATTTGAGTTCCATAAACTTGACAACCAAACACCGTTAATTGAACTTGCTGTTTGACGGCCCGCTTCGAACCGCTTTGGGAGTTCGGGAGTTTGAAGTTGTGCATGGAACCACTTCGGGAGTTCAAAGTGCTACTGTACCAGTCCAAAAGGGCACAAACAGTGTTTTTAAACAACGTCTAGTACAGTGGCCATAGTCACAGGGCAGGAGGCTGGCAAACAGGCCCCTCCAAGAACCAGTGGCAAGGTTACTTTTGCCACATAAACAGCTTCTTATTTCCCGTATTCTCGGTCTACAAGATACTACTCTCCAGGTGCTCCTCCTACCTCTCCCAGCAATAATGATTGCAGCGGTGAGGCTCATTTTTCTGTCCACCCGCATCTCTCACTTCTCCCCCCTCTTTCAGTCCCTACATTGGCTTCCAGATAGATATAGGGCTCAATTTAAGATGCTGGTTGTAGCAGAGCCCTAGTCCTAGCAGGGACTCTCCTCTGCTGGTTTCTCCAAGACACACACAGGAACAAGTAGAATACTCCAAGGGACCAGCCAAACACAGTAAAAATACTTCAGGATTCTCCCACCTCCTCCCCAGCAACTGGACGACACTCAACTCTGGGGGTATAACAGATTTTAATGGAGCCACACACAGCCTTTTGTGAGAACCCCAATGCAAGGGGTTTCAAAACACACATTCCAGGGGCATTCCCCACTGGACCTGAGAGTAGACTGAGACAAAATACACAACATAATTACATTAACTCTCAGGTCCAGGACACATATAATAATAATCACCCCAAAACATACAGTTCCCCACAAGATAAGTCCTGAGCGCCCAATATATCCGAAAAGCGATCAGATCCCACAAACGCGTCCGGAACACCACCGGACCGACCGCACATGAGGTGCCTGCCCAAAAAGGTTCAATGAAATTAGGCTGTGCGGTTGGTCTCTTTCAGGAGTGTCAAATAGGCGAAAGACAAGGCATGAACTGTTCGTGCAGACATTCTTTCTGTGTTTATTGTTCAGGAGTTTGCTCCCCCGGACACCACTCGGTTTGTCTGAATACCCACGAACATAACTAAGGGTGGATATCCCAGCGGTGTTCACGCCGTCGAGTGCCCTATTCCATGCATTTTTCTGACTATTCCATGCACCCGACAACCAAACACTGCTGTCTCTGTCCATGGCTAAAGATGGCCACCGCCTGTTCGCACATACGAATGGTGGCCACCCAGCCGACCGCTTGAAATGTTTAGGTTATTGCAGTTGGTGGAGGTGTGAACAGAGGTTACTGGGGTTAACAAGCGGCACACTCTACATATGGGTGATCTGGTGTTCGGTTGTCGAACAAGATGCTGTTAATATGCAAGGTGGCTGCTATTTTACCCAACGGCCAGACGAACAGGGGAAAGAACAAGATGATCCAGGGACTATGAGCATGAAACATAGGAAACAAGAGGGGGGACAAGATACGGATAGCCCATAGAGGAATAAGGGTAACAGTCCAAGGTTTATTCCATTACACTGCTCCCCCACGACCACAAACCAGCATACACAGTCTGATCCTCTATGGTTCGGCTTGGGGAT
This sequence comes from Pelobates fuscus, assembly GCF_036172605.1. NCBI lineage: Eukaryota > Metazoa > Chordata > Amphibia > Anura > Pelobatidae > Pelobates > Pelobates fuscus. Next base: position 141,804,132 of record NC_086321.1, on the reverse strand, counting down.
GTCTGGGGATGCTCACGGATCATTTTTCCAGTTCAGTCTGTCTAGACAACCCGTCAGCATTTCCATTCTGTTTCCCAGGGCAGTAAAGTATCATAAAGTCAAAAGACTGCAGCGCCAAGCTCGAGCGCAATAGCCTGGCGATGTCCCATGCCACTTGGTTCAGCCAGACTAACAGGTTGTAATCCGTGAGCAAAGGAAAAATAAGCTCCATCTTAAAATGACAGAGAGGCTGACATAATGACATGCTCAGGAGGGTATGTTAATCTATTATTGATATTTGCAAGCATTTACTTTAATCTTATAAACTCTGCTATAAATTATTGTAATGGATTTTATATGTCGATATTTATATTTTTATATAATAAATATCTAAAAAGACAAAACTTTATTGCTTCCAAGACAATCCTTATTTTATATTGTAGTCTCAATTGTTTATGTATTTTAAATAGAGGATCTCTTACTAACTATATCAAATTATGGCTATAAGATACCTGTATGGTTAGCCCTGCTAAGTTCTATGCTTTAAGACGTTATAGTGGTAAATAAGGGAACCAGCTGTGGTTACATGCTCACACTCCGGGGGCACAGACGACTTGACGGGGAAGGTTTTTACGGGTAAGGTCGATAAAGGGTTTGGCCAGGGCACTTTAATTGGGCACAAAATTCCTATAACACCCTGCTGACCCCAGAAAAGCTAGCACCTGAGTCTTTGTATTGGGGGTAGGCCACTGGGCCACCGCCTCAATCTTAGTGGGCTCAGGCTTCTGCTGCCTGCATTCCACCCGGTGACTGGGGTACTGTACCTCGGCCATACCTATATTACACTTGGCGGGCTTAAGGGTCAAGCCCGCTTCCCTAATCCTATCTAAGACCGCCCCTATGTGGACCAAATGCTCCTGCCATTTATCGCTAAGAATGGCGAAATCATCTAAATATGCGCAGGTATAGTCTTGGAGCCCATCTTGGAGCCGGTCCACCATCCTCTGGAAGGTAGCCGGAAGGTTTTTCATCCCAAACATCACCTTAAATTGTTATAAGCCAAATGGGGTGACAAACGCTGACTTAGGGATGGCTTGGGGGAATAGGGGGATCTGCCAATACCCCTTACAAAGATCAATTGTGGTGAGGTATTGGACATTGTGGTGATAATGTTGATTTAGTCGATGTTACTGAGACATGGTGTAATGATAAAATTGACTGGAACATAACAATACCAGGGTAATCTTTATATAGAAAAGACAGGGAAGACAGGGGTGGCTTTGTATGTGAAGGATAGAATAAAATCTAGCCAAATAAAAGTTAGTGAGGTGAACATAGAGTCCGTTTGAGTTATGTTAGAATTTGGTAATCACACAGTAACTCGTCTAGGTGTGATTTATAGGCCTCCAGGACAAATAGAAGAATTAGATAATCTACTAGTTGAGGAAATAGCTAAAATGACAATGAAGGGGGAAGTTATCATTATGGGTGACTTTAATCTTCCTGATATGAATTGAAAAACCAAAATAGCTGCTTGTGCCAGGAGCACACATATTCTAAACTCCCTACTAGGATTGTCTCTAAAATAGGTCATTGAGGAGCCAACTTGTAAAGAGGCCATACTAGATTTAGTGTTAACAAATGGAGATTTGGTATCAGATATTACTGCAGATGAAGGTTTAGGATTCAGTGATCATCAGTCAGTGTGGGATAATATAAGAACAGTGACTGAGTCACACCACACAAAAACAAAAGTTTTAGACTTTAGAAAAACAGACTTTTCTAAAATTAGAATATGGATAAAGGAGTCATTATCAGACTGGAGCAATTTAAATGGAGTCCAAGAGAAATGTGATTATTCAAAAGTTGCACTGCTAAAGGCAACAGAAAATTGCATTAGGCTTGTCAGTAAAAGCTAAAAATTCAAGAAACCACTGTGGTACTCCGCAGATGAGGCCACAATAGTAAAAAACTAAATTTTGCATTTAGTAATTATAAAAAACCCAGAGTGAGGAAGACAGACAGATCTATAAGATTAGGCAGAAAGAGGCTAAGCAAGTTATAAGAGCTTCCAAATCACACACAAAGGAGAAATTTGCCCAGTCAGTAAAAAAGGGGGACAAAACATTTTTTAGATACATAAATGATAAAAGGAAAGTAAAACAAGCATTAGTTAGATTAAAAACAAAAGAAGGAAGATATGTAGAAGAGGATAAAGGTCTAGCTGACTGCCTCAATTAATATTTTTGTTCAGTGTTTACAGATGAAAATGAAGGAAAGGGGCCCCAGTTAGGAAAAATAACAAATTAGTCATTTGTTACATGTGAGTTTACAGAGGAAGAGGTTCTATTTCAACTGTCAAAAGTAAAGACAAATAAGTCAATGGGACCTGATGGAATACACCCAAAGTTATTAAAAGAGCTTAGTGGTGTATTAGCAAAACCATTAACAGATTTAGTTAACCAATCATTGTTAACAGGAGTAGTCCCAGAAGATTGGAAGAAGTTAGCGAATGTTGTGCCCATTCACAAGAAAGGTAGTAGGGAGGAGTCGGGCAACTATACTTCAGTAGTGTTGAAAGTGATGGAAACCATCTTAAAGGGTAGGATTGTTGAACATCTAAAATGACATGGATTTCAAGATCAGAGACAACATAGGTTTACTTCAGGGAGATCATGCCAAACTAATCTTATTGATTTTTTTGATTGGGTAAATAATAGATCAGGGTGATGCAGGAGACATTGCTTACCTAGATTTCAGTAAGGCTTTTGACACTGTTGCACATATAAGGCTTATCAATAAACTGCAATCTTTAAATTTGGATTCCAATAATTGATGAATGGGTAAGGCAGCGGCTGAGTGACAGGCAACAGAGGGTTGCAGTCAATGGAGTATATTCGAAGGATGGGCTTGTCACCAGTGGGGTACCTCAGGGATCTGTACTTGGACCCATTCTCTTTAATATTTTTATTAGTGATATTGCAGAAGGTCTTGATGGTAAGGTATGTATTTTTGCTGATGATACTAAGATATGTAACAGGGTTGATGTTCCAGGATGGATAAGCCAAATGGCAAATGATTTAGGTAAACTAGAAAAATGGTCAGAGCTGTGGCAACTGACATTTAATGTGGATAAGTGCAAGATAATGCATCTTGGACGTAAAAACCCAAGGACAGAGTACAGATTATTTGAGTCCTAACCTCAACATCTGAGGAATTGATTTAGGGGTAATTATTTCTGATGACTTAAAGGTAGGCAGACAATGTAATACAGCAGCAGGAAATGCTAGTGGAATGCTTGGTTGCATAGGGAGAGGTATTGGCAGTAGAAAGAGGGAAGTGCTCATGCCATTTTACAGAACACTGGTGAGACCTCACTTGGAGTATTGTACGCAGTACTGGAGACCGTATTTCCAGAAGGATATTGATACTTTAGAGAGAGTAAAAACCAAAGAAAAAAAATTACCTGCGCTCTCCTAAGTCCCTATGTATATTTAAACAAATGGAGGTAATTTAGTTACTCCAATGGCCATTGGAGGGAATGCCCGCCTGCCAATGTCAAGGCACCCACCCTTAGATGGGTCCTACACTGACCTTTCACCCTGCTTCCTTGAGCCTCTGGCAAAGATATCTCCAATGAGACAGAGAGGGGTATTTTTTATATACACCCCTATATACATATTAATCCTTAATAAGGAACACATGGGATGGGCGGCAGCATTGTAACATAGCTGAATACAAAAAGTGAATACAAATCCAAAAAAAGAAGTCCTGCGCTCAATCCCCTCACTCATGGGTGGCAGCAACAACCACAGTACACATCAGCCCCAATACATTCAGTAAAAGCCAAAGAAAAAAAGTTACCTGTGCTCTCTCTTAAATCCCTATGTATATTTAAACAAATGGAGGCAATTTAGTTACTCCAATGGCCATTGTAGGGAATGCCTGCCTGCCAACGTCAAAGCAGACCCCCTTAGGTGTGACTTTAGAGAGAGTTCAGAGAAAGGCTACTAAACTGGTTCATGGATTGCAGGATAAAACTTACAATGAAAAGTTAAAGGAACTTAACATGTATAGCTTGGAGGAAAGACGAGACAAGGGGGATATGATAGAAATATTTAAATACGTAAAAGGAATCAACACAGTAAAGGAGGAGACTATATTTAAAATAAGAAAAGCTACCACAACAAGAAGACATAGTCTTAAATTAGAGGGGCAAAGGTTTAAAAATAATATCAGGAAGTATGACTTTACTGAGAGGGTAGTGGATGCATGGACTAGCCTTCCAGCTGAAGTGATAGAGGTTAACACAGTAAAGAAGTTTAAGCATGCATGGGATATGCATAAGGCTAGCCTAACTATAAGATAAGGCCAGGGACTAATGAAAGTATTTAGAAAATTGGGCAGACTTGATGGGTTGAATGGTTCTTATCTGCCGACATATTCTATGTTTCTAGAAATATGAGCAGATGGTTAGAAGTGATTAACGGGGCAGATGTATGAAGTTAGGAATAAGTGTATAATAAATGGCATTAAGTAGGAATAAATGGGTAGCAAGGGAAACTATATGGTTTAAAATGTAAAGTTCTACACTACTAGCCAAGCCTCAAAAGTTACTCCTCACTGTAAGCTTGCATACATAAGAATGAATTTCTACTAGCCAAATTTTTACTGATAATTGATAGTGATATACATTTATATATATATGTATAGTGGATATTGGTGTGTGTGTGTGTGTGTGTGCATTTGTGTGCGTGGTGTCAGGCTGTTTATATCTTCAATAGACATGGTCTTGATGGCTATGTCATTACAATGTTAAATACACAATTTGACCTTACTAGGATAATCAAACACTACCTACAATATTGTAGATGTAAAAAATGAACATGCAGTCATAAGGGTTATAATAAAACTAGTCGTGATGTGTGAGCCAGGTAAACCTCCTTGTGTTCCTTAGATAAGAATATAGATCTATGAATTTCATATCTAAAATGTGTAACATTTAAATCACTCGTAAGTATTGTACGCATATTGAAAAGTTTACATTTAACATATTTTTTTACTCATGGCGAATGTGCTCTGTTGATGTTCCAAATTACATTCCAAGTGCTAAGAATGAATTGATCTGTTAGTATACATGTGCATGTACATAGACAGATTTACTGCAGCATTTTGAAATGAAAGAAGATATTATTGACATTTTTATGAATATGTTAATCAGAATCAAACAGTAAACATGTCAGATATACCTATTCTTCTTGAGAATAAATTAAGTTGTGTTAATTGGTTGTTAAAAGAAACTGGCATATAGCTTTGTGGGAGCATTGGCATCAGTTTCAGTGTACAAGTTAAATATTCCTATACTGAGAAAATAATCAATATTTGTATATGTTTCAGCATAATCCATTTTTGTTTTATTTTAGCCCTTCAATACAGTCCGATCCACATTTACTAAATAATCCATTATCCTCCAGTCCAAGGAGAATGAGGTCAACTGTGGGTGCCAGGTTATTTAATGGATTAATTTGCACTCCATCATGCAAGGGAAAGGAAATAGAGGAGTCACTGCATTGTGTTAAACTCTTCCTTTTAAAGGGGATACTATGGGCTCAACCTTTGTCATTATAAGGGAGACAAGGATATCGTACTTTATTAACTCTTCATCTCCTGTAGACGTGGTAAGATCGGCCCTCCCTGGCTATTAAAAAATCTTTGTTATCCTACCTATTTCTTCTTCTTTAAAACGTATTTGTATATTTTTCCCAGTGACTGGACTTTATTAAACGCAATAAAAACGTAATTATTGTGAACTGAAAACTGAATTGCAAAATAGGCTTTTATTCATCCTACATTTTGCAATCCTAATATGAGGGAAATGGTGTGATTAAATGCTAAGTATAGCCAGAGTCTTCGAATTGGAAAGTTTGCATTTAATACATTTTGATATTGTGAAGTTCCTTGTTCTTGTTCCTAATGCTATTTCAAGGGCTAAGAATGAATTACTTTGCTAGTATACATATGCACACAGGCAGATTTATGATATTGTTTGGAAATTAAACAAGATAATATTTTAGTACAATTTGGCATTTATAGGATTATGCTAAGCACAGCTATGCAGTAAACACATCAGATATTATACCTATTCTTCTTGATTTTAGTGAAACAAATTCATTAATGACTAAATTAACTTTTTATTAATTGCCTGAAAACTAAGCAATTTGGTAACATTATTTATTATGTTTTATACAAAGTCTGGCTAAAAAATGTATCTTATCCAGGGAAAAGTTAAATTGTTTTTTTATATATGGAGTTAGTCACATAAGAACCTACAACTGTTTATGGATTTTAACTTCCAACAATATCTGCCAGGAATTTGCTATGTTTGTATTTTACCAAGGTTTATCGAAGTCATAGTTTACCTTACAAGCTTAACTCCATCAGTACAGCCTTCTTTGGTACATATGTCTAGTGACGGCTTGAGAAGGTGTTAAGTGTTATAAATTGCACTAGACTGCATAACTGGAAATTAACTCTTCCTATGTCTCTGTAAATAGACAATGTATACTAGATACCTCTTATGCACTGGACTTAACTCAGGATACAGGTTTTATATTCACCATTACAACATTCCTTGAAATTTCAGTCCGTGTCCCCACTTCCAGGTCACTGGATGAGTGGTCACCTCTTATAGCACTTAAAGCTTAGAAAAAAAAACAATCTCTTAAATATGGAACAGAGTTGCCACCTTGGGGAGGAAACCATGAAATAGGATGCATGACTACCTTATCTCGATAAAAAGAAGTTTGAGGGGCTTCACTAGATAGGCCTTGAAGTTCTGAGGCCTTCCTAGCTGATGTTATCGCTACCCAGAAGAGCTTAAAGTTCACGATGGACACGTTTTCTAGTGGATGAAATGGTTCTGAAGTAAATGCTTTAAGGACTGAAAAAAGATCCCAAGCAGGAGTTATCTTCTTAACAAGAGGTTGGATTTTTAAGGCAGCTTGATGGAATCGTTTAACCTTTGGATCAAGGGCTAATCTTGTGTATGTTAAAACTGAGATAGCAGAGACTTGAAACATTAAGGAGTTCTGGCTGAACCATTTTTGTATACCTTCCTGGGATCTCTGCAGCCAATCTGGGTCTACTACAATTACCGTCTTGTTCTCTCTCCATATTTTGTTCAATATGCAAGGCATATGGGTAATGGGAGCTAATTCATACCATACTGTCAGAAGAGACGTACTGGATACCGCACTCCACAAATAACCCAGGTGCTCCAAAGCCAGGTCTGGCTTGGCCTCCCTTCCAAGATATGTAGAATAAATAATGGTTCAGGCACTCTGGGATAACAAAAATAACAGCTTTAATGGGGCAAAAGCAGCAACATTTTGACTCTACAGGGTCTTTATCAAGCTATATCTGACTCAGAGCATCTTGACCATGTGCCATGCAATCATATTTGAGGGTGTAGAATTTTTTCACTTGAAATGATATCTTGTGGTCAATGAGGTTAAACTGTGGATGACAACATCTCTTTGTTATCTCTGAAAAGATGATTTTGTTCAGGGACCATTGAGCTATGGAAGATATACTGCCTTGATCCCTTGAATGTGGGAACTGTTTCCACTAGGAGTGTTCTGCTCCTATTCCCAAGAATTCCTGGTGTGTCTGGATTCATGCCAGAGATTCACAGCTATAATACTCACAGTGATGTGTCTTTAAACTAAAATATTTTATTTTATCAGTCTGTGTTAGTAAGCTATATTGCTCTTGTTCTAATTTACACTATAGGTGTATAAATTGTTATTACCAACTCACCTTAAATTTCACCCTAGCCACAGCACCCTGTCCACACTCCCACTCACACATCTAAAAGGAAAGTGTCCTTTTTTGTCCATGTTTAGCCTTGTACTGAAAAAGAGCCCCAGATGACCAACACAATTTTAAAGTATGACTAACTAATCGGTGCTGAGTCCAAAAAGGGCTAAAACAATGTAAGTATTGACAGACAGTGAAATAAGACAGATTATTAACAGGCTGTACCATAAATACTGAACACATGTATAGGCCCAAGTTTAGACATGAAATTAATTTAAACAGTCAGAAGCAATACTTTGCCACATAATTATTAAAAAGTGTAGGCCCCATGAGTGCCTGAATACTAAGAGGACAACCATGAAAAATACATATAGGTACTGAGGCCTGGTGAACATTAGTAACAAATGGTGCCAAGTATAATCGTGGCCATGTGGGCTGAGAAAAATAAGCTACAACTATGAAAACGGAATATGGCATAGCATTTATTATACAAAAGAACGTAGGGTGACTAACTAAAATGCATATTATAAAATACGATATGTTGAAATACAGTAAGCATAATGCATGAACCGAACCAAGTTATCACTGTGATGCTGTGATTGAAATAAGCCGTATTTGCGTTATTAGTGAAATTCGCCATATCCGAGTGAGGAAGGAATACGGACTGAAATGCTAATGCCACCCTAGTTAGTGAAAGGCCAAATGTGGCCTGAATTCATGTGAAATGTCAGTGATAGCGTGGCCCAATGCAGACCATAGCGAACAAACTTACGTTTTGTTGAAAAAAAAAATCGGCTGGGCCGAATGTGGCAGTGCCCCATGAGCTTTGAGGGAGGACTGTTTTTTTTAACTCAAATGAGGTCAAATGAATACTGGCATAGCCCAGAGGAAGAGGAGGCCTGTGAATTTATAAGCTGAATAAACCCCTCCCACCACTCTGCCTTTCCATATATATATATATATATATATATATATATATATATATATATATATATTGGTTTTATTTATGTGTATATATATATATATACAAACACAAATAATCTGTCACTCTGCGCAAAAATAGATACTAAATAACGTATTTGAACCAGGGTGCTACACAGCGCTGTGTAAATAATACAAGAAAATGAGAGCACTCGCAGGAATTTAAATCAATCAAAAAAGGGTATTCAAGTTCGCATATACAAAATCAACGTTACGATCTGTATAAGGTCTTTATCAAGAACAATCAGGCGCGGCCACACTGTGGTGCCAATCGGACACTGTTATAGTGTGACCACACTGATCAGGCGCGGTCATACTGAGGTGCCGATCAGGCACCGTGACACTATTCCTATTAATTAGAATCAGGTACAACAGGTATGCCAAATTATGTTTCCTCTTAATTTTTATATTTAAGGAGTTCCTCTCTATCTAACATCATGAACTTCTTAGATTCTACGCTATGTCTATGCATATTATTGTTTCTACCAATTTATTCATTAATAATCAATAATTGAGCCAGCTCATAATAATTCACCAGGTTTGTACAGTTTCTCCTTATCTTTAGAAATTGGCCGTTAGAGGCACTATTGAGCCAAGGTTCATAGTGGCAACTTGATTTATCAATAAAACCAATTAACTGTACCTTCTAAAAATGCTTTTGTACTTTTTTCTTTTTATCTATAAAAATTGTCAGATCAAAAAAAAATGTTTTTTCTTTTAATTTAAACTTATCTCATAACCTCAATCATTAATATTAAGATAGTTTTAGAAATCCAGCAGATCTGATTCTGTATTGGCCCAAATAAAAAAATATATCGTCAATGTATCTGACATAGAAGTCTAGATTTTTCCTTCAGCTATGCTGAGACCAAAATTCTCTTCCCAGTTATCCATATCTAAATTACCATAGGTAGGAGCAAATAAAGTCTCCATAGCCTTTCCTTGTATCTGAAGATAAAAAAAACAACATCAAATAAGAAAAAAAATATATATATTTTTTTTAAATCTAAATGTATACCTTCAATAATAAAATCTATTTTGATATATTTTGTTGAGCTGTATTCTTTTTGTGTGGAATACTAGTGTATAATGAGTATACATCACTTGTTACTAAAATATAACTTTCAGACCATTGAGTATTCCTAAATTTGCTAATTATGCTCATAGCATCTCCATTTGGTTGCAGGATATTGAACAGCATTTCCATATGGCTGCATGACATTGCACAGAATATGCATTTGACAACTGAACAACATTGACTGCAATTGTTCTAGAATTTGAACTGACAACATCAAACTTAAAATGTTACAAAATTTTGGTTACAGATACAGAAGCGATAATGATCTAATTTAGGATTTTGATCCACAGAGAAAAGAAGCTGCTGCTTTTTTCAAAGCTCTCTAGACTGTGAGTTTCTCTATATTGTTTCTCTATATTGTTATGATATATGTATATTATTTTTGTTGCATCTTCCCTTGGGGTGGAGCGTGTAGCAAAGATAATACTAGTAATATTATTACATTAATTAATTTATTAGTGCAACATATTATTTTTGAAAAAACATTTTTTACTTGTGCGACAAAGTTAAGAGGGACTTTGTTTAAAATAGTGTGTAGCCTCCCCTAACACAAAGTGCTTCATCAGATATTTAGTGTTGATTTATTTAGTTATGTCTTACAGAAATATCGGGGAAGTAAATATTTCAGAATAGGAAATATTAGCTTAAAAACAAAAATACAATTTATATCATACAGTAGAGGTGACAAAAGTACTTGATGGCATTAATTGGAATGTGGCTTACTAAAACACCAGCAAAATGTATATTTGAGTGTGCAAACTTGCTGATTCACATTCTTAAAGGGTCACTTTTTAAGGACATTTTTTTATTTGTACAGGGTGGCTTATACCTGCAAAGAAAAAAGAATACACATTGCATCTATAACATTATCCCGTCTATCAGTGATATCAAAGGAGGCAGTTTGCTTCGTCAAAATTCTCTTTCTAACTCTGGAAAAAGCACAGTTACGAGCTTGGATGAACTAAGCACAAAGTCCAATTTGCCAAACTTTAAACTAGCCTGTGAATATTATTATTATTATTATAATTTAATTATTTTTATAGCGCCAGCAAAATTCCATAGCGCTGTACAATGGGTGGACTAACAGACACGTAATTGTAACCAGACAAATAGACGCACAGGAACAGAGGGGTTGAGGGCCCCCTCCTGCTAGAAGGGGTGGGGTATAGTTAAACAAAGGGAATAAGTAGGGGTAATAAAATAGGTTGCTAGAAAAGTATTCACTGGGAACTTGGTAGGTTACTTGTGACAGTTGCAGGAGAGGAGTCATGGTGGGGGGGGGGGGGCGAGATGAAAATCTGCTAACAGTTTAAATTATATGCTTTCCTGAAGAAGTGTATTTTCAAAGTTTCACAGAAAAGGTGCAGCCCTGGAGAAGTCTTGGAGGCGAGCATCAGATGTGGGAGTACAGAAAGAGGATCAACGTAGGTCTTTGGCAGAGCGCAGGGGCCTCGACAGGACATACTTGTGTATTAGGGAGGATAGGTAGGTTGAAGCAAAATTATGTAGGGACTTGTAAGCAAGCACCAGAATCTGAAATTGAGTCCTATATCTAACTGGAAGCTTATGTAGGGACTGACAGAGGGGGGAGGCGTGGGAGGTGCGAGTGGACAGGAAAATGAGCCTTGCAGCTGCGTTCATAATAGATTGCAGCGGTGCAATCTGGGAATATGTAAGACCACTGAGAAGGGGATTGCAGTAGTCAAAACGAGAAAGAACAATGGCATGGACCAGCACATTAGCCACATCTGGTGTTAAATAAGGGCGGATGCGAGCTATGTTATTGAGATGTAGCAGCAGGATTTGGCGATCGACTGGACATGAGTGAAGGAGAAGTCAGAGTCAATGAGAACACCTAGACAGCGAGCCTGCAAGGTAGAGGTGATGGTGGCGCCGTTGACGTGGAGGGAGAAAGACACAGGATTAGCAACATGTGAGGGAGGAATGACCAGAAGTTCTGTTTTGGACAGGTTGAGTTTAAAGAAGTGAGCAGCCATCCAATTGGAAATCGCGGAGAGGCAGTCAGAGACACAAGTCAAGATGGGCAGAGAGAGATCAGTAGAGGACAGGTAGATTTGCGTGTCATCTCCATATAAATGATAATGGAAGCCAAAGGAACTGATGAGTTTTCCAAGGGAGGCAGTATAGATGGAAAACAGGAGGGGACCAAGGACTGAACCTTAGGGGACACCAAGAGAGAGGGGTTGAGGAGAAGAGGCAGAGCCAGAGAAAGAAACACTGAAAAAGCGCTGGGAAAGGTAGGAGGAGCACCAGGAGAGAGCAGTATCTTGTAGACTGAGATTATGGAGAATAAGAAGCTGTTGATGGTCAACAGTGTCAAAGGCAGCAGAAAGATCAAGGAGAATTAGGATAGAGTAATGGCCGCCAGATTTAGCAGCAATTAAATCATTGGATACTTTGGTGACAGCTGTTATAACAGAGTGATGATCACAGAATCTAGATTGAAGCAGTTCTAGCAGAGAGTTGGATTCAAGGAAGTCAATCTTACATACACAACTCTCTCAAGGATCTTGGAGGCAAACGGTTGTTGATTGGGATGTTAAAGTCTCCAAGGAGTGCTAGAGGAGAGAAAATGGGGTAGCCAGGAGGAAATGTTCAATGAATAACCTAGGATGACCCTGAGGGACGATAGGACTGGGCTTAAATATCCGCACAGTGTGAGCTTCAAAGGAATAGGATAACAGTAGCCATATCAGCTACCTCAGGTGATCCACTCAACTCTGTGATGAGTGTGACTGCAGTTGGAGGGTTGAATTACTTTTTTCCCAAAAGTTTGCTAGGAAATATATGATATAAGAAAACAAAACCATAAAACAATAGTCGAGAATGAGGCGGTACTAAATGGTGGGATTTATTCTTAAATCTGCCTGTGCAATTTCTGCAATTTCTGCAATTTTTAATTTTCAATGTACAATTGTTAATGCTTTAGCTATATAATGTTTTATATAGACTGGGCTAAAAATGTTCACCCGAACTCTCGCAGTAAAGTGAGTATAAATCGAACAGGGATGATAGAATATTAGATTACCTGCAACTGCACAAATGTGACTAATGGTTGGAAGGAAAGTTGGACCCATTAGACTGCAATGTTTACTCCTTGCATGTTTCTCCTATGAACTCCCATCAGGCTTTGTCTCATCACCTCCTTTCCCTAGTCCTGCCTCCTTTGGAAAAAGAGCAGCCATGTCAGCTAGTCACCATTTTGTTACATCTATCCATTTCAGTAACCAGGATGAGAGTTCCATTCAGCTAATTAAACTTGGTACAATTGACCTTTCCAATTCTAATATACAAAGAATTAGTTTTAAAAGTTGAGAGTCTCCATTGGGGAAATAACCATATGTTTGCTTGGACCCCCTTCATCATTCCTATTTGAAGAATGAAGGATGTGCCCCAAATAGATGACCTGACAAGGCTGATGCAAGTGAATGATTTATGAAGAATTATTTGCACCTTGCAGCACTAGCTACCAGGGGCAAAGAGTTAAACATCCCTCTGTGGTGCAAGGGTTAATTATGTGGAGGTTAGTCCTTTGAGCAGAATAATGTACTCCTTAAAAATCTGGCAACATCATGCCACTTTATTTGCAATGTTATCTGTTGTGTCCACAAAGGATATTGATTTACTATCATTGCAGTTACTTGCTGTGTTCCAGACTAATCACTTTTTGTTACTCATCAGTGCTGAATAAAGTGTATTTTGCTGATTTATACCAGCTGTGCCTTTTCTTTACTGTTAGTGCTAGGAGCCTTTCTCTCTTTTATTTTTAAAGTTTCAACATTTTATACCTATAGATGTATATTCACTAAACAGAGAATTGTAGTGAGATTACCAAATGATGACCAGTAGAAAAATGTCTCTAGGACACCTGAACTGGGAGTACCCATGTAATGTTGTTTTTTAATTTAACCCCTTAAGGACACATGACATGTGTGACATGTCATGATTACCTTTTATTCCAGAAGTTTGGTCCTTAAGGGGTTAAACACAATTTGATATCCCTCCATGCGGCTCTTATTCTGTTCCTCCTCACTTACATTTGTTCTTTTAATGGTCCTTCTGTGCTGCCTTCCCCCTATTCAGCCCTCATTTGATTGGGTTATGGACCACACACAGTGATGACAGAGGAGAATTGGAGTTGATTGAGGAGAACTTGGCCTGGTGTTGGAGTCAAGGTAAGTTTTTAATCTATTTTTACAGTTTTTTCTTTCTTTCAATAAAACGGAGGGGGCCAAGTAACAAATTTAATAGAGCATTATTAACTAATAATAATAATAATAATAATAATAATAATAATAATAATAATAATAATAATATTAATAATACAGATCTACATAACCCTTTAAGCTCTATATTCAAACAACCCAGAGTTTTGTTTTTATTTTTAAATACTAATAATCATAAATTCTTACTATTAAATTCTTACTATTCCAGGATCAAAGCTTACTGAACAAACAAATGCAAGTCCAGATTAACACATAATAAAGCAGTCTTGCTGACAGCTAAAAAGAAGAAAACAGTATTGCAACAAAAATATATAAATATCCATATAAAATAAAGCAATATATTAAAAATAGACCATTAATTGTTAGAAAAGCAATAGTCCATTACATGATAAAAAAAGAAAGTATATCGAAAGCTAATGGACTTAAAAAGTCTAGTGCTTTGTGCCAGTGGAAAAGCACCAGGACTTCTCAGAACAAAACCCTCTCATATTAAAATTACAAATAACCAAAGAAAAAGTCTAAGAAGCCAGAGCTTTTTTTTTTACCTTTGAATAGTAATGTAACAATGTATCAGGCTTCAGGGAAAAAATAAAATAACCATGCACATCTAGTAGTGCTTAGATCTAGTGGTACAGTTTATCCTCATATAGAGTGTCTCAGATCAGCTTTATTCCGTTGTAATACCACCTTTGAGCCCTAATAAAGGTGTGAGCACACTCTGAAATGCACATCAGGTATTTTGTTCCTTTTTTTTCTTTCACTTTTTTATTTTTAGACAATTTTTAAAAACAATGACACATAGAACCATTTAGTACTTGCTGCTATTTAACCCCTTAAGGACAGAGGCCGTTCTATGCCATCCTTAAGGGGCTGGCTCTTAACGCCGCAGAATGGCATAGAACGTCTTGGCCGTTCTTGCCGCCCACGTGGCCGGCGCCATTACCATGCAGCAGATCGCATCGTGGGACATGCCTGGCCCCCCAGGAATCCCCCCTGTGCCCAGTGACCGCGGTCTGCAGCCTCCGATCGCAGTGACAGGCTGCCACTGCGATCGGTATTTAACATGTGTCAGCCATTTTCCCGCTGCATATCACAGTTGGGGGACATGCCTGGCCCCCCCAGGCAGTCCCCCTGCAGTCAGTGACCACGATCTGCTCAGCCTGATTGCAGTGACAGGCTGTCACTGTGATCTGATTGCAGAAACAGTCTCTCACTGCGAACAGAGTTACTATGTGTCAGCATGTTGGCTGACACATGTAACTGCAGGCAGGATCCCCCTGCAGATCGCGGTGGGGGGGGGGGGGGAGCTTGCTTTTTTGTCTATTTAATTGCTGGGAAGCACCCGGGTCATATTACTGGTTGTGAACATTGGAGGTTGAGTGCCAGAGGTTGGACATTTATATATATATATATATATATATATATATATATATATATATATATATTATATTTATGATCTAAGTATATATATATATATATATATATATACACACACATACACATACACTGTCTAAGTATATTTTAATATTAATATATACATATAACTAAATATATTAATATCAAAATTCACGTACATGATATTGATTAAATATATATACCGTATATACTCGAGTATAAGCCGACCCGAATATAAGCCGAGGCCCCTAATTTTACCCCAAAAAACTGGGAAAACGTATTGACTCGAGTATAAGACTAGGGTGAGAAATGCAGCAGCTACTGGTAAATTTCTAAATAAAATTAGATCCTAAAAAAAATATATTAATTGAATATTTATTTACAGTGTGTGTATAATGAATGCAGTGTGTGTATAATGAATGCAGTGTGTGTGTGTATGAATGCAGTGTGAGTGTATGAATGCAGTGTGAGTGTATGAATGCAGTGTGTGTGTATGAATGCAGTGTGTGTATGAATGCAGTGTGTGTGTATGAGTGCAGTGTGTGTATGAGTGCAGCGTGTGTATGAATGCAGCGTGTGTATGAATGCAGCGTGTGTGTATGAGTGCAGCATGTGTATGAGGGCAGCGTGTGTATGAGTGCAGCGTGTGTATGAATGCAGTGTGTGTATGAGTGCAGTGTGTGTATGAATGCAGTGTGTGTATGAATGCAGTGTGTGTATGAATGCAGTGTGTGTGTGTGTGTGTGTGTGTGTGGTGCAGAGCCTTGGTGGGGGGTGGGCAATTTTTTTTATTATTTTTTTTTTATTATTTTAATTTTTGTTTTATTATTATTTATTATTATTTTTATTTATTTAATTTAATTATTATTTTTGTATTATTATTTATTATTGAATTATTATATATTTTTTTATTATTACCAATTATTATTTTTTCGTCCCCCCTCCCTGCTTGATACATGGCAGGGAGGGGGGCTCTCCTTCCCTGGTGGTCCAGCATTGGTAGTTCAGTGGGGGGGAAGGGGGGGCTGGCAGAGCTGTAACTTACCTGTCCTGCAGCTCCTGTCAGCTCTCTCCTCCTCCGCGCCGTCCGTGCAGCTCCCTCTGTCAGCTCACAATGTAAGTCTCGCGAGAGCCGCGGCTCTCGCGAGATTTACACTGGGAGCTGACCGAGGTGCTGAACGGACGGCGCGGAGGAGGAGAGAGCTGACAGGAGCTGCAGGAGAGGTAAGTAAGATCTCTGCAGCCCCCACAGCCCCAGTCTGTATTATGGCAATGCAAATTGCCATAATACAGACTATTGACTCGAGTATAAGCCGAGTTGGGGTTTTTTAGCACAAAAAATGTGCTAAAAAACTCGGCTTATACTCGAGTATATACGGTAAGTATAATTATATATATATATTTATATATAATAGAAAATAAATAAATATGTAAATACGTGAAAATAAATAAATAAATAAATAATTAAAAAAATATATGTGTGTAATTTCGTTCTAACTGTATTTTGATATTAAAAATATATATATTGATATCAAAATACATGTAGAACAAAATAATATATACATCTATATACATAAGTATATACGTATATATCACTATATATATACCTATATATATATATAAATAAAAATAATTAAAAAAATTATATATATTACATATATATTTATGTAATAATTTTACATAATTAGGTCATAGTATAGGGAATTTAATTTGCTAGCACTATATTCAACCCTATGGGGGGTACTGTTTTACTCGGGATACATCGCTGAACACAAAAAATTGTGTTTCAAAACCGTAAAATGTATTACAATGATGATATCGTCAGTGAAAGTGACTTTTTTTGCATTTTTCACACACATACCATTTGCAAAAGTAGACAACCCAAGGTATTGCAAATGGAGTATGTTCAGTCTTTTTTAGTAGCCACTTAGTCAAAAACACTGGCCAAAATTGGCATTCAAATGAATTTATTGCATTTTTCACACACAAACAAATATTAACATTAAATTTGGCTAGTGTTTGTGACCAAGTGGCTACTAAAAAAGACTGGATTTGAAATCGGCTGACACATGCTGAATACTGGTCGCAGTGACAGCCTGTCACTGCGATCAGAGACTGCAGATCGCGGTCACCGGCCACAGGGAGGGTTGCCTGGGGGGCCAGGCATCCC
The DNA here is from genome assembly GCF_036172605.1 of Pelobates fuscus. Taxonomy (NCBI): domain Eukaryota; kingdom Metazoa; phylum Chordata; class Amphibia; order Anura; family Pelobatidae; genus Pelobates; species Pelobates fuscus. The sequence goes on along the minus strand of NC_086321.1, from coordinate 141,786,464 downwards.
CCCCGACCGCGATCTGCAGCAGGCGATTAGCGCCGGCCACGTGGGCGGCCATTATGGCGAGGACGTACTATTACGCCCGCCGGCGTTTAGAGCCGGTTCCTGCAGGGCGTAATAGTACGTCCTCCGGATTTAAAGGGTTAAGGACAGAGCTTCGGAAGCTTGTCTTTCACTTTATGACAACGGCATTTTTTGCATTTTTTGCTGTTTGCGTTCAACTGCAATTTGCATTTGACTAATTTATTGCACCGACGCATATTATATACCGTTTTTTAAAGGACAGAAAGGGCTTTCATTTGATGTAACATATATATACATGCTTATTTATTATAAAAAAATACAGAAAAATGCTAAAAATTTTGATTTTTTTTACAGTTTTTGCAATAATAATGTGTGCCTAATTAGTGCAGGTTAAGGAAAGTAATTAAAAATAAATTCATTTAGTTGTTCTGATTTACAGAATATATAATGTGTCTGGGATTTTCAATTTTTTTTGGTAGTTACAGGTCACAAAGCACAAGGAGTAAAATAAACTTTTAATATGGAGCGATTTTAGAATTTGGTATGTTTGTCTTGTAAGCTTTATAGCCATAAAAGAAAACAAAATTGCCAAACAAAAGTATATATTTATATAAAGTAGACACCACAGGCTATTTACCTAAGGTTGTTTTGACACTTTCTACGTAGCCATTTTACCGCCAACCTCTGCTAAATATTGGAGTAAAATTGTGTTTTTTGGGGGTTTTCGCACACAAACTTATAACAAAGAACTTCTCATGTGTATTTTGTAAAGTTGGTGTGTGCTATTCCTGTATAAAGTTTTATTATGTGTTCAGTTACTTCTGCTGAGTACAACGGTACCCCCATTGTATGTCTTTGGCACTATTTCGTGAAACTACAGTGCCATATAGGAGACCTGTCCTTTTCAGTATTCACAGTAGAATTTTGAGAGACGGATTTAATGAGCCTATGCTTCCATTTGGGGTATTATAACAGTTTGACTGTTCAAAAAAAACCCACAAAGGCCTACCATTTGTAAAAGTAGACACTCCAGGGTATCTCATAAGGTGCATATTGTGCCTTAACATGCCCCCATTTTTTTACCATTACATGCCAAAGTATGTGGTAAAAAATAATTTTGTGCATTTTTTACATACGGATTGCATTTTTGCTGGGCATTTTGTATATTTAGTGTGTGCCACTAAGTTCAAACCCCCCAAATTATGCTCATCTAAGTCTTCTGAGTAAAAGGACACCCCCATTGTATGTCTATGGTACTATTTTGTGAAGCTACAGTGCCATATAGGAGACCAAGCCATATCAGTTTTTACCGAACTTTGAATTTTGACGCTGGGCCTAAGTGCAATTTCCAAGCATCTTCGCACTGTAGTCAGTGATCAATTGGCAGGGAAGGGGTTAATTTTTTCTTAAAATGGGTGAAGGGGGGTGGGATTTGAAATAAACTTTATTTTTTTGTCACCAGGGGGCAGGATCAACACTGATCCGTCTCCCTGCACTTCACACTGAACCCGGAAGTGCAGGGAGGCGGAGGTGAGTATACAGAGCACATGTACCTGCTCAGACATGCTGTCAGAGCGGGCACATGTACTGGGGCAGCCGGATCCGGTGCTCCCGGTCTGCCTCTAATGGAGAGGCAGACCGGAGCACCATTAACCCCACGATCGCCGCGATTGCGGCGATCTGGGGTTAATTTTAACGGGTGACGGACGAGGTCATTAACGCATTCCCCTGAGTGACGGACCTCGTCCGTCACTCGTCGTTAAGGGGTTAAGGGGTTAATTGTTACTATTTACTAGGTGAAAACATCTTGGCTTATCATGCTTTTTTTATTTTTTTTATTTTTTATTGTTAGTAATTCCATTAAACAAGTATGCAAAAGTATGCAAACTATCATACTTTTGTACTCAAAAGTTTGCATATTCTTGGAGAATTGGTAATATATGTACCATTTTTAAAGAAAACATGAGTGAGCAGGCACAACACATTTCTTTTATTTCTTATGGGATTCATAACAGAATGGCACAATAATAAAACAAAACATGGCAACAAAGAAAAACATTAAATGACCTCTTTTTAAAAGTCTGCATACCTTTAGTTCGTAATACTGTGTATTGCCCCCTTTAGCATCAATGACAGCGTGCAGTCTTTTGTCGTCTATGAGGCCCCTAATTCTTGCAGGTGGTATAGCTACCCATTCGTCTTGGCAAAATGCCTCCAGGTCATTCAAAGTCTTGTATGAATCAGACGTTTGAGATCTCCCCAGAGTGGCTAGATGATATTATTATGACACCAGGGGGCTGCACTCACCTGAACCTGGTTTCATATATATATTTGAGAGTCCAGGCCAAGTCCTTGGCTTTGCATCCCTCTGTGTCACAAGTGCCTCATTCCAGGGCTCTATTTGGCCTTGTACTGCAGAGAGCCTGAGATGGAATTCTCCCCCCCCCCCCCCCAAGTAAGTGAGTTAATCTCATAGGAGCAGACATTAGGCTTTGAGAGTAGGACTTGCCAAAGATGGGGTACAATGATGTTGGGGCAGGCTTTTGCAATGTATGATCAAATAATGTAACCAAACCCCCATTATTTTCGCCTAGATTAGGTGTTTTAAAAAAAATGATAATAAATAAATAAAACTAATAAAATCTGTGAGCTTTGAAGTTGCTGTTTAGTGGATCAGTGAGTGTGCCGGGTCATATATATAATAAAGTACAATTAACAGACCATAGCCATATAACAATCCAATCTATATTACTATGGATTTTAGCCCAATAAAAAAGGTAACATTGCATACTAGCATCTTGTTTAATATACCAATATGGCTAATTAATTCACTCTAAAATACGTTCAATTCTTATTAGGGACTAGATAGTATCCAATGCAACATGTTCTTTCTGTATCTGTATCTTTCTGTATTTATAATATGTATGCATAACATTCAGGTACCGTATTTATCGTCGTATAACACGCCCCGGCGTATAACACGCACCTCATTTTCAGAAGGAAATCCCAGGAAATTTCCACCCCTCCCATAGTATTCCCCCCCCCTCATCCCATAGTGTCCCCCCCTTTCCTTAGTATTCTCCCCCCCTCCCATAGTATTCTCCCCCCTCCCATAGTATTCTCCCCCCCTCCCATAGTATTCTCCCCCCCTCCCATAGTGTTCCCCCCTCCCATAGTGTTCCCCCCCTCCCATAGTGTCCCCCCTCATCCCATAGTGTTCCCCCCCTTCCATAGTATTCTTCCCCTCCCTCCCATAGTATACTCCACCCCCCTCCCATAGTATTCTCCACCCCCTCCCATAGTGTCCCCCCCCTTTCCATAGTATTCTTCCCCCCCATAGTATTCTCCACCCCCCATAGTGTGTGTCCCCCCTCTCCCTTCACCCTCCCGCTCCCATAGTGTCCCCCCTCCCATAGTGTCCCCTAGTGCACTTTCCCTCTTGTCCCATATTTACTTACCTGTTTTGAAGCGTGGGCTGGCTTCACAGCGCGCACTGCGGTACTGGAACTTAAATTTCAGGTTCCGGTTTCCGGTGGGACTGAAAGGAAGTGTGCACACAGTGTGCACACTTCCTTTCAGTCCCGCCGGAAACCGGAACCTGAAATTTAAGTTCCAGTACCGCTGTGCGCGCTGTGAAGCCGGCCCATGCTTCAAGACAGGTAAGTAAATATGGGATATCGGCGTATAACACGCACCCATGATTTCCCCCCTATTTTCAGGGAGAAAAAGTGCGTGTTATACGCCGATAAATAGGGTATTTTTTGTTCACAATGTAGTAATACATAAAAGGCCCATACACTGATCCACTACAACATTAAAACCACCTACCTAATATCGTGTAGATCCCCATTATGCTGCCAAAACAGCTCTGATTCGTTGAGGCATGGACTCCAAGACCACCAAGACATTAGCAGCAGATCCTTTAAGTCCTGCAATATGTGCTGTGGGGCATTCATGGATTGGATATGCTGTTTCAGCACATTACACAAATGCTCAATCATATGTACAGCTGGGGAATTCTTTGTCATGTTCCTCAAACCATTCCTGAACATTTTTTTCACATTATCTTGCTGAAAGAGGGAACGTCATTGCCATGAATGGTATAAATGGTCTGTAAAAAATTCTAGGTAGGTGGTTTGTGTCAAAGTAGCAACCATACGAATGCCATGACCCAGAATTCCACTGCCTCCACTGGCCTGCCTTCATCCTGTTGTGCATCCTGATGACATCTCTTTCCCAGGTAGATGTTGTACATTCACCCGGCCATCCACATAATCTAAAAGAAAACATGATTAATCAGATCAGGCAACCTTTTTCTATTGTTTAGTGGTCCAGTTAGGAAACTCACCTCCCCATTCATTGCACTTTCGGTGGTGGACAGGGATCATTATGAGAACTCTGATTGGTCAGCGACTACAAAGCCCTGTACACAGCAGACTGTGATGCACATCATGGCTAGCATTATGTTTTTTAGCATTCTAAGCTACAGTAGGGTTTCTGTTTTATCTAACCAGACAGGCTTTCCTATGCTCCCCACATGCATCATCAATGAGCCCTGGGCATCCATGGCCCTGGTGCAGGCTCACTGTCCTTTCTTGCAATACTTTTGGTAGGTACTAACCACTGCATACTGGGAACACCCCACAAGACTTGCTATAAGTTTGATATCTTTCCATATTAGTAATTTAGAGAATTGCTTATCAAAATTATATTTTTGAAGTTTTAGCGTTCTTGAGAGCATTCATAGAATGAGTTAAAGCATTTTCCAAATATATGTTTCTTATGCAATTGTATTTAACTGTTAGCCTGTACTTTCTTTTAATGTTTTCATTAAACTGACTATTTCATTTATATTTATTATTGTGTAATCTGAGAACTCATATTATTAATTTTTAAAGGGACACTATAGGCACTTTATCTCATTGAGGTGTCTGGGGACACTGTCCCTATCCCCTTTAGTGCTGTAAAGAAACTGCAATGTTTACATTGTATTACTAAGACTGTCAGACAGTCACTAGAGGTGCTTCCTGGAGACTGCTTGAATATAAAATATCTTCCTATTCTAATATGTTTCAATATGGAAATCGTACATAAGAATACCAAATTAAGTAGCTATCTACTAAACAGCATCCTAATTTGTTATCCTAAATAAGGCAATTTCACTTAAGGGTACAACATTAACCCCTTGAGGACGCAGGACGGTTCAGGACCGTCATCGGCATTTTTGCGTTGCCGACCGACGACGGTCCTGAACCGTCCTAAATTTAAAATGTACTTACCCGATCGCCGTCGTTCCCCCGGCGGCGATCGGCGGTGCTCCCGTTGTGGGGAGACTGCCTGCAGCCCAGACAGTCTCCCCATGGCGGTTTAGGACCCCTGGGGCCATGTGATCGCCCAACAGGGCGACCACATGGTCACAATAGGTGTCCTAGACTCTGCCTGCAGGGGGACTGTCTGTGCTGACAGGCAGTCTCCCTGCAACTGTAAAATCAAAAAAAAATGTAAAGTTATAGTTAATAAAAAAAAAATATATTATTATATATGTGTATATATATGATATATAGACATATATTATACCTATATAATATATGTCTATATATCATATATATAATGTCATGCTAAGTGTATTTTTATATTAATATGTACATATATTAATATAAAAATACACTTATAATTAATTTGCACACGTATATATATAATATATATAATAACTATATATATTGTATATATATATTATTATAAAATACGAATAATAAATAATTTAAATTAAATTAAAAAAATTAAAAATAATAATAAAAAATTGAAAAAAAATTATATATCTATACGAAATTTTATTCTAACTGTATTTTGATATTAATATATATATATATTTATATCAAAATACAGTTAGAATGAAATTGTATATATATCTATGTATATTTAAATAAATAAAAAGAATGCAAACTATTCATATGTCGATATACAAAATTACATAAATAATTATATAAATATACACGTAGACTTTAAATATATAAATATGCATATATATTTAAATTCTACGTGCGTATTTATGTAATATTTTTACATAATTAAGTTATTTTATTGATTGCAATTTAAGGGACCTGCCTGCCAACCCAGGCCGAAAGACCAGAGAATTTAATTTGCTATCACTGTATTTTACCCTGTAACGTTCTACGACACCCTAAAACCTGTACATGGGGGGTACTGTTTTACTCGGGAGACTTCGCTGAACACAAATATTAGTGATTCAAAACAGTAAAACATATCACAGCGATGATATTGTCAGTGAAAGTGACTTTTTTTGCATTTTTCACACACAAACAGCACTTTTACTGATGATATAATTGTTGTGATACATTTTCCAGTTTTGAAACACTAATATTTGTGTTCAGCAAAGTCTCCTGAGTAGAACAGTACCCCCCATGTACAGGTTTTATAGCGTTTTTGAAAGTTACAGGGTCAAATATATAGGTCAAATATTTTTACATTGAAAATGGCCAGGTTGGTTACGTTGCCTTTGAGAGCGTATGGTAGCCCAGGAATGAGAATTACCCCCATGATGGCATACCATTTGCAAAAGAAGACAACCCAAGGTATTGCAAATGGGGTAAGTCCAGTCGTTTTTAGTAACCACTTAGTCACAAACACTGGCCAAAATTAGCGTTCAATTTAGTTTTTTACTTTTTTCACACACAAACAAATATGAACGCTAACTTTGGCCAGTGTTTGCGACTAAGTGGCTACTAAAAAAGTCTGGACATACCCCATATTGAATACCTTGGGTTGTCTACTTTTAAAAAAATATGTACATGTGGGGTGTTATTTAGCAATTTATGACAGATAATAGTGTTACAATGTCACTATTGATACATTTTAAAAATGTATGTTTTGAAACCGCAATATCCTACTTGTACTTATAGCCCTATAACATGCAAAAAAAAAAGCAAAAAGCATGTAAACACTGGGTATTTTTGAACTCAGGACAACATTTTGAATCTATTTAGCAGTTTTTTTCATTCGCTTTTGTAGATGAGTAAAAGATTTTTCACATAAAATTCAAAAAAACGTGTATTTTTTTCAATTTTTCATCATATTTTTTCATTTTTTTAAATTAAATTAGATCAGTTTATATAAATAATGGTATGTAAAGAAAGCCCCTTTTGTCCTGAAAAAAACAATATATAATTTGTATGGGAACAGTAAATGAGAGAGCGGAAAATTACAGCTAAACACAAACACCACAAAAGTGTCAAAAAGATGCCTGGTCGCAAATGTACAACATCGCAAAAAAAGTCCAGTCCTTAAGGGGTTAAGGGGCTTTCTACTAAACAGTACCTTAATTTGGTATCCATAAACAGGGGAATCCCACATAAGAGTACTAAATTAGGGAGTCATCTACTAAACAGCTGAAAGTGCAATTAATTTGCTTAGCACATACGTCCTTAATTTACTACCATTAATTCCATTAATTATGTCAATCATAATTAGAGAGCCATCTACTAAACATCAGAACGCGCAAAAATATATAAGAAAAAACCCTTTTCTTACATTTGCTCTTTCATTTTCTTAGTAGATTAATATGCTTAATTATGGAAATCCTACTTAAGGATTCTGAATTAGGGAACTATCTGTTAAACATCAGAAATAACAAAATTAAGAAAAATAAAAGCATTTTCTTAGTTTTGCTGTTTACGTTGCTTAATAGATAAGTCCCTAATTTGCTAACCTTATGAAATTCCAAATTCAGAATTTTTACAAAATTTGGATGAAATTCAAATTGGAATGAAATGAATGCACATGTCTAGCAGTTATGGATATATAAATTGTGTAAATATATTGTGTTTTACAAAAAGCACTATGATCTGGTAGCTTTATTTATATATAACAGATTTTGCCAGGTAGTATTTCTCTTGTTTTCTTATTACAGATACATCACAGATTAAATCTACATTGTGAATTTGGGACATTTTGTATGCATGTTTTATGGACTATAGACTTTTAACCAATATAGGTGTATATTTTCATTTACTGTTTTTCTTGTGGGACTGTTTGCTATTCTGTCCACATTAGCAATACTAAACCCATATGAAGTCAGATTTAAGTCAGCCCGAGTGAATCTGCATCACTCACCCAGATGCATTTGGTGTCTAGATTAAAATCTGTGCTTTTGCATCTAAATTCTATAAAAGATATAGGTATGGAAAAAAATCACAAAGCTTCGATAGTAATAAAATTTGGGTCCGAATGCATCCAGTAGAATGCACATTCACGAATTATTGTTCACTTGTTTTTGAATGATTATTGTTCACTTGCTTTTGAATGACAATTTGAAGAACTATTTGCCTGCTGGCAAATGTGACTCTTTGTTTGAACAGGAACAAATAATTCTGATTAGAGCAAAGCATTATTGTTATTGTTTGTTTCAATGTAAGCGGGTGATTCATATGAGAGCAGCCCACTAGTGACAGATACAATAATTGTATTGTTGTGATTGTAACTGTTCTCAAACTTTTGAATGCTTTCCATATCACACTGTAAAGTATATATACTGGCATATAAAGGATTCTGTAAATTTCTTATGGGGTACTCTGGTTTGGATGTTGTGTTTGTATGGTTGGTGTTTTGCACTGTGTAACCTTTGGCTAGCATGTTGGGGAATCGCTACCTATTCATGGATCAGTAGAATGATCCTATTGGCTTTCAGCCTACTCTCTTTTGGATTTTGCTGTCCTCGATACCCAAAGTTTTGGGGATTCATTTGACAGTACATATATCACATATTAAATTAGGTAATAGTAACATCCTCCGAATGTTGGGAAAAAGTAACATCCCCAGGATGTACTTGGAAACCAGAGTAATCTGAATGTACCCTTCCTGTTTAAATACTTTGTTCTTATTATTTTTTTTATTATTATTATTATTATTATTATTATTATTATTATTATTATTATTATTATTATTATTATCATCATGATTATTATGATATTTAATTACTTAGCATAAAGGTACATATAAAAGGCTTATGAACAATAATACATATATAGATCTATGACTCTTAAATAAAAGTTTTAATATTCTCTGTCCAGGGATATGCATTGTTTATGTACTAGTCTACGTGACATCACTGATAGAGTGCCAGCCCACTGATAGAGTATAGCCTGTTTTTTTGTTTTTATCTGATAGTTCTTCTGCTTTAAAATATGCATGGTGCATGAATTGCATATCCAAAATGCATGCATATAATTCTCCCACAATGTTATGCTGAACATGCAAAAAAACTACCAAAAAACGAAAATTCACATGTACTACTTTTACAGATCTCCAGCTCACGTTTACGCAGGTTCCCTTTACAATGTAACATCGTTTTAAACACAGCTTTTTATACCAGTGTATATTTTATGATCAATGCAGACTTATGATTATCTTTGTGATAATTGAATCAGAAGATTTTTAAAACTATTTTGCTGTGTTTGTAGTACTGCTTGTGAGTGTTTTTTGCTATACTTTTAAGACATATTGTAATTTAGCTTCAGTGCATAACAGCCATTAAAACATTTATTTAGAGAAAGTCGTTTTTGTAGTCTGGCACTTAAACAATGCATAGTATTTAAAATAATATGCTTTATTCATACGTATGTATCAATTTCTTTTAAATTAATTAGGGAGCTGTAACTTTGTTTCAATTACTCACATTCTATGCATGCACTAAATAAATTACGTGTACAAATGGCCATTGCATTAAGATATACTCAGGACTTTTTCATTATTAAATATTTTTACTAGAAAAAACAGATATTTTTTTTCCCATCTGGTAAATATTAAAAAATATTTCAAATTCCTTGCAATAGGAAATTATGTATTGTTGAATTTCTAGTGGTGACGAGTAAATTCTACAGTGTTATAAAATTGAGGACCATTTGCAGTTGTAAACTAGTTTTCACTTAGAAACTCCACACCTTGACATCAATCTGTAGTTTTGTAAAGTTAGATTTGTGCAGAATGATAAAAGAATGATCGCACTGACAAGGTTAAGTAGCATTTTCTGTGAAGTTCTTTATAGTGTCTGCTGTGTTCAGTCTTCTGAAACTGACCTTTTGGCATTGAACATTTCAGCTGATAGAGCTTTACATTCATCAGAAAAGCAGATCTCATCAAACAGCACTGGGGCTCATTTGGAGACGAAAGTCAAACCTGCAGGATGCGCTTACAACTTTTAAACTTTTAAACTATTAAAGTATTATGTTGCCAATTGCTCACATATATATATATATATATATATATATATATATATATATATATATATATATATATATATACCTTGATAAAGCACACTCAAGGGAATAGGTAAATGTTTTTAGATGCTTCTGCCTTATCGTGCAGGTTATAATATACAGGTCAATGTTTCAGTTCATTTACAAGACTTTTATCAAGACTTGATCTTGTTTTGATAAAAGTCTTGTATACGGACTTAAATGCTAACCTCTATATAATTTGACCCGTACAATAAAGCAGAAGCATGTAAAGACATTTACTTAGTCCCCTGAGTGCATCTCTTTCATGGTGTTTATATTTTGGTTGGAGTTTTGCACCGGGGCATTACCAGAGAGACCTCCAGTGGGAAGCCCAATTATGTGTCTATATATAAACACCTTAAAAGAGATGCAGGGACTAAATAAATGTTTGTATATGATTCTGCTTTATTGTCAAAGTATAAACAGGTCAACATTTAAGTCCATATACAAGAACTTTTATATAATACCTTCCTGGACATTGATTTAAATAAGAATAATAAATAAGTAATGGAGAGCAAGTGACCTTAGGAAGGTGAAATCAGAAATAAATATGAATTATAAGAGTATATGTACATTACTGTACATCAAATGTAGTTCAAAAATAGTCATTCCCAGGTGATCTCCAATCAAGACTAACACTTGTAGAGTTGTACTGGACTTGATATGTTTAGATCAATAATGATACATTTTCATTAGTGGGGTCAAAGTCAACAACAAAAGTAAGCATTCATAAATAACACAAAATCACCCAAACACTTATATTTCTAACATATTTTATTTGCTTTAAATAGTTTCTACAACATCTTATAAGCATATATTTTAAGTATGTATACTGTGCTAAACTGTAGTATTCACGTCAATTAATTATGTTTTAATATCACCGTATGTTTGTAGAATGTAAGATCTCCTGCCAGTGTCATGGGGACATCTTTTAGGTGTGGTGAAACATTTGACCTGGTTTGGATTTTGTTTAGCACTCAAAGAGTCTTGATGTTGGCAAGTGAGCTTGCATAATGTGGTCCTAAAAGCTACCAATAGACTGCAAACAATATGCTCAAAATACTGGATCAAAGAACCATATATATGAGTATCAACTGTAAATCTAGTTGCTGAAAAATAATAAATATAAATAAATAAAAGTGGTATAGGTAAATAAGTAAAAAATAATAATAATAATAATAATAATAATAATAATAAATGGTCAGGGATAATACAAGCCAAATGGCTAGCCTCCTGTCCTAATGTCTCTAGAATTGTCTCTAATGCTCTCAGTCTTAGACTTTAATATAATCCTGGTTTGGTCAATGTCTGAGAATCATATGAGCTGTAAATCAGAATAGATATAATGAGAGACCTAGGAAAATGCCTTAACCCTGTGGTGTTCAGAGGTACTCAGAACAGCATGAATGTAATCATAGTATCATACAGACGTAACACCACTTTTAGTGGTCTGAGAATATGAATCACCTTAATGGGGTGAATAGGAGTATTGAGCAAAATTTAAAGACATGTCAAAAATAATAATAACAAAACATCAACTCAATATGGCTATACTTTGGATAATTAGTAGTCAGTTTTATCAAAAAATGATAACAGAACAGCAACCCAGTATGGCTATGCACTGGATAGTTTGTAGTCAGCTTAATCCAAAAATGATAACAAGACAGCAGCTCAATATGGCTAAGCACTGGGTAGTTTGTAATCGGGTTGATAAAATGTATCCATATGCCTTTATTGCCATTTGGCTTGTATTATCCCTGACCATTTATTATTATTATTTTTTGAATTTATTTACCTATACCACTTTTATTTATTTATATTTATTATTTTTCAGCAACTAGATTTCCAGTTGATACTCATATATATGGTTCTTGGATCCAGTATTTTGAGCATCTTGTTTGCAGTTTCTAGATTTAGGGGTTATGCCCCATGACACTTCTGGAGTGTCTTCTAAGGTGTTACCCTCTACTGGTTTAGTGGATTAGTCTGGCTTTAGACAGCCACTACCTGTAGACATTGTTTCTTCTGTATACTACCAATAGACTGATTTACTTTAGGGCATTATTGGGTAAGACTTACATGGCAATATAGCAAAAAAAAAATTACAGAGAAGATCTTCTTTCATGAGCATAAAAAGCAAATATAAAAGCAAGACAAAGAATTCCAAAAATCCCTGTAGAACAAAAACAGAAATTAAATCAAGAGATAAAACAAGAAGCAGATATTATTATAGATAATCTTCAAATTATAAAAACACCAGGCCCTGATGGCTTTTCAAACTTATTTTTTAAAACATTTAAAGATATTATCTCTTCAAATTTAACTGCAACATTTAACAAAATAGCCTCTATGGGTAACATAATAAAATAACTATTAAGAGCCAATATAAAACCCATTTTGAAACAGAATAAACCTCCAACAGACATTATGAACTACAGACCAATCTCATTGATTGACACAGACATTGAAATCTATGCTTCAGTCCTAGCCCGAAGACTAACTCCATTACTTCCTGATTTGATTCATGCTGATCAAATAGGTTTTGTCCAGGGCCGACACTCTAGTGATAACTCGCGCAGGGTGATTGATATCTTAGAACATGCTCAATCCTTAGGGATGCCCATTCTGACCCTGTCGGTGGATGCAGAAAAGTCCTTTGACAGGGTCAGATGGGGCTATATGAAGAAAACCCTGGCATCATTTGAGCTGGAAGGATGGAACGCTATAGGAGCCCTATATACTTGCCCAACTGCTAGCATAGTGGGACCCGGTTTTTGTACAGAATGGTTTGAGATCACAAATGGGACGAGACAGGGATGCGATCAGCATTAGAAATAATGCTGAAATAAAAGGTATGACTATAGGTAATTCTGAATTGAAAATCTGTCTGTACGCAGACGATGTTTTGATTTCTATTGTTGATCCTATTTTATCATTAGGTCATCTAATGCAGGAGGTCCAAAAATATGGGGATATGTCTAACTATAAAATTAATATTCATAAAACAACAGCTCTGACTATAAACCTTAATCCCTCTTCTCTAAAGTTTTTAAAAGATACATACAATTTTTATTGGTCCAAGAAAGAATTTCAATATCTAGGAATAACTATAACAGCAAATCTAAAATCTATAGTTGAAACTAACGTCTTGAAATATGAAATACACTAATAGAATCCTTAAAGAATGTCTTCGTAGGAATGTCTTCCTAGACATCTCCTGGTGGGGAAGAACCAACATGATAAAGGCATATATCATCCCTAAATGGGCTTATCTTTTTAATATGATTATATTAAAATTTCCTAAGATTTGGTTGGATATGATTCAGCTCTCCTTTTCTAAGTTCATATGGAAAGGAAAGACTCCAAGAATTAAGACACAGGTTTTGGCAAAACAAAGTAATAAAGGAGGTATGGGATATCCCCTAATAAGAGATATATACTGGGCCAACATAATAATCCATATCCATAAATTTCAGATTTACAACTCGAGAGAGTTGGCCTGGTTCAAAATAGAAACATTTAGATCCGAAGAAAGAGACCTAGCCCTTCTGATATGGGATGACTTTAGTAAGGTTAACCACCAACCAATGGAATTTAACTCAAGGGTCTTAAACCACCTTATAGAAGAATGGCAATTAATAAAAATGAACCTCAAGATAGCTAATAAAATATTTGAAGGAGCCAATCTGCGACTCCTAGAAAGAGTTATGCCAGACCTAGATCTTTTATAGAAGACCTTCTCCTACAATCTAAGTTGAGTTCATTTAAAAATATCAAAAACTAAAACTGGATATTTCTGATAAAGACATTTTTTGCGTATAAAAGAGTGAGAGGTTTCCTTAACAAATTCCTTTTAAAGATAGAAGGAGATAAGAAGAGGCTAATTCGTAAAATCTTCAATGGAAGTGTGGTCAAAGCAGTTAGCTCTATAGCTATATAATTAATGAGACAATCATACTCATTCATAGAACCCCCAGCAAAAAAAAAAATGGGAAAAAGACCTGAACCAAAAAAACACAGAAGAGGAATGGTGTTTGTCTTTAAGATCAATAAAAAAACACATACATTGCCTCAATATTATAAAAGCATACTTTAAAGTATTACATAGATGGTATTTAGTCCCAACCAGATTGGTTAAAATATCTCCAGTTAACTCTCCACTTTGCTGGAGATGCCTAGCCAATGAAGGTTCAATGCTACATATTTGGTGGAACTGTCCGAGAATAACTACATTTTGGGACTCAATATATTCCAGTATGACAGCCTTTAACATAAATCTAAATAAATCCTCAGAAACAGGCCTTCTCCACCTCAACTGGGGTAAACTCCCCAAAAAACAACAAATACTGACCCTCCACTGTCTCATATCTGTAAAAATAATTATTACGAGACATTGGAAACAAATGTTAACACCAGACTTTACCCAATATACAAAATCAACCATTTTACCAACTTGAAATGGAAAGGGGAGTTTCTTACTCAAACAATAATTTTAACCATATTCATAACTATGACCACTGGATTAATAAAATAAGGGACATTTCTTAAAATAATTTTCTATGATCTTAAACTCAAATAGCTTAATATACTATGTTTTAAATATATGTATCTAAGTGTTATATCTGAGATCCACACTAAACCATATTATATGTATTTAATGTCTATATTTGTAATGTCCATGTGTATTGTTTGTTTTCTTAATGCTGGAACGTACTATATAAAAATAATAAAAAAAGATTAAACCTTAAAAAAAGAAAAAAAAAAGAAAATATAAAAGCAAGACAAATTGTGAAACTACTAACAACTAAATAATAGTGCTCTTTTTTTACCCAATATGAAAACACACAGCTGAAAGTCTCTGCTGGCTCTTGGTAAATGTCATGGTTTTGTTTCAATCAGTCCTCATAAAATACAATAGTACCTTTCTGAGATGCATTTGTTGACTACTAAGAAAAGTATACAGAATACGGATTAAGGAACAGTGCACACATAAACATACATTTTAAAATGTTATAAGGCTATTTAAAATCACCTGTCTCAGCAAACAAATAAACTATATTTAGTATATTCACCAAAACACTTTCAAATTAATTGTTTAGTTTTGACACTGCATTTTTTATTGCATTTATAACATTACTTTTTCATTATATATATTCACAATGTTCTTACAACAGATTATTAAAATACACTTTAGTTTGTTTAGCACTAACACTATTTAATTTGTCTCACATTTTGCAATTAGTGTAGGACCCACCAATATTGGGGTACTGTGAAGAAGTGGTGGGCTTAACACAATATGGGAGACCGCACCTTAAATATAAAGAACTAGATGAATATACAAAAAAGTATACGTACACAATATTTGAAGTAATGGTCCTCTTACACAATATGACCTCAGAAATAAAAGGAACATACAAAGAATAATAGTGCAATACGTTTAGTACAATAAGTATGTAGATGAATAATACTAATAGTTTTCCACTCACATATCCCAGAGCTAACCTAGAGCTCTGCCGTTAGTGCGCCTGGACGGAACAATCCCCGTCTAAGGATATATATGAGGTAGTGGTGGTCCCAATCATCTCGGATGGAGTAATATGTGGAGAGACAGGAGAATCCAGATAGTGCAATATATATTTATAAAATAAAGGATGAATAGAATGATATAAAATCAGTACTCACATTTACTAGAGCAGAACTTGCTCTAGTTTCTTTAGCGTAGGTGGTATAGTCCCTACCAAGGAACAGGATGATAACCAGGATGGAAAAAATAAAATTCAAATGTATATAAACAAAGAATTTATTTAAACAAAAATAGGATAAAATAAATAAGAGTGCTATATAAAAAGTCTTTCAAAGTCCACTTTACGCGTTTCGCCTATCAAAAAGGCTTCTTCAGAAGTGTCACTTCTGAAGGAGCCTTTTTGATAGGCGAAACGCGTAAAGTGGACTTTGAAAGACTTCTGAAGAAGCCTTTTTGATAGGCGAAACGCGTAAAGTGGACTTTGAAAGACTTTTTATATAGCACTCTTATTTATTTTATCCTATTTTTGTTTAAATAAATTCTTTGTTTATATACATTTGAATTTTATTTTTTCCATCCTGGTTATCATCCTGTTCCTTGGTGGGGACTATACCACCTACGCTAAAGAAACTAGAGCAAGTTCTGCTCTAGTAAATGTGAGTACTGATTTTATATCATTCTATTCATCCTTTATTTTATAAATATATATTGCACTATCTGGATTCTCCTGTCTCTCCACATATTACTCCATCCGAGACGATTGGGACCACCACTACCTCATATATATCCTTAGACGGGGATTGTTCCGTCCAGGCACACTAACGGCAGAGCTCTAGGTTAGCTCTGGGATATGTGAGTGGAAAACTATTAGTATTATTCATCTACATACTTATTGTACTAAACATATTGCACTATTATTCTTTGTATGTTCCTTTTATTTCTGAGGTCATATTGTGTAAGAGGTCCATTACTTCAAATATTGTGTACGTATACTTTTTTGTATATTCATCTAGTTCTTTATATTTAAGGTGCGGTCTCCTCCCTCTCTTTCTCACGTCACTTTTTTACAAGGTTGGGGTTCCTTGTATTGGTTACTGCAGCCTAATATTCCATATAGTGAGCACCTAATTCACCCATTTTTTTTTTAACACAATATGGCCATATGGTGGGACTGAATATAGTTTATTTGTTTGCTGAGACAGGTGATTTTAAGTAGCCTAATGAAATAAAAAAAAATATTTTTATGTGTGCGCTGTTTCTTAATCTGTATTATATATACATTTTGGTCACTTGGGCAGCACCATTCCTGCAAAAGACAAGTTCCGGGTGTGTCCCCAATTTTTTTAGTTTTTTTCTAAGAAAATTAGACTTGGAGATTTGTTTTATTTATGAGCTGCAATTTGTCTAAATTTGCGTTGATTGGGTAATGGTCTAATTCTCGAACTTCAAGACAGAATTTATCGGAATCACAAATAAACAGAACCACGCAATGACCAAAAATGTTAATTTCGCATTGTGATTCTGAATTTCACCCATGGTGCCAAAAAAGAGATGATTGATGGAAAAAAAGATGATTGATGACTAGGTGGCAGTCACTAGATGCTGATTTTATTCCCATATAAAGTGTGAAGTGAACATAAGAAAGAAAAAAGGAGGATCAATAACAAAATCATTACGTGTATATTATAATATTTAATAAATACCATATTTACTCAAATCTAATGCGCACCTGTTATGGAAAATAAAGCTTCCAAAATTTGAATGCGCATTAGATTCGATTGCGCATTACATTCAGGGCAAAATTAAAAATGTCCTGGCGAATTGCATTTTGGCAAATTAAAACTGGTGAAGTCAAACATACAAATTCGAACGCACAAATTCAAACAGGCGAATTCATACAGGCGAATTTCATTCCAGGCAAATTCATACAGGCGAATTTCATTCCGGGAGAATTCACACAAGCCAATCTCATTCCTGAAAGAGAGCTTAAGAAAGAAGGCACTTTAACATGTAACACTAAAATTTAAATACCATCAATGTTACTACGGTATATGGCAATAAACATTTTCATTGTAGCACAATGTTGTATAGTAGTATCTTCTAGTATAAATGCGCATTACATACGCCAGCAAAAACATTTTTCAGCTTCTAGGTTTCAAAAATTGAGGTGCGCATTAGACTCAATGGTGCATTAGACTCGAGTAAATACGGTATATAACATAAAAATATAGATTATTTTTACTGTTTCTCATGTTTTTTCCTCTAATGGTTACATTTATTTCACTTGATCTGTACATTCATTCCATATCTAATTCCAACCTGTGTAGAGTGTGTTAATATAAATTGTAGTAGCCCTAGTGTTTACTCAATTCTGTTAGCATATAACAAATAAATAAATATAAATATGTATTCTGATTTTTGATGGTGATAAAAAAGTAAGTTAGTGTTGATGTGTCTTTGTCTTTTGGGTATCATCATATATAGAGATTGTATTAACCTCCTGTTAACATTAATTTTAATTAGTACTTTGGGCTCTAACAAAATCCATAATCAGTTCATTTGTCTATTATGAGATGTTTTTTTTTTTCAGAGGGACACTATACGCACCCAGACCACTTCATATCAGCCTGAGTGCCATGTCCCTGCTGTTTTAACCCTGCAATGTGAAACATTATCATTCTGCAGGAACAGCAACATTTATATCACAGGCTTTAAATGTTACTAGTTGCTGTTACTTTAGCTGAAGAGCAAAACCTGGCTATTTCAATCTCTCTTAAAGACCTGATTGGTGCAGAACTGTGTTTTGCTAAGTTAAAGCATTTGATTGGCTGAGGTTATCAATCTGATCTTGGTGCCTTGGAGGCTGGACAGTGGTACAAAGACTGGCAGTGCGATGAATAAAGTGTAGCGGAGAGCTGTTTTCTCGCAGCTATTCTCCACTTTAGATCCAAGGAAGGCTCAGGAACAAGTCATTAGTAAATCCACAGCAGAGTTTCCAGCAGGTAAAACGGTACAGCAATATCCCCACAGCACTCCCAATAACTGGACGACACACAGTTTCAGGAGTAGAACTAGCAATCGTTTATTCCAGGGTTTCTTATAAAGCCTGCTCCCATGCAAGGGAGGGAACTACAACAATTATGATAGTAACCAATAACATTCTTGTTACCTCCCACACATCTCCTCCCCTCAGAGTGGGTCATAATCCCCTTAAGTTGTACAGTAGTTTACCCCAAACTTGGATGTACCTTTAAAATATCATATAGCTTGAATATCAGGGTACCGCTGGGTAGCCCTGATCTGGGTGAATATAATATCCAAAATTCACCCAGATCGGACCAGGGGTTCGGCAGTTACCGGCAAGTGAAGTTTGACCGACCGCACACGAGTTGGTATCCGAAAAGGGTTCCATGAGAATGGGCCCTGCGGTCGGTCTCCGTTCAGTAGTTAAAATAGACATTTACAATTGCCATCCACATTTACATTCGCCTAAATAGTGATTCCCTCATTCGGTACTTTATTACTACCGAATGGGGATTCGTTATGTCTCTCCGTTCGGCAGTTACGGAGCTCTGGAGGTCTCAGCGGTGTTTGGTTGTCTGAGTGTCCGATTTGAGTTCCAGGCACTCGACGACCAAACACCGCTGGGATTTTCATGCGTAAGATGGCCGCCGCCACGTGTACGCATGCCGAATGGCGGCCACCCAGACACAAGGGTAATGCCGGTTAACTTGTGGTTTGGGAAAGAATGTGAGCCTTAATTGCTGGCACACTTCTCTCCGGGGTGGCCCCTCCGTTCGGTAGTTTCCATAAGTATGTAGTACGGATGGAAACTACCGAATAACATATAATCCACATAATAAACAGACGAACAGCAATTTTAACATAGGGAAAAATTATACGGACACAGTCACACAGGCATTTTGCAGGACAGGCTTACTGCATTCCGCTACACTGCTCCCCCTTGCCCACAAGCCGGCATACACAGTCTGATCCCACACGGATCGGCTTGGGGATGACCGGGGTGCTCACGGATCATTTCTCCAGATCAGTTTGTCGCGACAACCCGTCGGCGTTTCCATTTTGCTTACCCGGGCGGTATTGAATGTTAAAGTCAAAAGGCTGTAGCGCCAAACTCCAGCGCAGCAGCCTGGCATTGTCCCCAGCCACCCGGTTCAGCCAGACCAACGGGTTGTGATCCGTGAGCAGCGAAAAAGCCTGTCCATACAAATAGGGTTGCAATTTCTTCAAGGCCCACACCACAGCCAGGCATTCCTTCTCGATGGCGGCGTAGCTTACTTCCCGGGGTAAAAGTTTGCGACTGATGTAAGCCACGGGATGTTCTCCGCCATCGGCCCCGACTTGGCTTAATACTGCCCCCAATCCAAACATAGAAGCGTCTGTGTGGACAAGAAAACGTTTAGTTGGATTGGGAGCGGCCAAGACAGGGGCATTAACCAGTGCATCTTTCAAGTTTTGGAATGCCTGCTCACACTCCGGGGTCCAGGTTACTTGGCGGGGAAGGTTTTTACGGGTCAGGTCAGTGAGGGGTTTGGCCAGGGCACTATAATTGGGGACAAACTTCCGATAATACCCTGCTGTCCCCAAGAAGGCTAACACCTGGGTTTTGGTCGTCGGGGTAGGCCACTGGGATACCGCCTCTACTTTGGCGGGTTCCGGCTTCTGCTTACCACAGCCCACTCGGTGGCCCAGGTACTGTACCTCGGCCATCCCGATACTACATTTAGCTGGCTTTAGGGTCAAACCGGCCTCCCTGATCCTGTCTAGGACCGCTCCTATATGGGCCAAGTGTTCCTGCCAGGTATCGCTAAATATGGCAATATCATCGAGATATGCGCAGGTATAGTCTTGGAACCCATCTAGGAGACGGTCCACCATCCGCTGGAAGGTAGCTGGCGCGTTTTTCATCCCAAACGGCATGACCTTAAATTGGTACAGGCCGAATGGGGTGACAAAGGCGGACTTGGGGATGGCGTCCGGGGCCAGGGGAATCTGCCAATACCCTTTGCACAGATCAATCGTGGTAAGGTATTGCCCCCTGGCCATCCGGTCTAGTAACTCATCGATCCTAGGCATCGGGTATGCGTCGGATACGGTCTTCTCATTCAGTCTCCTGTAGTCCACGCAAAAGCGGGTCGTGCCGTCCCGCTTTGGTACGAGGACCACTGGAGATGCCCAGGGACTATCTGAGGGCTCAATCACTCCTAACTGTATCATCTCCTCAATTTCTTTGCGCATATTCTCCCGGACCGCTTCAGGGATGCGGTACGGGGTCTGGCGCATGGGGAGTTGACCTGGGGTGTCTACTCGGTGGGTAGCCAGAGGGGTGTATCCAGGTACATTAGAAAAGGTTTCCTGCTTTTCCTGCAGCAGCTGTTGTACCTCGATACGCTCCTGTGGGCTCAACCGATCCCCCAATACAACTGCTCCTAAATCCCCAGCCAGCTGTCCGTCTTCTAACAGATCGGGGAGGGGTAGGCTGTCGCTCTCTTCAGAGGTGGGGGCGCAGATCGCGGTCACCTCCTCTGAACGTTCCTGGTAAGGTTTCAGCATGTTCACATGGATCATGCGTCGCCCCCCATTCCCTGCGCAGTGGCCAATTATATACGTGGTGTCACATCGTTGTTCTACCACTCTATAAGGACCTTGCCAGGCGGCCTGTAGCTTATCGTGTCGAACAGGTTTTAAAATTAAAACTTTCTGTCCGACCTGAAAGCTGCGGTCCCTGGCGCCTCTATCGTACCAGGTGCGCTGCCGCGTCTGAGCTGCCTGTAGGTTTTCCTTTACCGTCTTGGTGAGTGCTTCCAGGCGATCTCGGAGGGCCAACACATATGGTACAATAGGGGTACCGTCCACGCTACGGTCTCCCTCCCAGTGCTCTCTGATCAAGTCTAGGGGTCCCCTTACTCTCCTCCCGAATAGCAGCTCAAAAGGGGAAAATCCTGTAGATTCCTGCGGCACTTCCCTGTAAGCAAACAGTAAGTGCGGCAGGAATTTTTCCCAGTCTCGGTGAGTCTCTGCGAAGGTTCGTAGCATCTGTTTTAAGGTGCCATTGAACCGTTCGCAGAGCCCATTAGTCTGGGGGTGGTACGGAGCACTAATTATAGGCTTAATTTTACAGAACTTCCAGAGTTGTTGGGTAACCTCTGCCGTGAACTGAGTGCCCTGATCCGAGATGATCTCCCTGGGTAGCCCCATCCGGGAGAAAACCTGCATCAGCGCCTCAGCCACCGTCTCTGCATGTATATTAGTTAAAGCTACCGCTTCGGGGTAGCGCGTGGCATAGTCTACTACAGTCAGGATGTATCGTTTGCCCGAGGGGCTGGGTTTCCGGAAGGGACCTACAATATCTACGGCAACCCTATGAAAGGGTTCCTCAATTATGGGTAGGGGGTGCAGCTTCGCCTTATGCTTATCCCCCCTCTTTCCCACCCTCTGGCACGTGTCGCAGGTATTACAGTACCTGCGTACCTCCTGGCTAATCCCTGGCCAAAAGAAACTCTGGGTCAATCGATATCTGGTACGGCTGACCCCCAAATGTCCGGATAGCGGAATATCGTGCGCTATCCGGAGTAATTCGGTTCGGTACCTCTGAGGTACCACCAGCTGTCTTGTGGTAATGGGGTCTGACCCGTCTATTTGTTTACTTGATTCCCGGTATAATAACTGTCGGTCCCATACAAATCTTTCCCCCTCCGCCCCCGGTTGGATAGAGGTGACCTTGTCTCGGTATACCTGTAAGGTGGGGTCAGTGACTACCTCGGCTACAAACTCGTCAGGAGGGGCCCAAGGGATACAGTCTAGGGAAGGGGAGGAATCTCTTACCTGGACCTCCGGCAGTGCGTTGTTTTGTTGGGTGCGGGCCTGTTGCCTGGTGACTACTGGGTGTGCTTCTTCAGTAGGTTGTGGTTCAAATGCGGAGGTGAGTTTGCCCAGGTCATTCCCCAGGACCACCTCAGCAGGTAATTGCGGCATTAGTCCCACTTCCACATTCCCGTACCCCGCACCCCAATGCAAATGTACCCTGGCTGTGTCTAGCCGATATACGGCTCCCCCTGCAACCCTGACAGCCACAGTCTTATTCAGTTTAGCCTTATCTGGAACCAAATGGCTTTGCACCAGGGTGATGGTGGCTCCTGAGTCTCTGAGCCCCTGCATAGGCTTCCCTTCCAGATATACGGTTTGCCTATGGTGCTGGCGGTTATCCGCCTGTGCCTGCAAGGGGTTAGCCTCATGCAGCACTTCCCACTGTTCCACAGTCGTGACTGGAACGGCAGAGCTGTAGGGAAGTGGTACCTCGTCCTGGTAATGATGTGCTGCTGCTCTCGGTGGTGGTGGTGGGGGCCCTGGTCGGATCCAGGTGTTGCGTTCCCTGGACTGCGGACAATCTCGTTGGTAATGTCCCCACCTCTGGCATCGGTGGCATTGCACAGAAGCAGGTGTGCGGTATCTCGGCTGCGCTGCGGCTGGTGCTGGTGGAGGAAGGGATCTTGGTGGGGGTTGAGGGTTAGGAGAAAATGAATTTACCCCCAGTGGCCGCATGGCCGGTTTGTTACCCACTGTCTTGGTTTGTCTGCGAGCATCCATAAAGTCATCTGCCTTTTTGGCCGCCTCGGTGAGGGTGGTGGGGTTACGGTCCCTCACCCATTCCTGCAGTTCTGAGGATATCCCCTCATAAAACTGCTCCAACAGCAGCATTTGTAATAAGTCCTCCATGGACCTCGCTTTACTCGACTGCATCCACCCAAGGGCTGCCCTTTCTAGTCGGCAAGCCCACTCCGCATGTGAATCTTTGTCCACCTTTTTCAGTTCCCTGAAACGTCTCCGGTATGCCTCTGCTGTTATTGCATACCGGGCCAAGATAATCTCTTTCACCCGGTTATAGTTCCTAATTTCCACATCTGGTACAGTGCGGTAGGCTTCCGCTGCCCTTCCTGACAGCCGTCCCGCTAATATGGGTACCCACTCTTCCCTTGGTATGTTATGCAGTGTACATAGTCTCTCAAAGTCCTGTAGGAAGGCATCTATATCCTCCTCTGCTTCCACATACGTTTTAAACGCTTGGTAGGGAATTTTGGGCTTACCCTCTTGTGCTATAGCTCCTGCGGTACCTCTTTCTGGTGTTTGTGGTCTCCTGTTTCTCTTTACAAATTCCTGCACCTCTGTCATGGTTTTAGAGATGATCTCTGTGGGTGGGTTTTCCCCATAGAAGGCCAGTCTGTATTGTAATTGCCTTTGGAACTCCTCCTGTTCTGTTTCAGGTCTTTGTTCCGTGGCCTGGACCTCCTCTGCTCTGTATTCTGCCATTACTTCGGTGATGAGCGTTGCTTTGGATTTGCTGCTGGCAGAGACACCTTTTGCTTCCAGAAGATCTTTCAAGGTGGTTCTTTTTAGCGTAGAAAGGTCAATCTCCATTAATCCTTGTTCCTCTGTGAGTCTGGATCCCAGCGCTGCCAACCAATGTAGCGGAGAGCTGTTTTCTCGCAGCTATTCTCCACTTTAGATCCAAGGAAGGCTCAGGAACAAGTCATTAGTAAATCCACAGCAGAGTTTCCAGCAGGTAAAACGGTACAGCAATATCCCCACAGCACTCCCAATAACTGGACGACACACAGTTTCAGGAGTAGAACTAGCAATCGTTTATTCCAGGGTTTCTTATAAAGCCTGCTCCCATGCAAGGGAGGGAACTACAA
This sequence comes from Pelobates fuscus, assembly GCF_036172605.1. Classification (NCBI taxonomy): domain Eukaryota; kingdom Metazoa; phylum Chordata; class Amphibia; order Anura; family Pelobatidae; genus Pelobates; species Pelobates fuscus. The sequence goes on along the minus strand of NC_086321.1, from coordinate 141,761,916 downwards.
CAATTATGATAGTAACCAATAACATTCTTGTTACCTCCCACACATCTCCTCCCCTCAGAGTGGGTCATAATCCCCTTAAGTTGTACAGTAGTTTACCCCAAACTTGGATGTACCTTTAAAATATCATATAGCTTGAATATCAGGGTACCGCTGGGTAGCCCTGATCTGGGTGAATATAATATCCAAAATTCACCCAGATCGGACCAGGGGTTCGGCAGTTACCGGCAAGTGAAGTTTGACCGACCGCACACGAGTTGGTATCCGAAAAGGGTTCCATGAGAATGGGCCCTGCGGTCGGTCTCCGTTCAGTAGTTAAAATAGACATTTACAATTGCCATCCACATTTACATTCGCCTAAATAGTGATTCCCTCATTCGGTACTTTATTACTACCGAATGGGGATTCGTTATGTCTCTCCGTTCGGCAGTTACGGAGCTCTGGAGGTCTCAGCGGTGTTTGGTTGTCTGAGTGTCCGATTTGAGTTCCAGGCACTCGACGACCAAACACCGCTGGGATTTTCATGCGTAAGATGGCCGCCGCCACGTGTACGCATGCCGAATGGCGGCCACCCAGACACAAGGGTAATGCCGGTTAACTTGTGGTTTGGGAAAGAATGTGAGCCTTAATTGCTGGCACACTTCTCTCCGGGGTGGCCCCTCCGTTCGTTAGTTTCCATAAGTATGTAGTACGGATGGAAACTACCGAATAACATATAATCCACATAATAAACAGACGAACAGCAATTTTAACATAGGGAAAAATTATACGGACACAGTCACACAGGCATTTTGCAGGACAGGCTTACTGCATTCCGCTACATAAAGTAAGTAAGTAAATCAGTTAGAATTGCACTATAGCATACACAATATACATTTGTATTCCTAACGCTATACTGTTCCTTTAAAAACAAGAGTTTAATTGTAAGTTTACATCATTGAGAGTATCACATTTTGCATATTTTGCATTTAGATTTGAGAATAATAAGATGTCTACTTTGTAGCAGCTTGGAAATGGCTTCATCTTTCTACATAATCCACTCTCATATTGCTATTGTTTATTACAATAATATTCTCTGAAGAGTTTCCTACCTTTGTGTGCATTTCCGTAGATTAAATCAGGCAGATAATCTAACCAACTAAAGCAACTTCTAGACAACTTCAAATTACATTTGCAAAAATATAAGACCTTAAAAGACAACTTGACTCTAGAGATAAAAACACATCTCATAGTGTAATATTGTAAAAACAGATGGAAAAATAATTAAATACACTTACAAATATATTGTGTCAACAGCATGGCATTCTGGGCAGGGATGGGAGAGATGGGTATTACATATTCTGATGCACTTTGATGCCTTTTAAATTCTTTCCATTGTTTTTTTTTTCATATTTTCATTTTAAATTGAGCTGGAGCAAGCTGAATGAGGCGTAGGCAGGCTTGGAATACTTTATATGGGTGATATACATATTTATGCTAATATGTTTATTTTCCATCTGTTTTTAAAATATTACACTATGCATTGTCTTTTTATCTCTAGAGTCAATTTGCTATTTTGTTTGTAGGTTATATGTTTTGTTTGCTTGTACATTTTGTTTTGTGGATGAAAATTGTAGAAGTACCTCTACACAGACCAGTAGGAAAGTATTTTCATTTCATCCTGTGTGTTCTCGTCTGGGAGATTTTGATTGAGGTTTTCATTTGTGAGGTTTTTTTTCGTTGCTCAAATTACGTCTGCAGATTATATTGTATTACTTTTGACAACATTTCTTACAGAACTACCCCAGTAAAGATACCTTTGGAAACATGATATCGTGTGTACCAAATTTAGCATAAAATATAATTAGATTACTTGCATGATAACTCTATTTTGGTAAAGATTTATAAACATGACAGCATCATGCTTCCCTCAGATAAAAAGAAAATGTTGACATTTTCTTACTGGAAGATTACTTGAATGCAGATATGTATAAAAGAACATTTTATACCAGATCCCACAGGTGTCATCGGGTATTGCAAAGATTTAATACATTTGTCTTGCTGAGAAAGGTGCATAAAGGCACAAATGTATTAAAACAAAAACAATTGCCTAGGCAACTAAAATTAACTCTGGAGATGTCAGTGCAAAGTGTTAATAAAGAAGATCATTTAAAAATATTTTATATCCTATTATTAATAGTTATTAATAGTTGTCAGTCTTACTGACTTTTGCTAAAACAATGCATACAGGACATTCATTGAATGAATCTGAATAAACACTAAACCACAACAAGGTCAAAATTAGAAAATCTCAGAGAAAACTGAAAAAGCCCCAAATTGTACTTCCATCTTTCATTTAGTGGATGCGGCAGTTGATTAACCCCTTAACGACACATGACATGTGTGACATGTCAAGATTCCCTTTAATTCCCGAAGCTTGGTCCTTAAGGGGTTAAAGGTATTAGGTGCTTTTAGCTCCTTTCGTTGTCCAGTCTGCCAAACACACTAATTATATATGTTGAATGTTACAGCTCTAAAGCCCCACTATAAAATCCTGCCCACTATTATTTAATATTCAGATTCTTCTATAGATGTCAATGTTGATTGCTTAGGAATGGTTTGTCTTCTGACAGGAATATTGAAGGTCAATAATACTTTTCATTTGTATGTCACTATGTTGATCATGCTCTAAATCAATATGATAATTTCTCAGAATGATCTGCAAAGTATGTGCCAACTTTATACATCCTTGATTATCTTGAATAATTGGTATAGGAATTGGCATTTACAGAATATAAATAGCTAACATTAAAATGGCTTCCTGACATGCTTTGATACTGCTCATATGTACTCAACTTCAGACAAAAAAGTATAACCATTATTTGCTTTTGACTAGACCATCTCATGGTTCATTCTCAACATTCAAGTGGTAGCTATTTCTAGACTTGTGATGCATGATGTTTCCTTCTTATTCAGCAAGTACAAATCCATTTTAAGGAACACTCTAAGCAGTACGAATAATACATTGAGCTTTAGTGGTTATGGTATCAGAAGTCCCCTAACTGTGTCACACAGTAGGACGTGAAACTGTTTTTTATTCAGATATAACTAAAGTGAAAGTCCTTTTTTTTCTCCATTAGTGACATGAATTCTGTTTATTTTTGAACAGAATTAATTAGCTGAAAGTGTCTGTTAGCACTCTGAGTCATTTAATGAAGTTTAAATTGGGAGGCATGTTATCCAATGTTGAATGAGAATTGTATCAAAGAATATGCTGGTCTGCGCATGCATCGTGGACCCACCTGTATGTCAAAAATGTTAATAATGGTTTGATTACATACTGTGAGAAGGCATCGGGTGTCATATAGCTATCACATGACAATTGCAGTGAGTGACACAATAAGTATAGACCCACAATGAGGCTTAAATTAGTTTTTTATTTATTTAAAAGAAGGCAAGGCTGAAGTAATTGCTTAGGTCCATAAAGCCACCTAAAGAAGAATAACAGTTCTAAGTATTAAATGACATTTTTACTGTTATATTGGATAATAACAGGGATTGAGAGAGATAGGATTGTCTGTTTATGAGTGATCAGGGTCTTTACTGATAAATCAATCCAAAAGAGAAAATGGTCTGTTTAGGAGAAGCAAGTTACGGAAACCGATCTGAGATGAATCCATTGGAGAGAAGCCAGAGATCAATAACCAGAAAATCAATCTGTTAAAGAAACACTCCAGACCCCTAAAGCAGTTTAGCTCACTAAAAAGATTTATGTGTCCTCTTTTTTTATTTTGAAATTCGTGCAGATTTCAATAGAAATTTACACTTTTATAAATTATATTGGTTACATCCCCTGGCTGTCAAGCAGACAACAGGTCCTGTTACTTCCTGGTTTGGTTAGCTTATTTATACTGAACTCAAGGGGCAGCAATTGCCCAGAGTACCTGCATTGCAAAGACTTCTCATCGAGCTGCATTGGAAAGTCTGATTGGAAAGCCACAGAACGTCTCGGCAGGATTAGAAGGGGCGTGCTTGCAAAGGCAGTAGACAAAAGAACTGCAATTTTTGCATGCTGTTTTTAGATATAACTCCAATGAAAAAGTGCATAATTAAATGCATGTACGTTTTCATTTGGGGTATATCTAATAAACAGAAATTGGTATTTAATTTGTATTTGGGAAGTCTACTGTCCCTTTAAGAAAGGGGACCCAGAATCAGAGATAACAATGGTCAAATGGAGGCACCGGTCAACCAACATATTCATCCTAAATTAGTAGTGTACCAAGAGAGCCAAACAAACATTGTGGTCGGAGTCACAGCCTTAGTTGTAATACACAGGAGATTTAGATCGTAGAAAGGAATGCATATTCCAAGCATACTCGCTATAGGAAATGAAGGAAGAGTGATTGAACAGAGTCAATAATCAAGCACTGGTATGTCATCAGAAGCCTGTCTAAAAAGCCGGTCTTCAATTAATACATTAGAAGGAATAGTATTGTAATTAATGAAGTAACCTGTTTAAAGGAGCCGTGCATTAATAAATACATTTACATTCTTGTCACACACCTGTAGCAGAGGTAATATTACTGCCTCACAGCTGTAGTAGATTAAAGTAAAGATAAATTATAACATCAGGGGACCTTAGGCACCATTAACATAATTGTGGTCTTTAGTGGGTGTGGTGTTAAACTGTACCTTTAAGTTTATATTTAATGCTAGTGGCAGTCATAAATCAATTTGAATTGTTCACTTAAAGCATTCCAATCTCATATTTTTATTATCTAACTATGTAGAAATCTCCCATCATCTTCTTCCTTAAGTGATTAGTGTCGCTATGCTGTTTAATCTTAACTTTCTTAACTTTCTTGTTAGCTTGCATACTTCTTGGGCATAGTCTCCAAGTTGTTAAAACAGGTCATTATTTCATGAACAAAAATACATATATACATAAGCATTTCTTCATCTTCCATTGGGGACATCTCATTTATCATTTCAGCTTATGTGTTGCTGCTTATTTTAGACAGAGGTGGTTCTTTTGGAGACATGCTGTTTGATCCCACACATCATCTTTGGAGAGATGCAGTGCTTCCTTTAACTTCTACCTGTATCCGTTTCTATTATTCTGCTTTGCTGCTGCAGTTTTTATATCTGGGCCACTTGTCACATTCTTCAGTTAACATTCATCAATTGAATGCAGCACACTTCCGTTTAAGTGTGCAGTTTAGCTATGGATTAAAGTAGCATCACTTTCTTTTTCTGGGTATAGGTTTATTTCACATGTCCTCAGTTTATAGCCTTGTAGTTATGTTTAATTGAAGGTAGGTATTAGTAGTATTTCAAAGAGTGAATGGCTTAAAGGTTATATGGTGTCAAATAGCATTAGTTACAAAAACTCAACCTCAAACTGCAAAATAACCAAATCAGAGAATAATAGAAGGAAAGGGAAAAAAATATTTTTTTTTTTTTTTTTTTAACAGCCCCACCTACTGCTCAGTTTGAAAAGCACACGTATTTTATATGATGAATGATGTTGCTACTTCAACATGCAGCAAGGTTTTGGAATGAACCATTATATAACACTGATGTTATCAAGACAGAGACAATAAAGTATATTGTCCTAATTTCATCCAGCTCTTGGCATATGCAAGCATTTGCATATAAGATTGGCAGCTATTTAAGACAGGCAGAACTATCTCTTAATTCTGGACTCTTTCTCTCATAGAATATAGCTTTAACAGCTCTTGGTGTTTTGTCCATATGTCAGCTCAAGGAAAGAAAATGATTTTCCATGAAGAAGTTATTCTAGGCATTAAACATGGAAATAGAATATTTATATAGAATAATAGCATTAACAGAGCAGCTCCAGTTTCTCAAAGGTACCAATATGTAAGGGGAAAAAACACAGAGACAAATAACAGGATAGATAGAAGACATTGCAGAAGAGGACTGGAAGAATTTAGTGCCGATTGGTATAGACCAAGTGAAAGTGCCTTGCATTTAATATTTTTTTTAATGTGTTTTGTTTCCTGTGCAATTTACCAGTATGAAGCCTGTGGAAGCATGTTTTCATCAGTTCTGCTCTTACTCCTCATGCTCAGAGGAGATTTAAGTACAGGACACTTGATTCCTCTATCAAGGTTGCTATGAGAACTGGCTGTTAAAGGAAAATTATATCTGCTTCTAGTTCCAATCCAGATCCACAGAATAATTGTGCTTAAAACAAAAATAAAAATACCAGTAAAGCAACCTTAGTCTCACTCTTGCCTCTCAGCTAATGGATGTCTTTAGAGTGCTTCAATTGAAGAAACTGGACTACTGGAGACTTCAAGTGGAAAGTCTGTTCTGATCTCATGTGAGTAATACAATATAGATAAAGTAATAGGATAAGTGGGCTTGCTGCCTATCTGCTCCATTCCAAGTTCCAAGTCCTTTTGCAAAGAGTGCCAAAGGGTGACCAGTGAATTATCATGATTTACCCCATTTAACACATGTTCCAGTAAGGTAGAATAAATTAGTGTTTGCTATACATACTTTCAGTTCAGTTATCGCTTATGCTATCGACACAGATGTTTTAGATTACCATTTACAATCTGTTAATAAACCGATTTTTTTGCAGTATTTTGCGGAATACTAAAGCATTATCATTCCAACTGAGATCATTACACAGTTATCTTTTCCACTTATGCATAAAGAAAAAAAAAATCTCTTAATTTATTTACAGTGCTTTCAATAACTGGACCTAAGAGCTTATGGGATGTCTCCTGCTCAGCATTAATGGTAAAGATTTATTGCAGCCTACAAGAGACTGAACAGGAGCAAGAAGAAAGTGTAACTGTCTGAACTTTTTCTCTGCAGTAAATACATCTGGGTTAATGAGGGTCAACATTGAATAAGAAAGGTTTTGCTTTCACGGTAACGAAGAGGAGAAAGGTTTAGAAACCTATATTATACTGATATTCTATTATGTGGCGCAGACAGAATAACAAAAGAAAACATCTTAATTTACAGACATAGTGTTCCAACGTAGTATTGTTCTTGAAGTGATGTTCAATCCGTTCTGGCACCGTACAAGTATATACTTAATTCAATTTTCGACTAGTAATTGATTGATATTTACATTTCCTGAGAGTATCTTTTTACAGCCCGATGTGTAATTTCCAATTTCTTCAAGAGTACATTCCTGTTGAATACAGACAGAATAACAGGAGTGAGCTGCATTTCAGAACTTCAAGAGCTGCTTCATTTTATATTAAGGTAGATAAATGCTGTATTAAAATTGGAGCACAATGTTATGCAAAAGAATACGTGAACATTCAGTGGAAAGTGCTGGAAACTATAGATAAAAGAAGAAAAAATAAAGTTGATCACAATAGAGACAGGTGTAGTGGGAAGTGAAACATTTCAGAATCAAATATAGGTGTCTAGGTACTAGTAATACAGATTCTATAAACATATTAGGCTAACATGTCCCACCAAAACCACACCAATGAGTCTTGTATTCTAAAACTACCTTCTTCTACGACTGTGCACAAACAGAGGAACGCCACGGTCAATACTGTGAATACATTTTTTTTTTTATCTTAATTAGAATGTTGCATCAATCTGCAGCTGGATATTTGAAAAACTGGAGCTAAGGCACATGCAGAGTTATCAGAACCACTGGTCACCAAGAATATTTTAATCAGCTGTTGATTAGTTGTCTATTTAGTTATTTTAGTTGGGAAACAGTTGGCTGTTTTGGTTGTTATAATTATTGGTAAGTCTTATTACTCTTAGTATGTGTCTGGAGAGGGAGTCCAAAGAAAGCATCACAAATTTCCAGCTCTATTATTTTAGAAGATTCATATTCTATTTGAAAGTATTGAAGGCTTGGGGGCGTGTCTGACTTCCGGTGAGAGCGGTCGCATGGCTTAGGAGCTCCGCCAACATCCCGACCTAAAAGCAACTTTATTCACAGCATTTGTCGATAAAACTTGATAAAACTCACCTGCCCTGCCGTAGTGAATGCACAGGCACACCATGCCCTCAACTAAACAACTAAAACTTTCTGAAACGGCCAGAACGAAAAGATCTGAACGACGCAAAGAAACCCAAGATGGCGACGATGCGCTTAACCTGTCGGATGGCCAGTCTGACTACGAAACGCACACTACCAAGTACTCAGAGGGCCCGGTTACGGAGCGCGGCCTCCACAAAATGCTGCAGGAACTCCGGGCGACAATAACAGCCGACTTTCATCGCATAACTGGTGAACTGCACAAAGAAATCTCCAACTTAGGCGAAAGAACGAATAACCTGGAAAACAAAACGGATGAATTATGTGCGGCCCACAATGACATAGCGGACAAACTCCAAGTACTTTCGGAAGAAAACGCAATGCTGAAAACCAAAATGGCGGACATAGAAGACAGGTCTAGAAGACAAAATGTACGTTTTAGAGGCATACCGGATGATGTTTCCAGCGATGCTATGCCTGCTTACATTCTTTCCCTGTGCAAGTCTCTAGTCCCGAGCCTGCCCGATTCAGCATGGGCCTACGACCGAATGCATAGACTACCGCGCCCGGCTCGCTTGTCAACCGAAGTCCCAAAGGATGTTATTGTCAGGTTCCACTATTATGCGCATAAAGAAACGCTACTACTGGCGGCGAGGAAACTCTCAACTTTGCCAGAACCTCACCAACACGTCGCTCTGTACGCAGATCTATCGGCGGCCACGATGGCGAAGAGGAAGGAGTTCATCACGATCACTAAGACTTTACGAAACAACAACGTAATCTACAAATGGGGTTATCCCACAAAACTGGTTATATGGCGACAAGGTCGGAACTATGTGGCGAATGATCCGAAGGAAGGTATGAAGCTGATTACATCCTGGGGTCTATGGACTGGATCGCCCAAAGGACCAGAACCCGCTGAGATTGCGCCACCTAAGAGGTTCCAGGCAGAGTGGCAAATGGCCAAATCTCCAGCCAAAGCCCCTTGAACGCTTTAACATATCTACCTACTTGCAGGTTATGTTATACTGAGGTTTGCCTTAGCGTTGTTATTTTGCCGATATGTGCACTATATATATGTCTTTGCCCTAACTGATCACTATGTTTGAAATAGGCCCACTTTCAGGTACGCCTCATGGACCTTGCCCACGCCACGTGGTGCCCACTCAGCGTTATTTAACTCACGCTTCCAATCTTTCCTTTATTACCGCTAAGCTGGCCTGCATTTTAGTTACTTAGTGCGCAACCTCATTATTCCCGGGTGCACGTTGTCATACATTTCCAACTCGTATAATTTCTGAAAAATGTATCTCAATGCTATTTTGAGGATTTAACGAACCTCTGACAACTCGCCCACTAAACCCATACCACTTGTGTTTACGCAAGGCGGTACCCCAACATACCCCATGCACTCCCAGTTATGTTCATACCCAAATGTTGTTTAAGCCCCAATCAAGTGCTCTCTGAGAGCGAGTGTTGTGTATTGTGTATTGTGTATTATGTAAGTTATGGTTCTTCAGAACTCACATATGTGGTTATTGTTAGTATTATACCAATTTAAGGATACAATCCATAGGTCGGGAGGAGCCTCAAAGCCCCTCGTCGTGTCACTCCTGGGTACTACAGTTTTACCCTGAGAATGACTACGTTTGTTAACCTTACCAAGGGTTATGTATGTAAATACTTTCGTTACTGGTATATTTTCTCTTCTGTGTTTCCCCTCCCCCATCCCCCTTTTGTTCCCCACCTAGATGGTTCCCAGGAAAACCCATTGCAGGAAAGACGTACTACCTGCCGTCCCCCCGTGACCACTCGTTCTGTCTGCATGGCTTCAAAGTTTCAGAAAGACCCAAAACTCTCATGGCTCCAGGTACTCAGAGCTCGCACTACACCTTCCACCAGGATAGTTCGCCCCATAGCCTTATTGATCCTAACCCATCATGGCCCATAAATCAATGACAATCCTCTCCATAAATGCCAAAGGCCTCAATACCCCTTATAAGAGAAAACAATTATTACAGGAAATGCATAACTCAAAGGCGGCTATTGTATGTGTACAGGAGACTCACTTTTCGAGCAAAAACCCTCCCCAACTTCGCTCCCCGAAGTACCATACAGCTTATTTTGCTCACTCGCGAACAAAATCTAAAGGAGTTGCAATATTATTCCACACGGACTGGGTGTTCACATTACACAAACAATATACTGACAAAGAAGGCAGGTTACTTATATTGGTAGGAGAATTAAATGGAATAATGGTGACAGTAACATCCCTTTACGCCCCCAATGAGGCCCAAATTTCGTTTCTAGGCAAGGCATTCAAAAAAATTTCATCCATCAAACAAGGTCACTTAATCGTGTGCGGCGACTGTAACTGCACCCTAGATCCCTCCCTGGACATCAAACGCACACACAACAAGTCTCCCATCAAATCCTCCGCACACAACAGCAAATTACTCTCTCAACTCATTCATACACACGACCTCTACGATACATGGAGAAATTTATATCCCAAAGCTCAGGATTACACATACTTTTCACCCGTCCACTTGACGTATACGCGCATCGATATGTGTTTTATTGACAAATCTACACTTCCCCACCTGTTAGATCACACCATCGGTCTTAGAACGTGGTCAGACCATGCTCCAATACTGATCACACTTGAGGTACCATACCCCCCAAGAGGGAGAGGGAAATGGCGCTTAAATGAGGCCATCCTTGACGACCCCAAGAATAGTCGACAGATTTCCACAACCCTCGATACTTACTTTTCCCTCAACTCTACTGAAGACACTTCAGTTGAAACTCAGTGGCTTGCACACAAGGCGGTTATCAGAGGGGAATTCATAAAAATAGGATCTATGGCCAAAAAACGCATCATTTCCAGAGACGCCACACTCCGTCAAAACCTCCTGACACTGGAAACCTCCAATAAAAAATCTCCTTCTAAATCTATCTCCAAACAAATTGCTAAACTGCAAGAGGAAATTCATAATCTCCAGGCCCAGGTGTATGCCAAACGCCTACTTAAAACCCGCCAATCATACTACGTTCAGGGTAATAAAGCAGGGAAACTCCTAGCCAATCAATTAAAAGTCAGATACTTGCAGACAAAAATCCCATATATCCTATCCAAAGACAACACCAGAATTTACAACCCTAACGGTATTGTGGAGGAATTGTCCCATTACTATGAAGATCTATATAATCTAGCCGCTAACGGGACCACGCACATACCGAACTCTACTGAGATATCACACTTTCTATCCCAAATCACATTGCCACAAACAACAGAACATCAAAATGAACTACTAGACGCACCTTTCACTGAGGAAGAAGTAGCACAGGCGATACGTTCCCTACCCAAATATAAAGCCCCAGGACCTGATGGCCTCTCCAATTATTACTATATCAAATTGTCGTCATCCCTAACACCGCATATCACTAAACTATTTAATAAAATTAGATTGATAGGCAAATTTCCTGGCGAAATGTTAGAAGCTTACATCATCACCCTGCCTAAACCTAACAAATCACCAACAATCTGCAGCAATCTACGCCCTATCTCCCTACTTAACGCTGATGTTAAATTGTACGCTAAACTGATTGCCAATAGACTTAAACCCCTCTTACATAGACTAATTTCGGAGGAACAAGCAGGATTTGTTCCCGGGCGACAAGTAGGCGACAATACTAGGTATTGTATGGATCTGATTGATTGGGCCAATAAGCATAAAGTACAGGGCGTCTTAATGGCGCTAGACGCAGAAAAGGCGTTCGATCGCCTGAATTGGGACTATATGACCGCAACACTGTCGACATTCGGCTTTTCACAAGCCTTTCAGACCAGTGTTCTGGCCCTTTACTCAGCACCATCTGCTAAAGTATTTAATTCTGGCTTCACATCTAGAAATTTCCGAATATCTAACGGAACAAGGCAGGGGTGTCCCCTGTCTCCGCTGATATTCATCCTATGCCTAGAGCCATTGATTAAAATAATAAAACAGGACAGGAATTTACCCGGCCTTGTTACTCCAACAGTGTCAGACCTTCCGGCATTCGCTAACCGTGGACTTCCGGGTTCTCGGAGCGCGGCCACTCCCCCTCCTATGACGTGGTCGTTCCCAGGGTTCATAGAGAGTCCGCGCCAACACCACAGTGCTTGATCAACTCGAAAGCTCCCGCGAACTTCAAACTGGATATTTACTTCTACTGTGTATCGGACCCGGACTGTTTAATCATTTACCCTCCTTCTCCTCTCCTACGACCTCGGACTGTTTCTGGACATTCTCTTGCCTGTTGCAACCTCGATCCTCTGTGGAACCTCCATCACCAATTTGGATTATCTCTCCTTCATAAGTTAAGTAAACCAGATTGGCTCAAGTTTAATATAAAACCATCTCTAATCTAAGTGGTTTGCTATCTGCTCCACTTATTAATTATCTGCATCCTAATTTGGAACTTCTCGCTGGTTGTGTTAAAGTTACCTTATCCTAAAACAACTTCAAACACCGCTGCTGGTTATAACCTGCCAGGAATTAAAGAGACAGTTCAAATTGATTATCTTTTTTATTTTAAAGTAATAAACGTTATCAAATTCAGAAATCTGCAGTTGTTTCCATCTTATCAACAATTGAGCGTTACAGATTGATCAAGCCTAATTAATGGATACAGCAGATCTCACTTCTGAAATCACCAGATTAAACCAAAGGGTGGATACTCTCACTCAAGGCATGCAAGATCTACAGATCACCAATGAAAGAATCCTTACTTATGTAAGGGACTTGCAAACCCATACTCCTCACACAGTTACACACTCGGCTAGTGACCCTGCTGTCTCCAACCCCGAAAAATTCTCTGGAGACAGGTCCCAATACCGAGAGTTCATCAATTCTTGCAAGTTGTTGATTGCATTAAAACCCCGATCATATCCCACAGAAAGATCTAAAGTCTGTTCTGTTATTTCATTTTTGAGAGGTGAACCCATGGCCTGGGCCCATTCCTTTCTTGAGAATGATGATCCCATATTGGATTCTCTGGATGAATTCTTTGAAGCCATGTCTCTCCTTTACGAAGACCCAAACAAACAAGCGACTGCAGATTTAACCATTAGAACACTGCAGCAAAGAAACCGGCCTGTTGAAGATTACATTGCTGAATTTAAACGATGGGCACCTGAAACTCAGTGGAATGACATAACTCTACGTAACCAGTTCCGTATTGGGTTATCTGAAGCTGTCAAAGATGAGCTCTCCAGAACTGAACTACCTACTACACTAAATACACTTATTCAACTGTCAATCAGTATCGACAGAAGACTTAGGGAAAGAAAAGCTGAGAAATCACTCACTAGCTCTCTATGGAAAAAACCCTTCACCTCTTCAAAGGCACCGGAGAAACCTATAACTCCCGCTGAACCTATGGAAATAGGGGTTGTGAGAAGTCCTCTTACTCCAGAAGAGAGAACCAGAAGAAGACAACTGAACCTCTGCATGTACTGTGCTTCGCAAGAACATGTGGTCCCAGACTGTCCCCTATTGAAACGTCCAAGAGGCGGTAAGCATGGTTCTACCACGACTATAATGAGTGTACTTCCTTCTAAACCAACCTCTCATTTCTCCTCTGTCTCTCTCATATTACAGTGGGACAAAGAAAGAATTACTACTAAGGCCCTTATTGATTCCGGTGCTAATGGGGTGTTCCTGGACTCATCCTTTGTTACAAAAAATAAAATTCCTTGTGTTCAAAAACGTAATTCCGTCTCTGTCAGAGTTATTGATGGCTCCTTAATCTCCTCGGGGCCCATTCGCCTTGAAACTGTCCCTTTAAGGATTACTACTAATTATGTCCATTCTGAATTTCTTGTTTTTGATGTCATAAATTCTCCTCTTTATCCTATAATATTGGGGATAGACTGGTTACGGACTCACAACCCACTTATTACCTGGGCTCCTTTCTCTCTCACGTTTAACTCTGCATATTGCCAGAAAACATGTCTACAACACATCCCCATTTTGCATGTTACTAGGGAATCCACTATACCTTCCAGCTATTCGGAGTTTGCTGATGTGTTTAGTAAAAAGGAAGCAGAGACACTTCCTCCTCATCGACCCTATGATTGTCCGATTGACCTTGTTCCTGGTGCTCCTATCCCTTTTGGACATATTTATCCCCTCTCTGAATCAGAGCTAAAAACCCTCAAGGAATACCTAGATGAAAACCTCCGGAAGGGGTTCATTAGACCTTCCTGTTCACCAGCCGCTTCCAGCATGTTTTTTGTGAGAAACAAGGACCAGACTATACGCCCCATCATCGATTACAGGTCTTTAAATAAAATAACTATTAAGAATCGTTACCCTCTTCCCCTGATCAATGAGTTGATTGAAAGATTAAGAACAGCTACCATCTACACTAAACTTGACCTTCGTGGAGCATATAACCTTGTTAGAATCAAGGCCAATGATGAATGGAAAACGGCGTTCAGAACCCGATATGGTCTTTACGAATATCTTGTCATGCCCTTCGGGCTATGTAACGCCCCTGCAACCTTTCAGCATTTCATTAACGATATCTTCCGAGATCTCCTAGACGTTTGTGTCATCATTTACTTAGATGATATTCTCATCTACTCCAACAACCTTGAAGAACACAGAAAACACGTGAGATGGGTATTATCCAGATTAAGAACACACAAATTATACGCAAAACCAGAAAAATGTATATTTGAAGTCAATGAAATCACTTTTTTGGGATATGTTATCTCCCCTCATTCAATAAGTATGGATACCTCCAAAATAGATTGCATTGTCAACTGGTCTACTCCTACTAATACTAAAGACTTACAACGTTTTTTGGGATTTGCCAACTTCTATAGGAAGTTCATTAAAAATTACTCTAAGGTTGCTCATCCCCTCAACCTGCTCAATAGCAGTAAACGATCCTTTGCTTGGAACAAAGAGGCTCAAGCAGCCTTTGATGAATTAAAACGGAGATTCACAAGTGCTCCCATTCTTCAACTACCTAATCCTGCTTTTCTCTACGTCATGGAAACGGATGCTTCTGATACAGCTATCGGGGCTGTACTCTCTCAACACCAAACGCCTCAAGATCCTCTCCATCCAGTAGCTTTTTTTTCACGATCTTTGTCTCCTGCTGAACGCAATTATCCTGTAGGAGAAAAAGAATTATTAAGTATTAAAGCTGCATTCGAAAACTGGCGTCACATACTTGAAGACACACGCACTCCTGTAATTGTTTATACCGACCACAGGAACCTTGAATATCTTCATTCCAACAAAACACTCTCTGCCAGACAAGTACGCTGGAATCTTTTCTTTTCCCGTTTTAATTTTCAAATCATCTACAGACCTGGATCCAGAAATAAAAAGGCAGATGCCCTGTCCAGAATTCACCAAGATCTTCCTGTAAACGAAACTCAACCTCCTAAAATCATAGGTATTATTTCGTCATTAACTGATGAGATTAAACATCTTAAAGAAGAAGATCTTGAACTTCCCAAACAAGACAATCTATCAAAAAAGGACGGGTTGTACTACTTCAAAGACAGGTTATACATTCCTCCCTTGCTTAGGAATAAAATACTCTCCTTGATTCATGATTCCCCTCTGGCTGGTCATCCTGGTACAAGAAAAACACTGGAGCTGTCTAAAAGATATTACTGGTGGCCTCGCCAGGACAGAACCATAGAATCTTATGTCAAAAACTGCCCAACCTGTCTGAGATCAAAATCTGACCATCATCCACCATTCGGTCAATTACTGAGCTTACCTGTTCCAGAAAGACCTTGGCAGTCCATCTCAATGGATTTCTTGGTAGAACTCCCTCCTTCGCAACATCATACCACCATTCTGGTGGTGGTAGACCGTTTCACCAAGATGTCCCATTTTATTCCTTTAAAGAAATTACCCTCTTCATCTGAACTTGCAAAAGTATTCATCAACAACATCGTGAAACTCCATGGTCTTCCTGAAGAAATCATATCAGACAGAGGAACACAGTTCACCTCCAAATTCTGGAATGAGATGTGTTCCTCCCTCAACATTCAACGTAAATTATCTTCAGCCTATCATCCTCAAACCAACGGACAAACAGAGAGAGTTAACCAATGTCTTGAACAATACTTGCGGTGTTATTGCTCTCATTTACAAGATGATTGGATCACGTGGTTACCAATGGCAGAGTTCTCATACAACAACTCGGTACACGCTAGTAGCAAAATGACTCCATTCTTCTCAAATTTTGGATTCCATCCTTCTTCATTCCCCGATCAAGGACTTCCTTCTTCTAATCCATACGTCTCCAACCATAACTCGTTCATGTCTGCCCTCTTCCTCAAGTTACGTGATAACCTTAAAAATGCATCATCTGCTCAGAAAAAGTTTTTCGATACTGGTAGACGACCTTCCCCTACTTACAAGGTTGGTGATCTCGTATGGCTCTCTTCAAAAAACATTGTTACCAACCGTCCCTCAAAGAAACTAAGTTCACTCTTCCTTGGCCCTTTTCGTATATTGTCACTCATCAACGAAAACGTGGTTAGATTGAAACTTCCACCTACCATGAAACTGCATCCAGTCTTCCATGTGTCGTTGCTTAAACCACACCACTCCGACCCTTTCATGAGGGATGTTCATACCACTCCTGATCCCATTCTGGTACAAGGTGAAGAAGAATACGAGGTTCAGAGGATTCTCGACTCACGAATCCATCGTGGTTCCTTACAATATCTTGTCCGGTGGAAGGGCTACGGTGTTGACGAAGACTCATGGGTGTCGTCCTCCGCGGTGCATGCTCGTCGACTTATCAACGCGTACCATGCTCGCTACCCATCCAGACCTCGTTGACAGCATCCGGTGGCTGCTTCTTATGAGGGGGGTTCTGTCAGACCTTCCGGCATTCGCTAACCGTGGACTTCCGGGTTCTCGGAGCGCGGCCACTCCCCCTCCTATGACGTGGTCGTTCCCAGGGTTCATAGAGAGTCCGCGCCAACACCACAGTGCTTGATCAACTCGAAAGCTCCCGCGAACTTCAAACTGGATATTTACTTCTACTGTGTATCGGACCCGGACTGTTTAATCATTTACCCTCCTTCTCCTCTCCTACGACCTCGGACTGTTTCTGGACATTCTCTTGCCTGTTGCAACCTCGATCCTCTGTGGAACCTCCATCACCAATTTGGATTATCTCTCCTTCATAAGTTAAGTAAACCAGATTGGCTCAAGTTTAATATAAAACCATCTCTAATCTAAGTGGTTTGCTATCTGCTCCACTTATTAATTATCTGCATCCTAATTTGGAACTTCTCGCTGGTTGTGTTAAAGTTACCTTATCCTAAAACAACTTCAAACACCGCTGCTGGTTATAACCTGCCAGGAATTAAAGAGACAGTTCAAATTGATTATCTTTTTTATTTTAAAGTAATAAACGTTATCAAATTCAGAAATCTGCAGTTGTTTCCATCTTATCAACAATTGAGCGTTACAAACAGGAGAGAAAAAACTGGCTCTCTTTGCGGACGATATTGTGCTTTTCCTTGCCAAACCGACTGAATCTATTCCACGACTCTTAAGTACTTTATCTACCTACGGCTCCATATCGTACTACAAAAACAATGTCGGTAAAACACAAATCCTCCCTATAGGCGTTAGCAAACAAGTGACACAGGATCTGACAGATAAATACCCCTTTGACTGGAAAACGAAGGCCCTTTCCTATCTAGGGATAAAACTAACTCACTCTAGATCACAGACAATAAAAGAAAACCATATAGCGGTCCTCACCAAAATCACTAAACAAATGGCAGGGTGGGAAAAACTGTATACTTCCTGGATAGGCAGGATCAACTCAGTAAAGATGATGATTCTCCCACACATACTCTATTTGTTCAGAACACTGCCCATAGCTTTGCCTGCTTCTCTTATCAAACGGTTCCAAGCAGCAATTAATGCCCACATTTGGAAACGTAAGCCACCGAGAGTGGCCTTTCGGTCGCTTTGGCGTCCACTCCGACAAGGCGGGCTCAGTGTGCCAAACATTGCACATTACTACAGAGCAACACTGTTGGCGCAAGGCCTAAACCTCCTATTGGGCACGACGACTCCGGTATGGGTGAATCTTGAATCCGCCTGCGGCAACTTAGTCTCCCTCCCAAATGCCTTGTGGGCCTCCATTTCCCCGTCCACTCCCTCCATGCTCCCAACAACCCGATTCTTATTAAATTCTTGGCAAAAGTGGAGCACATCACTGTGGTCCAAGGAGGAGTCACTGTATCTGGCACCTCTATCAGCCCTCTCCAGTATCTCACCTGATCTCCCAACTCACAGGTGGATGTCACTAGGTATATCCCATGTTCACAAATTATTTGATAGGAATGGGCTACACCCGTTTCCAACACTGCAGGCGAAATATAGCTTACCACCAAGAGATATATTTTCATATATCCGACTGAAAAACATACTTCACTCCAATTCGATCACACATATCAACCCATTGGCATTTAGCAGTCTGGGGAGGAAATGCTTCAATGCAACATTGTCTCGTCAATCTTGTAAGTTTCTCTCCCTATGTTACTCAATGCAACACGACATCAACAAGATTGCAAAATTGCCCTACATGCTTAAATGGGAGGAAACTTTAGGTATAGCCCCCACTATAGATGAATGGGAATATGTTATTTCGTGTACTCAAAAGTCATCGCATTGTGCCACGCTTTGGGAAGCATACGCAAAAATGCTGATGAGGTGGTACCTGGTCCCGAGCAGACTTCACAAAATATATCCTGACTCCTCCCCATTGTGCTGGAGATGTAATAAGGCGGAAGGGTCCCTAGAACATATATTCTGGTACTGTGAAGACATACGTGATTTCTGGCGTGACATACAAAACGCCATTCACTCACTTTGCAAAATTAAGATCCCATTATCACCCAAAAGCTACCTGGTTCACATTATTGATGACCTGCAAATTTTGCCTGCAAGGGATGCGGTAATTAATATACTCTTAGCTGCCAAAATCAGCATAGCAACCCACTGGAAAAGTCCCGCCTGCCCCACGGTAACAGAGGTTCTTCGTAGAACTGACACCACATACTACCACGAAAAAGAATGGGCAAAACAGGGAGGACTGGCCAAATTCCTAGTCAAATGGCAAGATTGGGAGACATTCAGAGAAACGGCCTTCTAAGAATTGTAATCGTACTGATATCTTACTGTTTGGGGCAGCATGCTGGTCACCACATCCACTCCCCTATCCTCCCCCCTTTTGTGTCCCATTGTACTCTTGTTCTTCACTCTACTCCCCTGAGGTACCTGCCTTAAGAGGTTAAAAGTGTTTTTGATTGTTATTGTGTACAACATTTGACAAACAGCCGCTTACACCCACGCATCTTGTAACACAATAAGTTGTTGCCTCCTTGTAAATGTCCACCGAAGAGTATCCGTGTAAGACACAGCAGAGGTACCAAGTAGATACCTAACCGCGCTGTAGTGTATTGTTGTATCTGTCGCTGTCCAAACTTTTACCTCAAGCATTGTAATACTATGTTTAAACCTCCTAATCCTGTACATTTTATCTTTTGTTATTGTATTGTACTGTATTATTTCCCCCCTGTCTGTAAGTCTGTTATTATTTGTAAAATCCAATAAAACATATACATTGAAAAAAAAAAAAAAGTATTGAAGGCTTTATTACCCTTATTACCTGAAAATAAAGAGAAATTAACCCAATACCTTTACAAATATTAGAGAAATATGTAAGATAGTGATAGCCAACTGTCTCTCTTACTACATGCTGAGGTTTTAAAGACCCCTTCATGTATTATTTTAACATGATTAGTGTAGCGGAGCTGCAATGCTGGGACTGAATATCTCCGCTGGAATCTTCTGAAGCTGGAAGGGAAGTGAATATAGCCCATACCCCCAGTAGCTGTACGACACACAGTTCTGGGAGTCAACTGAATTTTATTAGTCCACAAATATCATTTTATGCATGGCCCCATAGTATAGAGTCTCTGGGACAAGTTTACAGGGAATTTTCCCAAGATGCACTGGGTCTGAGAGATAATTGAGCTGGGAATTTAGATAACACAATAATCTCTCAGTTACATGAAATACATAAAATATTATAAACATCTCAAAATCATAATAAAACAGTACAGGAACCCCACAATTTTGATACCCCCGAATAGCCTGAATCTGAGTGCACAAGATATTCCAAAAGCAATCGGATTGGTTTGGTGGAGCGGCTATTCGGGAGAAGATTTCACCGGTCGGCCACGTGGTGATGCCCCAAAAGAATTACAGAGAATACAGCCGGTCTTGGTTTGGGAGTTCCTACATGAACACCGACGAATGCTCCCCCTGGCTCTTAGGTAGTGAATGCTCCCCCCAGTCAGTAGATCATATCTCCCAAACATGGTTCATGTAGTTGTTCGGGAAAGCAGTACCATCTTGACTGAGGTTCGCGAGAATGTGTAGCTAAAATTAGTTTCACACACTCGACAACCAAGTAGTGCTGCCTGTGTTCTGGAGACAAAATGGATACGGTTATACGAACGGTGACCACACAGTGAAAGCACGCAAGTACTCCTTAATTGTGGTTAACAGCCAGGGGTGGTCAGTGTTCTAAGTCAATAACGGGGGGGGGGGGGGGGGCACACAAGTTCTGTTCTGTTCCCGAACAGGGAATTATGGATTTGTTCGCAAGAACTCAATATGGGTTCAGACAACCCCAGGGACTGATACCAGGTCTGCCACAATTAATTTAATTTTCAGCATCACAGGAAAACAAACAATGCACGCTGCTCCTGAAGGGGTTCATTTTACCGTCACTGCTGTTTAATAAGACCTTATAAACTTACAAACCAGACAAAGCTTTTACATCATATGACAAGATTTTGCTTCAGTTGAATATTTTTGTTAGGCATTGCTACATACAGGTTACTGTTAGTAAAAACATTTTGCCATAACGTTGTGTCAACAACAAACCCCAAAATGCAAGGCTTTAGAAACATTGACCTGTACATGTAACATTTAAATAAAATGTTTGCCTTTTATTTCTTAAGCATAATAAAGTATTAGCATATATAATGTTAATATATAGGAATATGACGTAGTTAGATAAACAGATTCAAATTGTATTTCTAATTGAAAAAAATGCATACAAAGCAGAGCATAGATCAAATCTAGTGCCAATTTTGTATTTATCCATTTGCCTTCATGCATTGCATCAAGAGTCACATAAAGCTTCCTTTGCTAAGAGATGAATAAAAATTGCCATAAATCCCGATCTACCTCTGTAATAGTGTTCTCCCTCTGACTTCAATCGAATTTAATTTAGTTAGTTTACTGAAGCTCCATAACTAATTGACAGGTTCATTAATTTACTGTTCACTTTCTGTATGTATAACACTCAATATGTGAACACAAAGATTTCTTGGTTCAGTGCACTGGGTTGCTAAATGCTGTAACATCGGTGTATTCAATGTAATGTGTCATTCACAGCTGAAAATATATTCAGTCTTATATTTATCTATAACAATAATCATTTCATGTTTCCAGCGTACAAGTGGATTTTACCTTTTTGTTTAGTTTAAATCTTCCAATTTAGCTTATTGACTCATTTGTCTAATGATGGACAAATCCAGAGTAAACAAACAATCAACCAAAAGGCAAGCCAACAATATGTCTATATGTCCTATAACTAATTAGTTTAGCTAAGTACCTTAATGCAGTGTACGCACAATGAGATTCATTGCCCTTTTTTTTTTCTACCTTGTACTGCCATGTTATTTATTTATAAAATATTTTACCTGGAAGGATTTCTCTAATTTTCATGTCCTGGGCCCACTAACACTGCATTGTTACCATAGGGTACAAAATAATATTAAAAATACAAAATAATAATAATACACAACATATATACATTTAACACAGAATAGGTAAGAAATGTAATCATCCATGATTGCAGGTGCATTCCGTTTGGAGATATGTAGAGAGGGATCTCTTAAAGGGAAACTCCAGTGCCAGGAAAACGATCCGTTTTCCTGGCACTGGAGGGTCCCTCTCCCTCCCACCCCCCTATCCCCGGTTACTGAAGGGGTGAAAACCCCTTCAGTCACTTACCTGAGGCAGCGACGATGTCCCTCGCCGCTGTCCCCTCCTCCGCGATGCCCCTCCTGTCCATTGCGTCGGCCGGTGGGCGAGACTGATCCCGTCCACCGGCCGAGGAGACCTAATGCGCATGCGCGGCAATGACGCGCGTGCGCATTACGTCTCCCCATAGGAAAGCATTGAAAAATAATTTCAATGCTTTCCTATGGGGTTTTGAGCGACGCTGGAGGTCCTCACACAGCATGAGGACCTCCAGCGATGCTCTAGCACAGGTTAAATTAAACTGAATGTCCATATACATTAAAATTTTCAGCTATTCACAACAGGAGTATTGCAATCAAATGGTAACTTTTATAAATGGCAATCCTTAAAGGACCACTATAGGCACCCAGACCACTTCAGCTCAATGAAGTGGTCTGGGTGCCAGGTCCATCTAGGGTTAACCCTGCAGCTGTAAACATAACAGTTTCAGAGAAACTGCAATGTTAACATTAGGGTTAATCCAGCCTCTAGTGGCTGTCTCATTGACAGACGCTAGAGGCGCTTCTACGCTTCTTACTGGGATTTTCCCAGTGAGAAGATGCTTGCGTCCATAGGAAAGCATTTAGAAATGCTTTCCTATGGACTGATTGAATGCGCGCACGGCTCTTGCCGCGCATGCGTCGGACGAGGGAGAAGAGTCCCCAGCGCCAAGGGAGTTCGGCGCTGGAAAAAGGTAAGTGTTTAACCCCTTCCCCCCCAGAGCCTGGTAGGAGGGGGGCCATGAGGGCGGGGGGGGGGAGAACCTATTAACACTATAGTGCCAGGAAAATGAGTTTGTTTTCCTGGCACTATAGTGGTCCTTTAATTTATTTAATCCAATTCCCTTCATTAGATTTGTACATTCCAATTAATTCAGCTGAATTTGGTCCACTTGAATGTATGTATTATTTCATCTCTGAATGTATGTATAACTGAACAAACAACTAACTTGATAGCTGAAAAGGTTCACAGAAAATGCATATTACTACCGTGTTTGATTTGGTATTCAAAGTTCTGCCCGCAGTGCCCTAGGAAAAAAAGATCAACGAGAAAGAAGATGATTGATTAAATGTTTATTTTATTCACATATCTAATGAAAATTGACTAGTAAAGAGAACAAGGAACAGTAAAAAAATCTGTATTTATACATTTTATTTGCAGTACAATGAATTACCCATTTTCATGCACGTTCTGGTTTTTCCAAATGTTTACCTGAATATTTTTCAATGGATGACATTTGGACATCCCATTAAAAATTAAAATTTTAGGAAAAATTATTTAACCAAACTAAACGTTTGGTTAGTAGGG
Source organism: Pelobates fuscus (assembly GCF_036172605.1). NCBI lineage: Eukaryota > Metazoa > Chordata > Amphibia > Anura > Pelobatidae > Pelobates > Pelobates fuscus. The sequence goes on along the minus strand of NC_086321.1, from coordinate 141,738,483 downwards.
GTGCCCAAAAGGTAGATCACCAGATGTTTTAAAACTCCAGCTTCCATGATATTTTGTCATTCTAAAGCTTTCTAAAGGCATTAAAAGCATCATAGAAGTTGACATTCTACAACATCTGGGGATCTACCTTTTGGGCACCCCTGCTTTATACAAACCAGGGAAATTGTACCCATAACCATAGTAGTCCTTTCCCTTAAACACCCTATTGATAAGCTGATCCTTTCCTGCCCTGTTACAATACTCTGACCCAACTTTTTATCTTAGCAGTGTTTTTTTATGTTTGAATTTGCTAAAATATAAGTATTGTCGATTGGCAATAAATAGGGTTAGCTACCAGAGTGTTTAAGAACTTTTTGAACCACATTTGTTTCCTACATTTGCATAGCAAGGATGGTCTAGGCTTTTTTTTTTAAAAAAAGAAACATTTTTTTAAAGCAAATATATACATTATATCTAAAATTGAAAAGTGATCGAAATAAATATAGAACCTAGAGGCTAAGGACATCTACAGACAAGCAGTCTATGTAAATGTGTTATATCGCTTTTCATGTACTGTGTGATCTCACCCAGTATTCAGTATGAGGTTTGAAAACATGATCTGTCCATTTAAATAATATGGAGACCATGTAACGTATATATAAAATTAATATACAATCAGCATTACATTATCATAGTGTATTTCCCCTTGTAATATAATGTGGCTAATTTTGTATTCAAGTATTGCTGCTTTTTCGTATTAGTCCAACATAGCCTGATTAGATTGCTCTTGATAATCATGCAAATATATATTTTTTATATTTATATTGAGAGGTTGTTCATTTGTAATTGACTTGTCAGCTCCTTCCACCAGTTCAAGTGACTATTGAAATCCAGTGGTTGAAATATTTTAATATTTGAGCACTTGTGCACTCTTTTTGGACAAATTGCATATCTTCTTATTGCAGTTCTCCCTCCCACCCCTGTCATGTTGTAAGGCTACCCAAAAACTGTATAAGATTGGATTATCTCTTAGTAAACAGCAAGGCGAGAGCTTGATGCATAAAAAGACCAAATATGAACCAATAATTTGTAATTTACTTTAACCCCTTAAATTACTAACTCTGTAAACTTTCATTTGAAACATGCGATGCATGACTGTTGGATAACATTAAGACAATGTAACAATGACATGTACAAATTGCTGTTTAATTTTACCTAAAAGTACTATTTATTTTTCATTTGTTTTTTTTCTTCAAATGTATATTACCAGGGCCGGTGCAAGGATTTTTGCTGCTCTAGGCAAAAAATATTTTGCCGTACCATTCGTTCCACCCACTCATGCAGACTTACCTACACTGACCCATACACATTCACACAACTGACCCATACACACACACACACGACCCATAAAGACATACACACACACATGCTTACACTGACCTCTCCACAACACACACAGGTCCATGCACACACACAAACACACACACACTGACTCATAAAGACACACACACAAAGACCCATGCAGACACACACTGACCCATAAATACACACACACGCATTTACACAAAGATACATACACACAGGGCCAGTGCAAGGATATTTGGGTACACAGGCAAAGATGATTTTGGCACCCCCCATCTTCACATGTGTGCCCCTTAACCCACATTTTGTTTCTTATCCCCTTTTTTAAATGTCTTACCCCCTTTAGTGCATTGTATCCCCTATTTTTCCCAATTGTGTGTCTTACACCTCCCGTGTGTATCTCTTACAACCCCCTTTTGTGTATCTTACTCCCCCAAGCCCTTTTGTGTTTCTCCTTCTATCCAAGCCCCTTTGTGTCTTTTACTCTTACCAGCTCCTTTGTTTGTTTCTCTTTCACCACCAGCCCGTCTATCTTCCCCCAGCCCCTCTGTGTCTCTTTTTCCTCTTCTCCAGCCCCTCTGTGTCTCTTTCACCCCAGCCCCTCTGTATTTCTCCACCCAGGCCCTTCTGTGTGTTGCTTTCATCCTCAGCCCCCATTCCCTGTGAACATTCTCACCCCTAAACCCATCTATGTGTCTTTCTCCCCCCTCATGTCCCTTTGTGTGTCTTTCTCCCCATTCAGGCCCCCCTGTGTGCCACTCTCCCCTCAATGTTCCTTAGCGTTCCTCTTTGCTTTCCTCCATGTCCATTAGTGTTCCTCTCCCCCCCCTTACATGTCTCTTAGTTACCACCCATTCCCCTTAATGTTCCTCTCCTTTCTCTTTTAGTGGCCTCCCCCTACCCCAGTGTTCATTTGTCCTTACCTCCCCGTACCTTAGTGCCCCTCCTTAATGTTCCTCTCTCTCCCCCTAGTGTTCTTCTCCCCTCCCTCTTTTTTAGTGTTCTTTCCCCCGTAGTGTTCTTTCACCCCCTCCCCCATAGTGTTCTTTCCCCTCATGCCATAGTGTTCTTCACCCTCTTCCCCATAGTGTTCTTTCCCCTTCACTCGTAGAGTTCTTTCCTCCCCCTCCCCATCCCATAGTGTTAATTTCCCCCTTCCCTGTCCTACAGTGTCATTCCCCACTCCCCATAGTGTTCTCCCCCTTCCCTGTAACATAGTGTTCTTCCACTCCCCCTCCCCTGTCCCATAGTGTTCCCAGAAGTCGAAGTGCGTTCGACTATTCAAACGCCGCATTCGAATGGGACTTAGTTATTTCTCAGTGCAGAAATAGACCGGCTGCACAGCCTGAATCTCCGGAACTGTTTTGGTCATGAAAATGTGCGTGCGGTCGGTCAAAAAGGGACTCCCATCTAACTTTTTAACCACTGAACCGATTCAAGTGAATCTTGGATATGTTTGTCCCCAAGTTATGCTGTTTATAAAAATACAAGTTTTATTCATATTGTATGAAAAATCTTAAAGTTATAAAAATTGTATAAAAGTATGTTTTTTTTACGCAAGTTATATATTTGGATGATTTCATTTCTATTGGCACTTCAGTTTTCACTACGTGCCTTCCTACTGAGATTAATTGGAAGTTATAAATTGTAATTAATACATAAACTTATACACAGATTCTTCTTATGATCTTTCCGAATAAATAAATCACTAAAGTGTAATCGAGTTCCTTAAAGCTGCAGGAACTCTAGCATCAACCTATCTCCATATTGTGTTCCTTAAGGCTACAGGAACTCTCTCATCAAAAAATCTCCATATTGTGTTCCTTAAAGCTACAGGAACTCTCTCATCAAAAAATCTCCATATTGTGTTCCTTAAAGCTACAAGAACTCTCTCATCAAACTATCTCCATATTGTGTTCATTAAAGCTGCAGGGACTCTACCATCAAACTATCCTCACATTGTATTCCTTTAAACTACAGGAACTCTTCGCATTCCTGCATTTGCATGTCTCGTTCCTTAAAGCTACAGGAACTCCTATCATCAAAGTATATCTATATTGTATTCCTTAAAGCTACAGGAACTCTTCTCATCAAACTGTCTTCGTATTGTTCCCTTAAAGCTACAGGAACTCTTCTCTTCAAACTCTCTACATATCGTGTTCCTTAAGGCTACTGGAACCCTTCTCATTGAACTACCTTTTCATCAATTTATCTTCCTATGATGTTCTTCAAATTATTGAGACTGTTCTAATCAATCTACTTCTAAGTATATCTTTATTGAAGAACTATAATAGTTAATTCCTAAATTACCTAAGGGTTCTCCTAACCTCTATTTCTGCAGTTGAGTTCCACTCCAAAACGATAGGAAGTATTATGGGGGCATTGCCAAGAGAAAGATGAGAGACATAAGACCGAACAATGCAGAAGAGCTAATGGCCGCTATGTGACGAACTGCCCTTTGTCACTGGCTTTTTATGTGACAAACTGCCCTTTACACCTGGATTTTGGTGAAGCCTGATTGCCAGCCTCCTGCCTTATGACTATGGTCCTGGGGTGTATTGCCCTTTAAGAACAATGTCCCTTTTTAAACTGTGTCCCCAGACTGTAAAAATCCTTGTTTGTGTCCTTTTTCCCACATGGTTCGCTAAATGGGGCTTACCGAACAAAATACCAAACAGGCGGACCACACACAAGTGGAGTGTGCAGCCAAACCTCCCAGGCTGGTGGTTAACCGCAAGCTAATTGTTGAACGGCTGGGTGGTCGCCGTTCGCATAGTCGAACACGTGGCGGTGGCCATCTTGTTTAGTTGAACGCGGTCAGCTGTGTTTTGCCGTCATGGAACTGAAATTGGATACACAACGGCATGAACACCGCTGAACCTTACCTTCTTTGCAACTTCAACACTTCGACGGAAATCGAAGTGCGTTCCAATATTCGAACGCCACGTTAACATTGGATATTTGCACGAACGGCGCCCGTTCGAGCATTCGAATGGAACTTAGCATTTTAACTATGTAAAATAGACTGACCGCACAGCCTAAATCTATGGAACTCTTTTGGGCAGGAAAGCCATGCTTGTGGTCGGTCCAATATGACTTCCAACTATCTTTCAAACCACTGCGCCAATTCGGATGAGTTTTGAATATGTTTGTTCACTGATTATGCTGGTTCAGAAAATATAACTTTTATGGAAATTGCATATATAGTTTTGAGGTTATGAATATTGTGCAAAACTGTATATTTTCTGCTGATAATTAGGTTAACCCATTGTGTTTAGTAATTATATCACAGGCAGAGGGGAGGGTTTGTGTGCCTTAGCTGGGAGTGTCTGACTGTACTATAATGTGTTGATTGACAGTTGTAGCCCTGTGTCCTGTGTACCACAAGGTCCACGTGGGTGGTAACCTTGTGGGAAAACCTGTATAAAAGAAAGTCCTGTGTGCTCATTAAAACAGTTCTACTTTACCCTCAACTCGCAGCCTTGACTCGTGTTTGGAGAGGACAGCTATAATCACTACAGGGATTGCTATGCTCTGCATATTCCATTAGCTTCACTGAGCTCTTGTAAGAGCTCTTGTTCCTGATCCTGCTTTGCTCTCTGGGAGGAAGAGAGGTTGCCCCACTGGAACATGGAGCCTTGTCGTAGGTCCAGGGTGGATAGGAGACAGCGAGACCCCAACCCCAACCCAGCAGCGGCAGTTCGTGGGGTCTGCAGTACTTATGGTGTCTGCGGTGCTGATGGTCCTTGGTGAGTGCTAGGAGCATGCTTTCTATGGTCTAACCCTCAGCAAGCCTGGGGCAACCGTAACATGCTATTGAAGCATCCTGGTCTTCCATAACACCTCAGCAGTGCCACAGGCTGATAGCTTCCATGCCACGCCGCATTGAGGCAGTAATTGCTGCAAAAGGGGCCCAAACCAAGTACTGAGTCCATATGCATGCCTTTCCTTTTCAGAGGTTCGATATTGTTCTTTGTACACTCCTTGTTTTACTGACTGCATGTAATATTCTAATTTACTGAGATTTGGGGGTTTCATGAGCTGTAAGCCATAATTATCGCACTTATGACAAATCATGGCTTGAACTATCTTGCTTTGCATGTAATGCGTCTATCTCATAAATTAGTTTCCCCTTTTATGTTGCCTTACTGAAATAAATGAACTTTTGCACGATATTCTAATTTTTCAAGTATCACCTGTATTCCATGGAGTCATAACGCAGTAGAGGAGTATGATAGGGTGTTTTAATCTTCAGTCCACTGAGTGGCAAGAGGGACTGATCAGAACTCAAACAGGAAATTATGTTTCTCGGCTAGGTAAGATTCAGCTCTGCAGCAGTGATGGTGGTTAGTGGAGTTTATTGCAATAAATTGCAATTATTTCTTAACTTTTTCACAACCAAGAGGTTTGCAAAAAAAAAAAAAAACAGAATCTCAGTATTATGGGTGTCCTTAAAAGTAATGTATAGATGTATTCAGTATTTTTCATTTCAGCATATAGGCGTAACTAGAAAACATGGTGCAAAAATTGCCCTGCCCTCCCCCACGTATGTATATTAGATATTAACACATTTTTACGTAAGTTGTGTCTAGACATGTTTTGATAAATTTCCAGCCAAAAACATTGATATAAAAGTTACAGAAGATAATAATTGTAAACATAGATCTTTTAAAAAGAGGTCAACATTTTATCCCAGTCATCTCAAGTATGACGCAATGAAAATGTTTGAAAAGTTATGTGTAAAAGATTTGAAAATGATAAAACCAATTAATAATCATTATAGTAATCTTACTAAATAAGAAAGGATGGCATTAAAGGACCTTAAGAAGGATTCTTCTATTGTTGTTAAACCGGCAGATAAGGGGGTGAGGGGGGTGTAGTTATATGGCAAAAAGAAAACTATTTGAAAGAGATATATAACCAACTAGATGACCAAGAGATATATCTAGAACTCTCAAAAAAAAATCCACTGGAGGATACTAAACTTACATTTAATAAATTGTTAGACCTAGGATTAGAACAAGGAATTCTAATCAAAAAAGAATATGATTTTTTAAATGTTACATTTCCTAGAATTCTAGTTTTATATATTTTGCCTAAGGTCCATAAGGATATTAAAAATCCCCCGGGAAGACCAATTGTTTCAGGGATTTGTTCCCTTTTATTCCCCCATCCCAATTTTTGGATCAATTCTTACAAGATTCTGTCAAAAAATATCCCTCATATTTAAAGGATACAATGACTTCATTACACGAGTTCCTCATAATTAGGATGATGAATGTTGCATGCAAAAGATAAAAAACAACATAGTACAGCACTGTCATAAAGTATAAATCAGCTTTAATAGTTGCACTTACAGTGTAAAAGATGTAAAAAGGCCCATCAATACAATTCTGTATGTCCCATCAGTATGGAGTAGGGTGATCCTCACAGAAGTATTAGGCAAAGAAAACAAATAAATAATTAAAATAAATGTCAGACTGTAATGTCAGACTTCCTCAGGAGTAAAAAGTCAAGTGAAGTGCTTCAAAACTTCTGTGAACTACAGCTGTCTTTTAAAAGCCCTCCCGCCAGCTTTTCGTTCTGTTCCTCCAATCCGCTGCTTTCAATTAGCTAGGCTACACTTGCTCGTTCTCTATTTCCTTTTATAGAGTTCCGGAAAAAACATCCGTGAAACGCACGTGCGTTCCACTGATCCGGAAATACTCTAATTTCATCATTCTGACGGGCTCTGCGGAAGTTCTATGTATAACTGGAGCGCATATGCGTTCCATTTTGTCCTTGTGCGATCCTCACATAGGTTAGACAGTCCCAGATATTATAAAATGAAATTACAATATATTAGTCACTCATTGGACATAATCTTTAAACAGCATTTTCTACTGTAGTATTCTTATGAGCATACAACCATTTCCCTTTGTGATTACAATAATAAAAGTTTTAAAACATAAAACATGCATCATTCTTATGATCTTTTGAAATAACCTGAATATTTGTTTATTTTACAGTATAAATGTAATATGAAACTTGAAGAGGGAGATATTAGGAGTGCAGATAGGAAGTAACAAGGGAGAGTGAAGAAGGCGGAGTAAAGGGAGGGATTCTGGAGGCACCAGACTATAAAAAGAAGATACAAATAAAGTAAAAAAAAAATAAAATAAAAATAAATGTAAATCCATATACCGGTATGTAAAATAGAATAAAATATAATATAATCATGAAAAGAAATTAGAATTAGAAAAAAATTGAATAAAATAGAGTTAGAAAAAACTAGAAAAAATTAAAAAGAATTTATAAAAAACAAATTAAATCAAAATCCACATTCAGCCCTAATGGTTGAAGTGTTTTTAGTCTGTGTATCCAGAATCCCTCCCTTTGTCTAAGTTTGGTGATAATGTCCCCCCCTCTCACATCCAAATTCACCTGTTCAATAATTATCCAAGATAAACTGCGAGTTTTGAACATTGGACATTGGTTGCAATGTGTGGGGACTGAATGGTTCTGAATCCCTTTTCTAATATTGTTCAAATGCTCCAAAAAAACGTGTTTTTGCTTTTCACCCTGTCCTCCCCACATACTGTGCCCCACAACCACATGTGAGGAGGTACACCACATTAGTAGGTAAACACAGGTGACCCCTCCTTTGATCTTAAATTCTTCTCCAGTGGTTGTGCTAGTAAAGCCATGGACATGACATGGCCTAAATCTACAAGCTTTACATTTTCCACAGGTATAGAATCAATTTCTAGTGTTTTCAATCTTAATTGTGTTTGATAATTGGAATAGACTAGGTGTAAGATATGTCTAAAGGTTTCTCCCTTTCCTATAGATGACCTTTGGGGCATCTGGTAATTGATTTCCCAAAAATTCATCGTGTTGTAAGATGGACCAATGTTTTTCGAAAATGTTATTAAATGCGTGTTAAATGAAAATTCAAAAGGATTTTTTGAATTTTTTGAATTAGGCAACAATCTAGATTTGTCAACCAGAAGATCTCCTCTGTTTATATTTCTAATCTTTTGTGCCTCCACTTGTATTATTATAGCCCTTTTCTATAATTTTTTTGGTTAAAAACCTGCTTGTTCTGCATATAGTTTCTGATCAGAACAGTTCCACCTCAGTCTAGTATACTGTCTCTTAGGAACCCCTGCGAGCTATTTGGGGTGGTGTCCACAGTTAGACTGGATGAAGCTGTTCATGTTTGTGGGCTTGAAATATGTTTTGGTTCTAATTTCTGAATCTTCAATAAAGATCATCAGGTCCAAAAAATCTATAGTCATTGGATTAAAAACAGGTGTAAACACCAGTGAAAGTGTGTTGTTATTTAGATATGAGAAAAAATTATCTAGTTGTTCATCAGATTACAAGGATGTCGTCAATGTACCGACGCCAGAGCACCAGATTTGCCCCAAATGGATTATTTGCCCAGATGAATGTCCGTTCCCAACAATCCATGAAGATGTTAGCATAACTAGGGGCAAATATGGTGCCCATTGCCGTACCCTTGACTTGCAGGAAAAAAATCATCATTGAATATGAAACAGTTATGTGTCAGTATGAACCTGATTGCCTCAAGTAAAAACGACCTAAAACTTTGGTCTAAAATCTCATCTCCCTCAAGATTATTCCTCACAGCTTCCAAACCTTGATTAAGATCTATCACTGAATATAGAGAACTTACGTCTAGTGTTATCCAGTCTCTGTGCCATTCAATTGAAACTAGTTCTTGTAATAGATGTTTAGTGTCTTTTAAATAGGACTTGGCAGATTGAGCGTACTTTTGCTATGAATGATCTATAAATTGGGAGAGTTTGGATGTGAGGGAGTCAATTCCACTTATTATTGGTCTTCCGGGGGGTTCGTTTTCGACTTGTGCACTTTCAGGAGAGAGTAAAAGGTCGGGATTCTAGGATGTTCTTGAAATAGGAATGTCACACACACACTGATAGATATTAGTATCAATTACATTATTTGCCAAAGCTTTTTCCAATAAAATTTTCAGTTCACTCTTAAAAGATACATTAGGATTAGTGACGTTGCGAACATAACATTTTCGGTTCACGAACGGCGAATGCAAACTTCCGCAAATGTTCGCGAACGGGCGAACCGGGCGAACCGCCATAGACTTCAATGGGCAGGCGAATTTTAAAACCCACAGGGACTCTTTCTGGCCACAATAGTGATGGAAAAGTTGTTTCAAGGGGACTAACACCTGGACTGTGGCATGCCGGAGGGGGATCCATGGCAAAACTCCCATGGAAAATTACATGGTTGATGCAGAGTCTGGTTTTAATCCATAAAGGGCATAAATCACCTAACATTCCTAAATTGTTTGGAATAACCTGCTTTAAAACATCAGGTATGATGTTGTATCGATCAGGTAGTGTAAGGGTTACGCCCGCTTCACAGTGACAGACCAAACTCCCCATTTAACGCACCGCAAACAACCGCAAACAGTCCATTTGCACAACCGCAAACTCCCCATTTGCACAAGGTTGGATACCAAGCTAGCCATGTCCCGTTCCTTGTCCTCACTGATGTCATTGAAGGTCTCTTCCTCCACCCAGCCACGTACAACACCAAGGGTCCCCGAAAGGTGACAACAAGCCCCTGGGACGCCTGCTGTGTTTGGTCTTCCACCTCCTCAAAGCCACCTTCCTCCTCTGACTCCTCTTTGTCAGACTCCTCTCTCTGCGTTGCCTCTCTCTGCGTTATTATAAGGTGTGTTAAGTAGTACTATTCCTATCAGTTTAATCCCTGTTACGTCCCCTATCAGGGGACATGTATATAAGGCATCGATTTTAGGAAGCGGGAGATGGAAAAAGATGCTTGGTCGGTCCTCCTACTTCAAATTTGGGGCACTGCGCTTGCAATCTAATATGCCACCAGATAGGAATAGTACTACTTACCACACCACTCCTATCAGTTTAATCCAGGTTACGTCCCCTATCAGGGGACATGTATATAAGGCATAGATTTTAGGGAGAGGGAGATGGAAAAACATGCTTGGTCGGTCCTCCTACTTCAAATCTGGGGCACTGTGCGTGCAATCTAATGTGCCACCAGATAGGAGTGGTGTGTTAAGTAGTACTATTCCTATCAGTTTAATCCCTGTTACGTCCCCTATTAGGGGACGTGTATATAAGGCATCGATTTTAGGAAGCGGGAGATGGAAAAACATGCTTGGACGGTCCTCCTACTTCAAATTTGGGGCACTGCGCGTGCAATCTAATGTGCGACCAGATAGGAGTGGTGTGTTAAGTAGTCCCCCTCATCAGGCCTTTTTTAGTCGAATGTATCGCCCACTGTCAGTCCATTCGGGATGCATCCCTCATTCATCTTAATAAAGGTGAGGTAATCTAGACTTTTTTGACCTAGGCGACTTCTCTTCTCAGTGACAATACCTCCTGCTGCACTGAAGGTCCTTTCTGACAGGACACTTGAAGCGGGGCAGGCCAGAAGTTCTATCGCAAATTGGGATAGCTCAGGCCACAGGTCAAGCCTGCAGTCAAGCCAGTAGTTAAGGGGTTCATCGCTCCTCAGAGTGTCGATATCTGCAGTTAAGGAGAGGTAGTCTGCTACCTGTCGGTCGAGTCGTTCTCTGAGGGTGGATCCTGAAGGGCTGCGGCGATGCGGAGGAACTTAAAAAGCTCCACATGTCCTCCATCAACAACACGTCTGTAAAGCGTCCTGTCCTTGCCAGCGTGGTCGTGGGAAGAGGAGGATTACTTTCACCTCTTCCCCTGTTAGATTCCCGTTGTGCTGTGACATCACCCTTATACGCTGTGTAAAGCATACTTTTTAATTGATTTTGGATATGCTGCATCCTTTCTGACTTGCCGTAATTCGGTAACATTTCAGGCACTTTCTGCTTATACCGGGTCTAGTAGCGTGAACACCCAGTACAGGTCATTCTCCTTCAGCCTTTTTATATGAGGGTCCCTGAACAGGCACGACAGCATGAAAGACCCCATTTGCACAAGGTTGGATGCCGAGCTACTTATGTCCTGTTCCTCGTCCTCAGTGAGCCCTCTGAAGGTATGTTCTTCCCCCCAGCCACGTACAACACCACGGGTACCAGATAGGTGACAACGAGCACCCTGGGATGCCTGTTGTGGTTGGTCTTCCTCCTCCTCCTCAAAGCCACATTCCTCCTCTGACTCCTCTTCCTCTGACTCCTCTTCCAGCATTGCCGCAGGTCCAGCAAGCGATGCTGATAAGGCTGTTTCTGGTGGTGATGGTGACCACAACTCTTCCTCTTCACGCTCATCTACGGCCTGATCCAGCACTCTTCGCAGGGCACGCTCCAGGAAGAAAACAAATGGTATGATGTCGCTGATGGTGCCTTCGGTGCGACTGACTAGGTTTGTCACCTCCTCAAAAGGATGCATGAGCCTACAGGCATTGCGCATGAGCGTCCAGTAACGTGGCAAAAAAATTCCCAGCTCCGCAGAGGCTGTCCTAGCACCCCGGTCATACAAATACTCGTTAACGGCTTTTTCTTGTTGGAGCAGGTGGTCGAACATTAGGAGTGTTGAATTCCAACGTGTCGGGATGTCGCAAATCAAGCGCCTCACTGGCATGTTGTTTTGCCACTGGATATCGGAAAAGTGCGCCATGGCCATGTAGGAACGCCTGAAATAGCCACACACCTTCCTGGCCTGCTTAAGGATGTCCTGTAAGCCTGGGTACTTATGCATAAAGCATTGTACGATCAGATTACACACATGTGCCATGCACGGCACATGTGTCAACTTGCCCAAATGCAATGCCGCCAACAAATTTCTTCCATTGTCACAAACCACTTTGCCGATCTCCAGTTGGTGCAGAGTCAGCCACTGATCCACCTGTGCGTTCAGGGCGAACAGGAGTGCTGGTCCGGTGTGACTCTCTGCCTTCAGGCAATTCAACCCCAAGACGGCGTGACACTGCCGTATCCGGGATGTGGAACAGCACCTGGGGAGCTGGGGGGGTGCCGTTGATGTGGAGCAAGACGCAGCAGCAGAAGAGGACTCAGCCGAGGAGGTTATGGAAGAGGATGGAGTAGGAGGAGTAGAGGAGGTGGCAGCAGGCCTGCCTGCAGGTCGTGGCGGTGTCACCAACTCCTCTGCAGAGCCACGCATTCCATGCTTGGCAGCCGTTAGCATGTCTACCCAATGCGCAGTGTAGGTGATATACCTGCCCTGACCATGCTTTGCAGACCAGGTATCAGTGTTCAGATGGACCCTTGCCCCAACACTGTGTGCCAGACATGCCATTACTTCCTTTTGCACAATCGAGTACAGGTTGGGGATTGCCTTTTGTGCAAAGAAATTTCGTCCGGGTACCTTCCACTGCGGTGTCCCAATAGCTACAAATTTTTTGAACGCCTCAGACTCCACCAGCTTGTATGGTAAAAGCTGGCGGGCTAAGAATTCAATCAAGCCAGCTGTCAGGGCTAGGCGGTGACTTTGTGACATTGGCTTCTTACGCTCAAACATGTCCTTGATAGACACCTGACTGTGGGCAGATGAGCAGGAACTGCTCAAGGCGAGAGACGGAGGGGCGGATGGTTGAGAGGGGGAAAGGAGGACAGCAGTGGTTAACGTGGTGAAGATGCTGGAACAGGAGGTGGATGGCGGCTTTGAGTTTGTGTGCTGCTTGTACTCATGTGTTGATCCCATAGGCGTTTGTGATGTGCGATCATGTGCCTTCGCAAAGCAGTTGTACCTAGGTGGGTGTTGGACTTCCCAAGACTAAGTTTCTTTTGGCACAGGTTGCAAATGGCATCGCTGTTGTCAGAGGCAGACACACACGCTGGCAGACAACTAACTGCTATTCAATCTATTACAGTCAAAATTCTATTTTTTTTTAAAAAAAATGTTCACTACTGTTACAACAGATATGAGTTGCACTGGTGTGACACTGTGCCCTGCAGGCCCTGAAACGCACACTCTCGAAGGAAACTGACTGCTATTATATTACAGTCCAAAAAGTTTAGTTTGTTTTAAATGCAAGCTATTGGGACACCAGATATGATTGAGTGGTGGCACTGGGCAGGCCCTGAAATGCACAGTCGTGAAGGAAACTGACTGCTATTATATAACAGTCAAAAAAGTTTTGTTTTTGTTAAATGCAAGCTATTGGGACACCAGTGAGTGAGTGGTGGCACTGGGCAAGAGGGCACAGTATACGCTGTGAGCCTGACACACACGCTGGCAGACAACTAACTGCTATTCAATCTATTACAGTCAGGGCCGGCCTTAGGCATTTGGGCGCCCTGTGCAAAAAATCTTCACAGCGCCCCCCCTTCCCGTCCCCCCCTCCCCCACTCCTTACCCCTTCCCACACACCCTGTCACACGCATACGCAGACAGTCACACACACACACGCGCAGACAGTCACACACACACACGCGCACACAGGCAAACAGACACACACAGGCAGACAGCCACACACACACTCACTCACAGACAAACACTCACAGACACACACTAACAGACACAGACACACACTAACAGACACAGACACACACTAACATACACAGACACACACTAACATACACACACACACTAACAGACACACACTAACATACACACACACACTAACAGACACAGACACACACTAACATACACAGACACACACTAACATACACACACACACTAACAGACACACACTAACATACACACACACACTAACTTACACACACTAACAGACACACACTAACATACACACAGACACACACTAACATACACACACACACACACACACTAACAGACACAGACACACACTAACATACACACTAACAGACACAAACACACTAACATACACACATACACACACACACACACACACTAACATACACACACACACTAACAGACACACACACTCACCCACATTAACACATTTTTTAACATTAATTTAGACCCCCCCAGCGTCCTTACCTTTGGGAATGCTGGGGGGGGGTCTCTTCCTCCCTGGTGGTCCAGTGGCTGCTGGGCGGCGCTGGCGGGCGGCTGGCGAGGGAGCACTTCCTCTGAGCTGTATGCTCAGCTCCCTCGCGCGCTGCAGAGTGAGGCTGGGAGCCGGAATATGACGTCATATTCCGGCTCCCAGCCTCACTCTGCGGCGCGCGAGGGAGCTGAGCATACAGCTCAGAGGAAGTGCTCCCTCGCCAGCCGCCCGCCAGCGCCGCCCGACCGCCCAGCAGCCAGGCATGTCTGTTAGCCGCAAGGCTAACAAGACATTTGCCTTGGGCATTTGGGGGCGGCTTTTTTTGCCGCCCCCTGGAAAATGCCGCCCAAGGCAAATGTCTTGTTAGCATTGCGGCTAACAGACATGCCGTGTGAGCTATGCGGCCGCAGGGCGCCCCCTGCACCATGGCGCCCTGTGCGGCCGCACAGCTCGCACACCCCTAAGGCCGGCCCTGATTACAGTCAAAATTCTATTTTTAAAAAAAAATATGTACACTACTGTTACACCAGATATGAGTTGCACTGGTGTGACACTGTGCCCTGGCAGGCCCTGAAATGCACACTCGTGAAGGAAACTGACTGCTATTATATTACAGTCCAAAAAGTTTTGTTTTTTTTAAATGCAAGCTATTGGGAAACCAGTGAGTGAGTGGTGGCACTGGGCAAGTGGGCACATTATACGCTGTGAGCCTGACACACACGCTGGCAGACAACTAACTGCTATTCAATCTATTACAGTCCAAATTGTATTTAAAAAAAAAAAAAAAAAATTACACTACTGTTACACCAGATATGAGTTGCACTGGTGTGACACTGTGCCCTGGCAGACCCTTAAACGCACACTAGTGACTGAAACTGACTGCTATTATATTACAGTCTAGAAAGTTTTTTTTTTTTGTTAAATGCAAGCTATTGTGACACCAGTGAGTGAGTGGTGGCACTAGGCAAGTGGGCACAGTACACGCTGTGAGCCTGACACACACGCTGGCAGACAACTAACTGCTATTCAATCTATTACAGTCAAAAAATTTTTTTTTTTTAAATGTACACTACTGTTACACCAGATATGAGTTGCACTGGTGGGACACTGTGCCCTGGCAGGCCCTGAAACGCACACTAGTGAAGGAAACTGACTGCTATTATATTACAGTCAAAAAAGTTTTGTTTTTCTTAAATGCAAGCTATTGGGACACCAGTGAGTGAGTGGTGGCACTAGGCAAGTGGGCACAGTATACGCTGTGAGCCTGACACACACGCTGGCAGACAACTAACTGCTATTCAATCTATTACAGTCAAAATTGTATTTTTTTTTTTAAATGTACACTACTGTTACACCAGATATGAGTTGCACTGGTGTGACACTGTGCCCTGGCAGGCCCTGAAACGCACACTAGTGAAGGAAACTGTCTGCTATTATATTACAGTCCAAAAAGTTTTTTTGTTAAATGCCAGCTATTGTGACACCAGATATGAGTGGTGGCACTGGGCAAGTGGGCACAGTATGCGCTGCGAGCCTGACACACATGCTGGCAGAAAACTAACTGCTATTCAATCTATTACCGTCAAATTTTTTAAATTTTTTTTTAAAATGTACACTACTGTTACACCAGATATGAGTTGCACTGGTGTGACACTGTGCCCTGGCAGACCCTGAAACGCACACTAGTGAAGGAAACTGACTGCTATTATATTACAGTCCAAAAAGTTTTTTTTTGTTAAATGCAAGCTATTGTGACACCAGTGATTGAGTGGTGGCACTGGGCAGGCCCTGAAACGCACAGTAGTGAAGGAAACTGACTGCTATTATACTACATTAAAAAATGTTTTTTTTTGTTTAAATGCAAGCTATTGTTACACCAGTGAGTAAGTGGTGGCACTGGGCAAGTGGGCACAGTATATCCTGTGAGCCTGACACACAGGCTGGCTGGCAGGCAGGCAACTGCAATTACATTACACAGAAAAAAAAAAAAAGCAGACTGATGTTCTAACCCTAAAAAGGGCTTTTTGGGGTGCTGTCCTTACAGCAGAGATCAGATGAGTCCTTCAGGACTGTAGTGGACACTAAATATACTAGCCTAGCTATCAATTTCCCTATCAAATCAGCAGCAGCTACACTGTCCCTACTCTCACTAAGAATGCAGCTTCACAATGAATGTAAAATGGATGCTGTCCAGGAGGTGGGAGGGTCTGGGAGGGAGGGTCTCTGCTGAATGGCTGCAATGTGTCTGCTGACTGTGAGGTACAGGCCAGGGTCAAAGTTTACTCAATGATGATGAATAGGGGGCAGACCGAACAGCGCATGTGTTTGCCATCCGTGGCAAACGCTAACAAGCGATGTTCGCCAGGAACTATTCGCCAGCGAACAGTTCGGGACATCACTAATTAGGATTATTAATAAGTTTGATGTATGTAGTATTATCCTCTAGCAATCTAGGCCTCTCCTAATTAGAAGTCTGCGGACATGACCACTATGCCCCCCCCCCCCCTTTATCTGAGTTTTTGATGACTATGTCTTCTCTTTTTTTGAATTGGTTGAGGGTTTGCATCTCTTTTTTGGTCATGTTGTTACAGAACTATTTTTTGCTAGTTAGTTTTTCTAGATCTTTTGTCACCATTTTGTTAAAGACTTCAATGTGGCTGCCTTTGTCATAGGGACAGAAAGTAGATTGTTGTTTAAATTTCATGAGGGGATCTGGTTCATACTTAAGCATCGTTTCCTGACCCAACGGGTCTTCTAGCTCTTTTTTAATAAAAAATCTTTTTATACTAAGTTTTCTAATGAATTTCTGCAAGTCTATATAAACCTGGAATGGGTCTGGAGGGATATTAGGTGTGTATTTAAGGCCTTTTTTTCAATATCAGGCATTCCTGTTCAGTAAGATGTACCTTGGAGATATTAAAAATCCCCATGGATTCCTCTTTGTTACTTTGTTCAATATCTATGTTTCCCTCTCTGGACTTATTCTCCTCCTCTTCCCTCGGGTATCCTGGTCTAATCCCTCCCTTCTTCACTCTCCCTTGCTACTTCTTATCTGCACTCCTAATATATCCCTCTTCAAGTTTCATATTACATTTATACTGTAAAATAAAAAAATATTCAGGTTATTTCAAAAGATCATAAGAATGATGCATGTTTTATGTTTTATATTTTATGGTTTAAAACTTTTTATGATTGTAATCACAAAGGGAAATGATTGTAAGCGTATAAGAAGACTACAGTAGAAAATGCTGTTTAAAGATTATGTCCAATGAGTGACTAATATATTATTTCATTTTATAATATCTGGGACTGTCTAACCTATGTGAGGATCGCACAAGGATGAAATGGAACGCATATGCGCTCCAGTTATACATAGAACTTCCGCAAAGCCCGTCGGACTGATAAAATGAGAGTATTTCCGGATCAGTGGAACGCACATGCGTTCCACGGACGTTTTTTCCGGAACTCCATAAAAGGAACTAGAGAACGAGCAAGTGAAGTCTAGCTAATTGAGAGCAGCGGATTGGAGGAACAGAACGAAAAGCCGGCGGGAGGGACTTTTAAAAGACAGCTGTAGCTCCCAGAAGATTTGAAGCACTTCACTTGACTTTTTACTCCTGAGGAAGTCTGACATTATAGACGAAACGCGTAGAGTTATATTGCTTATATTTTTTATTTTAATTATTTATTTGTTTTCTTTGCCTAATACTTCTGTGAGGATGACCCTACTCCATACTGATGGGACATACAGAATTGTATTGATGGGCCTTTTTACATCTTTTACACTGTAAGTACAACTATTAAAGCTGATTTATACTTTATGACAGTGCTGTACTATGCTGTTTTTTATCTTTTGCATGCAACATTCATCATCCTAATGATGAGGAACTCGTGAGAACCTACAAAATTGATGAGCCTGAAAATCACTTCAATTTTGTGAGTGTGACATTGAAGTAAGGGGCTATCTGTGAATTTACATTATTTCCCTATGAATTTTTTCTTTATTTATTTTATAGGTTTAGGTATATCCTATTTTTTCCATATGTGTTGAGGATTGAGAGGAATCCTTTGTTTACCAAACTAAAAAGTAAGTAATTATCTTTTTTATTGTTTATATGCAGTGCACCTGGGTGGTCTAAATCTGTATTTTTGTAATTACTTCATTACAGATTTTTCATGATTTTAAGTGGGAAGAAGATTTTATTATGGCGACCTGTGACATCAGTAGCCGCTACACCATTATCCAACATGAGAGAGGCTGTGAGGCTACTAGACATTTTTTAAATAAATATGACAATATGAATTTTTAATTGAAGGTAATAAAATCATTCTTTCAAATAACTTTTTTGGGTTTGAAAATAAATCTTATCTACAGACAAAAGGAATTGCAATGGGGACCAGATTTGCCCCCAAGTTATGCCAAATAAAGAGTAAAACATTTTTTAAAAAAAAGTAGATGTGAATAGTTTTATAGATCTTAGTAGCTGCCATTTTAAACCTTGGCTGGTCAATATACCGAAAGGACAGCTCTTAAGAGTGAGACGGAACTGTACTGAATTAGAACAGTATCGGTGCCAGTCAAGGATTTTAATAGACCAATTTATGCAAAAAGGCTATAATCGGGACTCTTTACAAAAAGTATTTGAACAAATTGAGAAAGAGCCAAGAGATACCATCTTAAAATATAAAAATAAAAGACCTAAAGAAGAAGAGAAGGAAATACCTTTGATCGTTAACTATTGCTCTAATAGTAACAATTTACGCAAGATAATACAAAAAAATTGCATATTTTAGAAGAAGATAATGATATTAATAAAATTTTTGGGTGAAATACTCAAAATTATTTTTAGAGGGGCAAATAATTTTAAACAGCTTTTAACTAAATGTTTTTTAGATAACACTAACAACACCAATAAAACCCAAATTTCATCAATTTTTATAAGGGACAATGGTTTTTACTATTGTATGACATTAAAAGGATGCACTTTAACCCCTTAAGGACACACAATGTGTGTGAAATGTCATGATTCTCTTTTATTCCAGAAGTTTGGTCCTTAGGGGGTTAAGGAAGAATAAGAATATAAATTTTACAACATTTACCTTATTTAGAAATCACCAAGAATACAACATCAAATCATTTCTGACCTGTAATTCCAAGAGTATTATATACATGTTGACATGTCCCTGTGGGTTTCAATACATTGGCAAGACATCACAGGCTCTTAAAATTTGTATTAGAGAAAACATTTATAACATTAATCGGAAATTCCGTCAACAGAGTGTATCCAAACATTTTTTGGAAGCCCATGGTGGAGATGCCAGTGGATTGGAATTTATTGGAATAGGAGGGTTTAAAACACATTGGAGGGGAGGAGACATTGAGAGTCTCCTCAGTAAATCTGAAATGAGGTGGATTTTTAACATTGACACATTATTACCTCAGGGTTTAAATGCAGACTTTGAGATTAATTCCTGTTTACAATGTTTTTTAAGTGTTTTATTTGATTTCCCTTTTGTTTCCTTTTTATATAGATTTTTCAAATCGTATTTCCTTTTTTAAACACTTTTTTAAACATTTTAAATCCTTATGTCTTTTATATTTTTTGAAGAAGATTATTGAAATATTTTCTCTTTCTTTTATTAACTTTATCTCTATTTCTCTCTTAATATCTGTGTGTAATACATAAAAAATGTTTTATTATTATTAATCCGTTATGATTTATATGCATATTTGTGTCATAATATTAGCATATCATATGGACAATAGCTATTTATAATGGACTTTTAAATATGGCGGTCTGAAGATTTCTGGCTATCATGTCATCACGCCGATACCGTTATGACGTCACGACGCAAAGATGCAGAATATAGGCGCCGGGCGTGCAATGATGACGTAAGTGGAAATGAAAACCAGAATCAACTAAGAAGGGCGCCAAAATATCCATTTAGAAGCAGAATCGCGGAGGAGAACAGAACTACCACTTTTGAGAAAGGCTCCATGCCGAAACGCATCAAGTGGCAAGCAATCAGTGGACTTATCCTGTTTTTATAAAATTTTAATCTTTATGTTCAAAAAAGAATACAGATTTTTTACCTAGATCCTAGTCCACCCATTCTACAGCGCTACGAAACTTGTTGATGCTTTATAAATAATAATAATAATAATTATTATTATTATTATAATATACATGCACACAATCACAGTGTATGTCTGGAAGTGTGTATCAGTACCTGTGTGTGCACGTCTGACATTGTGTAGCATGTATATGTCTGAGAGCATGAGTCTGGCAGTGAGCATCACTCTGTGTCTGTGAGTGAATATCTGTGTGCTTATGTAGCTGCACTCTGATGTGGATCTGGGATATTTTATAGAACACCGGTGCTGTGAGTGTCAGAGCACAGGAGCCATGTTTCCAGCCTGCGCTCTGACGTCATCACAGAGCGCCATAACTGTGAGGGTTGTGGCTGCACCAGCAACACATTGGACCACCAGGGAATCCACTGGACCACCAGGGACCCACTGGACCACCATGAGATTAATTTTTGTCCCCTATCTGCACAGGAGGTAAGCAGGCATTGGCCAAATAAATGCATAGATTAATTTTTGTCCCCTATCTGCACAGGAGGTAAGCAGGCATTGGCCAAATAAATGCATATATTAAATGCATTTTTAGTCAGTGTGGGGAGACTGTGTTTAACACAGCCTACCCACATACTTTAATTCTCTGCTTGTCACACTTACCACCCTGGTACAGACACTCACCGCCGGCCGCTGCGGATCCATAGCAAAATATAACCCCACGTCCGCTCACGTGATGAATGACGTCGGCACGCACGTAACGTCACGCATGCGCCGTGTGCACACATTTGGGGTCGAAGACCGATTTTAGCCAATCAAAAGATTTGAACAGGTATTTAAACCTCATTATACCTGACACTCATTGCCCTGTCATGGTTTCCCTAGTGGTTGTCCAAGAGCGCGTTATTGATTCTGGTTATTCTGGTTATTTGACTTTGGCATTGAGTTCGACTTCCCTGTTTTCTGGCATCCCTGACCTCTGGCTTTCCTTTATCGTTGTGTCCCTTTCTGTATCCTTGGCCTTGGGCTATTCCTGATTATTCTTTGGTACGTTAGTCCTGCCATTCTAAGGCCCGGTAATACGTTACCTATCAGTCACCTGTGTTACACAATTCTACATGCTGGATCATACAGTAATCCTGACATTATCACACTCCCCTCACTCTGCATACTAACCTCCCTAACTCTGTCACACTCACCATCCTCCCATAACAACCTACATCTCCTCACCCTGTCATATTTGCCTACCATCAACACTCAAACTCACCCCCCAACCCTGTCACACTCCCTCCCTAACTGTGGTGTATTTACCCACCCTCACACCTACTCCCCAAGCCCTATCACATATATCCAACGGATTCCTGTGTGTATCTGTGTGTATGTTGTTGTGTGCATCTGTGTTTCAGTGTGTTTGTATCTCTGTGTATGTGTCAGTGTGTCAGTGTATTTGCATATATGTTGGTGTGTGTGTGTGTCTGTGTATATGTATGTGTGGCAGTATATGTATATCACTGTGTGTTTGTGTCTGTGTGTGGCAGTGTATGCACTACGCACAAATGCATTCAAAAACTGTGTGTCTGTGTGTGTATGTGTAAGAGATGCATTATGTGCTTATGTGTATGTAGGAATGCATTGTGTTTCTGTGTGTATGTGTAGTGATGCATTGTGTGTTTCTGTGTGTGTAGTGTGAGAGACAGAGTTTGTGGGGTTGGATGGGGGCTGAGTGTTCCAAGGGCAGAGAGGGAAGCAGCTTTTATTATATTTATTTTTTAAAGATTATTTTATTATTTTTTAAAGTGTTTTCTCCCCTCCGTGGGTACCATGATAACACTCTGAAAGCTGGGACACGGCCCCCATGGAGGTGAAGGCTGAGAGCCTCCTGTCCCCCTTCCTGTTGTGAAACTTGGCAAAGACCCGGTTAGAGAGATCTTTTGTCTCCTTTACACGATCTGTGTGTATTCAAGGGGTACAGGCTAGTGAGGCTCTTGGTGACCTGAGCCCCTTACAGGTTGTACCTCCCTGATTGAAGTCCTGGCCCCCAGAACCGCTGGACCCTTGACAACATTTATGGTTGTCATGCCCTTATTTGCGGCCCTGGGGCTGCCAGTAGAACTTCTGAATGCTCCTTTTTGGTCTCTGATCAGGAGGGAGCATCTGCAGAGAGCTCCAAGCTGGAAGCCCTGCTGCCACAGAGCTCCACAAGGCTGTGCAGGGAGACATGTAGATATCCCTACTGGCTCGTGCAGCTGCGTGAGAGGCTAAGTGAAACTGGTGCTAGAATGGTAGTACCAGCTCTGTTGTCTTGACAGTCATTGGAAATATATATTCTTTTTCCATAAATGATTTTAATTTGCAATGGTTATAAACATGTATACACAAATGTAAGTATGGCTGAGTACCCTATTGAGGATTGGCGGCATGAAAGGGTTAATGTATTGGAACTGAATGTAAATTGAAATAAATTATTTACACATATGATAGTAGTAAATGGGATTATAGCTGATTTTCTCTGTAGTAAGGATTTAGAGGTGACTCTAAAGTGTTAAATTATTTATGTAAAGTTTGTGCTACAACATGAATTTTTCCATATCATTTTTACATATGTTATAAATGTTATTTTACATTTTAATTTCTAATAAGGAAATAATCTGAAGTGCACAAAATTGCATTGAAAATATAGCATATTTATAATGTCACTTTTACAACTCCTACCTCCCAATGTTTAAAATTGTAATGGTGATGTGTTTTTATCAACATAAGGCGTAGTTGATAGAATTTCAGTAAATGTCAGCAAAGATAATCTAACAAACGTGGTAAATTGCACTTTTAAAGTCTTTTCATTGTAACCCTGTGAAGTCACACAGGCTGCATTATCTGAAATGCCCAGTAGATGGCACATGGCCCCAGTATGTTGTTAATAAAACATTGAGCATTGATCACATGACTTGCTGAAATCAGTGGGAGGAGTGTGGCATCATCAGTTCCTGGGAGGATTTCCTGCACAGCTCTGGGGAAGGAGGGCCTAAAAGGATTCTAGAAGGATGACATGCTGAGCTGAAATTGAGGACATGTGAGAGACTGTAAAAAGAGATGGAACCTGGCAGAGAGAACTTGTTTCACCCAAGATCACACCAGATGAGAGAGGGACCTGCTGGCAAACACAAGCATTGAGCCCAGACGTTTGGTGAATCCAGTGAGAGGAGACTGCTACTGACTACCTGGTTAATTGTGTTGTGAGGGTAAGCCAAACCTCTCCCTGTATCACCACAGGGCACCTGTCTTCTCACTCACAGTAAAGACTCTGAGGTCCCGTACAGACATTACACATCTGAGGCTGTGTCAGTGACTCTGTGGAGCAGGACTTATTAGGGCCCCAACTCTCCTATGTGCACCAACGGCCGCTAGGGCGAAGATAAGGGGGTGGGACGCAGGTGTGCTGGTGGGTGAGTGGGGAAAATCCACATTTGCATTGTTATCTGTTACACCATTGTATTTTCCTATGTGTGTCGGTTCAATTGCTATTTACCATATAAAGTTAGTTCCAGTTAGGCTGTGTCAGTCTTATTGCACCAAGTATGTTCCCAGTGGGACCCCACATCCCTACCCCGGATGTTCCACTGGGTGGAGGCGCTGCCGCAGACATGTACCCCAGCTCCCAGATAGCGGAGGCTCAGGATCCGCCTGTCAGGCATAGTGAATTAACTAGGTTTAAGGACCCCAAAGACACTAGGGGGCATCCCCAAAACCCCGTTACATCATGAAATGTTCATATGGATTGTCCACATGCAAAAAGCATCTTGTAACGCACTGCTTCTTTATGGTAAATGCTGAATGCATGGTCTATAATAATTATAGTAAGCATCTTAACTTGGAACATTTACCTTGTAATTGCATATGAAATGTCAGGTTTATTTAACTTCATGATCAGTTTGAGACACTAATGCCTCGTTTCCACTGAGCGGATCGGTTCGGTTCAGTTCGGTACGGTTCGCTATTTTGGGTGTTTCCATTATGAAAGTGGTCCATACAAGCGAACCGTACCGATCCATTCAGGGTCCTGCTTCAGATGTAGGGCCATAGAAAATGGAACGGTTCGGTTAGGGCGGAACTACTATACAATCCATTGATTGGTGGACAGGAAGAGCATTTTTTCTAAACCCCGCATGGCCCTGAAGGTCTGACTTGCAGTGGAAACGCTCAACAGAATGGGCTGGTCCAATCTAAACCTTCCAAACTTTACCAACCCGAACCGATCCGCTCAGTGGAAACGAGGCATTACTGTGAAATATTCACTTCTACAAAAGTGCTTGGGAAACAGTATGTTGTGGTGAGTTGGCAAACAATGCGACAAGTTTACAACAAATTACCATACTTGGAAATATATTTTTTTTTTTTTTTTTTTGTCATTCAAGCTATTCCATTTAAGTCTCAGTGGCACTTCAGAAAGGGTCTAATGGGACCTTGAAGGGACACTCAGGGCACAATTACAACATTAGTGCATTTAATAGATTTTTGCCTGATTATTATGCTGTATTTTTTGCATGCCCAAATCTTTTGGCCCTTATTTTTCTTATTTATCTGAAATAAAACCATTTCTCTATATTTTAGAAGGTATATTCATTGGTAAGATCTTTTTTTTTCACTATGCCCTCTCTTGAGATATAAGTGATTAAAAAAGCACAGTGAAATGGTTCCTTCTCAATCCAAAAGGCAATTCTACAGAGGAACATTTTTAGTGTTTACACCTTTTTACAGTTACCAGAAAAGTCTGTAAAAATAAAATCCTGAAACAATACAGATCAATAGGTGCTTTGAAATTTGTCATACAGATATACAATTCTGAAGTGGCTTTTCATTTATGGATCTATATTTGGAACATACAAGACATAGTTTTTCAGTTGCAGTTAAGTAGAAAATGGGATTACATTGTGAAAGTCGATAAACAAAGTGAAAACATTTTGAGGGATTAAAAAGGACAAGTCTTCTTTTAAATCCATAGACTTGTTTCATTTGATTAGCCAGTAAGCATGGAAGAGGTAGTGTCTATATTTAAGCTGGGAATATACACTATATGGACAAAAGTTTTGGGACACACCTGAAATATAACAAAACAATATAAATATTGAATTTAGATGTTTCAAACACATAGCCACAGGTATATTAAATCAAGCACCTAGCCATGCAGTCTTCATTTACAAACATTTGTGAAAAAATGGATTGTTCTGAAGAGTTCAGTGAATTCAAGCGTGGCATTGTAATAGGGTGCCACCTTTGCGATAAGTCAGTTCAAACTTTCACCCCTGCTAGATATTCTATAGTCATCTTTATGTGATGTTATTGTAAAATAGAAGTGTTTAGGAACAGCACCAACTGGGAGGTGGAGGGGGGAAGTGGATATGGACATACTTTACTAAAGATGGGGTGTCACAATTTGGTAGACCCATTGCCTATATGCAGTAGTGTATTCACTGTGTGGCTAACAAGGCATTGGCACTTTCCTATTCCCAAACACCCCAGTGGATGCCTTGTTATCCTCGTGTCCTGGGGGCCCCAAGAGCTGGCCGGCTGGCCACCTTTCGGCACCCCTTGAGTCGGGCGGCAGCTCGCATTGCTGGCGTGCAGCGAGGGAGTGCTATAGTCTGAGCTCTTCCTGCTCAACTCCTTTGTGCGCCGCTTAGTGATGCCGGGAGCCAGAATATGACATCAGTCTGGCTCCCGGTGTGAGGGAGATGAACAGGAAGATCAGAGCTCCCTCACCGCCTACTCTGCCAGTTCGACCCCTGCTTACCTGCATGCGCACCTGCCCAGCTGCACAAGTAGCCCCAGCATCCCCACCAGGCCCCAGGTAAGGAATCCACTCCAGCACTCCCACAGAGGCTTGGTGGAGTTATATTAAAACATAAAAAATAAATTCATAATTTTTGAGTGTTGGGGGAAATGTGTATGAGTGTGTGTGTGTGTGTCTGTGAGTGTGTGTCTGTCAGTCAGTGTGTGTCTGTCAGTTAATTTGTGTGTATATATCTCTCAGTATGTGTGTCTTAGTGAGCGTGTGTGTCTGTAAATGTGTGTTTATGTGTTTATCAGTCAGTGTGTGTCTGTCAGGAAGTGTATGCATCTGTCAATGACTGTGTGTGTCTGTCAATGAGTGTGTGCGACTGTCAGTGTATGTCAGTTAATGTGTGTGTATGTCTGTGAGTGTGTGTGTGTGTCTATCAGTGTGTGTGTGCATGTGTCTGTCAGTGTGTATGAGTGAGTGTGTCTGTCAGTGTGTGTCTGTCTGTCTGTCTGTCAGTCATTGTGTAACTGTCAGTGAATGAGTGTGTCTGTCAGTGAGTGTATATGTCTGTCAGTGAGTGTGTGCATCTATCAATCAGTGTGTGTGGCTGTCAGTGTGTGTTTCTGTGTAATAGTGTGTGTCAGAGAGTGTCAAATCAGTGTGTGTGTGTGTATGTCATTGTATGTCAGTGTATGTGAGTGTGTGTGTCTATCAGTGAAAGTGTGTGTTGGCTAAACAGTGTGTATGTCAGTGCATGCATCAGTGAGGGAGTGTCTGTCAATCAAAGTGCATGCGGTCTTGACAGGAAGGGGTAAGGGAAATTTAAATAAGCGGGGTGCCCGAGTTTCTTCATGCCTAGGGCAGCACAAATTCAAAATACACCACTGCCTATATGTTTAGAACAGCATCATTGCACTCCAAAAATAAGTAAGTTTAATTATTGGTGTATCACTTATTAGCAATAGTATCCTTTATAGAAGATAATCTCCACTAAAAGTTGCATTTTTCTTCTGTTCTCTTTCCTTCTATATTTAAATATGCGAGAAATTGCTGGAAGATTAATTTAAAATCTCCATAAGTGATGAGGGTGGTATTCTCTTGTATTGGTTGAAAGTGTTCAAGACTGAGAGCTAATCTGAATAAGCTATTTTAAGAAAATAATTTTTTAAGAGAAAGATTAGAGAGGTGGTACCATAAAGGGCTTTAAGATAAGTGCTCCACTTCCTGTGTTTTTTTGTTTCTGTTTTTGGTGTTTCACGATGGTGTGAAGTATAAATGGGAAGATACTGAGGGGATAATTTCATAGAACTATTGCAAGTTCCACTTTTTATACATTAAGAAGCACCATTTAATGTGTGGTTCTTTTTTAATAGCCTTCAATGAATGGGACTCTTAGTTTTAACATCTGGTAAAATTTGCCTTCCAGAAGCCAATGCCATTTTCCCAAACAAGTTGGGATAAATTGTTGCATAAAGATATCGGCAAATCCTTTTGACATTTATTTAGATCAGGGATGGGGAACCTTCGGCTCTACGGATGTTTTGGACTACATCTCCCTTGCATTATGGCTATGAGAGCATTATGGGAAATGTAGTCAAAAACATCTGGAGGTCCGAAGGTTCCCCACCCCTGATTTAGATAGTTAGCATCCTTAGCCTCTTTTTAGTTATTTTAAATTATTATTGTATCTAAAATCTTCTATTGTATCTAAAATTTTCTCTACTAAGTAGTATTAGGACACTCACTTACTTATTATCATTACTTCTTTTTTGGCTATTTTTCTTATATTTTCTAAATATTTACCTTATTTTTAGAGACAGTCACTTTACTAACACATATATTACTGAGTCATTTTAAATACAGCATTCATTAGCACTTTACACACTCATGCATTCTACTTTAAAGGATCACTATAGGGTCAGAAACACAAAACTGTATTCCTGACACTATTGTGAAAACCCACCATTTAGGTGGCTTGCCTCCACCCCCCTTACCAACCTCAGAATGGGTTAAATTCCCTGCCCTCTTGGTGACATCATCAAAATTGCAGATTTTTAGCCAATCCAATGCTTTCCCATTGGGAAAATTGACAAGAGGGCAGGGCCAAACACCGTTTTGGTCAGTTAGCACCTCTTCATAGAGATGCATTGAATCAATGAATCAATGCATCTCTATGAGGAAAATTCAGCATCTTCATGGCTGCTTACTGTGCAGCCCTGAGCCAGGAAGCCCCTCCAGTGACCATCTAAGGAGTGGCCACTTGGTGGTGTCCCTGAAAAGGCAGTGTTTGCATAAATATGTAGTTGTTCTTGTGACTATAGTGTCCCTTTAATGCATTTAGCATGCACTTATACACTATATGCACTTTATCTTTATTAGAAAGATATGTTTTGTACTTTTTGATATTAGCTGTATTTATTATTATTGACATTTTTCTAACCTTTAGATTTTTCTCATGTCTACCAACCTCCCTATGTAAAAACAAACCTACTATTAGTCGTACCTTAACTTACATTCCAGCTCCGACTTCGGAAGGTTTTTACGATGTTACATCACCTAACAAATGAAAACGCTCTCTTCAGCTGATTCTGGTGGTCTCTCAGTTAAAGAGAACCATTACAAAGTTACATAGTTACACAGCTGAAAAGAGACTTGTGTCCATCGAGTTCAGCCTTCCTCACATTTGTTTTATGCTGTTGATCCAAAAGAAGGCAAAAAAAACCCAGTTTGAAGCACTTCCAATTTTGCAACAAGCTAGGAAAAAAAATCATTCTTGACCCCAGAATGGCTGTCAGATTTATCCTTGGATCAAGCAGTTATTACCCTACATTGAAAGATGATATCCTTGAATATTCTGTTTTTGCAAGCATCTAGTAGCTGCTTGAACATCTGTATGGATTCTGATAAAACCACTTCTTCAGGCAGAGAATTCCACAACCTTATTGTTCTTACAGTAAAAAAACATTGCCTTTGCCTTAGACAAAATCTTCTTTCTTCCAGTCTAAACACATGACCTTGTGTCCTATGTAAAGTCCGGTTTGTGAATAGATTTCCACACAATGGTTTGTTTTGGCGACGAATATATTTGTATAATGTTATCATATTCCCTCTCAGGCAACATTTTTCTAAACTAAATAGGTTTAAATTTGTTAACCTTTCTTCATAGCTGATATGTTCCATTCCTTTTATTAATTTTGGAGCCCGCCTCTGCACTTTTTCTAGTGCCATAATATCCTTCTTAAGAACAGGTGCCCAAAATTGCACAACATATTCAATATGTGTTCTTACCAGTGATTTATAAAGAGGCACAATTATACTTTTTCATGCATGACAATAACTTACTGGCCTTGGCCACTGCTGATTGACATTGCACATTGTTGCATAGTTTGTTGTCTATAACAATTCCCAAGTCCTTTTCGTGTGTTGTTATCCCTAATTCGCTTCCATTAAGGGTATACATTGCTTCTGTATTCTTTATGCCAAAGTGCATAACTTTGCATTTTTCAACATTAAAGTTCATCTGCTGGGGGGCGGAGCTAAGCGGCCATGCTGAGCGGTCGCACATGAAACGAGCTCCATGCAAAAAAAGCTCTAAATTAGCTCAAATCAGGGCAAAAACCCAGCAAAATATGATTACGCGACCTGGAGAAGGAAGCCCTAAACTGCAGAGCCAAGCACCAAGCATCCCAACCGAAATCAGAGGCTTCTAACCGGGTATAGACCTGAGGCCTACCAGAGGCCTACTCGGACAAAGCGAGGTAGGCAGCCGATCCCTACGCCGACCGCAGCCACTCATCTGGAGGTCTCCCCAGCAAACTCCCTCCCCCCCTACCGGTGAGGGTTATCCCAGCAACTACAGCTTGAGATACATAGGCAAAATTACAGCGGGGACTGTCCCACACAGCCAGAACAGCACCAGCAATCATGTCTCCTCTGGAAGAAAGGCTGGATCACCTGTTCGCTGCCTTTTGGGCTAAAATATACCATCAGGGAGACACAGCAGTGGAGATTCCACCAGCAGCGTGCCGGGAAGAGGCTGGGCAGAGACCGGCGGCCCCCGTCCGGGGTATCGGCAAAGCTAAAATGGCGGGAAGAAGGAGACTGCCGATTCGATGCAAACCTCAACACCGCAGAACAAGACAAGCGGTGAGTCGTCCTACCCCCCATTAGGGGCTACCCCTTTGCAGCCCCATCACACTCCAGAAGACCTGTGGAGAACCCACACAAGAGTCCGCGGAGGAAATGGAACCGGGCCGTACACCCACCCACGAGACTGACCTGCATCACACGCTGATGATCAAAGCGGCTCCCAGTCAGACACGCTTTCCAGCTACAATACCCCTGCACAAACGGGGCATCGGCTGAAATGACCATGCCATAGAGGAATCATCCCCACACTGCGATATGCAGACAGGGCGGAAGATTGGCGCACAAGCCCCACATACTCGCAAGCAGGGACTCTTTCCTGCAGATACCGATGATCTGGTATTGCCTGATATGCACCCCTAACATGACTTTGTGTAGCATCTTCTAATGCGTAATGCTCATCTACTTAACATTGAGAGTGAATCTTAATGCATAATGTGATTACTAACGACCAGGACAGCCTGTACCTTATAATCCTGATAACTTAACACTGACAAACCATAATCTTTAATGCAGAGCCAATGTCAGGTTGGGACATCCTGTCCTTGCTGTATTCATTTTTATTATACCGTTAGATCAGACGTGCCTAGCAGCTAGCAAGTTCTACTTTACATAATCTATGTCAAGAAAGTTTAGCCAGACGCACCTCGACTTTAGCAAGCTGACTAGTACTCACGCATCCAAGCAATAACTACATTAATCAGTATGTCGAACCATATAAGCCTGCATACTGTTGAACATACAACATGTTATTTACTCAGTATACTGCAATGTAGCATCTTTACTTTATTTTATTCAACCTTACTCGGACAAATCAACCGTTTAGATAAACATGTTAAATATAAAAAATTTGCAAATTATCATGCCACAGTCAACTTGTACGAAACTTGTACGAAACTTGAAATAAGCTGTTGTGGCGCATGTTGAAATATTGTGACCATCTGCACAACCAAAATAAAGAATTAAACAAAAAAAAATGTCATCTGCCATTTGATTGCCCTGTTCCCAAGTCTATCTAAATCCCTCTGCAGCAAAGTAATATCTTGTTTGCATTGTATTATTTTACAGAGTTTTGTGTCATCTGAAACTGAAACATGACGTTCAATGCTGTCTTCAAGATCATTTATAAACATGTTAAATAGAAGGGGTCCCAGAACAGACCCCTGAGGGACACCACTTGCCACCTCTGTCCAGCTTGAAAATTTACCATTAACGACAATTCTTTGTACTCTAATTTTAATTTTAAGCCAATGTTCTACCCAAGAACAAGCGTTTTCATCTAAACCGATTTCCTTGAGTTTGAACACTAATCTATTGTGTGGAACTGTATCAAATGCCTTGGCAGAATCAAAATAGATCACATCCACTGCAACACCCTGATCTATACTTCTACTTACTTCTTCGTAGAACGCAATCAAGTTAGTTTGTCATGACCTGTGCTTCATAAAACCATGCTGATTTTTGCTGATAACCATGTTCTTCTCAAGGAATTCTTGAATATTATCCCTTAATAACCTTTCAAATATTTTCCCAGCCACAGAAGTTAAGCTCACAGGTCTATAATTTACAGGCAAGGATTTTTAACCCTTTTTAAATATAGGAACAACATCTGCCTTCCTCCAATCCTCGGGAACACTTCCTGAAAGAAAAGAGGTTCACTTATTTCTACACTTAGTTCCTTAAGTACTCGTGGATGGATACCGTCAGGCCCTGGAGCTTTGTTTATATTAACTTTCTTTAGTTGCTGCAGCACCTTGTCTTGAGTTAATCAATTACAATTATTCTGAAAGTTTTTAGTAGCAATCATTTGCACATCTATTGCCATGGGTTCTTCCTTAATATATACGGAGGAGAAACAGTTATTTAAAATTCCTGCCTTTTCCTGGTCTTCATTAACTAGCACCTCTGTTTCAGTTTTTAGTGTACCTACACTTTCATTTTTTGTTTTTTTAGAAAATAAATGAAGAAATAAATGAAAGTCCCACAGGCTTTGGCTAGCAGGCCTGGAAATACCTTGTCCTTTTTAGTGACCCTTGGATCAAAAGAGGGGATTGTGATAGAATTTACTTTGATTCCAAGGTTCAAGCTTATAGATGTCATATTAGATATCCTATATTAAAATTGGCTAACTTGGACTCAGGAAATGCTTGATGCTTAAAACGACACTTAAGACCATATATATCTAGTTCCGGGAGCAGATAGTCCCCACCTGAGCTGTCTCTCTTCTTAATCAGTCTGTTCTTTCTCTTTCTCGGAACGTATATGTTGTATGTACATGACCCTTTCACTACCTTCCTACTACTGTCCAATGAGTATTTTCACGTAAGCACTTACTTTTTAATGTATAAAAACACAACTGACAAATAAATGACAGAGGCTTATTTTGAATACCAACAGGTGTCTGGTGTCTAAATCATGCTTCTCCCAGTGCACTTGTAATAATAATTTGGGCTTCCTGTGAATATAACAAAGATCAATAGTTGGATCTATATCAGTCACTTTACATTCTTTTTTATACACAGTCTTGAACTTTTGCACTTTAAATTTGTCCCACAGTGATTAATTACTGTTATTTCATTATAATATATCATTAATTTGATGCATTGTTATCTATATTACTGTACATAAGCAATGGATAATATTATATTTTTGAAGTCTTTATACTTGTTAATACAAATCACGCATTATCTGCTCGCAATTTCAGTTTGTTTTTGCAGGCACTGAACGCACTGAAACCTGAATAAAAGTGGATTACCTATGAGGAGATATTCTCCCGATGTCGCTTCTACACGAGGGTGCAACCAATCAGTGCTAAGCATCTGAAGGTTGCCCCAGCAACGTCATGCAACCAGAATAACTCACTGAATTCCTCCCCTTCACTCTGACGAAGAGACAGTGTTCCTTATCCTGGGCATGCGCCCGGGTGTCTGGTGCACGCCAAGCAATCAGACAGATGGCGAGCAGCTGATTTGGTGAGTACTCACTTTTTTGTCCTATTTAAAAGCCACCTACTGTAATGTATGCCTCATATGTCCTGATGAAAGCTCTGTTTAGGGGCTGAAACATAGACCACACTCGGATCTACTTGAATAAAGAAGATTGACTTACGAATTCCTGGAGTGCCGCTATCTTTTTGCAATATTATTTACTATGGGACGAAAGCACAAGGTACCAAATCTTTAAGTTGGAGTGCAATATATATATTAAGTTCAAAAGGATAGCACTCCTGGGACTTAAATTAAGAATGAACTTTTATTACCTAAAATAAAAATTACATTGTATTTTTGTCTGAACAAGCACCGGGCATTATAGTAGTTTTGGTGGAGTACAAGATTTTTCTATTTTTATATATATATATTCAAGATTATCCATGCTGAATATATAAGCTGTAACATTTACTCAGACAAACAGGTGTTCATGAATTTCACCTGAGCTGATCCTGTGCGGGTGCCCAGTGAACTAACAAAACCCCCTTTTCTGGTGTCAGGAGCAATAGCAGTGCTGTGATAGTGATACAGGAAATGTGACTCTCACATTATTCCCTCTGTATCTCTATTACTATGTTGCTTTTGGTTTCCAGCTGATATTAACTCAGGGGACTGGGCAAAATGACCTGGGGACCTGAAAAATAAAGAACAGGACTTCCTCCCAGCTCTAACATCTTTAAAGGTACCGGGTAACACTTTTAAGGGGCCACAACACTGACCGAGATCCTGATTAAACATTGCTAAAAGATTGCCAAAGTGCATGGGCCACCACAATGTCCAGCAAGCCGCATTTGTGCTCTCAAGGGGCAGCTGCTTTAAGCCCCACAGGAATAACTGGGCTCGGAGCAGCATCCCCTTTTTGCCCTGCATTAAAGACAGCCCTGCATTCCCTAAACACACACTCTCTACAGCCCCTACACACTTTATACATCCCCTATATATTCTATGCCCCCTATACTCATACATTCTCTCCCCCTAGCCACACATATTATACCACAAAAACAACACTGAAACTGACCTATTTACAGAAAACAGCACACAATCATCTAACTCTACACACACACAACCCCACAAGCAGCCTCCAAACACATACACAATTTGCTTCCTGTCCCTTTTTTTCCTCTGGTATCACACTTACAGAGATACCAGAGACAAGCCAGAAGCAAACACAGTGCAAGCATTTCATAAAATTTGCATGCGCTGCGGAGAACAAATACAGGATCTTTTTTTCATATAAGAACTCTTCAGCTGGGCTCTGCGCATGGTCTTCCTTGGAAGAACATTGAACCAACATGCTCATATTAAGGGGGATGTGCTTGCCATTGGTGAAAGCAAAACATCCCCTCTTTGGCCTTGCCCCCTCTCACTGGGCCGTTGCAATTATAAGATGCCCTACCCAATTTTTTTTTTACAGTAGTTTGTGAATAAACTTGATTTGACACAATAGTAAGCTAATGTGTTTTAAAGATTTTTATGTAACACTGCCATGCATTCTTTTTTTACCAAAAAAAAAATAATAATATATATTTTATTCACTTAAAATACAAATTGGACTATAGAGAAAAGCAGTCAAATATATTTTTCTGCTGATTACATTGTCTTCCAATTCCCTTATGTATATATTGAGTCATTAACACCTTCTTTTAATTCCATCATTGAATTCCTATTACTTACATATCAATTTAAAGACAAAAAATGAAGAGCTGAAGACATATACATTAAAAAGGAGAGAAAGGATAGCACAAGTTATCAAAAGTAATAGAGAGGAGCAAGAATTAGATGCACAGTTAAATAAAAAGAGAATGAAAAGTCCAAAAATATAAGAAACAAAGAGTAAATATACATGAGGAACATGTTTGCAATGAGCAGCAGTTTTTCAGAATGCTAAACAGATCTGCCCTGCAGGAGATCCAATTCTGAATCCAAAGAGTTTTCAAATGAACAATAATTTATGCCTTTCCCAAGATACACATCAAAATCCAGAAGAGAAAAACAAGATTGTGTTACAATTTACCACTACACAAAGCGAAAAGATAGGTTTTGTTGAATTTCCAAAACCAGATCATTAATCATGCAATTGCATTTTGATTTTCTTGCTGTTCTATTTATATCTGTAGTTAAAAGGTCCAGAAGGGTAATTTGTGCTAATGTTTTGAGAACATTTCTTTACTTTATTGCTAAAACTGCTACTTGATGTGCTGTGTTTGAGTCATTATAAAATATATTGAGTGTATCTTTACAGTGAGTAAAGAGATAAAGGGCCATAAACATTATGTGATATAAAAAATAAAATGATATAAAAATAAAATTCAAGTGTGTTGTTAGCAATGTGCAAGTTTTAAGGAGGTAGTTTTTCTCCTCCTTTTCTTAATCAATAGCCAATACCTG
The DNA here is from genome assembly GCF_036172605.1 of Pelobates fuscus. Classification (NCBI taxonomy): domain Eukaryota; kingdom Metazoa; phylum Chordata; class Amphibia; order Anura; family Pelobatidae; genus Pelobates; species Pelobates fuscus. The sequence continues at coordinate 141,702,833 of NC_086321.1, read as the reverse complement.
CAAACTGTTTGCTCACCTATCCCACCAAGACTTTATTCTAGTCAAGACTTCTGAGGACCCACTAAACTGTTCTTCCTGTTACTGGACAATGCCTCCTATTCCTCGACCATTCCTCAGCCATTGTATATTACAGAATTTACACTTGTGTGAGATCAATGAGAATTTTTCCAATCTTGGGTTTGTTTCCAACCTTATCTATAAATAAATGCTTTAAGATGATGCTTTTAAAAAAGCTGGTAGTTAATGGTGTTTACTAATTATTACTGGCTTGTTTCCAGCTTTGAGATTATATGAATACAAGATACACCTAGATAGAAAAAACAGAGACAAAAACTCACAGGGAAACACCATATGATAACAATACACCCCTTGATGTTAGATTGCACTCACAAACTGCATAAATCTTTCTAGCCTATCAGTGTCACTTTAAGTCTTCAGGGAATAATTCTCTCTCAGGTTAGGATATCTAAGGATGCATGCAAAAATATAAAGGACATAGTATAGCACTGTCCAAAGATGACCCCATGTGAGGATGGCCGCCACGATGGGGTAGATTCAAACAAAGTAGAGGTCTCTCTAAAGGCCGGCAAGGCAAGCGTCACAGCGGGCCAGTCATCCCTAACCAGTGGTTGCTGAAAATGGCTTTGAACTCTGTGTGTGCTGCTGCGTCTGTACGAATTGAAAGTGAGTGTTCTGAAAGTGGGGAAATGAACGAAGAGATCCCGATCCTTGTGGCCAAAAACTACTCCAAGTGTGTAAAGCTGCCCTGGCTGGATCGTCCCAAATGGTTGGGCCGGAGTCTGCTTCTCATAGAGCAAATTAAGTAACCCAGGGACAAGAGACCTACCCCGCAGAATGATACACACTACAAAGTTATGGGACCTCAATCAGGACTGAAGTCCCCCCCTTCAGTGTGCGCAACACTCTGCAGGAACAGGACAACTCCGTTCCTACTGCGGGATAGATTGTCTGGTAGGCTGGCTTGGAAAGTAGTGGTGTCCAATACTATGCCCCAGAAAGCAAGCCTGGTAGAGGGACCGAGAGTTTGCTGGTGACAGAGGGACTCCGAGTGTCGTGAAAAAAGGGGGCTGTGGTGGTGTGAACACTGTTAGGTGTGTGTAAACCTATTAAATCAACACAAATATATCCAGATAGCGGATGACTGATGGACACTTGAATATATTTAGGAGTGGCCAGCAGAGGTTTTCTGCGAAGATGTTAAATACCTAGGGCTGCTCCTAGAGCCAAACGTAGGCCAGGCAGCGAAAAATATTTATACCTCCATTTTACACCGTGCCAGCACCATAGTGAAGGGTGAATAGGTAGTAGATTAAAGGCGTTGGATAGGTCCGACTTGCTCGACCTAGCCTTACTACCTGCTAAAGAGATAGCTTGCATGGCATCATCGATAGTGCAGTGCAGTGAGAACTCCTCAGCGGGAATGAGGGAGTTGATGCTGGGAACGGAGGAAGAGTGTGGTGCGGAAGAGGTCTATGATCAAACTTATTTTTTGTATTGTGAATGGCTACCCAGATGGGATTGGTACGCCAAGATGAGAAGTGTGAAGACCGGAAAGGGCCGATCGTGAAACCAGTCTTTTATGATTGCTGTGGACAGAAGGTGGTCCTCCGTAAGTCGGTCAATGGATGCAGATAGTAGGTTAGGGCATACAAGTGTACCTGTGGGGATGGCGATAAGGCACGTGTAAAACCCCTGTAAGAAACCCGGCACCAGAATCTACCAGATGCCTAGCTGGGTGTGAATGCAGATAGTATTCCAGGATATCAATGTTAACCTTAGTTAGGCATATCTTAGATGACAGTCGGGCTGTATATGTGGACTAGGTGTGTGTCAGGATCGGGACAGGGATCCAACACGCAGAGTACAAAGAGTGGAAAGGTACATATACCGGGCCTTAGAATGGCCGGACTAACGTACCGAGAGTAATAGAGAATAGTCAGAGACAAGCCGAGGTCGAGGGAACGGGAAGACAGATAAGCGAGAGACAAGCCGGGTCAAGGGAGAACAGAGAAGCAGGGTAGTACAACAAGCCGAGTCAAAACCAAATAGAGTAAACTAGAATACCAGAGCACTGAGTGACTAGACAAGCTAGAACCACGACAGGGCAATGAGCTGAAGAGAGAAGTAAGCTTAAATACCCTGGCTCTGGATGGTAATCACGCCTCTGACAAGTGCCGATTGGATATCGGACACTTGAGTGACAGGTCGCTCGTGATAGCGTCATGACGTCACGTATTGAGCGTCCTGCTAGAAAAGGACGTGGATTCCTCGCGGCCGGTGTTTAAGTGACTGGATGAACCGCGAGGAACGAAGGAAACAGCTCGCCTGGACGGGCAAACCACCAAATCTCTACCTCCCTTAGAGGTAGAGGCCTCAGGTACCCTGACAGTACCCCCCCTCTCAGATACGCCCACCGGGCGGAAGGAACCGGGGCGAGATGGGAAGCGGAGGTGAAATGCTCTGCGAAGGCGAGACGCATGAACGTCCTCCTGAGGTACCCAACTCCTCTCCTCAGGACCATATCCCCTCCAGTTGACCAGATATTGCAATTTTCCCCTTGAAATTCTGGAATCAATGATGGAGCTGACCTCGTACTCCTCCCGACCCTCCACCTGAACAGGACGAGGGGAGGAAACCTTAGAGGAGAATTTGTTGCAAATAAGAGGTTTCAACAAGGAGACATGAAAAGAGTTAGGAATGCGTAAGGCAGGTGGCAGAGCAAGGCGATACGCAACCGGGTTGATACGAGTGAGAATCCTGTAAGGGCCTATGTAGCGAGGAGCAAACTTCATAGATGGGACTTTTAGGCGAATATTCTTAGTACTCAACCATACCCTATCCCCAGGAACAAAAACAGGAGCCGCTCTTCTATGCTTGTCAGCGTGTTTCTTGAACAACGAAGAACTATGTAATAGAATTTGCCGAGTCTGATCCCATAATCTCTTCAGGTTGGCGACATGATCATCAACCGACGGTATCTCCTGAGAAGAGGAAACCGAAGGAAAAATCGAAGGATGAAAGCCATAGTTCATGAAGAAAGGGCTAGAGCGAGTTGAATCACAAACAAGGTTATTGTGTGTGAACTCCGCCCAAGGAATCAGACCGACCCAATCGTCCTGGTGTTCGGAAACAAAGCAACGTAGATACTGTTCGATCTTTTGATTAGTACGTTCAGCAGCTCCGTTAGACTGAGGGTGATAGGCAGAGGAGAAGTTCAATTTGATACCCATTTGAGAACAAAAGGATCTCCAGAAACGTGAGACAAATTGAGAACCTCTATCAGAAACAATCTCCGAAGGAATCCCATGTAGGCGAAAAACCTCTCTCGCAAAAATCTCCGCCAATTCAGGAGAAGTCGGAAGTTTAGGTAATGGTACGAAATGAGCCATCTTAGTAAATCTATCCACCACCGTGAGAATAACAGTTTGTCTCTTGGAGGCAGGTAAATCAACGATAAAGTCTATGGACAAACAGGACCAAGGTTTCTCAGGAACGTCCAAGGGGTGTAACAGGCCACATGGAGAAGCATGAGGTAGTTTAGTCTTGTTGCTAGTTGTTGCTGCCCATTTTGATTTATTTTTCGATATTAACTACACCGTGTTTTTTAATTTGTTACTCTCTATGTAGTTTAGTCTTGGCACAAGTCTCACAAGCTGCGACGAACTCCTCAATATCTTTTCGAAGTGAAGGCCACCAGAAATCCTTGGATATCAGAGAGTATGTCTTGCGAATACCAGGATGACCAGCTATCTTACTTTCGTGAAAACATTGTAATAGCTCCAGTTGAAGTTCAGGAGGAACAACGTTTCTTCCCTCAGGAGTGTTTCCGGGAGCTAGATGTTGTGACTTCAAGATCTGGTCAAGTAGCGGAGAATGAATTTTAAGACTGGTATTAGCAATAATATTGCATTTGGGTACAATGGAGGACACAAGTGGTTCAACTGAAGCAGAAGGCTCAAATTGGCGAGATAGCGCATCGGCTTTAGAATTCTTTGAGCCAGGTCTGTAAGTCAGAACGTAATTGAAATGGGTAAGAAACAATGACCAACGAGCCTGCCTGGAGGACAAACGCTTGGCCTCTCCGATATAAGACAAATTTTTGTGGTCTGTTAGAATGGTAACAGGATGTAAAGTACCTTCCAATAAATGTCTCCACTCTTTCAAAGCTTTGATAACCGCTAGTAATTCTCTGTCACCAATGTCATATCTGCTCTCAGTACCGGACAATTTTTTAGAGAAAAATCCACATGGATGTAATGGTTTATCAACACCCAACCTTTGAGATAGGACAGCACCTAAACCAGTCTCTGATGCGTCTACCTCAAGCAGAAAAGGCAGGGAAGTGTCGGGGTGAACTAAAATTGGAGCGGAAGCGAAAAGCTCCTTGAGAGTTTTGAACGCAAGAAGAGCTTCAGTAGTCCAATTCTTAGTATCAGCCCCCTGTTTGGTCATATTAGTGATAGGTGCGATAATTGAAGAATAGCCCTTAATAAAGCGCCTATAATAATTGGAAAAACCAATAAATCTCTGTACGGCTTTAAGACCTTTGGGTAAAGGCCACTCTAGAATGGACTGGAGTTTATCCGGATCCATCTTAAATCCCTCCCCAGAGATCACATAGCCGAGAAAGGTTACCTGGGTTTGATCAAAGCTACATTTCTCCAACTTGCAGTACAAACCATGCTGAAGAAGCTTGTGCAAAACCCTCCTGACTTGCTTGTGATGAGTCTCAATCTCACTAGAATGTATAAGTATATCATCTAGGTATACAATGACGCACTCTTGCTGAAATTCCCTAAGAACCTCATTTATCAGATCTTGGAATACCGCTGGTGCATTGCATAACCCAAAAGGCATAACCGTATATTCATAGTGACCATAGCGAGTATTGAATGCCGTCATCCACTCATGTCCCTGCTGGATTCTCACCAAGTTATATGCCCCTCTGAGGTCTAACTTGGTGAAAATTGTAGAGCCCTTCAAACGATCGAAGAGTTCGGTGATCAAGGGAATCGGGTAGGCATTTTTAATGGTTATCTTATTCAAGCCTCGATAATCAATACAAGGTCTCAAAGAACCATCTTTCTTTTTAACAAAAAAAAATCCAGCCCCGGCAGGGGAGGAGGACCTCCTGATGAATCCCTTGTCTAAATTCTCGTGAATATACTCCTCTAGAACTGAGTTCTCTTTCGTAGATAATGGGTATACATGACCTCTGGGAGGCATGGTACCAGGGAGTAGGTTAATTTTGCAATCAAAGGACCTGTGTGGGGGTAAGGTATCGGCTTTCTTTTTGTCAAATACTGCCTTTAAATCTAGATACTGAGGCGGAATTTGTGTCTCTGTAGGATTGTCAGAGGTAGTCGATGTGTTAGTTAATCCGAGAGGTAAGACCTTCCGCAAGCATTTTTCTTGACAATTCTCTCCCCACGAAACTATCTCCCCTGACTCCCAATTAATAATAGGGTTGTGTCTCCTCAACCAGGAGTACCCCAGGACTATGGGAATAGACGGAGAAGAAATGAGCATTAAGGATATATCCTCTTTATGTAGGATGCCAACAGTTAAGTTAATCGGTATGGTCTCATGGAAAATAACAGGCTCAAGTAACGGTCTACCATCGATGGCCTCAACAGCCAGTGGTGTCTCTTTTAACTGGGATGGGATAGCATGCTTGGCAACAAAACCCTGATCTATAAAGCTCTCAGCAGCTCCAGAATCGATTAGTGCCATAGTCTTTACTACTCCCTTCTCCCACCTCAAAGAAACGGGTAACAGAAGCCTGGACTCTTTGTAGTTGTGAATAGAGGACAAAGTAGAAACACCAAAGGCCTGTCCTCTAGAGAAACTTAGGTGCGAGCGTTTCCCGAACGATTAGGACAATTTAGGCGTAAATGTCCTCTGACTCCACAATACATACATAAACCCTCCCTTCTTCTGTACTGTCTCTCTCTCTCTGTGAGATGAGTACTGCCTATCTGCATAGGTTCAGAAATACGTAAGTCCTCGAACTCAGAATTTTGAAAGGTAGGCGCTAGTTTAAAGGAGGGTCTACGGGTCCTATCTCGAGTGTTCTGCCTCTCTCTTATGCGTTCATCAATACGAGATATAAAAGAAATTAAATCCTCCAAATTCTCAGGGAGTTCTCTAGTAGCGACCTCGTCAAGAATTACATCTGATAACCCATTCAGAAACACATCTATATAAGCCTGTTCGTTCCACTTAACTTCTGCCGCCAAGGACCTGAACTCTAGTGCATAGTCCACAAGTGTTCGATTGTCCTGTCTAAGGCGCAACAGTAATCTAGCTGCATTGACCTTTCTACCAGGAGGGTCAAAAGTTCTTCTAAACGCAGCTACAAAGGCATTATAATTATAGACTAGTGGATTATCATTCTCCCATAAAGGATTGGCCCATCTCAGAGCTTTCTCAATGAGTAAAGTAATAACAAATCCAACCTTCGCTCTATCTGTAGGATAAGAGCGGGGTTGTAATTCGAAATGGATGCTGATCTGGTTCAGAAAACCACGGCACTTCTCCGGTGACCCGCCATAACGTACTGGTGGGGTAATACGGGAAGAAGCACCTACAGTGGCTACCTCTAGACCTGAGACTGCAGGAGAAATAGGAGTACGTGTCTCCTCAGGTGGGTTACTAGCACGAGACAAAAGTGCCTGTAGTGCTAGAGCCATCTGATCCATCCTATGCTCCATGGCGTCAAACCTGGGATCAGAAGAACCAAGCTGACTGTTTGTACCTGCAGGATCCATTGGCCCTGTCGTAATGTCAGGATCGGGACAGGGATCCAACACGCAGAGTACAAAGAGTGGAAAGGTACGTATACCGGGCCTTAGAATGGCCGGACTAACGTACCGAGAGTAATAGAGAATAGTCAGAGACAAGCCGAGGTCGAGGGAACGGGAAGACAGATAAGCGAGAGACAAGCCGGGTCAAGGGAGAACAGAGAAGCAGGGTAGTACAACAAGCCGAGTCAAAACCAAATAGAGTAAACTAGAATACCAGAGCACTGAGTGACTAGACAAGCTAGAACCACGACAGGGCAATGAGCTGAAGAGAGAAGTAAGCTTAAATACCCTGGCTCTGGATGGTAATCACGCCTCTGACAAGTGCCGATTGGATATCGGACACTTGAGTGACAGGTCGCTCGTGATAGCGTCATGACGTCACGTATTGAGCGTCCTGCTAGAAAAGGACGTGGATTCCTCGCGGCCGGTGTTTAAGTGACTGGATGAACCGCGAGGAACGAAGGAAACAGCTCGCCTGGACGGGCAAACCACCAAATCTCTACCTCCCTTAGAGGTAGAGGCCTCAGGTACCCTGACAGTGTGGCTCTGGAGCAGATGGAGCAGATGTGCGATACCCTGCATGTAGTGAAATAGCATACAACAGCATTAAAGTCATAGCGTGCCCAAGCCTTGCCCAGAAAGGAAATGGTCAGCCCAGCTTGTGGGTATTTCGTCCAACAGCAGACCGAATATTGGGATGGATTCTTGAAAAGGAATAATGATTTGGATAAGTAAGGTGTCGTCGAGGTAGGGATGAGACCTTCGGAGAGCTGGCCTGTTAGCTAGTAGTGATGTCGCGAACACAAAATTTTCGGTTCGCGAACGGCGGACGCGAACTTCCACAAACGTTCGCGAACCGGCGAACCGGGCAAACCGCCATAGTGATGGAAAAGTTGTTTCAAGGGGACTAACACCTGGACTGTGGCATGCCGGAGGGGGATCCATGGCAAAACTCCCATGGAAAATTACACAGTTGATGCAGAGTCTGGTTTTAATCCATAAAGGGCAGAAATCACCTAACATTCCTAAATCACAATGGATATGGATTGACACCTGACATATTGACACCTTGACATATGGATTTACACCCGTCCTCAGAGCCCCTGATACACACTGACACAGAGCAGAATAGGGACTGTTCCCCCTACATAGGGTCACTTGGCAGATATGGATTGACACCTGTCCTCAGAGACCCTGATACACACTGACACAGAGCAGAATAGGGGCTGTTCCCCCTACATAGGGTCACTTGGCAGATATGGATTGACACCTATCCTAAGGATCCCTGATACACACTGACACAGAGCAGAATAGGGACTGTTCCCCCTACATAGGGTCACTTGGCAGATATGGATTGACACCTGTCCTCAGAGACTCTGATACACACTGACACAGAGCAGAATAGGGACTGTTCCCCCTACATAGGGTCACTTGGCAGATATGGATTGACACCTGTCCTCAGAGACCATGATACACACTGACACAGAGCAGAATAGGGACTGTTCCCCCTACATAGGGTCACTTGGCAGATATGGATTGACACCTGTCCTCAGAGACCATGATACACACTGACAGAGAGCAGAATAGGGAATATTCACTAAATGCCAAACATTGTTATACAGGGGAATATTCATTAAATAAGGATAAGGGGGGGCGGGCTACTGTCCTCCCCCCCAGCCCCCACCCCTGCGCAGTGGGTGGGGGCCATAAATCACAATGGGGGGACCTACTGTCCTCCCGCCCGCCCCCACTCGTGAGCGGTGGGTGGGGTCCATAAAAATAATGAGGGAGGGGACCTACTGTATTATCAGGTAATGTAAGGGTTATGCCCGCTTCACAGTGACAGACCAAACTCCCCATTTAACACACCGCAAACAACCGCAAACAGTCCATTTGCACAACCGCAAACTCCCAATTTGCACAAGGTTGGATACCAAGCTAGCCATGTCCGTTCCTTGTCCTCACTGATGTCATTGAAGGTCTCTTCCTCCGCCCAGCCACGTACAACACCAAGGGTCCCCGAAAGTATGCTAATAAACAGAAAAAAGAAAAAATCTCCCAAGAAGGAGATCTAAAACTGGTATAGGAAAAGGTTAGACAACTATAATAAAGTGATACCTACAAATCCTAGTGAGCATAGGTGTATAATAGAGGGAGAAAGGGAAAGCAGAGTAATGCTTCCTAATACCGTGGTTAGTACCCTTTGTTAAAGTAAATTGAGTAATGGACAAAAGTCTTTATTGTATCATTTATAAATAACAAAGGGATACTATACTCATTCCCCTATAGTGGCTAATTGTGTACTAATGGTAATACTATTACCTATTATATAATATTGGCAGGGGCAAGGAAATTCCCTCTAAATAGATGGGTATAGGCAGAGAGTATGGAGACCGGAGTGATAAAGTGTCAATAAGGTGATATAAAGTTAAATGTATCACAGAAACACAGCCACCCTTTCTCTTAGCTAGTTTCCAGAAATGCTGGATAGGTAAAAGGGCTATAAAGACTCAGAGAGGTCTAAGAAGAATCCTCTAAACTAGCCCTAATCTCCTTAAACACCTTCAAGGGTGTTCTAAGCTAAAGCTCAATCTAAACGTTTAGATGACTGCCTGATTTCCCATCACAGATGCTGGCTAGGAATAACAGTGTTCAAGACAAAGAGTGGGTCTAAGTGCCCATAGTGCAGTAAAGTGTCCCTAGTGAAGTGAAAAAGAGAATAACGAGCTGGCGCCCAAGAGAATAACGAGCTGGCGCCCTATCAGGGGACGTGTATATGGCATCGATTTTAGGAACCGGGAGATGGAAAAAGATGCTTGGTCGGTCCTCCTACTTCAAATTTGGGGCACTGCACGTGCACTCGAATGTGCCACCAGATAGGAGTGGTGTGTTAAGTAGTACTATTCCTATCAGTTTAATCCCTGTTATGTGCCTTTTTTTTGGTTTGGTTTTTGAAGCCACAGTGCAGCACCAGAGGCCCGAAAAATTAGGCATAAAAATGTATGTTTGTTTCCCAGGCAGAAAGTGCCCTAAAACATTGCGGCTTGAACCCTAGTTGGTGGCGGATAAGTCACGCAAGTCAACTGGCATTCAGAGCTAAAAAACAGCAGCGTGTGGACCATTTTTAGCCCAAGGCAGCTCATCTCATCAGGCCTTTTTTAGTCGAATCTATCGCCCAGTGTCAGTCCCTTCGGGATCTATCCCTCATTCATCTTAATAAAGGTGAGGTAATCTAGACTTTTTTGACCTAGGCGACTTCTCTTCTGTGACAATACCTCCTGCTGCACTGAAGGTCCTTTCTGACAGGACACTTGAAGCGGGGCAGGCCAGAAGTTCTATTGCAAATTGGGATAGCTCAGGCCACAGGTCAAGCCTGCACACCCAGTAGTCAAGGGGTTCATTGCTCCTCAGAGTGTCGATATCTGCAGTTAAGGCGAGGTAGTCTGCTACCTGTCGGTCGAGTCGCTCTCTGAGGGTGGATCCCGAAGGGCTGTGGCGATGCGTAGGACTTAAAAAGCTCCGCATGTCCTCCATCAATAACACGTCTTTAAAGCATCCTGTCCTTGCCGGCGTGGTCGTGGGAGGAGGAGGATGACTTCTACCTCTCCCCCTGTTAGATTCCCGTTGTGCTGTGACATCACCCTTATACGCTGTGTAAAGCATACTTTTTAATTTATTTTGCAAATGCTGCATCCTTTCCGACTTGTAGTTATTTGGTAACATTTCAGCCACTTTCTGCTTATACCGCGGGTTTAGTAGCGTGGACACCCAGTACAGGTCGTTCTCCTTCAGCCTTTTTATACGAGGGTCCCTCAACAGGCACGACAGCATGAAAGACCCCATTTGCACAAGGTTGGATGCCGAGCTACTCATTTCCCGTTCCTCCTCCTCAGTGATCTCAATAAAGGTATGTGCTTCCCCCCAGCCACGTACAACACCACGGGTACCAGATAGGTGACAACGAGCACCCTGGGATGCCTGTTGTGGTTGGTCTTCTTCCTCCTCCTCAAAGCCACATTCCTCCTCTGACTCCTCTTCCTCACAATCCTCTTCCAGCGTTGCCGCAGGTCCAGCAAGCGATGCTGATAAGGCTGTTTCTGGTGGTGATGGTGACCGCAACTCTTCCTCTTCCTCTTCACGCTCATCTACGGCATGACCCAGCACTCTTCGCAGGGTACGCTCGAGGAAGAAAACTAATGGTATGATGTCCCTGATGGTGCCGTCGGTGCGACTGACTAGATTTGTCACCTCCTCAAAAGGACGCATGAGCCTACAGGCATTGCGCATGAGCGTCCAGTAACGTGGCAAAAAAATTCCCAGCTCCCCAGAGGCTGTCCTAGCACCCCAGTCATACAAATATTCATTAACGGCTTTTTCTTGTTGGAGCAGGCGGTCGAACATTAGAAGTGTTGAATTCCAACGTGTCGGCAGGTTTACCCAATGCGCAGTTTAGGTGATATACCTGCCCTGACCATGCTTTGCAGACCAGGTATCAGTGGTCAGATGGACCCTAGCCCCAACACTGTGTGCCAGACATGCCATTACTTCCTTTTGCACAATCGAGTACAGGTTGGGGATTGCCTTTTTTGCAAAGAAATTTCATCTGGGTACCTTCAGCTGCGGTATCCCAATAGCCACAAATTTTTTGAACGCCTCAGACTCCACCAGCTTGTATGGTAAAAGCTGGCGGGCTAATAGTTCAGACAAGCCAGCTGTCAGACGCTGGGCAAGGGGGTGACTTTCTGACATTGGCTTCTTACGCTCAAACATGTCCTTGACAGACACCTGACTGTGGGAAGATGAGCGTTAACTGCTCAAGGCGAGAGACGGAGTGGCGGATGTTTGAGAGGGGGTAAGGAGGACAGCAGTGGTTGACGTGGCTGAAGATGCTGGACCAGGAGGAGGATGGCGGCTTTGAGTTTGTGTGCTGCTTGTACTCAAGTGTTGATCCCATAGCCGTTTGTGATGTGCGATCATGTGCCTGCACAAAGCAGTTGTACCTAGGTGGGTGTTGGACTTTTCACGACTCAGTTTCTTTTGGCACAGGTTGCAAATGGCATCACTGTTGTCAGAGGCAGACACACAAAAAAAATGCCACACTGCTGAGCTCTGCAATGACGGCATTCTGGTGGTGGACACAGCATGCGTTGATTGGCGTGCTATCGGGCTGACCCCGGGTGCCAATGCATGCTGTCTGACTGTGCCACTAGCTCCTTGCGACGACCTCCCCCTGCTTCCAACTCGTCTCCTCCTCCTCCTCTCTGTCTCCCCATCTGAACTTTCGCCCTGTTCTTCTTCTTGCCGAGCGGGCACCCACATGACATCCATGGACGCATCGTCATCATCAACCACTTCACTTGTATCTGACAACTCAGCAAAGGAAGCAGCAGCAAGTACAACATCATCATCATCACACCGTACGTCCATTTGTGTAATGCTGCCTGCCTGAGACATATCCCTGTTATCTACATCCTCTGGCAATAATGGTTGCGCATCACTCATTTCTTCAAACGGATGTGTGAATAACTCCTCTGACATACCAAGTGAAGCAGCTGTGGTGCTAGTGTTGGTGGTGGCGGCAGGCGGGTGAGTGGTATCTTGAGAGGTGCCCGAAGCTAAGCTGGAGGAGGATGGTGTGTCAAGGTTCCGAGCGGAAGCTGTAGAATATTGGGTGTCCTGTGTTAGCCAGTAAACTATGTCCTCAGAACTTTTCAAGTTCAGGGTATGTGGCATCTGAAAACTGGGCATTATTCTATGGCAAAAGGGAATCACAGCACCACGACCTCGATGGCCCCTGCGGGGTGGCCTGCCTCTGCCTGTCATTTTTTTTTCGGATTAGTGGTACTATGCGTGCAAGCTACTGTGAGACCAGATATGAGTGACAATGTGCACTGGCAGAGTACACGCTGTAGGCCTGACACCCGCTTGAAGACAACTAACTGCTATTTAATCTATAACAGTGGAAAATGTTTTTTGGTTTTAAATGCACGCTATAGTGACACCAGATATGAGTGGCAAAGTACACTGGCAGAGTACACACTGAAGGCCTGACACACCCGCTTGAAGGACACTGACTGCTATTAGCTTACAGTGAAAAACTTTTTTTTCTTTTTAAAGGCATGCTCTTGTGACACCAGATATGAGTGGCAAAGTACACTGGCAGAGTACACGCTGAAGGCACAGGGTCAACGTTTACTCAATGATGACGAATAGGGGGTGGATCGAACCGCGCATGTGTTTGCCCGCCGTGGCGAACGCGACCACGCCATGTTCGCCGGGAACTATTCGCCAGCGAACAGTTCGGTACATCACTATTAGCTAGTGCCAAGGCGAAGAATTTACCTAGAACCGAGTGACAGGTGAGGACCTGCTAGTGCCAAGTGGCAGAGAGAGGCTCTACCTATGATTTGGGCCGAGGGAATTTTGTGGCCACTTTAACGTGGGGGCCACGTTAAGTTCAACTCCTAGTGCTGGAACAAGGCAAGGACACCTATTACAGCAATACTATGAATGGCTGGATAGCACAGAGGCTAAAGAGCAGGATTCACAAAGCCAAAGTCCTGCTGGGCACTCCGGGGGTGACCTCGTCTGGCAGACTGGATGTCGTGGCGAGAACTGTGACAGTCGTGGGGCTGAACCTTCATGTTTGAGGTGGGGGTGTAAACCTTGCGGGACCGTAGTATTACTTAGGATAGTTAAGGCCAGCGCCTAACCCTCAATGCCAGTTCCCTAGGCTGATGGGGCTTGTCTCTTAGAATGGTGTAATTGAACGTATGTATATACTTAAGGAGGAGGATGAGTGCCCTAGTGTAATTAATACATAACTTTTAATAAAGCCCTTAAAATAAAAGTGGAGATCACCACCAACAGTGTAACAAACTTAGTAAAAGAGGAACTGTTCAAAAGTTTTCAGTGTCCTCAGAGCAGAAATCTATTTGCGCAAAAAACAGTTATTTGCCCAAATCGGAAATATGAATAAGATTGTATGCACAAGCCTACAGGGTAACGGCAGCAATACAATTAATTATTCATAATAGCATACCTAAAATGGTACCTAGTATGATCCTTAAATGTTACTTACACTAATGTGGGGATCGCCACCGTAAAGATAGTAAACTTTAAACTTTATGTGGGGATCGCCACCATAAAGGTAATGAAGGTTATGAACATTAGTAGATGAGGAACTGTTCAGAAGTTTCCAGTGTCCTCAATGCTGAAATCTATTAGCGCAAAAACAATTTTTTGCCCAGTAGAGAAATATTTATGTTCTGTAATAAATATTTCTCTACTGGGCAAAAAATTGTTTTTGCGCTAATAGATTTCAGCATTGAGGACACTGGAAACTTCTGAACAGTTCCTCATCTACTAATGTTCATAACCTTCATTACCTTTATGGTGGCGATCCCCACATAAAGTTTAAAGTTTACTATCTTTACGGTGGCGATCCCCACATTAGTGTAAGTAACATTTAAGGATCGTACTAGGTACCATTTTAGGTATGCTATTATGAATAATTACCGTATATACTCGAGTATAAGCCGAGTTTTTCAGCACATTTTTTGTGCTGAAAAACCCCAACTCGGCTTATACTCGAGTCAATTGTCTGTATTATGCCAATTTGCATTGCCATAATACAGACAGGGGCTGTGGGGGCTGCAGAGAGATGTTACTTACCTTTCCTGCAGCTCCTGTCAGCTCTCTCCTCCTCCACCGGTCCGTTCAGCTCTTCTGTCAGCTCACAGTCTCTCGCGAGATTTACACTGGGAGCTGACCGAGGTGCTGAACGGACCGGCGGGGGAGGAGAGAGCTGACAGGAGCTGCCGGAAAGGTAAGTAACCTGTCTCTGCAGCCCCCACATACCCCTCCTACACAGTGCCCATCCACTGGACCACCAGGGAAGGAGAGCCCCCCTCCCTGGCCAGCTAGCAAGCAGGGAGGGGGGACGATTTTTTTTTTATATATAAATAATAATAAAAAAAATACAAATAATAAAATAATAAAATAAAAATAATAATAAAATAAAAAATAATAATAAAATAAAAAAATAATAATAAAAAAATGTAATGAAACAAATTTTTTTTTAAAATAATAATTAAAAAAAAAAATGCCCACCCCCCACCAAGGCTCTGCATCACACTCTGCATTACACACACTGCATTCATACACACACACTGCACTCATACACACACACACTGCACTCATACACACACACACTGCACTCATACACACACACACACTGCATTCATGCACACACACTGCATTCATACACACACTGCATTCACACACACACACACACACACTGCACTCATACACACACACACACTGCACTCATACACACACACACTGCACTCATACACACACACACTGCACTCATACACACACACTGCACTCATACACACACACTGCACTCATACACACACTGCACTCATACACACACACTGCACTCATACACACACTGCACTCATACACACACACTGCACTCATGCACACACACTGCACTCATGCACACACACTGCACTCATGCACACACACTGCACTCATGCACACACACTGCACATATACACACACTGCACTCATACACACACTGCACTCATGCACAGCATTCTCATACACACACTGCACTCATACACACTGCACTCATACACACTGCACTCATACACACTGCACTCATACACACTGCACTCATACACACTGCACTCATACACACTGCATTCTCATACACACACACTGCATTCTCATACACACACACTGCATTCTCATACACACACACTGTAAATAAATATTCAATTAATATAATTTTTTAAGGATCTAATTTGATTTAGAAATTTACCAGCAGCTGCTGCATTTCCCACCCTAGTCTTATACTCGAGTCAATAAGTTTTCCCAGTTTTTTTGGGTAAAATTAGGGGCCTCGGCTTATATTCGGGTCGGCTTATACTCGAGTATATACGGTAATTGTATTGCTGCCGTTACCCTGTAGGCTTGTGCATACAATCTTATTCATATTTCCGATTTGGGCAAATATCTGTTTTTTGCGCAAATAGATTTCTGCTCTGAGGACACTGAAAACTTTTGAACAGTTCCTCTTTTACTAAGTTTGTTACACTGTTGGTGGTGATCTCCACTTTTATTTTAAGGGCTTTATTAAAAGTTATGTATTAATTACACTAGGGCACTCATCCTCCTCCTTTCTGTGTATACTACTTGTGTAGTTCCCTTAGGGTTAACCCCTTGCCTCCGAGTGCTCCTCTCAGGCTTCCAGGTCTCTTTTGTTTTGTTCTTTCTATGTATATACTTAACCTTGAGTATTGTCCTATTTCTTTGGTCAATGCGCAGAAGTATTTCAATATATTCTTGCTTCCGCAGGGAACGGGTCTGGTGAAGATATTCTAAGGGTTATATAGATGCTAGAGTACCTGAGGCATGCCTCTGGTATGCAAAGTGTAAAAAATGTCAAACTAATGGGTAAAGTGTAATAATGAAAATGTAACTGTGACGAACCCATCTGTATAGACTTATATTGCTGGTTCGTCTGTTTGCCTTGATTTCATGGATTTCCTGTCTGTATGCCCTTGTTCGTCTGTTTTCCCTAGTACCGATTGAAACTACCGAGCAAATGGCCACCCAGGAGAGGAGTGTGCTGCTTGTTAACACCTTGACCACAATTAGAACGTTGCGGTTAACCGCAGACACCTCTCCATTCCATTCGTACGGGTGGTCGTCGTTCGTATGCCGACCACGAGGCGGCGGCTATTTTGGACACGAGGAGAATCAGCGGTGTTCGGTGCAAAACCTATGGAACTAAAAACGGATACTTTATCTGCCGAACACCGCTGGAGGCTGCCGCCCACCTTCTATTTCATTGAGGCGTACGAACACCGGCTAGTTCGGGAGTTTCTATCCTTCGTATGGACTTTACCCAGATAGCCGTCCCATGGAGTCATTCGTATACCGAAGGACTTGTGAGAGACTTTGACTCCATGGCGATTGAACTATGTACATCGGATCTGAGCGCTATTCGGTAGGAATATGCCCTCAGATCCAGGCTATCTGGGGATACGTTACACGAACATATGCAATCGGTATTTCTGACTTTATGTATTTTATTGTATTTTTCTTATTATGTTTTAAAATGGCGATGGTCTCTATCCTTGGAGATAATTAGGTTTCTTCCTAATTATCTCCGGGATAGAGAAGAAGGATTTATGGGTAAGATGGGAAGGGCTTATATTGAAGCCACTGCGATTGGCTACTGTCCAATATGTCTTACAGTCTTCCACAAGGTCCCCTAGGGGAGTGTCCACCTTGTGGAGACCCGCATAAATACCGAGCAGATAGCCCCCATTAAACACATTCCTGTTTGACCTTCAAGACGGAGCTTTGTCTCGTTTGTGGAGGGATTTACTATTGGGACAGTGTTTTCGTTTATTTCTAGCTGTGGAAGGATTTCGGATGGATTGCTGATCGGGAGTTGCCGCATTCGTATGCTCCGTTCGGGAGTTTTACGATCGGTCGGACTAAAACTGCATTTCTGGAGAAAGGGGATTATCTATTAAACGGCGGCTCCGTTCCCCTGGCGGTGAGTGTCGTAACAGTAACTTAGGAACCCGTGTACTATGAGGGACCTGAACGTGGGTTTGTAAGTAGAGACATGTCCCCGGGTTCCCACGATTGTGACGTTTACATGATACGAAGGCGAAGTGATTTACAATACCTGAAACTGAAATGCAGGGAACCAGGTAGTCTTGTTGGTGGTTGATGCCGTGCAACTTGGCGAAACTGTGGTAATGACACAAGTCTGAGTGAAGAAATGTAGAAACAATAGACAAGTAATGTACCTTTAAATAAGTAGTAGCAAGGTGGTGTAGGTTTGTGTGATTGATTCTTATTGTAGTGAGGAATCTCAAACCAGGCCCGGTTGAAGTTTAGAACCCACTTTGGGAGGTGGGGAGGCTGAATGAGGCCTCGAGGGAAAAGAGAACTGGTAAACCTTCTTACCTGATACAGTAACACAGGATACTGGGATCCCACATTTTCTTGAAGACTGTTTGGAGGAAAGTAGTAGAACCTAAAAACATATGCAGTCTAAGTGTAAGGAACCGGTATATAAGGTCTTTTAAGGAACGGAGGTTTTAAAATCGTGTAAATGGTCTGTAATGAGTCTGGTGAAAAAGGACAGCAAGGGCTTAACCTATGAGCGGAGCGACCTTAGTTGCGTAGAAGACTAATACATTAGTGAAAGTACAATAGACTAAGTCCCCGCGGGGTTAGATAATAATGCCTGGAGGTGTATTTTTTAACTTAACTTATAAAGAGAAAGTGGCCAAATTTTGCCTTTAAGAAGATTACCCTGTGCAAATAGGTGTCCCATATTATGTGCCCATGGACGGGAATAGTGAAACACATATTATTTAACCAGTGGTGACTTTAAGAGCCATATAATAAAAAAACACATAAATTCATCTAGGATAAAATAATGCGAGTGCTTGGTTTAAGTAAAGGCGTAACTAGGTACATTTGCAGTAGATTTGTAACTTTAAACACTGTAGCCTCTTGTGTTTGTTTAAACGAATGAACAAGAGAACTCCTGCATTCGGTTAAATGGAGCATACGAAAATATTTAAACGAAAGCCAATTGTATAATCAGCTGCAGTCTGTTTAAGTGGAAAACTAACGAAAGGCTGCACGAAACAGCCGCGTGAAAGTGTTCGGCTGTACGAACGTACGAAAGAACAGATGAACTTAGGGTAAGTATGTGCGGTCAGTAAATTTGATGTAATCAAAAGTATAATGAAAGTGTGTGTACTCTGCAGTTGGCTGTTAGCCCCACGAACGCAGAAGTACACGAACAGTGTAATTACACGAACAGGTAAGTAATGAAGGGAGCCTATCCCCGTGTTTTTAGGCCCGAACGTGGGAAATAGCCGAACGCTATTTCCCACATTAAGCTTACGTGGACGTGCTGGTCTTGTGACCGGAAGCCGGGTAGCGAGTAGCGAAGACGGATAGAAGCTGGTGGACGGGCATGGAAGACGGAGGCAGGAGCTGCTGGCGACGGACTGCTTGCTGGAGACTGGACTTTGGCGGGAACAACGGACCGGAAGTTCTGGTTGCTATGGAGAAGACAAACAGCTTGCACGACAAAGGTAAGTAGGGGGGTAGGGTTTAAATGAGGTCATAACTCCTCCCACAAATTCAGGCCAAATGGCCTTCCAACATAAGGAATACAGTTGTTTCTATAATTTGTCTTGCCTTTTCTTTTATAACTTTATAGCCACCTGTCTCTGAATCTCTTTTTATTTTCATGCATTTTCCTGAGTTTCCACAAGTTTTCTCAAAATACCTAATGAAAAGTAGGGAAAACCTTCAATATGTATAGCAGTCAAGTTGGCAAAATTTGTTAGGTGGGCCTTTTATGACAATTGTCATCACATTTTCACTTCTCACTTTTGTGCAGTTTATTACATTTAATGAAATAGAATTAGATTTTTTTTATTGATGTATATTGTTTTGGGGTTGTTTTTTTTTGTAGAAAATGTAACTTTTCTTATCTGGCAGAGCAGCTATAGTGGGTCAGACTCTACTGTTATCTGACCAACTACTGCTCAACTGTGCTTGCCTGCCGCTGTGAGGCTTTTCACAAGATTTTGGATTGTGTCTGTGGGAGTTTGTACCAATCCAGCCTAATGAGCATTTGTGAGGTCAGACTCTGATATTCGGAGAGAAGTTCTGACTCAAAAGTAGTGTACCAATTTATTACAAATGTGTTCAGTGGGTTTGAGGTTAGTATTCTGTGCAGTCCACTGGAGTTCCTCCACACCAAACTCACCATACCGTGTCTTCATGGAGCTTACTGTTGTGTACAGGAGCAGAATCATATTGAAACATAAAAGGGATTTACCCATGTTGTTGTTACAATGTATAAAACATCCAATCATACACTATACATTGTGTATATTGTAGCATTATCCCTCCTCCACTAAACTGAAGTGGACTATACATATATAAGCACAATACATTCTGCTAGGTGGCACTCTCCTGGCATCTGCCACACCTAGATTCTTTCATCTGATTGATAATCTAAAGAAGACGTTTCCATTGCTCAAGTGTTCGTGTACTTGAAACCATTCCAATGAATGCTTGACATTGTGCATGTTGCTGTGAGTACAGCTGCACAGCCGCAGAAACCCGTTTCATTAGGCTCCCTATGCACAATTATTCTGATAATATTGTTCCCGTAGGAAGTTTTGAACTGTGTAGTGAGTAATGCAACAGGTGATGACTTGTGGCAAAGATGGCACCCAATGACAATGCCGCATTTAGTGATAGCAAAAAAAGGAAGGGATCTACACTCTCATCACCTGTAGACCTCGGTGCACTGTACCTAGGGCTTGCAAACCCCTAATCCATATAGTAACAGCAAAGTAGTCCAGCCACTCAAGGTCTTCAAACATCACGCTTGATAATGATCCCGGAAGGGATCGAAATGTTGCTGTATCTGTCCTGTTTTTCCAATAAATCTGCTGATGTATGAAGACCCTGAGTGCTTGGAATACTTTGCTGTTAGTGCCACATATAATGTCACTGAGTTTTTTAGTATGAACTATTGTACTACCATTGTATGTCTGTGGAGATTTCTTGACTAAATGCTGCATTTTATGCACACCATATGCAAAATGCAAAACGTGTGCTGATTTTTATAGGTGCCAAAACAGGTTAAAATAAGATTGGTTCCTCAGGGGTTAAACTAATACCACACATGCCCTGCTTTTTGTAAGTACATAAACAAGTTAAATGAGCTGTGTTCTCCAGGGGTTAAACTAATACCAGCACTATGCTTTAAGCATCATAGCCAAATGATAAATCCAGCATTACACCATGATGTAGGAATTGTACCCCCATACTTGCTCTTTAAATGAAGAAAATAATATGCTAATTGCAAGAACTTTCAAGGAGACTTTCAAGGGGACAATTTATGTTAAAAAATAAATATATCTGCATAGCTAAAAGAAAAATTAACACAACACTACCAAGGTTATCTACCTGCTGACTAACCACACACATATATCACTCTAGTTTCCATTACTGAAATGAATACTAAAGATAAAAGAGAATTTATCTGATTGAAAAAGTAGATGGTTCTTTCTCTGGGCAACAATGTTATATGATAGCCATCAAAGGAGATGAATATGTTAATACATTTCTCAGATACTATATCCATATCAGGTACTGCTGAAAGATTTATTTTTTGGCACCTTGAGGCAGCTAAAGTTGCACTTTATGTTACACTTCAACAAAATATGAAGTGTTTATTTGAATCAATAAATTGGCAGTTCAGTTCATTCTTTGTAATATATATTACAGTAGAAAATAAAGCTGAGGAAGAGTTGAGTCATTTCTTATAGGCCCATAATAGGAAATATAAAACAAAAGCAGTGCCAGGATAGTCCACCAATACTGTATACTATTACACCGACAAGACAATTAATTAAAGTGTGAATTCAAGGTGAATTTAAACATTTTAGCCCAAATAGTATAAGTGCAAATAGAGCTGAATTTTCTACCAGGTTTGAAAAACTATTTCCAAATAATACAGTCATGGGAAAAATAAATGACACCCTCTTTGAATTCTATGGTTTTACACATCAGTACATAATAACAATCACCTGTTACTCAGCAAGTCTTAAAATTAGGTAAGTACAACCTCAGAAGAATCACATGACACATTACACCATGTTATGATTTATTTAACAAACATAAAGCCAAAATTGAGAAGCCGTGTTGGAAAAACAAACACCCTTACTGCTTGCATAGGAATCAAGAGGTTAAGTAGTAGACAGGTGCTGCTACTCAAATGCCCTTGATATATTGATTATCAGTAAATTGACCACCTCTATAAATGTCAAAGTTTTAGCAGTTTGCTGGTATGGAGCATTCAGGTGTGTGTTAACACAATGCCAAGGAGGAAAGACATCAGCAATGATCTTGGAAAAGCAAATGTTGGTGCCCATCAAGATGCGCACCGACAAATGCCATCAAATCTCAATGAACGGAAGCAACATTGTAAAAAAGAGTGGGCCAAAATTCCTCCATAACAGTATGAGAGATTGACACAGTCATACAGAAAATTAATATGTCAAGTTCTTGCTGCTAAAGACGGTTCTACAAGCTATTGAATCATATAATGTAATTAGTTTTTCACACATGGCTTCTCCATTTTGGCCTTATTTTTGTTAAATAAATCATGACAAAGTGTAATATGTCATGTGTTGTTGTTCATCTGAGGCTGTATTTACCTAAAGCCCTATAAAGGAACAGATGATTGTTATTATGTAAAACCATAGAATTCAAAGATGGTGCACTTTCTTTTTACCATCACTGTATCTAAAGTATATTAGTGTATTAGTATATTAATATAAATTAGTTCATAATGATGAGCAGTAGTGATGTTGCGAACATGAAATTTTCCGTTCGCGAACGGCGAACGCGAACTTCCGCAAATGTTTGCGAAACGGCGAACGCGAACGGCGAACGCGAACTTCCGCAAATGTTCGCGAACGGGCGAACCCGGCGAACCGCCATAAACTTCAATAGTCAGGCAAATTTTAAAACCCACAAGGACTCTTTCTGGCCACAATAGTGATGGAAAAGTTGTTTCAAGGGGACTAACACCTGGACTGTGGCATGCCGGAGGGGGATCCATGGCAAAACTCCCATGGAAAATTACATAGTTGATGCAGAGTCTGGTTTTAATCCATAAAGAGCATAAATCACCTAACATTCCTAAATTGTTTGGAATAACGTGCTTTAAAACATCAGGTATTATGTTGTATTGATCAGGTAGTGTAAGGGTTACGCCCGCTTCACAGTGACAGACCAAACTCCCCGTTTAACGCACCGCAAACAACCGCAAACAGTCCATTTGCACAACTGCAAACTCCCCATTTGCACAAGGTTGGATACCAAGCTAGCCATGTCCCGTTCCTTGTCCTCACTGATTTCATTGAAGGTCTCTTCCTCCACCCAGCCACGTACAACACCAAGGGTCCCCGAAAGGTGAAACAAGCCCCCTGTATTTTTTTTTTTTAAATGTACACTACTGTTACACCAGATATGAGTTGCACTGGTGTGACACTGTGCCCTGGCAGGCCCTGAAACGCACACGTGTGAAGGAAACTGACTGCTATTATTTCACAGTCAAATTTCTAGTTTTTTTTTTTTTTTTAAATGTACACTACTGTTACACCAGATATGAGTTGCACTGGTGTGACACTGTGCCCTGGCAGGCCCAGAAATGCACACGTGTGAAGGAAACTGACTGCTATTATATTACAGTCAAAAACGTTTTTTTTTCTTTTTAAATGCAAGCTATTGTGACACCAAATATGAGTCGTGGCACTGGGACCACCTTAAAAATATTGGATATCGCTAAAAATCATGATCACTATATACTTTCTCTACAAACCTCTAAAACAAACCAAACTACTCATCCATCCACTAAACCACTTTATCCCACCAAGAACTAGTGCCCAGTTAAAATACTTGACTCTTACTTACCCACACTCAGTCATGCCACACACATTTCACCACTACTCTCACTGAATCCCTCTGACTACGGCTAAATTCATCTTCTACATCAGAACACTACAATAGAGCTTGGTTGCTTCATCTATGTGTTGCTTCTAAGTGTGTGTGGTTGGAGATATTCTGGAGAGTTTTACAGAAGCTTCAACTGTCTAAGAGTTGTGCTAAGAGTTTTCTTTTTTACTGTTACAGGTAAGATTCATCTGTAGGAAAAGGTTACTGATTGCACAAGGTTTGATTTCCTGTTGATAATTATAAGATATTTGATTTGATTAGGTAGCTACTTGCTATTGATTGCTGTTTAAATTAGCTATTGTTTGCAAATAAGCAGAGGCCTACCCAGGTGTTAAACATTCCTAGTGGGTGGTGATTTTAGGAGTATATAAGTGTTGTTGTCATTAGCTTGGCTAATATAGCCTGGTTGCTTCATCTAAGTATTGCTTCTAAGTGTGTGTGGTTGGAGATATTCTGGAGATAAACTGGAGGTAATCTGAGGTATTCAGGAGGATAAATAAAAAGTTAAGATTTGTTTGATTTAAATTATTTACCTCATTGGCATGGCAGACTTAGTTCAGTGTAATAGTTGCTATGCATTTGTTTCGCGTTCCAGTTTTTGGAGGTTTGGTTGTTATCTAATCTGTAGACAGTTCTCTATCTTGCGGCAGGAGATTGTATTTTTGAAGTCTGAGATTTGTAAATTATCTGGTAAACAAACTCAGGCTGGAACTGCTGCAAAGCCACTGCCGCAGAGACATACTAGGAATGGCAGATGGATTACTGTAGGATCTGGTAGACTTAGAGTTGTGGATAAAAGGCATATTGCACAGTCTGTCGCTCTACATAATTCATTTTCTGCACTTTCAGAGTGTAATGGTGTCATGGAGACAGGCACTGAGGGTAGTGGTGTTGTGGAGAGAGGCACTGAGGCTAGTGGTGTTGTGCAGAGAGGCACTGAGGCTAGTGGTGTTGTGCAGAGAGGCACTGAGGCTAGTGGTGTTATGCAGAGAGGCACTGAGGCTAGAGGTGTTGTGGAGAGAGGCACTGAGGCTAGAGGTGTTGTGGAGAGAGGCCCTGAGGCTAGTGGTGTTGTGGAGAGAGGCATTGAGGCTAGTGGTGTTGTGCAGAGAGGCACTGAGGCTAGTGGTGTTGTGCAGAGAGGCTTGAAGACTATGGTGAAGCCTAATAGAAAGCAGTTGTTGTTGGGGGATTCCATCATAAGAGGTGTGGAGATGGACAATGGTGGTCTTGTGAGGTGTCTTCCCGGAGCTACTGCTCACAGAGACAGGAGACGTATCTGTAATATTGTTAAGCAAGCAAAGCAGGAAGGGGAATTGGATGTACTTGTCCATTTAGGGACAAATGACTTGTCTTGCAATGAGGTTTCAGAGGTTAAGGAAGTTTTTTGTGTTTTTGCCAATGATATACGGCAGGTTGCTTCCACACTGTCATTCTCTGAAGTTCTGCCTGTGCATAGCACTCAGAATGACAGGCACTTTAACTTGTGGCTTGGTGAATGGTGTCGGGAGCAAGGATTTGGCTTTATTGCTCATGGTAGCTCTGTTTGGAATGGAAATAAACTGTACAAAAAAGATGGTTTGCATCTTTCTCAAAAGGGAACAAATGTTCTCAGTGAGCAGTTCAGAGGTTTTGCTAGGATGAATTTAAACTAGGAGGGGGGGGGGCAAAAGGGTGATAAAACATCAATCCAATTGTCCCCCAAAACAAGGACAGAAGGTGCCTGTAGCAAGTGTGTTAAAAAATGATAAGCTTAGAGTCATGTCTACAAATGCTCGCAGTTTAGGGAATAAGATCCATGAACTTGTGGCAATAATGGCAACTGATAGTGTAGATTTAGTCGCTGTTACTGAGACATGGTATAATGAGAAAAATGACTGGGACATAGCAATACCAGGGTACTCTTTATATAGAAAAGACAGGGAAGGCAAGAAAGGGGGAGGGGTGGCCCTGTATGTGAAGGATAGCATAAAATCTAGCCTAATAAAGGTTAGTGAGGCGAACATAGAGTCTGTTTGGGTTACGTTAGAATTTGGTAATCACACAGTAACTCGTGTAGGTGTGATTTATAGGCCCCAAGGACAAATTGAAGAGTTAGATAATCTAATAGTTGAAGAAATAGCTAAAAGGACAATGAAGGGGGAAGTTTTCATCATGGGTGACTTTAATCTTCCTGATGTGAATTGGAAAACAAAAATAGCTACTTGTGCCAGGAGCACACATATTCTAAACTCCCTACTGGGGTTGTCTCTAAAACAAGTCGTTGAGGAGCCAACTCGTAAAGAGGCCATACTAGATTTAGTGTTAACAAATGGAGATTTGGTATCAGATATTACTGTAGGTGAAAGTTTAGGATCCAGTGATCATCAGTCAGTGTGGTTTAATATAAGAACAGTGACTGTGTCACACCACACAAAAACAAAAGATTTAGACTTTAGAAAAACAGACTTTTCTAAAATTAGAATATGTGTAAAGGAGTCATTATCAGACTGGAGCAATTTAAATGGAGTCCAAAAGAAATGGGATTATTTAAAAGTTGCACTACTGATGGCAACAGAAAATTGCATTAGGCTTGTCAGTAAAAGCAAAAAATTCAAGAAACCACTGTGGTACTCCGCAGATGTGTCCAAAATAGTAAAAATGACCTATAAGATTAGGCAGAAAGAGGCTAAGCAAGTTGTAAGAGCTTCCAAATCACACACAGAAGAGAAAATAGCACAGTCAGTAAAAAAGGGGGGCAAAACTTTTTTAGATACATAAATGAGAAAAGAAAAGTAAAACAAGGATTAGTTAGATTAAAAACAAAAGAAGGAATGTATGTAGAAGAGAATAAATGTCTAGCTGACTGCCTCAAGGAATATTTTTGTTCGGTATTTACAGATGAAAATTAAGGAAAGGGACCTCAGTTAAGAAAAAGGATAGATGAGTCATTTATTACACGTGAGTTTACAGAGGAAGAGGTTCTATTTCAACTCTCAAAAGTAAAGACAAATAAGTCAATGGGACCTGATGGAATACACCCAAAGCTATTAAAAGAGCGTAGTGGTATACTAGCAAAACCATTAACAGATTTATTTAACCAATCATTGATAACAGGAGTAGTCCCAGAAGATTGGAAATTGGCGAATGTTGTGCCCATTCACAAGAAAGGTAATAGGGAGGAGTCGGACAACTATAGGCCAGTAAGCCTTACTTCAGTAGTGGGAAAGTGATGGAAACCATGTTAAAGGATATGATTGTTGAACATCTAAAAACACATGGATTTCAAGATCAGAGACAACAGGGGTTTACTTCAGGGAGATCATGCCAAACTAATCTTATTGATTTTTTTGATTGGGTAACTAAAATTATAGATCAGGGTGGTGCAGAATAAAATTGCTTACCTAGATTTCAGTAAGGCTTTTGACACTGTTGCACATAGAAGGCTTATCAATAAACTGCAATCTTTAAGTTTGGATTCCAATATTGTTGAATGGGTAAGGCAGTGGCTGAGTGACAGGCAACAGAGGGTTGTAGTCAATGGAGTATATTCGAAGCTTGGGCTTGTCACCAGTGGGGTACCTCAGGGATCTGTACTTGGACCCATACTCTTTAATATTTTTATTAGTGATATTGCAGAAGGTCTTGATGGTAAGGTATGTCTTTTTGCTGATGATACTAAGATATGTAACAGGGTTTATGTTCCAGGAGGGATAAGCCAAATGGCTAATGATTTAGGTAAACTAGAAAAATGGTCTGAGTTGTGGCAACTGAAATTTAATGTGGATAAGTGCAAGATAATGCATCTTGGACGTAAAACCCCAAGGGCAGAGTACAGAATATTTGATAGACTCCTAACCTCAACATCTGAGGAAAGGGATTTAGGGATGATTATTTCTGATGACTTAAAGGTAGGCAGACAATGTAATAGAGCAGCAGGAAATGCTAGCAGAATGCTTGGTTGTATAGGAAGAGGTATTAGCAGTAGAAAGAGGGAAGTGCTCATTCTATTGTACAGAACACTGGTGAGACCTCACTTGGAGTACTGTACACAGTACTGGAGACCATATCTTCAGAAGGATATTGATACCTTAGAGGGAGTTCAAAGAAGGGCTACTAAACTGGCTCATGGATTGCAGGATAAAACTTACCAGGAAAGGTTAAAGGGTCTTAACATGTATAGCTTGGAAGAAAGACGAGACAGGGGGTTATGATAGAAACATTTAAATACATAAAGTGAATAAACACAGTAAAGGAAGAGACTATATTTAAAAGAAGAAAAACTACCACAACAAGAAGACATAGTCTTACATTAGAGGTATAAAGGTTTAAAAATAATATCAGGAAGTATTACTTTACTGAGAGGGTAGTGGATGCATGGAATAGCCTTCCAGCTGAAGTGGTAGATGTTAACACAGTAAAGGAGTTTAAGCATGCGTGGGATAGGCATAAGGCTATCCTAACTATAAGATAAGGCCAGGGACTAATGAAAGTATTTAGAAAACTGGGCAGACTAGATGGTCCGAATGGTTCTTATCTGCAGTCACATTCTATGTTTCTATGTTACTCCTAAGATTGGGTTGTATCCATGTCTCTGGTCTTTCATTTAGAATAGGGGCAGCTTCAGTCTCCTTCAACACTCCTGACACTCCAGTGCATATTATTAAAAGATTGGGCAGATGGAAATCCTCAGTCTACAACCGATATATTCCTCATCCCGAGAAAGAAATGAGGAAAGCTTTTAAAAGTTTGGCTTTGTAAATTTGATGCAATAAGTGTGTTTTTCTTATACCTTTTCACCCTCTTTGCATGAACCTGATTTACATATATTACTAATATGTTTCTGAACATATATATTATATTATTCACTCACTCACTCACTCTCTGGGCCGGCCTAACACTTAATGCTGCCTAGGTCCAACGATAAATTACTATGGGGGATAATGTACAATAAACACAGGTTACTGGCTATGGGGGGATAATGTATAATAAACACAGGTTACTGGCTATGGGAGGAGAATGTATAATAAACACAGGTTACTGGCTATGGGAGGATAATGTATAATAAACACAGGTTACTGGCTATGGGAGGATAATGTATATTAAGCACAGGTTACTGGCTATGGGGGATAATGTATAATAAACACAGGTTACTGGCAATGGGAGGATAATGTATAATAAACACAGGCTACTGGCTATGGGGGGGTAATGTATAATAAACACAGGTTACTGGCTATGGGAGGGATAATGTATAATAAACACAGGTTACTGGCTATGGGGGGATAATGTATAATAAACACAGGTTACTGGCTATGGGAGGATAATGTATAATAAACACAGGTTACTGGCTATGGGGGGATAATGTATAATAAACACAGGTTACTAGCTACGGGAGGGATAATGTATAATAAACACAGGTTACTGGCTATGGGAGGATAACGTATAATAAACACAGGTTACTGGCTATGGAGGGATAATGTATAATAAACACAGGTTACTGGCTATGGGAGGATAATGTATAATAAACACAGGTTACTGGCTATGGGAGGGATAATGTATAATAAACACAGGTTACTGGCTATGCGAGGATAACGTATAATAAACACAGGTTACTAGCTACGGGAGGGAAAATGTATAATAAACACAGGTTACTGGCTATGGGGGATAACGTATTATAAACACAGGTTACTGGCTATGGGGGATAATGTATAATAAACACAGGTTACTGGTTGTGGGGGATAATGTATAATAAGCACAGGTTACTGGCTATAGGGGGGAAATGTATAATAAACACAGGTTACTGGCTATGGGAGGATAATGTATAATAAACACAGGTTACTGGCTATGGGAGGATAATGTATAATAAACACAGGTTACTGGCTATGGGGAGGATAATGTATAATAAACACAGGTTACTGGCTATGGGGAGGATAATGTATAATAAACACAGGTTACTAGCTACGGGAGGGATAATGTATAATAAACACAGGTTACTGGCTATGGGAGGATAATGTATAATAAACACAGGTTACTGGCTATGGGGGATAATGTATAATAAACACAGGTTACTGGCTATGGGGGGATAATGTATAATAAACACAGGTTACTGGCTATGGGGGATAATGTATAATAAACACAGGTTACTGGCTATGGGGGATAATATATAATAAACACAGGTTACTGGCTATGGAGGATAATGTATAATAAACACAAAAAAAAAAAAAAGAATGCAGCTTCAGAATTAATCTAAATTGTATGCTGTCTAGGAGATGGGAGCGTCTGGGAGGGAGGGTCTGCTGCTGATTGGCTGGAATGTGTCTGCTGACTGTGAGGTACAGGGTCAAAGTTTACTCAATGATGATGAATAGGGGGCGGACCGAACATCGCATATGTTCGCCATCCGTGGCGAACGCGAACATGCGATGTTCGCCAGGAACTATTCGCCAGCGAACCGTTCGGGACATCACTAATGAGCAGGTTTGATAAATCTTGGTTCAACAGTTTGTTACACTTTGCTTTACATTTATTTGCCAATTATTTGCTGACAGATAATTATGATAAAAGTAGTCAATAGTCAGCTTGAGAAACAAAGTTGGGAAATTCTGCTCTAGAACCTAGACTAAAATCCTCTCTCCCCAACCAAAGGATTACTCACCAAAGTATGATTTTTTGGAGAATTTCAAGTGAAATCATAGTGAATTTATAATTTTAATCTAAAATAGCTGAACTGTAGCTGACTTGGAGAATTTTTGTAATTCTGTTATCTCTCACAAAATGTTAAATTCATGCTTAATTCCTGACTTTCGTTAGTAAATAACTGATAATCTTGTGGTGTGAAATAGGGACCTTCATTGGGGCAGGAGAAACTTGTGCAGGTTGATCTTGAAATAGGCATTGAAAGTCATGTTTTAATGTTTGCAGATGACACAAAACTTTGTAAAGTAATAAAATATGAGCAGGATATTGCTTTGCTGCAGAGGGATTTGGATAGATTAGGGAACTGGGCACTAAAATGGCAGATTAAATTTAACGTAGAGAAATGCAAAGTTATGCACTTTGGGGTCAAGAATGCACAAGTAACTTCCACCCTAAATGGTAGTGAATTAGGGATAACCACACACAAGAAGGATTTGAGAATTGTTACAGACAACAAATTAGGCAGCAATATGCAATGTCAATCTGCAATTGCTAAGGCCAGGAAGGTTTTGTCATCTATAAATATGGGCATAAATTCTCAGGATGAAAACATAATTTTGCCTCTTTATAAATCGCTGGTATGAACACACCTTGAATATGCTGTGCAATTTTGAGCACCTGTTCTAAAGAAGGATATCATGGCACTAGAAAAAGTGCAGAGACGAGGTACAAAATTGATAAAAGGAATGGAGCATTTTAGTTACGAAGAAAGGTTAAAAAATTTAAATCTCTTTAGTTTGGAAAAACGGCGCCTGAGAGGGGATATAATAACATTATACAAATATATTCGGGGCCAGTACAAACCATTATCTGGAGATCTATTCATAAACAGGGCTATATATAGGACATGAGGTCACACATTTAGGCTGGAAGAAAGGAGATTTCATCTAAGGCAAAGAAAAGTTTTTTTTACAATAAGAGCAATAAGGATATGGAATTCCCCTGAAGAGGTGGTTTTATCCATACAGATGTTTAAACTTCAATTGGATAAATACTTGCAAAAACATAACATACAGGGATATAATTTCTAATTAGTGGGGTAATAGCTTATTGATCCAAGGAGACATCTGACTGCTATTTTGGGGTCAAGAAGGATTTTTTTTCTTAGTTTGTTGCAAAATTGGAAGAGCTTCAGACTAGGTTTTTTTTCCTTCTTTTGGATCGACAGCAAAAAAACAGCATATGTGAGGAAGGCTGAACTTGATGGACGCAAGTCTCTTTTCAGCTATGTAACTATGTAACTATGTAAGGTGGCAGAGACTGAAAACAGTCCAGGTAAAGATGTAACCAATGTTTACCTTATTAGGTATGAGCCATGTGTACCATAAGTCCATAAACGTACATAAGTCCTTTAAATGTGAAATGTTTTGAGAAAGACACTCATGCCAAAAGTGGGTTACAATGTACAATGTACAATGTAATTGTATATACAATATAAATAGAAAATATGCCTACAGAAAGAGCTGACTTCAGTATTGTAGCGGAGCGGCAATATTAAATCCCACGATCTCCGCTGGTATTGAAGGTAATCCACAGTCAGCGCTGAAAAGTAAGGCAATATCCCAAATCCCCCAGTAACCGGACGAAACACAGTTCTGGGAGTCAATTGAGGTCTTTATTCACAGCTTCCAGTATTTATGCAAGTCCCCATGCAAGGGGTTTCCTTACTGACATAGCAGGGGTAATACAGTAAGGGACTACATGGGGAACTTAACATTTTGAGCATTTCTCCCATCAGGCACTGCTGCACGAGAGGGATACTCCCACTGGAATATACCGTTTAGTGGATTATCCCTCCATGCATCAGAACCGGCATTTTACATTTAAACATTTAAATTCACAACTTTCCCAATATTCATGTTATTCAGACGAACGGACGTCCGGTAGATAGCTGGGGTCTGAGTGCACATTTCGTGGGAATACTGCTCAGGTCCCAGCTAAAACAACCGAACGCCGCACGAAATACACTTTCTTATTAAGTTTGTCTTAAAGTACTGAACACCGATGGGGAACCACAATAGGGGACGACCAAACGGCCTGGAAGTACAGCGGTGTTCGTGCCGTCGAGTAGCCGTTTTCAGTTCCACGCGCTCGACGACCAAACACTGCTGTGGAGACAAAGGATTCAAGATGGCCGACCGCCGCGTGGCGCTCACCCAGGAAAGCACTTAACTACCGATTGCAACAATGTTGCAATCTGGTAATTGGTGCCACACGACCCTCAGTGTGTGGGCTTAGGTTCGGTACTTAGTTCGTTTCACGAGCAGTCGGTAAAGCTGCTGTTCGTGAAACAACCATGTAAATGCTAGCGGCTTTCGGCTGCTATCATACGAATGCTATAGATTTTACATGCAAACAGACCTTTCAATACAGTAGGCACAGTACATTAAAACATAATAGGGCAGCAGTTTTCTGGACAACCTAAAGACACAGTTTTATAGTCTGAAGTGGCTAGGTTTGCCACAAGTATATTTGTTCATTGAACAGCTGTGTAGATCTGAGAAAAAAAACACAGAAAAGAAAATATAGGGTTTAATTTATAGGGTTTTATTTTTAGAAACATAATTACCCCTTTGTTTGAAGGCTGAAGCGATTCAACGTTGATCCAATAATGTCCCTCTCTTATTAGGCTGCTCCGGCTCATATATACCTTGTAGCCCTATATGAAGTTGTTGCAGACCCAAGTTTATCTGTCAAACACAATTGAATAGTATTGGATTTGCTGTATGTTGCATGGGAATAAAAGGTAAGCCGGGTGGTGTTCTACTGTCTCCTCTAATCATCTTCAGATTCCTCTGGAGTTTTTTGACATGATTGAAAAGCTGAATAGATGACCTAAAGGGATTGAGGGTCTTATTTCCTTTTGGAGGCTTTAATACTTATCAGGAGCTATGCTATCTATAAATATAGTGTACATTTACATGTTCAAATTGAGTCTATGGCTAGACAATAAAATAAAATAAAAAATGGTTTATTTTTTTTACATCACATTAATCATGATAAAGAAATTAAATTTTTCAGTTGGCCCCTGTGTATTGAGAAACAGATGAAAATTAGTCTTTCAGTTTTGTGTATTTTATAATGTCAAAATGGCAGCAATCATACATTTTCTGTACATTATAAACCTACTGCTAGCTTGAATGTAACTTACAACATGGGGCTCAGTTCTATTATAAGAGATATCTTAGCGATGGTAATTGACAAGCAATTTTAGAGTTAAATTTTATAGTTAAAAGAGAAACTGTTACTTTCTAAAACCTACACCAATGAATAAACTATCAAAAGTCACCCATAACTATAACTTCTTGTTTTTTTTTTAATTCTTTATTTTTGCGTGCAATAAAGTAACAGTGATGCATTCTTGGCCACAACGGCACATATTCAACATGTCAACATTGAAAACTTGTATGGCTTACATATCAGAGCACAATTTTATAATGTAGAGTTAACTCTATCTAGGAGAAGGCCTATGTAGGTAACATTAATGCCCTTAATGAGGGTGAGGTGTGCACGGTGTTGCTCTCTATGTGTCTGCCCTGTAGGGCGTCCCCCTTGCCTTTATTCGAGGGGTTCGTTCTCTTAGTGGACCGCAGTGCGTCGGCAGGGGGGGGGAGGGGGGGGAGAGGTGTCTAGTGTAATGTGGGTTAAATGATGGCGCTGCTGGGTAGGCTGCTGCAGCCCTGTGTGGATATTCTTGGTGTGTTCATGACGGTTTGTCTATTCTAGGTTTGTTAGTCACTAGGCGCTGCGGGTTATACAGTAGTAGCATTGTTGGGTCTCCTTGTGATAGCACAAAAGAAACATTAAAGAAAATAATAAGAGGAACCAGTCGAGATAAACTTATAATAAACAATATAAAAACCATTAAATGAAGTTGGTAGTTCTCCTGGGTGTTTAGTCTCTGACTGTATGAGGTGGTCCATCTGTGTAAATGGTGGAATGGAAAGGGAAGAAAAGTCCCTGTTGGGTGGCTTGTCGGAGGTACCTCAGGTGGGGGATCCGCCTGGGGAGGCCCTGGCGGGGTTCCGTGGGGTAAAGTCCCGGATGGTGTCTGGGTTCAGGTGGGCCATACTCCGTCTGGGCTCCGGTGCTTCTTGAAAAATACCTGTTGCTCGTAGGTGGGTTTCCAGCTCCAGCTTGTCTTGCGCCTTGTATATGTTCCCGTTGAGAGTGAAAGATACAGCACGAGGAGTGCCCCACTTATATGGGATGTCCTTAGCACGAAGAAGGTGCAAGAGGGGTTGTAGGTCTTTTCGCCAGGCAATTGTGTTTCTGGTCAGATCTGGGAACGCCGTCAACATTGTCCCTTCAAACTTAAGAGGGGTTTTGCCCCGCAGTGCTGTCGCAAGCGTGGTCTTGTCAGCCAGAGTTTGGAACCGCAGTATGAGGTCTGCCAATGCCGCTGTCGGAGCTCGAGGTGATTTCGGCAGCCGAAACATGCCGTCGATTTTCATAGCTTTCACCTTCTTCGGCGGTAACAGTGCTTCGAGTAGGCGCCGAATGTAGTGAGGTAAGTCATCCAGGCCTACAGACTCCTGTTGTTAGTGGTGGTTTGCCATTTGAGTAGGCCTGTGGTTGTCTATTCGAGTGCCTGTAGCCTCGCGTCCTGGGAGCTTGAGCTGGCCTCCAACTGGATATTTTTTTCCGTGGCGCCTTCGACGGCCTTCCTATAATGGGCCATATCGGCCGCCAAGTCTTTGCGGAGTTCCGCCAGCATAATTTTGATTTGCTCTGTGGTAACCGGGTCTCCGGGTTTTGGGGGTACCTGTCTGGCATCTGGCGGGGGCCTGTAGGATGCCCCTTCTAGGATGTCGGAGGTGAAATCCTCCGATGAGTATGAGGAAAGGTCGTCGTGCTGCGCCATTTTGGGCCACGCGGCCTGTTGCGAGAGCCGAAGCATCTCCCCAATGTCCCTCCCGTGGGGGCTTTTTTCGGCTTTTGCCTTTTTGGATTTCCTGCCCATGTTCTATTAGCCCGTGTTAGGGTGGTATGTGGGATGGTTTTAAGCTCGATTTCCACCATATATTATCGATTTTCTGTAAGTCAGAGACGGAGCTCCGAGAAGATGCGTCCGCTCTGTTGCTCAGTTGGCTCCGCCCCCCCCATAACTATAACTTCTTAACCTTTTTTTTTCCATTTTCTTTTAAATTTATACTGAGATATAGTTAATCACATAATAATCTAGTTATGGGGAGCGGAGTCTAGCTTCAATGCTGAGCAGATGTGTTTTGCTTGAGCTCCTGAGAGCTTCCTCTGATCCTGCATCAATTCTGCTTTACTCCTCCCCCCTGGACTGGGGGCTGACTTATCTACCTACGCCATGTTCTCAGTGGTGAAAATAGGCGATACCTCGCTCCTGCTGAGTACTCAAGATGGCGACTGCTCCTACACCAGACTTGCAGGGTATGTGTCTACCTCAACGGCCTCGCTGTGGCACCATCAAATTTACCTTACTAAGCATTGATTAAATATTTCAATGCTTCAGTCTGCCCTTGCCGAGAGACAGAATGTACCAGAACAAAGCCTGCTGTCAGAGCGGAGGGGGCCTCCTCTGGGCAAAATCCCCAAGCAAGTGCCCAACTACACTGCTCCCTGCCTGCCCTGGTCGAGGCCGCCTACAAGGCATTGCCTCCAAGCATCCAACACAGAAGTGGAAGATTGACTGCCAAGAACGGCACATACCACCTAGACCCTCTGGAAGGGAGAAGGACTTGATCCCTGAAAGTATACCATCCCATGGACTGAAGATGCCGGCCCTCATAAAGGCCTGGGTCTGGAGGAGAGCCCTACTTTGCTGCACTTCTGCGGTTCAATGCCTGAACTTTCTAAGCCACGCTTCTCTCCTGCCGGCGGTGGGGATAGGCTGATCTTATCTCTGGGGCCACAGCCTGATATTTACTCTAAGGATGGTGGATGTTGCGTTAAGTGAAATCGTTGGCATAGGAGTTTATTTATTAGTGTTATTTTGTCTTTATATATATAATCCTGTCATACATATTTTACAGTGCTAAGTATTCTTGCATTAACGCTAGAGTATCCCGGTGTCCAGTGGTCTTTTTCGCTACCTGACACTAACATGTCTAATGATACCTTGATGATTATCTTTGCTATTTTACTGTGGTATGGCTCAGGCAGCTAGTCTTCTCACTAGCATAATGCGCACAGAGTGTAAAACGAATAACCTGTGCAACTGAGAGTTACGTCTTTTGTTTTATTGTGTACTAACTATGTGCTCATTATCTTTGTCATGGCCCAAGTCCCTGTAGCTACATACTAGTTAGACATGTTTGAATTGCTTGATTTTTATATTTGGTATTCATTTAATACAAAAAGTGCAGTATTCTTGACATTTGATGCAGTTTCTGCAGCCTTACTATCGTATAATCCTAGCCATAATGTCTAAACACATTCTGAATGCCTGTCTTGCATAATGTTCAAGTTGTTAATTTACTGATGTATTATACCTGAGAATTTCGCTATTATCACAAAATGTGCAGTTATACCACATGCCATAATATTGATTACCATGTAATGCTGGACCAAGCTTGTACCTGCTGATGTGGCATTGCAAGCATGTTTGTAACTTCAATGCACAAATAAAATAAAGAATGATAAAAAAATAAAAAAACATCTAGTTTAGACAAAGCAAAGCAATGGTGAACATTGCAATTGAAGAGGAGAAATATAAACATTGTTTACTTGTCCTCTCCTCTGTATGCTTTCTCTATGTTGACTTCCAGATGCAAAAAACAGAGCTTGTAACAATGATTGGCAGAGAACTAAGATGAAGGACTGTAGTGATACTAACCTCTGAACGGGATGTGTGCGCTTAACATAAGAGCTGTTTACACAGCCCAAAAATTCCAGCCAGGAGAACGTTTAGAGCACATGTTTGGAGCACATTCTTAAAGGTGCAATCGGGGAGTCACATGATTTCCAGCTTAAAAAGTTCCAATTCAGAATGTCCCTGTTCACGCTCATTTGGTGTCGCAGGCATGACGTGGACCAACGGAATTACACATAATGGTATTTAAACATCTTTGACTCCATTAACAGTGCCCTATCGTGGTTTCTGTACTCAGTCCCTTTTAGTGCAGGAGTAGGCAACCTTTGGCACTCTAGATATTTTGTACTAAATCTCCCATGATGCTTTGCCAGAATTAGAGCTATAAGAGCATTACGGAAGATGTAGTCCACAACATCTGGGGTAACGAAGGTGGCCTACCACTGCTTTATTACTGCCTTGTTTCATTGTGGTGTTTCTGGTACTGACCTTGACTTAGTTCCTAAGCCTAAGTTTTCCTTTTCTGACTTGTATGGTGTGTAACTGACTGCCTAGTTCTTGTTTTGGATGTCTCTGTTATCCTAACCTAGGCTTGCATTTGACTATGTGTCCTCTTTATAAACGTTAAGCCCGGCAACTCTAAAGAAATACGTATATATGTCAGTTAAGTTTGTTACTGCTATCCTAGACTCTGTATGTTGGGGTTATATCTCATGACAAGGACCCCAGCTGCAAGATAAAGAGGTGTGGAATTCTTCATTAAAGCAGTTTTGTCACCCCCCATCCCTCTGAAAATGGATACTGCACTTGAAATTTGCATTTTACCAAATCCCTATGCACATTTAAATAACTGGAGATTTTTACTATCAATACAGTGGCCACTTGAGTGTAAGCTCATCTGCCACGTCAGGTGAGAAGGTGCAGAAGTAACTTTTTTCTTTGTTTTTTGATATATGTATTGAGGCTGATGTGTACTATAGCCGTTGCTGCCGCCCAGGAGTAGTGGGAGTTGGGGTGCAGGACTCATATTTTGGATTTTTTGGTATATTTGTGTTTACAGGAACCTAATCCTATTAGATAAATCAGATATGCAATGCATTTTTTGTGATAAATAATCCGTTTGAATTTTGGTTTTAGTAGCACTAACAAATCAAGTGATATAAAATGATATATTGAAAAATAAGGCATATTTTAAAGTAGATCTATCACCTACACAAAATAACTATAATTCAAGCTCTAGAACATCAAATCAACCATATTACCAACAGTACAGTAATTTATTTTTCTTCTGGAATTGATATGATTATCTAGGATTGCTGTTCAGAGCAACTTAAAAGTCTTTCTTCAATTCTTCCAAAATAAGCTGATTGATGCATGTTTCTACAACTGAAAAGGTATTTTCAGTCTATTTTTTATTGTTGGCCTTGACTTCCAAATCTTTCTCTCTCTCTCTCTTTCTCTCTCTCTCGCATCCATTCACTTTTTTCCAAGATGGCCACGCTATCTGTTTTCGCAGTTCCATCAGTAAGACGGTGGTGCATCCACTTCCTGTGGCACGCATCAGCATACAACTTCCAACTTTGTCTGGGCAGATAGGCACATATAGTCTAGTTTACTATCGATTATTGTCATCATAAGCTTCTGATTATTTTAAGTCCGTTGGCACCATGTTGGATGTGGCACCATATTGGCCTACCAAATAATGCTGAAGGTTCTGTCGCGTACTCGCACATGAGGAAGGTGTTTCACTTGTGCGTGTAGCTGGCACAGATCGACCACGTCTTCTCCTTGCAACAGGAGCTCCACCAACACCAGCAGCACCATAACCAGGGCCACGTCCCTTATTTGACTCTCTCCTCATTCTTTGCGTTCATCCAAGAAACTAACAGATGTTTTATGTCAGGGTACAATGTAACCGCCAATAGTCAAAACATTTTTTTTTTTTTTTTTAGCTTATTGGACTGCAAGAAATGCACCGCAGGCTGCAAATGTACTATTTAGCACCCAAAACAATTTGAATTTTTGAAAGTGCGATGTAACCACAGTATTTGACGCTTCTATTTGACTCTCAGATATGAATTCTCCAATTTCCTCTGTTTGTCTTTTCTATGTTATGTAGTTATTTAGAAAAGACAAATATGAGATATTTTTTTTAAATTGCTGAAAACCGTGTATGATCAGTGTATGTCTTTAATAAGTGTTACTGAATACAAGTTACTTAAACTCATATCAGTCTTTTATTACTGAGCCCTCAGGAATATACAGTTGTAATCAAAATTATCCAACTTCCATTGAAAATCAAGTTTATTGTCAAAACTTAGACTTTCATCTGTTTACAATGAACAAATCAAACAAAAGCAATTGAAATAGCTTTGATTTGTGATTTGTTTATTACAAACAGCTAAAATGTAAATGTTTACAATAAACTTGATTTTCAATGAGGGTGAATACATTTGACATAGTGCAATATGTCCTTAAGAATAAAAAAGAATAAAGTGCTGTAGCGAAAGCTCACTCACAATTTGTAGAGCTACAAAGAGCTCTGCTGTATTGGGCGTAGACGGTATAATCCCCATTTTGGGATTTATTTTCAGCAGTGGTGGTAGTGGACTTTGCCAGTATATCAAATATGTGAAAACAAAAATAGGAATATCCAATAGTGCAACATGTATACTAAAGTGACTGTGCGTATACAAAGGTAAGTATCTTACTCATGGACCTGCTCTAGTATAGAAGCGCTGTGTTTGTTTAATCCCCACCTAGGATGTATATATGTTTGTGTGTGTATATATATATATATATATATATGTATATATATATATATATATATATATATATATCAATGCTTTCCTCTGTAATATCTGCCTATCTGCCCCCGGCCCCCTTATTTTATTGGTACATACCCAAATGCATGCTTGTTTTATTTGAATATCTCTCATATCATCATCTGCCCTTATTTGATGCTCTTACCTATCTCTCCCACAATCTGAATTTAAACTTCTCTGCCTCACATCAGAACATCACTCAGTCCACCTTTAGCTGATCCAGTTGCAATAAGCAAGGCAAACTTCTGGACAACATTTGCCCACCCACCCCTCCCCTCACCACCACACCCCACTCCATGCTCATTATTTAATTTATAGATAGACTCTCACTGACAAATCTAGATAATCAGAAATAACAGCTGCAAATCAAATAATTAGCACACTCCTATACTCTCTTAACCCCTAACACGCACTATTTATCTTCCTCACCTCTGCCTTTTACACTGTAGCCCAGCTTTCTACATCACTGCATCTCCTCTCTGTGCCTCCACTGGCCTACTCCCAACTTCCAAGTTTTTTCTGGAAGTGCATACACATCTGAGTAATGCTCTTTATTGCCCTCCTCTTATTTTCCCTTTTCTCCCTCAGTATTAAGATCTATCCTTATACCTACTTCCCTCAACCTTCCAACAACCTCCACATTAACCCCTCTATGCTGCACTCCCCCCTTCTTTCATCTCATGCCCGGAACTCTTTTTCCTATATTCTCTCCATCCTTCTATCACTCGATCTCATCCCAGACTTCATCCATATAAAACCTGCTCACACCTTCTGTCTCTATCTCTCCTCCTGCTTCTAGCAGCTGGGGATATCTCTCCCAACCCAGGGCCCTTCCCCTCCTCTACTCACACTAAGGCAACCAGAAACCACACAAATCTCATCCCAATACCATGCCGTCTATCACCATCCACCAATATTCAGTGTGCACTCTGGAATGCCTGCTCCATCTGCAGCAATATAAAATCAACAGCCATACATGACCTCTTCATCGCAAATTCTTTCACACTTTTTGCACTCACTGAGACCTGGCTGTTTCCCTCTGATACTGATACTCGTACTTCCTTATGTTATGGTGGGCTACAACTCTCCCACACTCCTAGACCAAACAACTGTAAAGGAGGTTGCGTAGGCATCCTTCTCTGCCCTCAATGTACCTTTCAACCTATCCTCCTTGCCATGCCCTATCCTTTACTTCC
This sequence comes from Pelobates fuscus, assembly GCF_036172605.1. Lineage (NCBI taxonomy): Eukaryota > Metazoa > Chordata > Amphibia > Anura > Pelobatidae > Pelobates > Pelobates fuscus. The sequence goes on along the minus strand of NC_086321.1, from coordinate 141,661,927 downwards.
TTTAAAGTTCACACTGTCCGTCTATTTAAACCTACTCCTCTAAGAATTGCCATAATTTATTGCTCCCTTCCTAGGTTATTCATTGAACAATTTTCTTCCTGGCTACCCCATGTCCTCTCCTCTAGCACTCTTTCCCTCTTTCCCTCATTCATGGGGACTTTAATATCCCAATCAACAACCCTAACTGTCCTAATGCCTCTCGTCTGCTCTCTATAACCTCCTCTGTTATACTCACACAGTGGTCTCATTTATTAACTCATAGAGTTTTTTCACCCATCTAAAATCTCACCTGCCCTAACATTGCACCCTCCCTCTACAACTCCACTCTCTCCTCTAAACTAGACATCATGGCACCTACTACCCTTAAATGGACTAAGCGCCCTCTTAAAAGATGCAAGACTAGGGGAGAGTCTGATGGCGGTAGGCAGGCTATTCCATAGGAAGGGAGCCGCCCGCGAGAAGTCCTGCAAGCGCGAGTTGGCCATACGGGTGCGGACAATGGACAGGAGGTGGTCACGGGCAGAGCGGAGAGACCGAGAAGGGACATACCTATGGATCTGTGAGGAGATATAAGAGGGGCTAGAGTTGTTCAGTGCTTTATAGTGTCAGGATCGGGACAGGGATCCAACACGCAGAGTACGAACAGGAGAGGAGTACGTATACTGGACCTTAGAATGGCCGGACTAACGTAAGGAGAAAGCAAAGAATGGTCAGAGACAAGCCGAGGTCGAGGGAACGAGAGAACAGGTAAGCGAGAGACAAGCCGAGGTCAAAGGACACGAGAGGTAAACAGGAACGATAGTACAAGCCGAGTCGAAACCAAATAGAACAATAGACATAAGAGCACTGAGGAACCAGACAAGCTAGAACCACGACAGGGCAATGAACCATTACACACATCCCTCTTTTATACCCTGGTTCTTTAATTGATGACTCCGCCCTTGCCGAGCCCTGATTGGTTGTTCCGAACTAGATTGACAGGTCGGGATGTGATTGCCGTCATGACGTCGGCTCCTGAGCGTCGTGTCATAAAAGGAAGCGGGGCTCTCGCGGCCGGCGTGGGAATGACTATGAGAGCTGTGAGGATTGGATGAATCAGCCCCGCTGAGAGAACGGCCGTCGGGAAGTCTAACCTCCTCCGAGGTAGAGACTTCAGGTACCCTGACAGTACCCCCCCCCTCAGAAACGCCCACCGGGCGGAAGGAACCGGGGCGAGACGGAAAGCGAGCATGAAAAGCCCTGAGAAGGCGAGGAGCATGCACATCCTCCTGGACCACCCAAGACCTCTCCTCAGGACCATATCCTTTCCAGTCAACAAGATATTGCACCTTCCCCCGAGAAATCCGAGAATCGAGGATGGAATTGATCTCATACTCCTCCTGACCCTCAACCTGGACAGAACGAGGGGAAGGCACAGTGGAGGAAAATCTGTTACATACCAAAGGCTTCAATAAAGAAACATGAAAGGAGTTCGGGATGCGTAAAGCAGGCGGAAGAGCCAGACTATATGCAACAGGATTTATCCGAGACAGAACCCTGTAAGGACCTATGTAACGAGGAGCAAATTTCATGGAAGGAACTTTCAAGTGGATGTTTCTGGTACTCAACCATACCCTATCACCCGGAGAGAATACAGGAGCCACCCTTCTGCGTTTGTCAGCGTGTCGTTTGGACACCATGGAATTATGAATAAGGATTTGTCGAGTCTGATCCCACAACTTCCTCAGATTGGCAACATGAATATCAACCGACAGTATCCCCTGGGAGGGGGAGGCCGACGGAAGAACGGAAGGATGAAAGCCATAATTCATGAAAAAGGGGCTAGAACGAGTAGAATCGCAAACACAGTTGTTGTGCGCAAACTCCGCCCAAGGAATCAGACCGACCCAATCGTCCTGGTGTTCAGAAACAAAACAACGCAAGAACTGTTCAACCTTTTGGTTGGTGCGTTCGGCAGCCCCATTGGACTGGGGATGATAGGCAGAGGAAAAATTTAATTTGATACCAAGCTGGGAACAGAAGGATCTCCAAAACCGGGAAACAAATTGGGAACCTCTATCAGAAACGATTTCAGAAGGAATCCCATGTAAACGAAAAATCTCCCTCACGAAAATTTCAGCCAATTCGGGAGAAGAGGGCAATTTGAGCAGAGGTACAAAATGAGCCATTTTGGTAAACCTGTCAATTACTGTGAGGATAACCGTATGTTTTTTAGAAACCGGTAAATCAACGATGAAGTCCATAGCCAGACAAGACCATGGTTTCACAGGAATTTCTAGGGGGTGCAAAAGCCCACATGGAAGCGTATGAGGTTGTTTAGTCCTCATACAGACATCACATGCCCCGACGAATTCCTTAAGATCCTTACGTAATGAAGGCCACCAGAAATCTTTAGAAATCAGAGAACATGACTTGCGTATGCCAGGATGTCCGGCAAATTTACTGTTATGAAAACACTGCATAAGTTCCAGTTGGAGTTTAGGAGGAACGAAGTAACGGTCCCCCGGAATAGGTCCGGGTGCCAGATGTTGTAACTTCTTGATCTCATCCAGCAACGGAGAGTGAATCTTGATGCTAGTGCTGGCAATAATATTACACTTGGGAACTATAGAAGAAAAAACCATATCAGGCATAGTAGAAGGTTCATGTTGGCGGGACAATGCATCGGCCTTAGAATTCTTAGAACCAGGTCTATAAGTGAGAACATAGTTGAAATGAGTAAGGAACAAAGACCAACGAGCCTGCCTGGCAGATAATCGCTTGGCTTCCCCTATATATGACAAATTCTTGTGATCCGTCAAAATAGTAACCGGGTGTAAAGTCCCTTCCAACAAATGTCTCCACTCCTTTAAAGCCAAAATTACCGCTAACAGTTCACTGTCACCAATATCATACCTGCTCTCAGGCCCAGACAATTTCCTGGAAAAAAAACCACAAGGATGCAGTGGTTTATTCAAACTTAACCTTTGGGACAGAATAGCGCCTACACCTGTCTCTGAGGCGTCTACCTCGAGTAAGAAAGGCAAAGATGTGTCTGGATGAACTAATATCGGTGCTGAGGCAAACTGTTCCTTGAGAGTACTGAAAGCAACAAGCGCCTCCGGGGACCATGTCTTAGTATCAGCACCCTGTTTAGTCAAGTTGGTAATAGGAGCAATAATAGACGAGTACCCCTTAATGAAGCGCCTGTAGTAATTCGAGAATCCGATAAACCTCTGAATGGCCTTGAGTCCCTTGGGCAATGGCCAATCCAAGATAGATTGGAGTTTAACAGGGTCCATCTTAAACCCCTCACCAGAAATAACGTAACCAAGAAAGTTTACCTGAGATTGGTCGAAGCTTCACTTCTCCAACTTGCAATACAACCCATGCTGTAGGAGTTTGTGCAATAGCCTTCTGACTTGTTTGTGATGAATCTCAGGCTCTTTAGAGTGTATTAGTATATCATCCAAATAAACTATAACACATTCATGTTGAAATTCCCTAAGAACCTCATTAATCAAGTCCTGGAATACAGCAGGGGCATTGCAAAGCCCGAAGGCCATTACCGTGTACTCATAGTGGCCATACCGGGTATTGAAAGCCGTTTTCCATTCATCGCCCTGCTGAATTCTCACCAAGTTATAAGCTCCCCTCAGATCTAACTTGGTAAAAATCTTAGAGCCTTTAAGGCGATCAAATAGCTCAGTAATTAGGGGAATCGGATAAGCATTTCTGATAGTTATCTTATTCAAGCCCCGATAATCAATGCAAGGCCGTAGTGTGCCGTCTTTTTTATCTACAAAAAAGAAACCGGCTCCGGCTGGAGAAGAGGATCTCCTAATAAATCCTTTGTCAAGATTCTCCTGAATGTACTCCTCTAAGACTAAGTTCTCCTTAGTGGATAGAGGATATACATTGCCCCTCGGAGGCATAGTACCAGGTAGGAGATTAATCTTACAATCAAAGGACCGGTGTGGGGGTAAAGTATCAGCCTTCCTCTTATCAAAGACTGCCTTTAAATCCTGGTACTGGGAAGGTATCTGTAAATCTGTGGGCTTGTTAGAGTTACTAGGTGTGTCCACTACGCACAATGGTGAGACTTTCTGTACACAACCTTTCTGGCAACCCTGACCCCAAGAGACTATTTCACCTTGCTCCCAATCAATAGTAGGGTTATGCTTTTTAAGCCAGGGATACCCCAAAACTATAGGAACTGAAGGGGATGAGATAAGCATGAGAGAAATCTCCTCCTCGTGTAAAATACCAATGGTTAACTTAACTGGTATAGTTTCACGAGAAATCACAGGATCTGATAAAGGTCTACCATCTATGGCCTCAACGGCCAATGGAGTCTCCTTTAGCTGAGATGGGATAGAGTGGTTTTTGACAAAGGTTTGGTCAATAAAGCTTTCAGCTGCTCCGGAATCTATTAATGCCATAGCTTTAAGTACTCCCTTTTCCCAAGTTAAAGAAACCTGTAGTAGTAACCTATGATCCCTGTAATCATATGTAGAGGACAAAATAGAAACACCCAAGGCCTGTCCTCTGGAGAAACTTAGGTGCGAGCGTTTTCTGGACGGTTAGGGCAATTTAGGCGTAAGTGACCGCCTACTCCACAATACATACACCGACCCTCCCTTCTCCTATATTGTCTTTCATTCTCTGAAAGGCGAGTGTTACCAATTTGCATAGGTTCCGGGAGAGCTAGTATAGTAGATTCAGAATTCTGAAATGCGGGAGTTAGTCTTAAGGAAGGTCTATAACCATTATCACGAGTGTTCTGCCTCTGTCTCATGCGTTCATCTATACGAGAAATAAATGAAATTAATTCCTCTAAATTTTCAGGAAGATCCCTTGTGGCAACCTCGTCTAAGATCGCATCTGATAATCCGTTCAGAAATACGTCCATATAGGCTTGTTCATTCCACTTGACCTCTGCCGCCAAGGATCTGAACTCTAGCGCATAATCTACAAGGGTTAAACTATGCTGTCTAAGACGTAATAGTAATCTAGCTGCACTGGCCTTTCTCCCTGGGGGATCAAAAGTCCTCCTAAAGGTAGTAATAAACGCATTATAGTTATATACTACTGGATTATCATTTTCCCACAGAGGGTTAGCCCATCTAAGAGCTTTGTCAATGAGTAGCGAGATTATGAATCCAACCTTCGCCCTGTCAGTAGGGTAGGCGCGGGGTTGTAATTCAAAATGAATCCCTATCTGGTTTAGGAAACCTCGACAGGTATCCGGAGCACCGCCATACCGTAAAGGGGAAGTAACACGGGAAGAAGTTCCCACTGTGGCTACCTCTAGGCCTGTGTTAGCAAGAGAGATAGATGGAGTACGCACCTCCTCTGCTTGATTACTCGGATGGGACAGTAATGCTTGCAGCGCTAGGGCCATTTGGTCCATTCTATGGTCCATGGCTTCAAACCTCGAGTCAGGCGGACCAAGCTGAGCGTTTGTACCTGCAGGATCCATGGCCCTGTCGTAATGTCAGGATCGGGACAGGGATCCAACACGCAGAGTACGAACAGGAGAGGAGTACGTATACCGGACCTTAGAATGGCCGGACTAACGTAAGGAGAAAGCAAAGAATGGTCAGAGACAAGCCGAGGTCGAGGGAACGAGAGAACAGGTAAGCGAGAGACAAGCCGAGGTCAAAGGACACGAGAGGTAAACAGGAACGATAGTACAAGCCGAGTCGAAACCAAATAGAACAATAGACATAAGAGCACTGAGGAACCAGACAAGCTAGAACCACGACAGGGCAATGAACCATTACACACATCCCTCTTTTATACCCTGGTTCTTTAATTGATGACTCCGCCCTTGCCGAGCCCTGATTGGTTGTTCCGAACTAGATTGACAGGTCGGGATGTGATTGCCGTCATGACGTCGGCTCCTGAGCGTCGTGTCATAAAAGGAAGCGGGGCTCTCGCGGCCGGCGTGGGAATGACTATGAGAGCTGTGAGGATTGGATGAATCAGCCCCGCTGAGAGAACGGCCGTCGGGAAGTCTAACCTCCTCCGAGGTAGAGACTTCAGGTACCCTGACATATAGGTGTGAGTTAGTACTTGAATTGACTCCTATAGCATACAGGAAGCCAAAGTAAGGACTGGCAGAGGGGTGAGGTGTGAGAGAAACGACTAGAGAGGAAAATCAGTCTAGCAGCAGCGTTCATTACGGACTGTAGGGGTGCAGTACGGCTTTTGGGAAGACCAATCAGGAGAGGGTTACAATAATCCATGCAGGAAATTACTAGAGCATGGACAAGCTCCTTGGTAGTATCTGGTGCAAGAAAGGGGCGGATGCGGGCTATGTTTTTAAGATGGAATCTACAGGATTAGTCCACCCATTGTACAGCGCTATGGAACTTGTTGGTGCTTTAAAAATAATAATAATAATAATAATAATAATATAATATATGGATCAGGAAGCCAAAATTAAAACGGTAACAGTGCAAAATAATTTCAAAATAAATTAAATGTAAAAAGGATTAATTTTACAGTTAACAAACTAAGTAGAAAAAAAATACTAAAAAATACTAGTAGTAAAAAAATAAGTAGTAAAGTTTTGTTTTGTTGTTTGTTCATTTTCTGCATTGTATTGCACTGTAATGCATTATCACTGCTCTTATTTTCTTATTTGTTATAGCCTGTTATTTACTATAAATTATTGTATTAAATTGACATGTAAGTTTTATGTATTTTCTAACCACATATTTGACCATATTATAAAAAAAATATTTAATAATGTTTTAACGCATTGTTTAATTATTGAACATTAATTAGCAGATTAGAATTTGCAATACATTTGTTATGTATTTGCACCATTTTTAGGGAAAAATATAGTTACTAATGTTTCTCAGGTGTAGCTGTGTTTTTACTCAAATAAAGCTAAGAATTTATTAGAATTGTCAAAGCATAAACAGAACTCTATGGGCAGGTCATATTGTTGTAGCTTGTAAGGATATATGATGCTGCCTCTCACAACTCTTGGCTTACACAGGAAATTTCTGCCAGAATTGAAATAATTAAGGAAGGAATCTTAAAATCTAGAAATTAAAAGGGATACACTGGACTACAAGTACAATCGTATATACAGATGGAACAAACGAAAAGGCCACCCAAGCCCAGAATTATACCATACTCACAGTCTGAACGGGAATCTCTGTCAACATGGTCAGAAATGGATGCTTCTACCACCAGCTGAATAGAGCTTCCTTTCTGAGGAGCTCTTTCAAATCAGATGTAAGAGGAATGGAGCAATATCCGAAATGGACACATTGCAGACATGGAGCAAAATGGCAAAGAAAATTGTAAAAGGCAATGGCTACCTAACCTTTCAAGTGTGACATTAACTAATTTACAGATTAATGGTTTAAGCAAAGGTTTGCATTTAGTTTCATTTTTTAATGGAGGTAATGTCTTGCAGAAATGTATTTGTCAACATTAACCTATGTGTTTTCTTTTCAGGCCAAACATACCATGAGATGTGAGATGAGTCCCAGATGATGAGCAAGCAGTATAATGTAGACACTACGGTGTGTAGGAGGAAGAGATAATTTTTTACTATTATCACAAACAACTATATACAAACACTTTAACATTTGGTATGTAGTAAGATTGAACAACTTCTGGCAATTAGAAAATAATTATTCAATCATTATTAATCAGGCTGATAAGGGTGGTTTAATAGGGGTACAGTTTAAAAACACTTTCACAAGGAGCTAAAAAACAGTTTCTAGATGGGAATCAGGGATGTATTTACCACAACGCAAACAAGGCATTTGCCTAGGGCGGCACTTTCAGGGGGGGGGCACCAAAAAATGCCACCCCAAGCACCCAGACATATGCCTTGTTTGCCTCATGTTATGGGGCTGTCCACCTTACTGTGAGTGAGTGAGTGAGTGTAGCTGTCAGTGTGTATCTGTGAGTGAGAATGGGTGTGCCTGTGAGTGTGTGTATGTAATTTTATGTGTATCTGAGAGTGTGTGCATGTCAGTGAGTGGCTGTGTCAGTGTGTGTCTGTCAGTGAAAGTGTGTGTTGGTTAAACAGTGTGTGCCAATGACTGTCTGTCAGTGAGTGTACATCAGTGCATGTATCAATGAGGGCATGTGTCTGTCAGTCAAAAAAAATGGCCTTGATACAAATTGGGGGGGCAAATTTAGATTTTGGGGGTGTCCGAATTTAGTCGTGCCTAGGGCAGCACAAATCCAAAATACACCACTGATGGGAATAATTATCTCTATTAACTGTGGTTAATCATGCTCTGGCCAACAGTACAAGTGCTTAAATTCAACAAACTTTTCTGATCAACAAACTTCCTGTCACATCGGTAGTTAACACACTTTCAAAACTACACAAGTACTCCAATTTTCCTTGCTGGTAGTAACATAAGCACTGGGTTTTTATATGGACCAATTTTTGAAAGCCCTTGGTCTGCTCTTGTAATTCCTTTGTAAAAGACACCAAGAACTTTCTGCTAAAAATTAAAGAATTGACAATTCTACTGGATGATATTTTGGTCACACTAGATGTGGCTGATCTTTGTACTTTTATTCCCCACCTTATTGGTCTATTAGTTATCAAAAGAAAACTTTCTTGGTGTGTAACAATGATCAGCTATGCAACGTGTGGCCATTCTGCTGGAGATTGTGGCTTAGGTACATTGTTGATTGTTTTATGATCCAGAGGAGCCCCATATCTGAACTGCTGTTGTAAATTGAATTTCTAAATTTGTGTCATTCCAACATCAAGTTTGCTGACAAAGTGGACTCTTTCAGTGTAGGTTTCATGAGTTTATGGTCTTGAAGCATGGTGACCAATTATCCACAGTTCACAAAACCCACAAATGCTAATACTTAGATGCTAACAGTTACCACCAGTTCTTTAGGGTTTACAGAATTGTGGGTGGGGGGGGGGGGGGGGACATGTGGGGGACAGTTGAGTCCAAAATTTAGAGCTCTATATCCCCAGATCATGTTTCTCTCTTTGTAGGGCTGGTTTTACAGAAGCCCTTTATGGGGTAGTTGGAAGATCAAGTATCTCCTTCACCAGCCCATTTCCCCCACCAAGCCCGGTATATAGCTCCCTGCCCCAAAGTAAGCAGAGAGAGGGGAATTATATATATATATATATATATATATATATATATATATATATACATATATATATATATATTATTTAAAAAAATAAATATATATATATATATATATATATATATATATACACATATATATATATATATATATATATTTTATTTTTTATTTTAAATAATAATAAACAAACATACACACACTGCATCACCAGAAAAACTATACTAAATCCCATACACACGTCTAGTAGACTATACACACACTGTGTTCAATATCCACAGACACTACCCATTACAGAAATACACTGTATCCCATAAACATAGACAAAATTCACCCCACATGCACTGTATTTCCTATACACACACTCTCTGTGAAATGTATAACTCCAGATTTATTATTTGGACAGTCCTTTTTTACCACGTTTTTCCCATTTATCGATATTGGGTGATGATCAGCGTGGCATCTTAGTGTATTTTATAGTCCATTGTAGTGACTCTTTATGTTATAAGATTAACATCATGTAGTTGCATGAAGATTTAATATACCACTGGGATGCTTATTGGCTTTCTAAGTATTTGAACATACCTTTAGTAGTTCTTTATACTCCTCATTTTTTCCCATTTCTGCATATGCAAGTTAAAGCACATCTCAGGGTAAATATAACAAATCCTCAACCCACTGAACTATTAAAAACACAACAGACAACTTATTAAATACACAAGGTTGTGAAAAAAATATTTCCACATTTGTGATCTTTTCTGCTCTTGAAAGTAACCTTGAAACTGTAACCGCCAAAACAGCAGGGAGACAAGTATATGTGCACCAAGTATGGAGATATTTATAGTATGCTTACTAACGTGACTCATTACTATCCTTGTTAATGCTGCCCTGTTCTGAAAGGTCATTCCACATTGCAGTACCCTTGGTCTAGTGGGAAAGAGCAAATGATCTGTATTTTAAGCAGCGTTATCTTTCCATTATTTCATCATGAACAGTTTAAGTCACTTCATATATGGAAAACAGATCCTGAGATTACTTGCACCTTTCCACAAAGGTAATTTTTATTGTGAGTGCTCATCATATACCAATTTATAAATTGGACATTTTCAGTTAGTTACCAAGAGCATTAGGATTTTATGTTTTATCCTAGCTCCATCATTGGAAAAAAAATGTTTCAGGTCAGTTGCTCTGCTACCTGATTTGCCCTTTTTTCATTTAAAACCCTTTGTTGTTTGCTCAGTGAAAGTTTAATTAATCAACATCTTCCAACTCCCAGTATTAACTTCTTTCATTACTTAGCAAAGCAAAATAAGTCATTCTTTAAACCCTTAAGGACCAAACTTCTGGAATAAAAGGGAATCATGACATGTCATACATGTCATGTGTCCTTAAGGGGTTAAAAAAATATATATATATATATATATATATATATATATATATATATATATATATTATATTATATGCCTTTCATCCACACTCACTGTAATGACACCTAAATCATATTAAATAATATACCATGCATGACCAAAAATGTATAAAATAACAGGAACCTGGATTATGATTTTTTCTTTTTTTATTATTCTTTATTTTTCGTTGTGCATGTTATACATAGCAATGACATACGCCACAACAGCGTGTCTGAGAATGTATTTAAATTGAACAGTGGCATGTGGATTTGCACAGTTTTGTATAACTATAACAGTCATCAGCTTAACTAAACAGTGAAGTCATTAGAATAAAGTGAAAAGGTCAATGCTTAACAGTGCTAGGCTATTTATGCTAGTTATGCTAGTTATGCTAACATGGTTGTGCACATTTTTAAGATAGTTATAAAGAAGTTGATCATGGTGGTATTATGCAGCTTGCTTATGCCAGGTATGTCTAAGTAGTTGTGTCATCAGGGTGAGTTAGATAATCTACGTTTAACGATGCTTAATTAACTAAGCTAGTGTACAATTTGTGTAGGCATTACAAACCGGCTTATTGAGTCATGTAGGAAAGTATCAGCATGCAGTGTAAGCTTCAATTAACTACATTAGCTGACGTTTAAATGTGATGCAGTCATATGCTTAAGAAGTGTGTTCTAGTTAACTCTCTGAGCCAAGGCTAGCAGGCAACTTAAATGTCCCAGGGTACTCCCTCTCAGATCAGGTCCATGAAGCAGGGAGATTAGAGTGATGAAATGATAAAGCAAAATTGAGATCTGGGTCATCCTTATGTGCTGAGTTTTTGAGAGGGGCACATACATTTGAGAGGAAGTCCCGGCACCCCTGGCTCCTGGTGTGTGATCAGCCGACTCCCGTCACAGGTATTCTGATGTTGAGCAACTTAGTGGGGTGTTGCAAGCCTCCAGGCAACAATCTTGTCATGTGGTGCCGGACAGTCACCTGGATGTTGAATACCAGGGGAACTGAAGACCCTCGGGGAGGTGGTGCAGATGCATGTCTCACGCGTGACTGGCTTTGCTTGTGCTGCTGCTTATGCCGGGTTGATGCTTGGGGCTTGGTCCGCCTTCTCCGTGGGATCCTCTTCCCTGCTGGGGCCACGGGCTTCACCTCTCCCTCTCCTCTGCTGGGTATAGCTCTCCTGGGTTGGACCGTGTTCACCCCCGATGATCCCGGGTGGGCGGGGGGGGGTAACGGAATGCCTGCCCCGCTATTGCAGTCGCTGGGTAGTCCCGGAGTGGGAGAGCGGCCGCCTCCTCCGCCCGGTGCACACAAGGCCGCATGCTGTCGCAAGTGTGGCTGCTCAGCTTTCACCGGGTCACCGACCTCTACTACCGGGCCCAGCATTGTCGGGCGTAGGGTGTGAGCTCCAGGTGGTCCAGAGATCAGGCTGGATGGGCCGTGTTTCGCCTTCAATGCTAGGATTGTGGAGGAGCTCCTGTAAAACACGCCTGTCCTCCATGACAGTTAGGCCCCGCCCCGGATTATTACATTTTTTACCTACCTGTAACTAAAAAGTTAATCTTTAATAGTTTTTGTATACTAATATTACTTGACCAATTTAATGGTTTCTAAAAGCAGAACATAGTAAAAGAAAACAGGACTCAGGAACACTACATTTGTTCTGTGCACAAAATCATTTTGTGTGATGGGGTCAATGTACTAATTTAAAACTCAAATCCAATATATACACAAAAGTAAGCAATAAAATACAGTAAATTTGTATACAGTTTCAAAATAGAATTTTACCACTAAGCATTAAACATGCATCAGGGCTAGTGCAATTATTTTGACTGCTCTGTTAAAAATAAAGTTTGTGGCCCTTACATCTTCCTTCTGTCCAACATATTCCTTTTCTTTCTGCTTCCCATCTCTCTATCCCATGTACCACAAAAAGCTGTGAAAGATAGCAAAATGGGTAAGATACTCTTGATATTTGTAAAACTGTATTATCTCATGCTTCATCGAAAAATCCTTAAATACTCACTGGATTACTATGTTTTATAAACTTAAATATAAAGATAGAAATATTGGTTAAGGAATGAATTCAGGAAATGTTTGTATATATGTGTTTCCTAATACATGCCTACATGCACATACTCTCATTCTCTTATATAGACATTCAGACACTTACACACCTTGCTTATGCTTTTAACTAATCAGCCAAAACATTAAAACCATTTGTCTAACATTGTGTAGGTTACCCTTGTGCTGCCAAAACAGCTCTTATGAATCAAGGCATGGACTCCACAAGACATCTTGGTGTGGTATCTGGCACCAAAATATTAGCATCATATCCTTTAGTTTCTGCATGGATTGGATTTGTTGTTCCAGCACGTCCTACAGATGCTCAATTAGAGTGATATCCTCACAAGTCTTGATGTTTTAAAGACCCAGTCTTCTAGTCATTTCTATTTGGCACTAGTCAATGTCATTTTTGCTTGCCCGTTTTTTCTGCTTCCAACACATGAAATTCAAGAACTGACTATTCACTTGCTACCTAATGCATCACAACCATGGATAGGTGCCATTGTAACAATATATTCAATGTTATTCACTTCACCTGTCAGTTGGTTTAATGTTGTGGCTGATCGGTGTATGTTCACAGTTTCCTATAAATATTCACATTTTGCCACACTGATAATTCCACACGATTCTGTACACATTGATGCAATCCCAAACATACACTCATATATACATAGACACACAAAAAATGATTTGTGTAGGGAAGGAAGCACTGAAATCCTGCTGGGAGCTGTTGGAGAAGAGCAATGAAAGCAAAATCTTGTACAACGTGGTTATAAGGAAGGAGATGAAGTTGATGGTCAAAATTTTGAAAATCTGTGGATTTACAGTAAATCATTTGTCACTTTGGTCTAAGCTGTACAGAGTGCAACAAAGTGACCAGACTAAAGGGAGTCAAGTAGAGTTATATTCAAGATATTCAAGATAGCTGGACAGTCTTTTGATGATCCTAGAGACAAATAGTAGAAAGAGTGTAGTTGTGTATGGAGTGGCCTTTTATTGTGGCCAGCCTAAGGCACACCTGTACAATAATCATGCTGTCTAATCAGCATCTTGATATGCCACACCTGTGAAGTGGATGGATTATCTCGGCAAAGGAGAAGTGCTCACTAACACAGCTTTGTGATTTAGACAGCTTTGTGAACAATATTTGAGAGAAATAGGCCTTTTTTGTACATAGAAAAGGTCTTACATCTTTGAGTTCAGCTCATGAAAAATGGTGGCAAAAAGAAAAGTGTTACATTTATAATTTTGTTCAGTGTAGTTGTGTTTGTCCATTTCTTATGCTTTTTATGCTTTTAGTTGCTTTTAATATTTTCTAACTTCTTCTGTTCCTGACACATAAAAAGATACAGAATAAGAAAACATTGGATACTACTCCTTGGAGAATCCACTTAACATCATATCCCTGGTGGGAATTATACCACCCAGGCCCTACCATCTGAGCAGGATCTACTGCTCCTCCATATATCTTATAACCATCAATATATTGATTACAGTGAGCACTATTGTTTGCCATTTTTATCTTTTATATATCAAACTACACATTGAGGGACGAGCCCCCACACCTACATATCCATCAGTGGGGATTGTACCCCTGCATGCTGCTAAACTCAGAGCTGGTCTTAGAGCTCTCTCAAATGTTAGTGATGTACCATATACATTATTGTTGTATGTACTGCACCTAGTTCCATACTCTCTGGTTATTTTCTGCTTTAATTTCATATACTCCCACCATTTGAAGTCTGGACGGTTACCAGTTAATTACAAACTCCAGCAATTGTGTACTAATTGGACTTTATATTGGTGCAACCTATATTTTGTATATATTGTTTTCTCTATATCTTTCAGATCATATGCTGCCTGCTATCATATGTTTATACTAAGTTGACACTATAGCACTTATCCTATCTGTATATTTATTAAACCCTTAAGGAATGAGACACAGAGAGTCAGAACTATTAAATAAAATCAATAAAATTAATAAAATCAATTTTAAAAATATGGTGCTGCCTTTTTAAATGCAGTGCATCATGGGGCTTCTGGGGGTTTCCCTGGCCTGCCTCATTTTTCTCCTTTCAATTTTTACGTGGAAGGAATTTTTCACCTCAGGTGGTGGCCCACACCGAGGTCAGGTACTTTTAATTTTACATAGTATCTCAGTTATGGAAACTGATAACTAAGGTGTTGGTCTCTATTTTCAAGCATACTCTCTCCTATTGTTTTATCATTTTTGTTTGCGTGATTTCATGTTTTTAGTGTCCCATAAATCAAGTCTTTTGATTTGATTTGATACTATCCAATACACCACAGCCCCACACACCAGGTTGCAACAGGCTGCTTCATTTTTTGTTACTGTTGCAACATTCCTGGCCTGAGGTGCTTTGGTAAGTGCTTTATCACTTTGATGATATGATATACTAGCTGTGATTGCTAATTAACTTTTTATATTTGCTTATTTAATATTCTTATTAATGATTTTTGGATATGAGATTGGCTTTATCACTAGCAATTCAGTGGTAACTATGTGAGGAGCAAAAGGTTTAGCGAAATTCCGTGATTTGTGATTTTGATTTTATTAATGAACTGTTTTCTTGATAGACAAGGCCTTTTTTTAATTCTATATATTAACATTGTTGTCCAAACTTATTTATATGCCCATCAATTTAGTGCTTCAAATCCTGACTCTTTTTGTGAAAAGCAGCAATTGGCCCCATCGATGTGCCAGAATTTAAAAAATTTTAGGCATTGAATGCTAATGGGCATCATAAAGAAGCCCTTCATCTGCTCCTAGTGGAGCAGTAGCCTCATCTGCTCTACCCCCCTTTACTCCCAGTGTATGTTGAGGAAGAGGTATGGAATTATTTTGCATTTCGTGCACTTCAGCAACAACAGCCTGTGCCCCCCTGTGGAGCATCCCCAGTTTGACAGGCTGTATAAAATCCACCCCCTGATTACCCACTTCACTGCCAGGTTTGCAAAGGCTTATACACCTAGAAGGAATATATGGGTGGATGAATCCCTGATGAAATATAAGGGAAGCCTGGAATATTCCTTTCAAGCACTTCAGGTATGGTGTAAAGGTGCAAGCGCTGTGAAAGCGAGACTGGGTATACTCAGGCCTTCCGGGTGTAAGAGGGAAAGGATGAACCTTGAACTTCCAGGTTGCCCAGAACATATTGGAACCAGTGGCAAGATTGTCTGGAACCTGATTTTCCCCTGATGAACAAAGGGTACTGCTTGTATATAGACAATTTTTATACAAGTGTCCCTTTGTTTAAGCTACTGTATTGCTTTGATACAGTAGCTTGCGGTACATTCAGAAACAAACGCGCATATTTCCCAGGCCCACTTACTCTGTGCCAAGAGGAGCTGTTGGCAGTTAAGTACTGTCAGGATCGGGACAGGGATCCAACACGCAGAATACAAACAGGAGATAGGTACGTATACCGGACCTTAGAATGGGCGGACTAACGTAAGGAGAAAGCAAAGAATGGTCAGAGACAAGCCGAGGTCGAGGGAACGAGAGAACAGGTAAGCGAGAGACGAGCCGAGGTCAAAGGACACGAGAGATAAGCAGGAACGAAAGTACAAGCCGAGTCAGAACCAAAGAGACAATAGTAATAAGAGCACTGAGTGACCAGACAAGCTAGAACCACGACAGGGCAATGAACCATTACACACATCCCTATTTTATACCTAGCTCTTTGATTGATGACTCTGCCCCTGCCGAGCCCTGATTCGTTGTTCGGAACTAGATTGACAGGTCGGGACGTGATTGCCGTCATGACGTCGGCTCCTGAGAGCCGCGTCATAAAAGGAAGCGGGACTATTGCGGCCGGCGTGTAAACGGTTATGAGAGCTGTGAGGATTGGGTGAATCAGTCCCCCTGAGAGGACGGCCGCCAGAAAGTCCAACCTCCTCCGAGGTAAAGACTTCAGGTAACCTGACAGTACCCCCCCTCTCAGAAACGCCCACCGGGCGGAAGGAACCGGGGCGAGACGGAAAACGAGCATGAAATGCCCTGAGGAGACGAGGGGCATGCACATCTTCCCGGACCACCCAAGACCTTTCCTCAGGACCATAACCTTTCCAGTCAACAAGATATTGCACCCTCCCCCGAGAAACCCGAGAATCGAGAATGGACTTGACTTCATACTCCTCCTGACCCTCAACGTGGACAGAACGAGGGGACGACACAGCGGAGGAAAATCTGTTACAAACCAAAGGAAACATGAAAGGAATTCGGGATGCGCAGGGCAGGCGGAAGAGCCAGACGATACGCAACCGGGTTAATACGAGACAGAACCCTGTAAGGACCTATGTAACGAGGAGCAAATTTCATGGAGGGAACCTTCAAGTGGATGTTTCTGGAACTCAGCCATACCCTATCACCTGGGGAAAAAAACGGAGCCACCCGTCTGCGTTTGTCAGCGTGTCGTTTGGACACCGTGGAATTATGAAGAAGAATACGTCGAGTCTGATCCCACAACTTCCTCAGATTGGCAACATGAACATCAACCGACGGTATCCCTTGGGAAGGGGAAACCGACGGAAGAACGGAAGGATGAAAGCCATAATTCATGAAGAAGGGGCTAGAACGAGTAGAATCGCAAACGAGATTGTTGTGCGCAAACTCCGCCCAAGGAATCAGACCGACCCAATCGTCCTGGTATTCAGAAACAAAACAACGCAAAAATTGTTCAACCTTTTGGTTGGTGCGTTCGGCAGCTCCGTTGGACTGGGGATGATAGGCAGAAGAAAAATTCAATTTGATGGGGGATGATAGGCAGAAGAAAAATTCAATTTGATGCCCAATTGAGAACAGAAGGACCTCCAAAACCGGGAAACAAATTGGGACCCTCTATCAGAAACAATTTCAGAAGGAATACCATGTAAACGAAAAATCTCCCTCGCGAAAATCTCAGCCAATTCGGGAGAAGAGGGCAATTTAGGCAGGGGAACAAAATGAGCCATTTTAGTAAACCTGTCAATCACCGTGAGGATAACAGTATGTTTTTTAGAAACAGGCAAATCGACAATGAAGTCCATAGCCAAACAAGACCATGGTTTCTCGGGAATTTCTAGGGGGTGCAAAAGCCCACATGGAAGCGTATGAGGTTGTTTAGTCCTCATACAGACCTCACATGCCCCGACGAAGTCCTTAACATCCTTACGTAACGAAGGCCACCAGAAATCTTTAGAAATCAGAGAACACGACTTGCGTATGCCAGGGTGTCCAGTAAATTTACTGTTATGAAAACACTGCAACAGTTCCAGTTGGAGTTCAGGAGGAACGAAGTACCGATCCCCAGGAACAAGTCTGGGAGCCAGATGCTGTACTTTCTTGATCTCAGCAAGCAACGGGGAGTGAATCTTGATGCTTGTGTTGGCAACAATATTACACTTGGGAACTACAGAAGAAAAAACCATATCAGACCAAGTAGAAGGTTCATGTTGGCGGGACAATGCATCAGCCTTAGAGTTCTTAGAACCAGGTCTATAAGTGAGCACGTAGTTGAAATGAGTAAGGAACAAAGACCAACGAGCCTGCCTGGCGGACAAGCGCTTGGCTTCCCCTATATAGGACAAATTCTTGTGATCCGTCAAAATAGTAACCGGGTGTAAAGTCCCTTCCAACAAATGTCTCCATTCATTTAAAGCCATAATGACCGCTAATAGTTCCCAGTCACCAATATCATATCTGCTTTCAGGCCCAGACAATTTCTTGGAAAAAAAACCACATGGGTGTAGCGGTTTATTCAAACCTAGCCTTTGGGACAAGATAGCGCCTATACCCGTCTCTGAGGCGTCTACCTCAAGTAAAAAAGACAAGGAGGTGTCAGGATGAACTAATATTGGTGCTGAGGCAAACTGTTCCTTGAGTGTACTGAAAGCAACAAGCGCCTCAGAAGACCAGGTCTTGGTATCAGCACCCTGTCTAGTCATATTGGTAATAGGAGCAATAATAGAAGAGTACCCCTTAATGAAGCGCCTATAATAATTGGAGAATCCGATAAACCTCTGAATGGCCTTGAGTCCCTTGGGCAATGGCCAATCCAAAATTGATTGGAGTTTAACCGGGTCCATCCTAAACCCGTCTCCAGAAATAACGTAACCAAGAAAGTTTATCTGAGATTGGTCAAAGCTACACTTCTCCAATTTGCAGTACAACCCATGTTGTAGAAGCTTACGCAATACACTTCTGACTTGTTTGTGGTGAGTCTCAGGCTCTCTAGAGTATATTAGTATATCATCCAAATAGACTATAACACATTCATGTTGAAATTCCCTAAGAACCTCATTAATTAGGTCCTGGAATACAGCAGGAGCATTGCAAAGGCCGAAGGGCATTACCGTATACTCATAGTGACCATAGCGGGTATTGAAAGCCGTTTTCCATTCGTCACCCTGCTGGATTCTCACTAAGTTATAAGCTCCCCTCAGATCTAACTTGGTAAAAATCTTGGAGCCTTTCAGGCGATCAAATAGCTCAGTAATCAAGGGAATAGGATAAGCATTTCTGATTGTTATCTTATTCAAGCCCCGATAATCAATGCAAGGCGTAGAGTGCCGTCTTTCTTATCTACAAAAAAGAAACCGGCCCCGGCTGGAGAAGAGGATCTCCTAATAAATCCCTTGTCTAGGTTCTCCCGTATGTATTCCTCTAAGACTAAGTTCTCCTCGGAGGCATAGTACCAGGCAGGAGTCTAATCTTACAGTCAAAGGACCTGTGTGGGGGTAAAGTATCAGCCCTCTTTTTATCAAAGACTGCCTTTAAATCCAGGTACTGAGATGGTATCCGTAAATCTGTGGGCTGGTTAGAGTTACTTGGTGTGTCAACTACGCAAACCGGTGAGATTTTCTGTAAACAACCTCTCTGGCAACCCTGACCCCAGGAGACTATCTCACCTTGTTCCCAATCAATAATAGGGTTATGCTTCTTAAGCCAGGGGTACCCCAAGACTATTGGAACTGAAGGAGATGAGATAAGCATGAGAGATATACCCTCCTCGTGTAAAATACCAATGGTCAACTTAACTGGTATAGTCTCACGAAAAATAACAGGATCTGATAATGGTCTACCATCTATGGCCTCAACGGCCAAGGGTGTATCCCTTAGCTGAGATGGGATAGAGTGGTTCGTGACAAAGGCTTGGTCAATAAAGCTTTCAGCTGCTCCGGAATCTATTAATGCCATAGCATTAAGTACTCCCTTTTCCCAAGTTAAAGAAGCAGGTAACAGAAGCCTATGATCCTTGTAATCATATGTAGAGGACAAAATAGAAACACCCAAGGCCTGTCCTCTTGAGAAACTTAGGTGCGAGCGTTTCCCGGACGGTTAGGGCAATTTAGGCGTAGGTGACCTCTTACTCTACAATACATACACAGACCCTCCCTTCTCCTGTATTGTCTTTCACTTTCTGAGAGACGAGTGTTACCTATTTGTATAGGTTCTGGGAGAGCTAGAGTTGTAGATTCAGAATTCTGAAATGCGGGAGCTAGTCTTAAGGAAGGTCTATGAATTCTATCTCGAGTGTTCTGCCTCTGTCTCATGCGTTCATCTATTCAAGAAATAAATGAAATTACTTCTTCCAAATTTTCAGGAAGATCTCTTGTGGCAACCTCGTCTAAGATCTCATCTGATAATCCGTTCAGAAATACGTCCATATAGGCTTGTTCATTCCACTTGACCTCTGCCGCTGAGGTAGAGACTTCAGGTACCCTGACAAGTACAGAGACAAGAAGGATGTGTACCTTCTTACCACCATCCACACTAAGAGGACTGTGGAGGTCTCTGTACATGGCAGAGCTAAGAGCACAAGGACGCCAGTGTGCATCAAGGCCTATAACCGGCATATGGGTGAGGTTGATCTGGCAAATCAGCTGCTGCAGTCCTACCTAATTATATGGAGACACAGGCCTAGTACAAAAAGGTTGCAATTTACTTAATACAGATTGCAACCCACAACGTTTTTTTGTTGTTCAAAAAAGCAAACCCCAGAATGAAACTGACTTTTTTACAGTTTCAGCTCCAGATCATTTTATGGATTTTGTACCAAGATGCAGATCCCCAGGCAATGATGGAAGAGAGCAGAGTTGGGGCTACCAACTTTATTTTTAAAATCCCCCCTACTGCGACAACGTAGAATCCTCAAAAAAAAGATGCAGAGTTTGTTTCAAGATGTGGCAGAGAAAGGACACCGTCTTTTACTGTCCTGATTGCCCTCGACAGCCTGGACTCTTAATTGGGGACTGCTTTAAGCGATATCACACACTGGACTGCTTTGAAATTTTTTTTTACATTTGCCGTTCAGTTTTTTTGTTTTTTTTGTTACGTTTACTGTTCTTGAGTTTATTTTTATTTTTCCTTTTACTGCACCAGACTACTTTTATGATCAAGTTCAACCACGCTGTGTAAAATGACACAGAGCAATCTGATTGGCTGGATTTCAAGCTAACCAATCAGAGTGCTGTGACAGGTAAATGTAGAGACTTACCTGTCAGTCTCTTCATTAACCTGTCAGAGCACTCTGATTGGATGGCTTAAACCAACCAACCAGAGTGCTCTGAGCCTAATTGCAGGGTGGGGCAAGGCTTTATAAGTCTTCCCCTGCCCTGCAGAGCTCAGTCTGTGCAGAGCCCTCCATGGGTGAAGATGGATTTTTTTTTTGCGCTCTGTTTTTTTTGTCTTTTTTCTAATTGCGACGGTCATTATGGATTTTTATTTGCCCATTTTTGGGGCTGAAGAAAGAAGATTTTAGAAAAAAGAAGACATCAAATGGTAAATTTTATTTTCATTTTTACAGGTACTTAGTTAATGGTCCCCCTTCATTATTTTTAGGGTGAGGGGGGTAGGTAGGGGTTATTTTTTTTCGGGAGGGGTGTGACTAGGGGTTTGGGGACCACTAGTCACCTGGGCTGGGGGGTTAAATTATTATTTAGGGCCCCTACCAACTGCTCAGGGCTGGGGCCAGGAGGAGGACATTAGGTCCCCCCCTTATTGGTATTTACGGCCCCCACCCACCGCTCAGGGGTGGGGGCCAGGGGAGCACGTTAGGAGCCCCCTTATTCTTATTTAGGGTCCCCACCCACCGCTCAGGGGTGGGGGCCAGCGGGGAGGACACCTTATTGGTATTTAGGTCCCCACCCACCGCTCAGGGGTTGGGACCGGGGGGGAGGTCCCCCCCCTTATTCTAATTTAGGGCCCCCACCCACCACTCAGGGGTGGGGGCCAGGGGGGAGAACATTAGGTCCCCCCTGCTTCTTGCTAATTAGGGACCCACCCATCGCTCAGCGGTGGGGGCCAGGGGGGAGGACATTAAGTCCCACCACCTTAGTCTAATTTAGGGCCCCCACCCACAGCTCAGGGGTGGAGGCCAGAGGGGAGGACGTTAGGTCCCCCTTATTGGTATTTAGGGCCCCCATCTGCTGCTCAGGGGTGGGGGCCAGGAGGAGGACAATAGGTCCCCCCGATTATTTTACTTTAGGGCCCCCACCCCACCGCTCAGGGGTTGGGGCTGGGGGGGCAATAGGTGCCCCCTTTAGTTTAAAAGCCCCCACTCGCATGGCACAGGTAGGGTCTTGGGAGGGGGGACACTTTTTTTTAACAGTGAGCAGCCACTGGCTGCTCACTGTTTAATAGGCATGCCGCTACTTGCAGTATAGCGAGTAGGGGCATAATTTACTAATACTAAGTAGTTTTTACTTAGTATTAGTAATTTTGTCTGAAAGACCAATTTAGGTCTTTCAGCCTTTTGGTAGATAACTCCCTAATACCGTGGGAATTAGGGAGTTATCTACTAAGCGGCTGCAAGAGAAGTCCCGAAGTCCCAACATTCCAAAATGCTGAAGTTCTGAAATGCCGAAGTGCCGAAGTTCCGAAGTGCTGAAGTCCCGAAGTGCCGAATCCTGAATTTCCGAAGTCCCGAATTTCGGAATGCCGAACCGAAAATTTTCCCCATGCACATGCTTACCTCATAGGATCTTTGTATTCGTAAATGGGCATTATGGTTATAATGTTCAAGATTTATCTTAACATAACTGAAATGGTTAATTGTGTATTGTCTGTGTACCAAGAATGTTCATATGTAGATAACACTCTTTTTTTTTTTTTTTTTTTTATTCTTTATTTTAGTGTGCAATAAAAGAATAAGATACAGGTTGGCATAGTCGTGACAGCATCGCAAGGCTTATTATGATCAGACATTTGCATACAGTGCCATGACATATAATACAATTGCACTTTTTTATAGTGTAAAGAAACAGGCTTCACTATAGATTGTAGTGTAAGACTTAGAGAATTACAGGCTAAAGACCTTACATTAGTAAAAGATGAAGTAGGTTACTGTGTGAGAGTGCAGAGGTATATTGCCTGGGATGTCAATGGGCAATTAAGAGCTGTTAGCATTAAAACTGACACCTTAGTTGTGGGAGACCTTGCTTAAGGAAATAGGAGGTAAGGCAACGCTTTAAGTGGAACAGGCTTAGTGTCTCACTGGTAACACATGTTCTAGATTAGGGTACTGACAAGTTGCTTATATTAGTGTGCCAGGTATATAAAAGCAGCTCCACTGTTGCTGGTTATGCATCAAACTCTAACGGTAATAAAATAAACAGGTGCAATAACTCAAGTTTATACGTGTTCGCCAGGGTCGTCTTTGTCGGTGTCATCACCAGAGCTGGCCAGCCGGCAGTCCGGATCCTCACACCTGCTCATCTGACGCCCAGTCTGTGGGGAGGTTTGTGATCGCTCTTTCGTGGGCTTGTTTCATGGGAGTTAGTGTCCTTCGGTAGGGTGCAAAGCTGTACCTCGCTTTGGCTCCACGTTTTGCCTTGCCATCTTGCTCCGCCAGGGTCCTTTTGAATGCTGGTTGCGGCTAAGTATCCCCGCTGGTGGGAGATGGGCCGATAGTTGAAAGAGGCTTCTCCTGCTGCAGGCCGAGCATATACCTCTCGCGTGCGCCTCTGTGGTTTGCACAATGGCGGTCCGTGTTTAACAGCTCTCCGAGCATGTCGGGACCTGGGCCGGCGTCGTCGGATGCGTGGTCTGCGGTCTCTAAGTTTGTGCAGAGACCCTTGTGCCCCTTGCTGCGTTTTGCTGGCCTGTGGCATGACTGTGTGTTTCAGGGCCGGTACGTGTGCAGGTATGGCGGTAGACAGTCGAGGGATCTTTGTGGCTGCTTGGACCTGTGCCAGTCTGGTCCAAAAAAGGTAAAAGGCCGCTGCTATGCGGTCCTTGTGGGAGATCTCGCTTATCAGTTACGCCGGAATAGGTTGGGTGAGTGGAGGCCCAGGAGCCCGGTCGGCAGCCGCCATCTTGGTTTCTGGGTGCGTGGTGAGTGCGGTCTCGTGTGCTTGCAGGGTTCTGTGGTCCTGTGGAGATTGGACCGGGATGACCCCCGCCGGTCCGTAGGGGGGGGAACGTGGGCTCAGCAAGGTGTGTGCCGGATAGGTGAGCAGCGGGAGAGCGGCCGTCTCTCCCGCGCCGCCCGCGTGAGTAGGCTGCATGTCGGCGCCGGGCAGTATCTCCGCTTTTGAGGTGTCTCTAGGAAGGTCTCGGTGTCCTCTGCCCGGTATCAGCTGTTTAAGGTCCCAATTAGGGTGCATTTTGTGGTAAAATCCGCTTAAATTGCGTTTTTGCTCAGGAGCTGTTGCTTTGTGCGTCCTTTCCTCTTAGCGGTCAGGCCCCGCCCCAGATAACACTCTTTATTGAATAAATATACATCCAGACGTTTTACTAATTAACTAGACAGGAGCATATATAAGAATGCCCCAATGAACTTTTACACTATCTTGAGAAAGCCCGGTATCGCAGGCAAAATGTGTTGAAGTATAATCAGCTTCCTGATGTCAGAGGTGGATGCATGTCTAACTGTTAGCATCGCTTGCCAGCCACAGCCTCCTCTCCGTTTGAATATTCATTCCATCAGTGCTGAGATCGGGCGGGAGTGTGCATGGACGGTAACGGCTGCCAAGCCTCTGTGTATTTTAAAGTTTATATTTTGGAAACGGGTACCACAACTTGCTGATGTAAGGGTTTTTAATTTGGGGGAAAGGGTTTTGTATGTCAACTTGATTAAATTGCAGTAATACGCTATAATAGGGTCTTTTTGTATCATTTCAAGGTACAAAGCCCACAGTGCAACATTTTATTTATTGGACCCTTAGCAAGACTTTTTATGTTTATTTGAGTACTACACTTATGGTGGTCTGTTTTATTGTATTTTATTTTATTGCACTTGAAGTATTTTAAGGAATCCACATTTATAAGTGTTTTATTTCATATTGAGAGTGATCACCTAAATTAGGTTTTCAAGTAGAGCACTGAAACTTCATTTTGTTTTTTTAAAAGACAGGTGGTATAAATAGTGCATGGAAAGTGTTAAAATACCACCATTTGAAATACCCTAGGCTGTCTACTTTTCCAAAATATATGGTTTGATGGGGGTAAATTAAATTGGCCAGCTTCAAAAATGTCCCAAATAGGACATGGGTGCATGATGACCAGCTGAGAAAATTCCAAGTTGGAAAACTGGAATGCGCAGCCTCCAAATAAGGTCTTTTAGCCCCTAGAGAACCCGACACACCTATACATGGTTGGTATCACTGTATTCAGGAGATGTTGCTGAACACATATTGGGGTGTTCTTTGGCAGTAACACATAGCAGGAGCTGATAATCCATGCCTAAAGTACAATGTGAGAGAAAAATAACATAAAAAATGACTACCCAAAAGTTAGACAAAGACTGGTGGTAGAATTAGTGCATGGAAAGTGTTAAAATACCACTACTGGAAATACCGTAGGGTGTCTACTTTTCAAAAATATATGGTTTGATGAGGTAAATTACATTGACCGGCTTCAAAAATTTCCTAAATAGAACATGGGTGCATGATGACCAGATGTTACATAGTTACATAGTTACATAGCTGAAAAGAGACTTGTGTCCATCAAGTTCAGCCTTCCTCACATATGTTGTTGCTGTTGATCCAAAAGAAGGCAAAAAACCTAGTCTGAAGCTCTTCTAATTTTGCCACAAACTAGGAAACAATTCCTTATTGATCCCAAAATAGCAGTCAGATGTCTCCTTGGATCAAGCAGCTATTACCCCACTAATTAGAAATTAGATCCCTGTATGTTGTGTTTTTGTAAGTATTTATCCAATTGCAGTTTAAACATCTGTAGTGACTCTGACAAAACCACCTCTTCAGGCAGAGAATTCCATATCCTTATTGCTCTTACTGTATAAAAACCTTTTCTTTGCCTTAGATGAAATCTCCTTTCTTCCAGCCTAAATGTGTGACCTCGTGTCCTATGTATAGCCCTGTTTATGAATAGATTTCCAGATAAAGGTTAGTACTGGCCCCGAATATATTTGTATAAAGTTATCATATCCCCTCTCCGGCGCCGTTTTTCCAAACTAAACAGATTAAATTTTTTTAACCTTTCTTCATAACTAAAATGCTCCATTCCTTTTATCAGTTTTGTAGCTCGTCTCTGGACTTTTTCTAGTGCCATGATATCTTTCTTTAGAACAGGCGCCCAAAATTGCACAGCATATTCAAGGTGTGGTCTTACCAGCGATTTATCAAGAGGCAAAATTATATTTTCATCCCGAGAATTTATGCCCCTATTTATACATGACAAAACCTTACTGGCTTTAGCAACTGCAGATTGACACTGCATATTGCTGCCTAATTTGTTGTCTATAACAATTCCCAAATCCTTCTTGTGTGTGGTTATCCCTAATTCACTACCATTTAGTGTGTAAGTTGCTTGTGCATTCTTAACCCTGAAGTGCATAACTTTGCATTTCTCTACGTTAAATTCCATCTGCCATTTTAGTGCCCAGTCCCCCAATCTATACAAATCCCTCTGCTGCAAAGCAATATCCTGCTTACATTTCATTACTTTACAAAGTTTTGTGTCATCTGCAAACACTGATACACGGCTTTCAATGCCTATTTCAAGATCATTTATAAATATGTTAAATAGAAGTGGTCCCAAAACAGAACCATGAGGGCACCACTTACCACTTTTGTCCAGCCTGAAAATGTACCATTAATGACTGTCATGATCTGCTCTGCTCTGTTCTGATGTCTGGACTTGGCTTCTGGTATCCAGTACTCTTTTTGCTATACTTGCTTAGTTTTCCTTGTTTTTTTGGTTTTCTAGTCTATGTCTGGTTTTCTTTATGCTGGGATTTCTGGGTTCATTCCTATAGTTCGTCCCTGGATTTCCCAGTCTCCAGGTCTCCTTTAAATGTTTGTTTTATGTTGCCACACCCGTTTGTTTTCCATCATTCCTTTCTGTTTCAGAGTCCTGCAGGCAGCTGCTCAAAGCTTCTGAAAATTCTGAGTTGGAAAACTGGAATGCGCACCCTCTAAATAAGAGAACCCGATACACCTATACATGGGGGGTATCACTGTACTCAGGAAATGTTGTTGAAATCATAGTGGGGTGTTCTTTGGCAGTAACCCTTAAAGTTCTCAGTACATGTATTCTCAAATTGCAATGTGTGTCAAAAAAATCATCAATCATTTTTTTTTTTTTTTTTATTTGGCATAGAATGGTGGTGAAATGGCTGCATGAAAAGAGTCAAAATACTCCAAGTAAAATACCTTAGGTTGTCTTCTTTTAAAAATATATACATGTGAAGTGTTATTCAGGGATTCCTGACAGATATCAGTGTTACATTGTAACTTTCGTTAATTTTGAGAAAAAAAAATGGTTTGGAAATAGCAAAGTGCTACTTGTCCTTATTGCCCTTTAACGTGCAAAAAAAGCTAAGAACATGTTAACATTCTTCATACATATTTCTAAACTTAGAAAAAAATTTAGAAACAATTTAGCACAGGTTATTTTTGACAGTTTAAGATGCGTAGCAGATTTTGGGGTCAAAGTTAGAAAAGTGTTTATTTTTTTATTTTTTCATCATATTTTATAAAAAAGTGTTATAGCAAATTATATGATATGATGAAAATCATGGTATCTACAGAAATACCATTTAATGGTGAGGAAAACTGTATATAAAATGTGTGGGTACAGTAAATGAGTAAGAGGAAAATTACAGCTAAACACAAACACAGCAGAAATGTACAGCCCTGGTCCTTAACGGTAAGAAAATTGAAAAGCGGTCTGGTCACTAAGGGGTTAAGTTGGGTAGGTATAAGATACATTACTACCACAGGTCAAGATATGAAGGTCAGATGAGCAAAGGGGATGTTGGAGCATTTAGAAATGATGCAGAGATTAGTAAATATGTGATCAAAAGTGTTAAAAGCAGGGGTGTTGCTCAGTAGTCAAATAAATAAAAACAGGGGCTTCTGCCAAGAATACATTTTGGGTACACTTTATTTACTATTCAAAGCTCTGCCGATAGTATGTAAAATCATCACATAAGGAATCATTTGAAATTTCATAACTGTGCAGATCAGTAGAGCTGTTATTTCTCAATTATACAAAGTGTAATAATGAGACAGAAATAACAGCTCCAATTTCAGATTTCCATGAGGCTCAGGGCCAGTGATGTTCCTGATTGCCAGCTATGTTAGTAGATGGTGTCCATTGATCAAACCAAAGTTGGAGGTTAAAAGAAAGAGTTGGGAGGCATCAGAGCTATTAGCTAAGAATAGCGTAGTATATACATTCTGACATATTTTGTGACAAAATGAGGTTCACTATTATTTTAGCAATATATAACTCAGTTGTACCTTTAAGCAGCCGTTATGAAATATGCAGTGGCACATCTTTTCAACAAATGTGTGACATCTGTTCCTTTCTCTAATTTATAAGGCATTACTCTTTAATTTCTCTATTTATTTTTTAGTTAAATATTTCTTGCTTTCACTTTTGATTTTAGTCTTCTAGACACCCTTAAATGAAGTCTGTATTTTAACTGTCCCATTTCACATCCGATGTTAGGCTTGCTGACAAAATCTACTATAGTGATATGTTTAAGCAAATATTGTATAACCTTTATTTAATGCTTTCAGAGTGTCGAGTTTGTTTTCACAATATCAATAAATTATAACAAAACTTGCCAAATTTAATATGTACCATGTTTAAATAATGCAAAATAATGTGGTAGGTACATAGCAATAGCTGCATAACCAGCTGCACAACCTCTGGTGACAGTCTTAAGAAAACAATTCTTTTTGTGTCTGTAAACAAGGCTTTTATTTTAACAAACAGATACAGACACAAATGCACGGATTAAGAAATGTATGTATACCTCAAGTGACATCTAATCTCAGACTGATAGTAGGATGAGCAAAAATAAAAGAGGCAAGAATAAAATAACCTTAGGCATGCTATCATGCTATCACTATTTTCATTTCAAGTATTATTTTAGCTATTTATTTAAATGTAAATTATATTTCTATCGTTTTCCTAGGAATTATGCAAAGCTACTTTCTATGAGAAAAACATTTCTATTCTGACACCTTTGTAAATAGTGTTCTCTATATAAAATTATTACTAAAAAATGTTCGATATCAAAGCTTAAAAAAAGAGATCAAATAATTGTAAAGGTTTCTTTATCATGGCTTGGTTTCATCTTAGCTTGGATACTTGTTAAATATTGCCATTAGCAAATCTATATCATACGATCCATGCTTCATTCATAATGATAAAGTCATCATTTTTTTTCTTTGTACACAACAAATATATATTAAGTTACACTTTTACATATTAATTTTTGCTTTCATTTTCTGCCTTTAGAAGCTCAACCCCCCGTGACCAGGCTAATCTCTGTTTCACTTTCTCAGTTGACTCAATTATTGACCATAAGCCATGAAAACATGCTTTTTCCTTTTTCCCACATCTTCCCATTAACCTATTTTTTAAAATACTTCACACACCTGTGCTGGAAAATATTTTACAACCCATGCCATTCCCTTCATCGAGATGCCAACAGAAAATATTTCCATTCTGACAGATGTATAAATAGTGTTTTCTATATAAAATTATCACTGCTAAAAAATGGTTATTTCCAGCACCAAAATAAATAAATAAAGAAAAGGATAGCTACTAGCTGTTAAATATTTTTTTACCAAGTCTTGCTTACATCTTAGCCTGGATCTTAGTTAAATCTTGCGATCTAGCAAATCTATCTCATACCAGTCCTGGATTATTAGTCATATTTCAGTCATAATTTTTTCGTTATAAACAACAATAATATAATTCTTGTGGGGCTTATGGGTTTATTTGTGATCTAAAAATCACACTAAAACCATTATCTGAGAATTATTTGTATTGTTGACCTATTGTTCAATACATTGTCAATGGATTCAGCTGTAAGGAACTACAAACAAATTTGAAATTCTCTAACAGTTTTCGAAATCCTAGAAAGAACGGTAACTTAAATGTTGTAATTAAGGATACAGCATTTTCATGTACTTGTATGTAATAGCCATCTGTGTGACTGAATATGTTTAGGATTGTAGGTTGATTATAAAATGTATGTTAAATCTATGGCATGAAATACCATTACATGGTAATTGTGGAAAAAAAACAGAGTTGTCTTCTGGTATAGAGACCTAACTAGTTCCCCTAGTGCCTTACTAGCATACCTTAGCTTATCCACGAAGATGATTTGGAAAAGTATGCTTGGTTACGAATTGGCCAATGGCGGAAGAAAAAACAACACTATGCGACTAACATGGCAACCAAATGGCAAATAAAGGCTACCAGGCAAAAAGGGACACCGGGACTCACACAAAGGCCTCCCAGCATGGCGGGCGCGGGAGAGACGGTCGCTCTTCTGCCGCCAGGAAAAGCTGGAAATTTGCCACAAAGCCCTCGTTCCCCCCCTCTGGACCGGCGGGGATTATCCCAGACCACCCCCACATGATCCCCTGACAAGAGGTCATCAGACGAACCGATCATGCAGTATGGAGGTCGCTAGTGAGGCCTACAAAATGGCGGACGACACACACACCGCAGTCCTATGCAAAGCCTGGAGGGACACAGAGCTCTGACTTAATGGCATAATCTGCTCCTTCTGGGAGAAGCTGGAGAGATTCTCACATGGCCCTCGGAATCAAAGAACCAGCCCGATGGCACACCACAAGGCCCACCACGGGAAGCCCAAAAGAGGGATACCGCACACTCAGACTCCCTACCCTGGCCAAGCAAGCACCTGAGAAGGGCCACCCCGACAACAGATGCCCAGAGTCACACTAAGGGCAGACGCAGCCAGACAAAGGCAATGAAAGCCAAAGGGATTCCCAGAACGCATCGCCAAAAACCGCCTCGCTTACCAGCAGCGACCCAGCACAAGAGGGACAAAGGCCAACATAATCGACCAAGAAAGAGGTGGACCACGAGGCCTAAAATAGCGGCAGCGGCAGACCGACTACACAGTTACAGCTACAGCCAACGACTACACCAATAGGTGGGACCCACAACCGGGACTATACTTTACCTACCAAGAGGGCCACCTAACCGCACTGAGACACTCCTCTCCCACACTACCGGACGACAAGGATCAAAGCGTGCACCATTGCTGGAGGCCTACAAGATTCTGCCTGGCATTGGCTGACAGACTCGATAAAGGGGTAGCCACACGGACTCTGGGACCGCTGCCTCCAACACGGATGCACACTACACACGTTCCATGTTCTTACAGGTTCACCACACAAACCTCCGCAGACCTACAGCAGCGTATTGGCTTACCTCACGCAACTATACCCAGAAGGCCTCAACAACTAGACATACACCAGGGATCAGTGGGTGGTATTACTCTTACGGTACACATATGACCCCAACACGAGATAATACATATATGGATGCTTAATCTTAATGTCAGTTAACGTGTTCAATTACTACTCTTCATAATCCTCTCCAATGTCAGTATGCTCAACCTGAGATTATTCCAAATACACTTTACTCTGAAGCTGACATATTAATCTAACTCATGTATGATTGGCCAGATAAATGTTAAACATTGACCGTAGCATGTTATATTGTAGTGTTGCCTAATAAGCTTAGAAAGACTATCATTTTCTCTGTACTTAAGCACATGCACACACGTTATAATTACTATGCAAATTACTGCCATGCTATTAGAATATAGCTCTAACATGTCACCTGCATGTTTTACTTAATTTAACTCACTATTGTATTGTACACATGTCTCGCTAATCTGGATAACCAGACTTCTTACTGAGACATGTCAGACTAGTTAAAATGTTCATATAACACAAAAATGTGCAAATTTATCATGCCTCTGCTTAGCCTCATTATCTATGTTTCTGTATAAGTGTACGCTGTTGTGGCGTTTTGATTTTGCCTTGTACTCACCTGCACAACAACAACGAAAAAAAAAAAGAAGAACAACAAACATGTGCAAAGCTGCAGCAAAGAGTAAAAAAAACTATAGGACTCTTGGCTGGTGAAAGGGATTCTGGATCTTTGTAACAGTAACTACAGAGCTGCGTAGGTCTGAAGACAGATACATATGTGGACATTAATGAAGGAGCTGTGCAAGATTTATTCCAAATCACTGGAAGCCTAACAATAATTTTCCAGGACTGTGTATTCACCTAACCTGAGGACTCTGTTCAGTTTCCAGTGTATGTGCAGGAACCAGAAACCACAGACTTATTACACCAAGGCTTAACTTTACCTAAAGGGAAGTATTTACTTATTGTTATAAGTGTTACTCATCCAATTGTTGTTGTGTTATTATAATGTGTTGTGATAATGTCGTTTAGAAATATTGCTTTCATTGGTACTTTATTACAGCTGCTCCTAGCACATCTTACCACACACTAGACTGCTTTACACATTTAGTTATTTATGTATTTAGAAAGTGAGAAAGTAAATTTCTTTCATTCCCCACATTCATAACAAATCTATTTTTACTCTCACTCACTTGTGCTGATTAATAACCAGTTTGTGCCTTTCACTTCATGAAGCAGCAATGTTGAATCCACATTATAACTGCACTGATAATTAGGGACACAACCTTGGTATCAGAACAAACCAATAGAGTGCTGTCTCTCACTCATTACCTGACATCCCGACGCTACCCATTCATTTTACATCAGTAACTGTGGGAATACCATTGTTAGGTCGATTAGATCACTTCCCGAAATGATGATCACACTACTAAATAAAATGTATCCCCTTATATTGCACTCTCTTGACTGCCTTGGTAAAATGGTTAATAAAAAATAAATAAAAAAATACAAGTTTATAAAAATACATAGTATAGGTCAATATGTTACTTCAGCTTCATAAGCTTCAATGTTGCCTTTCCATTGTATTAATGTTCATACAATACCCCATGGTTCCTGTAGCTGTATTTATGCTTGTTCAAAACCTCTGATTACTTTTTGGAAGATTTCAGTGATTATTTTTTATAATTTTGGTTAAACAAGAAAATAAAAATAATGTTGCATTTTCACACTTATACATAACCAGAACTGAAACTTCATTTACCTGTGAGCTCTAATCATCCTTCAAGAGTAATTTCTTGTTTAGATACATTGGTATCTTTTTTTCCAGTTAGTTTTCATCTTGTGTAATGTAGATTTTTCATTATTAATTAAAAAACAAACAAAAAAAACCCAGTTTGTATGGCCATAAGTGAGAGAAAATCTAAAACCTTATGAGCAATGTTATTTACATACCATAAAAAAATGAAGAAAGTAATACTTTGCACATTATCTCAAATCCCTACGCACATTTAAATAACTGGAGGTTTATTTAGTATCAGTCTAATGGCCATTAAAGTGTAAGCTCACCTCTTAGGTGAGTCTTACACTAACAATTCACCTTGCTGTCTTCAGCCAAAAAGTAAAATCTCTAATGAGACAGAGAGGGGTATTTTTTTTTTTTTTTTTTTTAATACTCTACACACTTTTTAACCCTTATTAGGGAATGTATGGGGTTGGCAGCAGCACTGTAGCATGGCTATATAATACAAAAGCAAATACAAGCATACAAAATTAAACCCTGCGCTTAAACTCTCACTAGTCCTGGGCTCCAGCAATGACTATAGCACATATCAGCATCAACACATACATACTTTCTTTGGTTTTTATTGTATGTATTGGGGCTGATGTGCACTATAGTCATTGCTGTCATCCAAGAGTAGTGGGGGTTTTAGTGCAGGAATTCATTTTGAATGTTATTTACAGTTTATAGTGTATGTCCATATTACATAAAGATATTGCTAGACAATACACATTTAACCCCCACATTTCTCAAGGTCTACATATTAACATAACTCACCTACATTTCTACTGTCATTGTGTTATCATTCTATTACCTTGGGAAACAGTACAATCCTTTCACCTTTCACAAGTCATTAAATTCACACATTTTCTGCTCTCCTTTAAACCCGCCTGACTTTCCTTAAATTACTAATACAGAGGGGAAAATAAAGGCTTGTAATTTATTTCCCAGATGCCACCTCAAATAAAAGGTTTGCAGCTTTATAGGACTGGCAGGTTGTATTTGCGGATAATGAAACCAACGCGCACCAATTCAAAATGTTGTTGAAAAGAATTTCCTCTTGACCTTGTTTTGACTTTTGATGAAGAAATACAGTACATAGAGAGAATGCAGTGTGTCATCAGCTTGAACACAGCAAATAAAACAATGTTATATGCTAATAGTTTTGTGTTACACAAATCCAAACATCTGGAGCTTTACATCACATTATGACATAGCTGCCCCCTACTAATAGTAATTCTAGCATATTAGATATCAGTAATATAGAAACAGACAAGTGTGTTACCTACACTCACAATATGAGGGTTTCCAAATTATCATTATTCACTTCTTTCAAAATGTATTTGGGATTACATAACAAAAATAGACATACAATATTAATTTGCTGTGCAGTACTGCACCCATATGTCATAAAGTTGTGTTTTCAAGATTTTTTTTTTCGGGTAATCCTTATCTTAGTTCTGAGTTAGGAAAAATAAACTACAGAAAAGAAAAAAATATATATATGTAAACTGTTCTGTTTTATACATTTCAAACTCCTTCTGAAACTGAAAGGCCTGCCAGTTGAAGCCAGTAAGCATCTCCAAGGATGTTCAGCTGCTTGAAGGTAGGAGCCACATGATTGCTATGGTAAATATACCATCCTTGGTTTTTAGAGTCCTCTACAATTTCCCTACTCACCTTCTACTACTTCTACTCGTTTGTCATTCCTTTATGTGTGTCCTATTAAACCACTTGCTATTGCAGAGGTAGGAAACATTTGGCACGCCAGATATTGTGAACTACATCTACCCTGATGCTTTGCCTGCATTATGGCTATAAGAGCATTATGGGAGATGTAGTCCATGACATCCAGAGTGCTGAATGTTGACTATAATTGTCCTATTGCAGTCCTTATATTTAGCATGGAATTCAGGGTTAAATGAGAGCAATGCTATTTACTCAATTGTAAAGTTTAAATCAATATTACAAGCAATTTGCAACAGGTCCTATATACCTCAGGTTAAAAAAAAAATCTAAATGTTCAAAAAAATAGATGTCAATTGTAATTGCTTTCCTATGTCAGCAATCAGCATCTTTCCTCTGCTTTACATAATTTTGCACACACTCCTTTATTTTCTTCATATCCATCTTACTGTACTTCTATTATTCGACAAATTAAATTTTTGATACATATCTGCAGATAGTGCCTCTTTGTCTAAAACAAGTAAATGATCACATGATAGTAAGTTGTGCCCAGTAATAAGTCAAGTACTACAACAAGTATGACATAAATCCATTGCAAGAGGTCAATATTAATAACTTAACCAATATTGTCAACAAGATGAAAAATTAATTCTGCAAGTTTTGTAGAGGCAGGTAGTTCAACTTCATTCATACCATGCCTAGACTCATGATTTACATAAGTAGGTGATAAAAAAAAAATCATATTAATGCAAGGAATATAAAATATTAATGTAAAAATAGCAGTGTGATTAGATTTCAATTGTAAATTACTTTTTATATTAATAACTTGAATATTAATAGGGTTAATATTCATCATTCTTTCTCAATTTTATAACTGCTTTCACTCAATGAATCATCTTTTTTAGGACATTCATAAATGGCAGAACTTATTAATTTTAACTTTATACCTAATCCTCATACTGACTTTAACTAAAAACATAAAGTCCATGCTTTCACCTAGCTATACCTCTTCTTCTTCAGCTTTAAAGGAACCGAGTGACTGACTTTTTTTTTTTTTTTTAAGTAGCAGATAGGTCTATATTCTTAGTTGTATTTACAGAAGACAGAGAGCCACCTCTAAAGTGCTTGCGCTTGCAAAAAAACCTCAGGATTTGTAGCTCCTGCAATTAGGAAGAATTGCTTATTGGTCACTTAAAATGGGTGTCTAAGCACCATAACCACTAAAGCTGGTTGTGGTGGTTAAAATTCTGGTAGACCTAAGGTCACATTCCCGAGTTCTGGGTCCAACTCTTTAAGAATACTTTGACCAAAAAACAGTGGTTCTGTGAGACATCCACAACCGGACTTATTTGCTATACTGTTCTTGTGGAAATTCTACCTCTGTATTTGCAATATAATTTTTCCCATATTCAGATGGCATTGATAAGCTAAGCATGTACTTTATGGCGAAAGGAAGAGTCCACGAGTATTGAAGAAAACTGAACTACAGTCATGAAATCATAACTAGTAGTTTTCCTTAAGCAAGAAGGAGCATACTACAGGGTGGGAAGGAGAAGCAGAAATGTGGATTATGCAGCAAAACTAATTATTCATTGATTTAATTTTAAACAAGAAATTAGTGTACAACCCAGCATAACTAATCACAATCTAACCTACACATTGTGCTTGATGTTCTAGGTTACAGGAGTACTGCTTAATAAGACACATGATCTGAAAATTTCATCTGCCATTAACAAAACTGTTTCATACTTCCTAACAGTCCCAGATTAATTGGAACGGTCCCATCCACAGCACAATTAACAATGTCCACAAAAGCTTAGTTTCCCTGCATCCCTCCTAAGTTCTCATTCTCCATCTCATCTGTACAACATTTTAGAACATTTGAGTAGTACGAGATGTCAATATTTTATATAAAAGTTTACATGCTCTTCATTACCTATAACACTA
The DNA here is from genome assembly GCF_036172605.1 of Pelobates fuscus. NCBI lineage: Eukaryota > Metazoa > Chordata > Amphibia > Anura > Pelobatidae > Pelobates > Pelobates fuscus. The sequence goes on along the minus strand of NC_086321.1, from coordinate 141,625,276 downwards.
AACTAAGAGGACCTGTCGTGTCTTTCATAAACTGAACAAAAAAATCACTATGTCACTCTACCTCAAAATCCTTGGATTGCCTATTTACTTTTAAGATTCTACATCTCATGTTCACATTGTATTTTCTTTTTTTTAAATAATATTTTATTGATATTCAACAAACAAAATAAAAGTCAAATTGAGACTTGCAGGTCCCAAGTGCGATTAGCATTTCAGTCATTCAGATCCCTATAAGAGGTTCAGTATAGGGTAAAATAGGACACACAGGCCATGAATAGTGGGTCACCATATGCATCACAAATCTAGCATTTACATTTGTGAACTTTGTGGCTGTTCATCTCCCACATAATGGTTGCAGTTTGTGTTATCACCAATTGCTCTCTGCTAGTTGCCCCCCTCTCCTATAGTATAGGGCTGTCAGGGATTATATCTGTGTTAGGCTGGGCACAGATCGAATGAAAAAAAAAAGTTAACCCACATGAATTTAGTGCTTTAGGGTTAAATACCCCAATAGCAAAAGGTGTAACAGGTCAATTAGCACTCCGCTTAACTCTCACCTAACATAGGTTTGAAAGTGTGGATATAGGCGCATTTGCATACAAAACTACATATTCCATTTACCGAGTTTCATTTGGGCCATTGCGTGTTGATTACTGTGCTGAGTTTTTGAAAGTGGTAATTAAATACTACTGCCAGCCAATGCCTCCATGTCTCTGTGTATGTTTGAATTCGGCCCTGTGCCAACTTTGTCACTTCTTCAAGGTGCCTGACTTCTTCCATCTTGTTGTACCAGATAGTGAGAGATAGCAGTGTGTCCTTTCTCCAGTACAGGGGGATTTCTTGTGTTGCTGTGTTTAAGACCCTTATGGTTAGGAATTTTTTGTATCATGACATTGGTGTGGTGGTGTGGTGTAGGAGGAATGATGTGGGGGGAAAGGGCCCAGAATTGTTTAACTGAGAATTGCTTAATGATGGCTTGAATGGCTTTCCAATAGGGCCTGATAAGTGGGCACTCCCACCAAATATATAGGAATGACCCTGTGGTGGTGTGATATCGCCAGCACTCACCACCCAGTATATGGTTGATATCTTGGAGTTGTTGAATCCTGCTCTACATGATCCATACCTTATATTCCATTTCTTAAGATATTGCTGAGAAAGTTGTGGACTATGTAGCACATCATAACCCATTAATTTGTTGTGAAAGTCTCCCCTATGGCTGTCTCTCATTTTCTCAAGTATGCAGGTGGTGGAGTAGAGGATAGATATGGTGTGTGGAAGCAAGTCATGGTCATCACACATGAGTTCAAATGGGGTGAGGGACCTGTATAAGTTTGGGTGTTGTGGAATGCTGAAGAAGTGAATCTGAAGCTGAATCTACAATGTCTCTCAAAAAGGTTGTATCCAGATCCACTCCACCATATGGTGAATCTGTAGGTGAAGCTGCAGGATCTGAGAAAGTAGGCATGCAAAGACCCTCCCCTCTAGTCCCGGTCTAAAGTCAGGGTTATGAGTCAAAGGGCGCAGGGGTGAGGGGAAGGAATAAAGGCCCAACCCCTGTGCCAGATTATGCCGATAAGCTAGAAACTACAGACAAAAGGTTGTTGGTTTGTCAACCTTCTGCTCTATACAGGGTTCATCCAAATCAGACCCTGTTAGGAACCATGTGTCTGATTCTACAGAATACCTGCCCATAGTTTGCACACCCCATCCTTGGCCCACTCCATCACACCCTGCAAGTCAGAGAATTGGTGGTATGGTTGAAAGTCGGGAAAGTCCACTCTCCATTTTTGGTCATTTAGAATCTGGTATCGCATTCTAGGTTGTCTGGCACCATATATATATATATATATATATATATAAAGCAGAAACAGAACCTCTTGCACTCCTACTCAATTTGTGTAACCAGGTGCCAAGTCCCAAACATATAAAAATCCAAAAAATATTACCGGCACTCTTGGAGTAGATTCATTCAGTTTATTCGTTTAGTAGAACCAGTCAACGTTTCAGCTCCCGATCGGAGCTTTCATCAGGACACACAAGGCATAAAACATAGCATAAAACAAACTTAAATAAGACATCTCAACCAATAAACACTCACCAAATCAGCTGAAATTCATCGCTCATCCTGCACGGCGTGTGCCCCGCACAACAGCGCATGTGTCAAAACAATTTACTCTTCCGTATCACGTGATGGAGGGGGGGCCATGAATCAACCCAGAAGGCGTCATAGTATCCTAGCAACCTCCGATGTAATCGGCAATAGTTGCTACTATGTATACAGCCTCTGGTCGGAGAAAATCTCCTTTCATGAATGGCGCCATCCACTACATACGTAACGGACAGTTGCTGTGGCAACAGGCTCTAGCCGAATTAGCAGGAGCTGATGAGGATAATCAAAACTAAATAATATATATCAAATTAAAGGGTAAGGGGAACTTCTTATTAATAAATAGCATTTCAATGCCAAGTGAATCGATAAATCAAACAGTGAGAACATATTAAATTCATTATCATATCGTGGAATTTATAGTCTAATTTATAGACTGTGTCGCTAAAGTCTCATACTGAGAGCAGCTCTTCTGCTAACATATAGTGTATCAAATTCCATTCTATATATTATTGCATACTCCAAGTGCGAAATATGTATGTTATTATAACCTAAGTGTGTTTCCACATCCTAAGTAAAAGTGAAACAATTCTTATAATGTGTGATCATTAAAGGGGGGTTAAATCTCATGTTATTGTAACCTACTAAAAAATGCTAAGTGTGTTTCCACATTCTCAATAAAAGTGAAACAATTCTTATAATGTGTTATCATTCAAGAGGGGTTATGTATCATTCAATACACACCCTCTTGTATAGTGTACCCTAGGGCTTCAAAAAGTGGTATGCAAAAACATTTGAAAGAAATTAATAAAAAATAAAAAATAAAAAATACAAAAATAAAAAAGAAGGATATTTTTACAGCCCCTATATACCCTACTATTTTTATATACAGCCTTTGGTGAGTGTTAATTTGCCTATTTTGACCGATTATCAATGCATCAACTGAATTTATCGCTAAATCATAAAAGCAATTTTGACTTAAAATTACAGAGGCAGTTTCTCCATGGGTTCCCAGTAGGGAATTGTTTTCCCTATTAAGGTTCCCATGCGAAAACTATTTCCTCAATCTCCAATATGTTCGAGGGTTATAACAATATGGTCTTGATTATGAAGTTATAAGAATGATACAAAGGAACATTTTTCATTCAGGCCTTTAGGGGCCACAGTGTCCAACTCCACTATCCAATAGGTTTCTCTCTGCAAGAGAAGCTTTCCTCTATTTCCCCCTCTTGCTGCCAATGGAATATGGTCGAACGCCACGCATCGTAAAGCAGAAAGAGGATGTTGCTTTTCCAAGAAATGTCTGGCCACAGGTTTGTCCGATCTGCCATCACGGTAGGCAAGACGGATACTTGACCTGTGGCCTCTAATTCTCTCGCACAGGGCTGTCTCTGTCTTTCCTATATAACTCAGTCCACAAGGACATGTGAGTTTATATATGACAAATTCTGTGCGACAGTGTATCCTATGCGCAATCTTATATGATTTACCCGTATGTGGGTGAGAAATTGTCTTAGATGGAATAATATGCCCACAGGTTACACACCCTAGGCATCTAATACATCCATTATTGGTCTTCCCTTTTAAAGAGGGACTATAGCAGTGGATGGGGTCAGTCTTCACTAATAGATCCCTTAGGTTCCGATTTCTCTTATAGCAAAACATCGGTTTGGATATCAATTCTTTTGGAAGCGTCGAATCTTGTTGTATCATGTTCCAATTTCGGCTGATAGACTCCTTTATTTCCTGGCTGGCAGAGTGTAGTTTCATAGGGAATACCACTCTGTTATTTGTTTCTTTTGGAGGGATCCTTTCCTTGTTGAAATATTGTTGTTTTGCTTGGCTTAAAGCTTTTTCCAGTATAGGACGTCTGTATCCCCTCTTGACAAATTTGGCATACATCATTCTCAATTGTTCTTCCCTTTGTTCTTCTTGAGAGTTGTTCCTATATACTCTTATAAATTGGGAGAGCGGTAATGATTTCTTTAAATGTGGCGGGTGGAAGCTTTCGGCATGCAGGATGGTGTTCCGGTCCGTGGGTTTGGTGTATAGTTTGTACTCAAGTTTGCGATTAATGACAGAAAGTTCTATGTCAAGAAATTGAACATTTTTAGAATCGATATGAGAGGTCACTTTAATCGGTGTTGGTAAGTTATTGATATATTCAATCAATGTGTCTGCTTCTTCATGTGTTCCATTCCAGAGTATTAAAATATCATCGATGAATCGATAATATCGTATTATTTGGTTCTGGTATTGTGTCAAAATGTATTTCTGCTCAAAATTAAACATGAACGAATTGGCATACATGGGGGCCATCGCTGCCCCCATAGACGTGCCTGAGACTTGTAAGAACCATTGGGTTTCAAATCTGAAATAGTTATTCCGTAATGCCAATGACAACAATTCCATTGTAAACTCTATAGGGGGTCCACAGTACTGTGCAGAACTGGTCAAGAGTTCCCTCATAGCCTCGATGCCCTCTTCGTGCGGGATAACAGTGTACAAACTGTTAACGTCCATAGTAATGAATAGCCCATCAAACTCTTCAATTTGTCTCAGATTTTGTATGAGACTGTTAGTGTCCTTAATGCAGGTTGGAATCGCAGTGACAGGTTGTTTAAAAAGATGGTCAAGGTACTTGGCTATGGGCTCCAAGATGCCGTCTATTGCGGACACAATTGGCCTGCCTGGTGGGTTAGATGGGTTTTTATGGATCTTTGGAAGTGTATATAGCACAGGAGTACGGGGATGGGTTTTCTGTAGATATTCAAATAACTCTATTCCAATAAAGCCCGCCCTTAATCCGAATTGGAGTGTTTCCTCAATTTTTTGTGCAATATCATTAGTTGGATCTTTTTCTAATAGTTGGTAAGTTGTTTCTACTGCCAGTTGTTTGTGGATCTCACTCGCATATTGAGCATAATTGAGTACCACTATGCCCCCACCCTTATCTGCGGGTCGGATAATGATTGTTGGATCTGATGCCAATCGGCGGACCAAAGAATGCTGTTCCTTTGTAAAATTCCAATATAGTGGTTTATGTTTCTTCAGAGCGTCCGAGGTCTCGTTCTTCACCGTGGATAGGAAAGTCCTGATCGTGGGTTGGTTAGTAGGAGGGTCAAATTGGCTCGGTTTCCTAAATAGTTGTTGGTTAGATATCAAATTTCGGTCCTCTGGCTTTCGATTTTTATTGAAAAAGTCTTTCAATCGCAGTGTACGGCCAAATTTATATAGCTCCACATTCCACTGAAATTGATTTGGAGCCTTGGTGGGTATGAATGATAGCCCCTTATTGAGGATATCTAGCTCCTGGTGGTCAAGTGGTCTATCTGATAAATTAAAGACGGGTATTATTTCCGCACTGGTGGCCTCCCTCTGAGTCCAGTGGGCCCGTCCTTTTTGTCCCCTTCTAGTGGCAAATCTTTTTCGTTTTTGTTTTTGTTCCGTGTGGAGACTCTTTGTGGTAGTGTATTCTCCGAATGTGCCTCCATTTCTAAAAAATCCCTCGGTTGAGATAAATGACGTCCTTCATTTTCTGACCCTGATTCACCTGAGGTGACATCTATTGTCGTCACATTGGGTTTGATGATCCGTTTTCTAAATCGTCTTGGTCGAGTCCGTTGTTCTCCCGACAACCATCTGTAGACAGTGTGTTCAGAATAATCTTGTTGTATACGTTCCATTTTTTGCCTTTTAAACTTTATCAGCTGATTCTTATACTTTAATAGCTCCTCATTAAGTTTGAGTAGTATGTTGATTCCTTCCTGGGAGTTTAACAGGATTGCCTCCTCGTTTTCCAAAATTTGAATCTTCTTGCGAATCTCCATAAGATCTTCTTTCACATCCTGTATGGTAATCAACATCAGGTCTAATGAGCATTTATTAAGCACTAGGGTCCAATCCTTACACACTTTGGATTTCATTCTACCAATCGTAGGTATGTTACGGACTCGAAAGCCCCTTGGTATGTGTTTGGCCCTGTGATAATCAGATAAAAAAAGTCCGTGTAGGTCCAAATCTATTTCTTTCTTTTTAAGTTTCAAAAGTTTAAAGTATACATCCCGTACAGTGGTTGTGGTTGGTAAAGTTAAACTTGTTGAATCCCATAATATTTCATCAGCCTGTTCGTTAGAAAACTGCAGAGTGTTTGCCTGAGTTGCATAGGCTCCTGAGTCTTGCAAAAAATTATCCATAATTAAAGATTGCCCCTTTAAGGGAACAAAAAAATTTTTTTATTCCAAACAAATTGAACTGAGTCAAAACCGAAAGTCAAAACCACGTCTTAATTATACTCTCTGAAGATACCACTTTAAAGAATAGGTTCATTAGCTGGCATTGAAAGTTGTTATTATCTTCTTCCCTCTTCCATATGGGGTAAGTAAAAAGTTATCCACTTTAAAATTAAAACTCATATGTTTTATTGGTATGCATTAAAAATCTTTCAAACAAAGGAGGTAACCATTTAAAAGAAATACAAAATGTACTGAGAGTGTCCCAATGTTTGTTTTAATCCTTTCTTTCCAGAGGATATATCTTCATTTCATTAGTGGGTGCATAGAGAAGGGTCCTGGGAGGATCCCATATATACAAAGCAGAAACAGAACCTCTTGCACTCCTACTCAATTTGTGTAACCAGGTGCCAAGTCCCAAACATATAAAAATCCAAAAAATATTACCGGCACTCTTGGAGTAGATTCATTCAGTTTATTCGTTTAGTAGAACCAGTCAACGTTTCAGCTCCCGATCGGAGCTTTCATCAGGACACACAAGGCATAAAACATAGCATAAAACAAACTTAAATAAGACATCTCAACCAATAAACACTCACCAAATCAGCTGAAATTCATCGCTCATCCTGCACGGCGTGTGCCCCGCACAACAGCGCATGTGTCAAAACAATTTACTCTTCCGTATCACGTGATGGAGGGGGGGCCATGAATCAACCCAGAAGGCGTCATAGTATCCTAGCAACCTCCGATGTAATCGGCAATAGTTGCTACTATGTATATAGCCTCTGGTCGGAGAAAATCTCCTTTCATGAATGGCGCCATCCACTACATACGTAACGGACAGTTGCTGTGGCAACAGGCTCTAGCCGAATTAGCAGGAGCTGATGAGGATAATCAAAACTAAATAATATATATCAAATTAAAGGGTAAGGGGAACTTCTTATTAATAAATAGCATTTCAATGCCAAGTGAATCGATAAATCAAACAGTGAGAACATATTAAATTCATTATCATATCGTGGAATTTATAGTCTAATTTATAGACTGTGTCGCTAAAGTCTCATACTGAGAGCAGCTCTTCTGCTAACATATAGTGTATCAAATTCCATTCTATATATTATTGCATACTCCAAGTGCGAAATATGTATGTTATTATAACCTAAGTGTGTTTCCACATCCTAAGTAAAAGTGAAACAATTCTTATAATGTGTGATCATTAAAGGGGGGTTAAATCTCATGTTATTGTAACCTACTAAAAAATGCTAAGTGTGTTTCCACATTCTCAATAAAAGTGAAACAATTCTTATAATGTGTTATCATTCAAGAGGGGTTATGTATCATTCAATACACACCCTCTTGTATAGTGTACCCTAGGGCTTCAAAAAGTGGTATGCAAAAACATTTGAAAGAAATTAATAAAAAATAAAAAATAAAAAATACAAAAATAAAAAAGAAGGATATTTTTACAGCCCCTATATACCCTACTATTTTTATATACAGCCTTTGGTGAGTGTTAATTTGCCTATTTTGACCGATTATCAATGCACTTTTATTGAGAATGTGGAAACACACTTAGCATTTTTTAGTAGGTTACAATAACATGAGATTTAACCCCCCTTTAATGATCACACATTATAAGAATTGTTTCACTTTTACTTAGGATGTGGAAACACACTTAGGTTATAATAACATACATATTTCGCACTTGGAGTATGCAATAATATATAGAATGGAATTTGATACACTATATGTTAGCAGAAGAGCTGCTCTCAGTATGAGACTTTAGCGACACAGTCTATAAATTAGACTATAAATTCCACGATATGATAATGAATTTAATATGTTCTCACTGTTTGATTTATCGATTCACTTGGCATTGAAATGCTATTTATTAATAAGAAGTTCCCCTTACCCTTTAATTTGATATATATTATTTAGTTTTGATTATCCTCATCAGCTCCTGCTAATTCGGCTAGAGCCTGTTGCCACAGCAACTGTCCGTTACGTATGTAGTGGATGGCGCCATTCATGAAAGGAGATTTTCTCCGACCAGAGGCTGTATACATAGTAGCAACTATTGCCGATTACATCGGAGGTTGCTAGGATACTATGACGCCTTCTGGGTTGATTCATGGCCCCCCCTCCATCACGTGATACGGAAGAGTAAATTGTTTTGACACATGCGCTGTTGTGCGGGGCACACGCCGTGCAGGATGAGCGATGAATTTCAGCTGATTTGGTGAGTGTTTATTGGTTGAGATGTCTTATTTAAGTTTGTTTTATGCTATGTTTTATGCCTTGTGTGTCCTGATGAAAGCTCCGATCGGGAGCTGAAACGTTGACTGGTTCTACTAAACGAATAAACTGAATGAATCTACTCCAAGAGTGCCGGTAATATTTTTTGGATTTTTATATGTTTGGGACTTGGCACCTGGTTACACAAATTGAGTAGGAGTGCAAGAGGTTCTGTTTCTGCTTTGTATATATGGGATCCTCCCAGGACCCTTCTCTATGCACCCACTAATGAAATGAAGATATATCCTCTGGAAAGAAAGGATTAAAACAAACATTGGGACACTCTCAGTACATTTTGTATTTCTTTTAAATGGTTACCTCCTTTGTTTGAAAGATTTTTAATGCATACCAATAAAACATATGAGTTTTAATTTTAAAGTGGATAACTTTTTACTTACCCCATATGGAAGAGGGAAGAAGATAATAACAACTTTCAATGCCAGCTAATGAACCTATTCTTTAAAGTGGTATCTTCAGAGAGTATAATTAAGACGTGGTTTTGACTTTCGGTTTTGACTCAGTTCAATTTGTTTGGAATAAAAAAATTTTTTTGTTCCCTTAAAGGGGCAATCTTTAATTATGGATAATTTTTTGCAAGACTCAGGAGCCTATGCAACTCAGGCAAACACTCTGCAGTTTTCTAACGAACAGGCTGATGAAATATTATGGGATTCAACAAGTTTAACTTTACCAACCACAACCACTGTACGGGATGTATACTTTAAACTTTTGAAACTTAAAAAGAAAGAAATAGATTTGGACCTACACGGACTTTTTTTATCTGATTATCACAGGGCCAAACACATACCAAGGGGCTTTCGAGTCCGTAACATACCTACGATTGGTAGAATGAAATCCAAAGTGTGTAAGGATTGGACCCTAGTGCTTAATAAATGCTCATTAGACCTGATGTTGATTACCATACAGGATGTGAAAGAAGATCTTATGGAGATTCGCAAGAAGATTCAAATTTTGGAAAACGAGGAGGCAATCCTGTTAAACTCCCAGGAAGGAATCAACATACTACTCAAACTTAATGAGGAGCTATTAAAGTATAAGAATCAGCTGATAAAGTTTAAAAGGCAAAAAATGGAACGTATACAACAAGATTATTCTGAACACACTGTCTACAGATGGTTGTCGGGAGAACAACGGACTCGACCAAGACGATTTAGAAAACGGATCATCAAACCCAATGTGACGACAATAGATGTCACCTCAGGTGAATCAGGGTCAGAAAATGAAGGACGTCATTTATCTCAACCGAGGGATTTTTTAGAAATGGAGGCACATTCGGAGAATACACTACCACAAAGAGTCTCCACACGGAACAAAAACAAAAACGAAAAAGATTTGCCACTAGAAGGGGACAAAAAGGACGGGCCCACTGGACTCAGAGGGAGGCCACCAGTGCGGAAATAATACCCGTCTTTAATTTATCAGATAGACCACTTGACCACCAGGAGCTAGATATCCTCAATAAGGGGCTATCATTCATACCCACCAAGGCTCCAAATCAATTTCAGTGGAATGTGGAGCTATATAAATTTGGCCGTACACTGCGATTGAAAGACTTTTTCAATAAAAATCGAAAGCCAGAGGACCGAAATTTGATATCTAACCAACAACTATTTAGGAAACCGAGCCAATTTGACCCTCCTACTAACCAACCCACGATCAGGACTTTCCTATCCACGGTGAAGAACGAGACCTCGGACGCTCTGAAGAAACATAAACCACTATATTGGAATTTTACAAAGGAACAGCATTCTTTGGTCCGCCGATTGGCATCAGATCCAACAATCATTATCCGACCCGCAGATAAGGGTGGGGGCATAGTGGTACTCAATTATGCTCAATATGCGAGTGAGATCCACAAACAACTGGCAGTAGAAACAACTTACCAACTATTAGAAAAAGATCCAACTAATGATATTGCACAAAAAATTGAGGAAACACTCCAATTCGGATTAAGGGCGGGCTTTATTGGAATAGAGTTATTTGAATATCTACAGAAAACCCATCCCCGTACTCCTGTGCTATATACACTTCCAAAGATCCATAAAAACCCATCTAACCCACCAGGCAGGCCAATTGTGTCCGCAATAGACGGCATCTTGGAGCCCATAGCCAAGTACCTTGACCATCTTTTTAAACAACCTGTCACTGCGATTCCAACCTGCATTAAGGACACTAACAGTCTCATACAAAATCTGAGACAAATTGAAGAGTTTGATGGGCTATTCATTACTATGGACGTTAACAGTTTGTACACTGTTATCCCGCACGAAGAGGGCATCGAGGCTATGAGGGAACTCTTGACCAGTTCTGCACAGTACTGTGGACCCCCTATAGAGTTTACAATGGAATTGTTGTCATTGGCATTACGGAATAACTATTTCAGATTTGAAACCCAATGGTTCTTACAAGTCTCAGGCACGTCTATGGGGGCAGCGATGGCCCCCATGTATGCCAATTCGTTCATGTTTAATTTTGAGCAGAAATACATTTTGACACAATACCAGAACCAAATAATACGATATTATCGATTCATCGATGATATTTTAATACTCTGGAATGGAACACATGAAGAAGCAGACACATTGATTGAATATATCAATAACTTACCAACACCGATTAAAGTGACCTCTCATATCGATTCTAAAAATGTTCAATTTCTTGACATAGAACTTTCTGTCATTAATCGCAAACTTGAGTACAAACTATACACCAAACCCACGGACCGGAACACCATCCTGCATGCCGAAAGCTTCCACCCGCCACATTTAAAGAAATCATTACCGCTCTCCCAATTTATAAGAGTATATAGGAACAACTCTCAAGAAGAACAAAGGGAAGAACAATTGAGAATGATGTATGCCAAATTTGTCAAGAGGGGATACAGACGTCCTATACTGGAAAAAGCTTTAAGCCAAGCAAAACAACAATATTTCAACAAGGAAAGGATCCCTCCAAAAGAAACAAATAACAGAGTGGTATTCCCTATGAAACTACACTCTGCCAGCCAGGAAATAAAGGAGTCTATCAGCCGAAATTGGAACATGATACAACAAGATTCGACGCTTCCAAAAGAATTGATATCCAAACCGATGTTTTGCTATAAGAGAAATCGGAACCTAAGGGATCTATTAGTGAAGACTGACCCCATCCACTGCTATAGTCCCTCTTTAAAAGGGAAGACCAATAATGGATGTATTAGATGCCTAGGGTGTGTAACCTGTGGGCATATTATTCCATCTAAGACAATTTCTCACCCACATACGGGTAAATCATATAAGATTGCGCATAGGATACACTGTCGCACAGAATTTGTCATATATAAACTCACATGTCCTTGTGGACTGAGTTATATAGGAAAGACAGAGACAGCCCTGTGCGAGAGAATTAGAGGCCACAGGTCAAGTATCCGTCTTGCCTACCGTGATGGCAGATCGGACAAACCTGTGGCCAGACATTTCTTGGAAAAGCAACATCCTCTTTCTGCTTTACGATGCGTGGCGTTCGACCATATTCCATTGGCAGCAAGAGGGGGAAATAGAGGAAAGCTTCTCTTGCAGAGAGAAACCTATTGGATAGTGGAGTTGGACACTGTGGCCCCTAAAGGCCTGAATGAAAAATGTTCCTTTGTATCATTCTTATAACTTCATAATCAAGACCATATTGTTATAACCCTCGAACATATTGGAGATTGAGGAAATAGTTTTCGCATGGGAACCTTAATAGGGAAAACAATTCCCTACTGGGAACCCATGGAGAAACTGCCTCTGTAATTTTAAGTCAAAATTGCTTTTATGATTTAGCGATAAATTCAGTTGATGCATTGATAATCGGTCAAAATAGGCAAATTAACACTCACCAAAGGCTGTATATAAAAATAGTAGGGTATATAGGGGCTGTAAAAATATCCTTCTTTTTTATTTTTGTATTTTTTATTTTTTATTTTTTATTAATTTCTTTCAAATGTTTTTGCATACCACTTTTTGAAGCCCTAGGGTACACTATACAAGAGGGTGTGTATTGAATGATACATAACCCCTCTTGAATGATAACACATTATAAGAATTGTTTCACTTTTATTGAGAATGTGGAAACACACTTAGCATTTTTTAGTAGGTTACAATAACATGAGATTTAACCCCCCTTTAATGATCACACATTATAAGAATTGTTTCACTTTTACTTAGGATGTGGAAACACACTTAGGTTATAATAACATACATATTTCGCACTTGGAGTATGCAATAATATATAGAATGGAATTTGATACACTATATGTTAGCAGAAGAGCTGCTCTCAGTATGAGACTTTAGCGACACAGTCTATAAATTAGACTATAAATTCCACGATATGATAATGAATTTAATATGTTCTCACTGTTTGATTTATCGATTCACTTGGCATTGAAATGCTATTTATTAATAAGAAGTTCCCCTTACCCTTTAATTTGATATATATTATTTAGTTTTGATTATCCTCATCAGCTCCTGCTAATTCGGCTAGAGCCTGTTGCCACAGCAACTGTCCGTTACGTATGTAGTGGATGGCGCCATTCATGAAAGGAGATTTTCTCCGACCAGAGGCTGTATACATAGTAGCAACTATTGCCGATTACATCGGAGGTTGCTAGGATACTATGACGCCTTCTGGGTTGATTCATGGCCCCCCCTCCATCACGTGATACGGAAGAGTAAATTGTTTTGACACATGCGCTGTTGTGCGGGGCACACGCCGTGCAGGATGAGCGATGAATTTCAGCTGATTTGGTGAGTGTTTATTGGTTGAGATGTCTTATTTAAGTTTGTTTTATGCTATGTTTTATGCCTTGTGTGTCCTGATGAAAGCTCCGATCGGGAGCTGAAACGTTGACTGGTTCTACTAAACGAATAAACTGAATGAATCTACTCCAAGAGTGCCGGTAATATTTTTTGGATTTTTATATATATATATATATATATATATAATCAACAATGATCGGAGTGATGCAAAATATGCATCTGGGATCTGAATGGGGACTGCTTGGAATAGGTAAACGATGCATGGTAAGATATTAATTTTTGCAATGCATCCATACCAGGAGATGTGAGGCAGTGTCCAGTCAGACAAATAGAACCTGCTTTACACTCGTAAAACATTTTTTTTTAAATGCAATAGTGTTTTTCTTTACTTTCTCTTTTATAGTAGGTAAGCATTGGGAATATCTTATGCAAACTATTATCTATGATAATATCCAGTATACATTATGAACTTCTGTCACTGTAAAATTGGTGCCTTCAGCATGAGTTTGTTGAATTGTTCTGCATCTGCATCATTTTGATTCAACCACCTTGATGAAATCTGATATATTACCTAAACGAAAATAACTAAGGTGCATTAAGTCAGAAAATGTTGGAATGAATAAATATGCTAAGTGGATGATTTAAAAAAAACATATATTTTTTCCCATAAAAATAAAATACTTGGACAATAGTATTTCTCCCCCTGTTTAGTCATTTTTTATTGGAGAGTATAGAATTAAATTTAACACATAATTTTTTTTATCTTTAATGTGAAATTTTATCTCCAAGTCAAGGGTAGCGCCATGGGCACCAAGTTTGCGACCCCAAGTTACGCAAATATTTGTATGGACTGTTGGGAATCACAGAACATTTGGACCAATAATTTATTTGGCGCAGACTTGGTGCTCTAGTGGAGGTATATAGATGATATTTTAATAATCTGGAAAGGGTCCGATGCCCATTTAAAATAAGTTATTACTTTCATCAACCATTATAACCAGTCCCTGGAATTTACACCACAGATAAATAAGGGGAGCATTGACTTTTTAGATCTTACTATATTTATTGAGGATTCTGTTATTAAAACAAAGACCTTTATAAACCTACAGATTCCAATTCATTCATCCATGTTAAAAGTGGACACCATCCTAACTGGCTTCGAAGCATGCCAAGAAGCCAGTTTACTTGAATAATGCGGAACTGTACAGACAAAATAAATTTTTTAGAACAGGCCATGGTTTTAAAGGATACATTTATTGAAAAGGGATAGTCTCAGTCCTTTTTTAGATAAAGAGATTAATTTAATAAGAAATAAGAAGAGAAATAAGGTAATTTGTTCCAATAAGAATTTTGGCGCTTGTTTTATTACCCAATATAGTGCTCAAGCATTTAAAATCCAGAAGATTCTTAAAGAACATTGGCCACTTGTATTAGAAGATGAATTTTTCAAAACTCAAATTCCACCAGAACTTAAAATGATTTTTTTAAAAAGTAGAAAACTAAAACATATTTAATCTCCAAGTACTTTTAGAAATAAGGTTGTAAAAGATACCCCAATAAAGGGCTTTGATAAATGTGGAGAATGTAAAGGATGTCGCTATATACCTCAAAAAAATCTTTAAGTTTAAGAGTAGACAAACAGGAGAAACTTTTGAAATTAAAGAATACATCAATTGCAAAACCACCCACGTTATTTATTAACTTGTGGTTGTGGTATCCAATATGTGAGGAGGATGTGCAGACCACTACAAACTAGATTTCTAGAATAATGTAATAATATCAAGAAAAAAGTTTTAACACATTCTGTACTGGTCCATTGCAATAGTTGTGCTCTTTTCAATTTTGAGAGATTTGTATGCACTGGTTTGGAGAAGGTGATCCTTGATGAGAGAGGTGGGGGTCTTAATTATAAAATTAAGACAAAGAGAAGGGTTTTGGATATACACCCTTAAAGCCCTTAATCCAAGAGGACATGATGTAGACTTTGATATGGTCTGCTTTTTATAATTTTATTTCATAATTGAATTTTTTAGTTTTATATATTTTTTTATTTGTATTTTTAGTTATTATTATTTATTTTTTTATTTATATTTATTTTAATTTAATTTTCATTTTAATTTTAATTTTTCTATTTTTATCCTCTTGGAATTTACCTTTGTCCTTTCTTATATTTATTATTCCCCACCTCTTCTCCGGTTTTATTGTTTTTAGCGCTATGCCATCTTTTTCTAAATATTTTTCAATCATGCTCCTTTTTATGTATTTCTCATAAGTGTTTTTAAATTGTTTAATAAATTAATTTATATTTATAACATTATAACTTTAGAATGGTAATTGCCCTTTCTCTTTTTTGTTTTTATGCTTTCTTGCTTATGGCAATTTTATTGACTTTAATACCTTGGTGGATTTATGGATATTAGTTATGAACTTCGGGATCGTCCGTTAGAACACATTGAGCGACCACGGCTAAAAAATGAAAATTCGTCATCAGGATACCACATGAGAATGAGTCTTGAGATGCACGAAGTTGTGGTTTGAGACACAGACATCAATAATTTGGATGCAGGGGAATTTCATTTGATCGCAGTTCTCGATTGGCTGTGGACTAACTGAAGACGAAATGCATAAGGCTTGGAGATAGTTTACATTGGATCATTTGCTGCTATCTTCCTTGTTCTATTCCGGAGGGATCTTCTTTCATTTCCTTACCAACGAGATAGTTGATGTTAAGATAATATATTTTATCTTATTCATAAGTGCAATATAAATAAAAGATGATTTTATTTTTATACTGGTACACTATGTTTGTATTTTCTCCCTCTCTTTCCTATGTATATACGAAATAAGAGAGATCCCTAAAAGGCTACATTGTTTAAAGACATTGTATAAGCCTACAATCAAGTTATATCTTGTGAGTGCAATAATACCACCAGCGTTCCACCTGGCCTACAGTTCTACACTATTTTATTATATTTTTACTAGATTGTATATTTGTTACATTTATGCTGAAGATAGAAACATAGAAACATAGAATGTGACGGCAGATAAGAACCATTCGGCCCATCTAGTCTGCCCAATTGTCTAAATACTTAAATTAGTCCCTGGACTTATCCTATAGTTAGGTTAGCCTTATGCCTATCCCACACCTGCTTAAACTCCTTTACTTTGTTAACCTCTACCACTTCAGCTGTAAGGCTATGCCATGCATCCATTACCCTCTCAGTAAAGTAATACTTCCTGATATTAGTTTTAAACCTTTGCCCATCTAATTTATGACTATGTCCTCTTGTTGTGGTAGTTTTTCTTATTTTAAATATAGTCTCCTCCTTAATGTGTTGATTCCCTTTATGTATTTAAATGTTTCTGTCATATCCCCCCTTTCTCGTCTTTCCTCCAAGCTATACATGTTAAGATCCTTTAACCTTTCCTTGAAAGTTTTATCCTGCAATCCATGAACCAGTTAAGTAGCCCTTCTCCGAACTCTCTCTAAAGTATCAATATCCTTCTGGAGTTACGGTCTCCAGTACTGTCTCCAGTACTGCATACAATACTAAGCGAGGTCTCACCAGTGTTCTATACAATGGCATGAGCACTTCCCTCTTTCTTTTTTTTTTTTTTGAATTCTTTATTTTTGTAGTGCATGAAAGTATAACAAGAGGGCTTGCCATGCCCCAACAGTATTGAGAAGTATATAACCAGACATATGTTAACAGTTGGTCAGCATGTGGAAAGATCAGCACAATTTTTTCATTATAGTCACAAATAACAATCATGAAGATAGAAAATATAAACAGTACATACATAGATATTTTGATTAGAGAGTTCGTACATGAACATTTCTGTAAACTTTGTTTGGCGATTTCCATAACCCACGGTTTGATCAGATTAGGTTAGATAAAGTGACAATTTGAATATAGAAATGCGGTATATAACATTGTAAAACTTAATGTGTAAATCATAATAGCGGTTGCACTGTTTAGTAAGTTGCCTGCAAATACTTGTGAGGTCATAGAGGTATAGGTAACTTTACATGTCTTATACCTATTCCGAACTTTATAGTCATATTCACATCATCTAGTCCTTAGTTGCCTCTGTCAGAGAGACCGTTGTCTAAGTCGTTCGTTTAAGTACGTTATCGTCTATGCAAATCAAATACTGCGCCACCAGCCGCCCGTGGATAGTGTCCAGAAGGCTCCTGCCCCACTTTTCAGTTGGTTATCATGGAAATGGTATGATTGGTTGTCTATAGAGTTCCCAGTCTCGTGAAATTATTCCACGGAGCCCAAACTTTGGTATATCTCATATAGTTCCCTGCTTTAGCATGTGTTATTCCTTCAAGTTGTTTTGTGTCCTCAACCCTCTGAATCCACTCCCTGAGTGAGGGAGGGTTTGGCTTTTTCCAGTGTTTGGGGATTAGTTGCGTGGCAGCCATGACTAAGTGGCGGAAAAGGGCAGTTTGCATTTTTGTAAAACCCTGAGGAGGCATGAGGAAGATGTATTGATCTGGGGCTAGTATGAATTTGGTTTGGAAAATGCTTTGTATAATAGTATGTATCCTGTTCCAGAATTTTACTACTTGCGGGCATTGCCACCAAATGTGAGCATGAGTTGCTCCTGTTTGGCAGCATCTCCAGCACTGATCTGGAGAGGTGGTGTGTATCATGTGGATCTTCGCTGGGGTATGATGCCACCTCGTTAATCTTTTATAATTGCTCTCCTGTGCTGATAGGGAAATAGTAGATGTGTGTGCTGCTTTGAATATGCGGTGCCATTGTAGGCCTGTTAAGTTTACCTTCAACTCTTCTGTCCATTTAACTGTATACCCTGGAAGAGTATTCTCTTGAGATTCTCTAAGCAGCGTGTACATTGATGATAAGATTTTCTTAGTGAGCGGGTGTGAGGAGCATAGTTGTTCTAATTTTGTGAGTGGTCTGTTCCCCAAGGGTAGTAGGTTTTGCGTCTTGATGAAGTGTTTCAGTTGGTGGTAGTGTAAGAGTTGTATTACCGTCGGATTTTCGTGCGGTAAAATTTGGAGTAAAGTCTTAATTTTGCCGTCCTGTAGCACATCACGTAATTGTAGAGTCTCGTTTTTGTGATAAAGATCAAAAGATTTGCCCGAGTTCCCTTGTTGAAAGTAGGGATTGTGAGTGATGGGATATAGCGGAGAGGGGATTGGGGAGATGTCAAGCTTTTTTCTAAGTTTGTGCCACAGTTTGAGGGTTGTGTCAATCGTCGGGTGGGATTTGTGGGTTCCCTTAATGGGAAGAGTAGGATTGGAATGGAACCAAACGCATGTATGTAGTGGGGAGCTGTGGAGGGCATTTTCAATGGTAACCCATTGTTGGGTTTGTGTGTTTTTGGTCCATTCATAAACCCTTTGTAGATGTAATGCCTGGTGGTATAACTCAATATCAGGGAGATTTACTCCCCCATTCCCTTTGTTTCTCGTCAGGATGGAGTGGGCTAGCCTTGGTGGTGTGTGTGCCCATAGAAATTTCGTGATTATGGATCTGCTTGTGTTGAAAAAGGTGTGTGGGATTGCGATGGGCAGAGTTTGCAGAAGATACAAAAGTCGTGGTAGCACATTCATTTTAATTATATTGATTCTGCATAGCCAGCCAAAGCAAGGTTTGTGCCATTTCTGCAAATCTTTAGTGATGTTAGCAAGCAGAGGAGGGAAGTTTAATGTATAAATCAATTCCAATTTGTTTGGAATGTGCACACCTAGATATTTAATCGACCCTGAGGCCCAGTTGAATTTGAATTTGGACTGTAGTAACATATTGGTGTTTCCCGTTGTGTGAATTGGTAGAATGTCACATTTTGTTAGGTTCGCCTGGAAGTTGGATATTCTGCCATATGCTTCCATCTCCAACATTAAGTGAGGTAAAGTTGAGAGTGGATTAGTGATCGTGAATAAAAGGTCATCTGCAAAAGCAGTGACCTTGTATTCCTGTTTATCAATCTTAAAGCCCTGAATATGTTTGTTGTCTCTGACTCCCTGAAGGAACGGTTCTAAGATTAATATGAATAGGATAGGGGAAAGAGGACACCCCTGTCTCGTCCCATTAGTGATGGTTACTGGTTGGGATAACTGGCCATTGACCCTCAGTCTGGCTGTCGGTGCAGAATATATAGAGTTTAGCCATTCTTGCCAGCGTGGTCCAAAACCTAACTGTTGAATTGTGTGATGTAGTAACGCCCAACTGACTCTATCAAATGCTTTCTCCGCATCGATAGCTAGGAGAGTGCTTTCTATTTTGCGCGATTGGGCCCAATGTACAAGATTAATAATTTTAGTTGTGTTGTGTTTTGCTTCTCTGCACGGAACGAAACCGGCTTGGTCTTGGTGGATAAGGCCGGGTAGTAGAGGTTTCAATCTATTGGCCATTATTTTGGTGAGTATTTTGATGTCTGCATTTATCAAAGAAATAGGTCGATAGCTGCCACATGCCTTATGATCTTTACCTGGTTTCGGTATTAAAGTGATGGTTGCCTCTAGTGCAGACTTGGGGATGATAGATGACAAGTTTTGGGCGTTAAAAGCAGTAGTGAAGGGTTGTGCTAGGATTTGAGACAGTAATTTATAGTATTTCCCAGTGAAGCCGTCTGGGCCTGGGCTTTTACCAATGGGGATAGTTTTAACTACCTGAAGGAATTCGTCGATGGAGATGGGTTCGTCAAGAAATGCTTTATCTATGGGTGGTAAAGTATGTTTAATCCTGGGTGTTAGGAAATCTAATATATCTTGTGAGGTGGGTTGGGAGGTTTTCAAGTTGTATAAATTAGTATAAAATTTATGGAAAGCTTTGAGTATGTCTGGCATGTGGCTGGTAGGGTCGCCATTCTCCATATTAATTTCGGAGACAAAGCTGGATTGTCTTTCTGCCTGAAGTGCCTGAGCAAGGAATCTCCCCGCTTTGCCTCCCTGTGTGTAGTAAGATCCCTTGGTGAGTGAGAGCTTACGTTTTGCGTTTAATGTAAGGATCGATGTGAGTTCAGACCTTTTAGAGAGCAGAAGATTGTAATTTTCTAGGGAAGAGGCGCCCCGGTGTTGGCTTTCCAGATTTTTAATATCTTGTGTGAGTTTGGTAATTGTTTGTTCCCTCTTACGTTTTAGTTTTGATGCTATTCTAATTAATTCTCCTCTAAGTACAGCTTTATGTGCTTCCCATGTCATGATTGGCGTCGTGTCTGGGTTGGTATTTTCTTTAAAGTAATTCGTGACTGTTTCTTTTATTTGAGAAACAGCTTCCTCATTGTTCAGTATCATGTCATTAAGTTTCCATTGAGGAGCCGACTTAGGGATTGAAGGTATGGTCAGCTTGAGTGTAAGTGGCGCATGGTCTGACCACGTGATCGGGCCATAAGAGGCTGATGTAATCAGGGGCAGGTGTCTATGATGGAGAAAAATTGTGTCTATTCGTGTGTAAGTGCCAGTGGGAGGTGAGAAGAAGGAGTAGTCTTTTGTTTTAGGATTGACTGCTCTCCAGCTATCAAATAGTTGAGCTTCATAAAGGATATTTTTCATATGTAGTCTCGTTTGCGTCAGATAGCCCTGCGATGAGGAAGTAGTGTCAAGGATTTCATCTAGGGATATGTTGATGTCTCCCCCCATGATAAGTATTCCTTCATAAAAGGAGGATAATTTGTGTAATATTTTATTGAGGGAGTGTGATTGTTTTTTGTTTGGTAGGTAGATATTTGCCAATGTGATTTGAGTGTTTCCTAATTTGCCCTTCACAAATATATATCTACCAGCATCGTCTAGTAATTGATCCTGAAAAATGAATTGTGTCTGACGGCTGACCAGGATGGCCACACCCCTCGCTTTAGCCTCAGTGTAGTTGCTAAAGTAACCTCTTGGATAGTCCCTATTCTGAAGTCTGGGAGGAGCATCTTTACGAAAATGTGTTTCTTGTATATAAACAAAGTTTGCCCTATGTTTGTGGAAATCTGTTAGAGCTATGGACCGTTTCTCAGGAGTATTTAGTCCCCTAGCGTTTTGTGTGACAATAATTATATTGGACATTGCTATGGTGTGGTTGTTAATATTGTGCTTGGATTGTGTTCAATGCTAGTGTATTTTGGAGATTCAAATGGGTGTTATTGGTGCGATAACCTCCCAAGCCTTCCTGATTTTTTAAGGAAGTTTGGTGTATGGATGGGGTGAGGTGGTGATACTGGTTACCTTGCAGATAGGATGTTCTGTAGGAGACCAGAGATTCCTCCCGGTCGGCCCCGGGCAACTGGCTGCGCAGTAGATTTAGTGTTCACAGTCGATGATATGTCTCAGTCACAGAAGCACAGGTGTGCGGTATAAGCTGTCCGTGGAGTAATTTGTCAGGCACTAAGCGAGCACCACTGTATATATATTACAACAACGATAAGAAAAGAGAAGTTAATACATAGAAAAATAACACGTATAAAATGTATCACTAACAATAGCAATAACAACAAAGCCCTTCAGTATATTTAGATTGACCTCTCGATATTATGAATACAAAGGTTATTTCACAGGTAAGTCGTAGTTTCAAACGTAGATGTGAATATATTGTATCTGAAAAGTATTTCTCTCTGTGTTGTGAACGCTCTATCTCATAAAGAGTTGTCTGTACTGTGTAGTAATACTATGAAAGATTAGATGGAGATTAAACCCAACAATGTGGGTAGTCTGTTTTCCCTTAAGGGGAATAAAGTTCAGTCTCTTTATCAGAGAGAGAACCGTAGTTTATTTGGGGTTGTGTGCTACGGGTGTGTATCTAGGACCCGGGGCTTATCGATCCTATTTGCTTAAATAACCTTTAGGAGAGAAGGTCAGGGGACCTATATTAATAGAACAGGTAGTATAAACAGTGTGTGAGAAGATCTCAATTAACCAGTTAATGGGATCCTATTCCGCGTTGTGGGGTGATTCCAGTTACTCTTTATTTTTTTTTTTTTATTTTTTTTTTTTTTTTTTTTTTAATTATTTAAAAAAATTTTTAATTTGTTTTGAAATTTTTATATATATATATATATTTTTTTTTTTTTTTTTTTTTATGAAATAATGTTTACGTCCAATTGTCATCTAGCCGGTCTCAAAGTATGAGCCTTAATCCCTTATCTAATCAAAGTGTAAAGTACATAAATAGCTGAAGCTAAACCAGTTTAGTGTGGTTTCTCATCTATAGTTACTCTAGGGAGTCTCGTATGAATGACCCAGTTTTATTTCCACTATTAGATTAGGAAACCCTGGAGTCCCTGATTTGTTGTGCTACTAATGGACTTGCTTGGATTAAGGACTTATTACGGGTATATTAACAGTAAACATTAGACAATAAAACCTATAGATATATATAGAAAGCTGTACAAAATGTGTAGAACTTAGGAATTGTGAACACAGCGTATGTGTCCGGACTGTCTTTGGGTATACGACCTGATAGCGCAAGTCATTAATCTTCCAGCATAAAGGTGGTTGCTTCAAAGGCTCAACTACTTTGTCCGATCAGGTTTAGGTGAAAGTCTTGATGTCCAGTGCTTACATGCGTCTCAAAAAGCTACAAACGAGGCATGTGCAAGATAGATAGAGATTTGGGTTGTATGTGGCTGGTATCAGTGGATTTTAGATGAAAGAGAACCCCTATCGTCATCGTCCATTACATGTAGAGTAGACATAGAGGATTAATCGTTGGAGATTGGTCTCATGTGGTTTTGAGTGTTCAGCTGCCTTTCTCGTTGAAGCTGCGGTGAGATGAATCTGTTCGGTGGTTTCCTTGGTTTCGCTGGGGTGGTCCATTTCTGTCTTTGTGATATTTGAAGGTTTTCTTGGTTCGGTATTGGATAGTTCCAGTCCATTATAACTGTGTCTGGCAGGTCCATAGCTCTTAGAAATGGGGGGACGTCCATGATCGAGGCAATTTGGTGGATGTTACCTTTGTTATTTACAATCAGCGCAAAGGGGAAACCCCAACGATATCTAATGCTCCTATTGCGTAGCAGTTCCGTGATTGGTTTAAGTGCCCGTCTGGCCTGTAAGGTGTACCAGGAAAGATCCGGATAGATCTGTATTGGATTTCCATGAAATAAAAGTGGTTGTGTTGTGTCCCTCAATGATCTCAGAATTGAATCTTTAGTGTTAAAATAATGCAGCCTGCAAATGACATCTCTGGGGGAATCCTGGGATAGTCCCCTGGGGCGCAACGAACGATGGGCCCTATCTAGGAGCATTTGGCTTGCGTTGGAGTCTCCTAATATGAGGGTGAATAGCTCAGTTAATACCCCTGGTAAATCTTCATTTAGGGTTTCTGGGATCCCCCTTATGCGTAGATTATTTCTTCTCCCACGATTATCCAAATCATCAATATGTCTCTGGGTGGCTGACATGAAGTGTATGTGAGATTCCAGAGTTGAGGAAATATTAACTATTTGGGCCTGCATTACATCCTTTTCTTCTTCCAGGTCAGTGACTTTTAGGTTAATTTGTTGAATTTCTGAGCCCATCTCCGCCATTTTAGCATGAAGTGTGGTCTCTAATTTCCCAATTATATTCTGTATATCTGATTTAGATGGGAGATTCTGGATATCAGACTTAGATGGGAGATTTCTTAGCATATCTTTTATATCTAGATCCTCACTAATGTTTGGTGAGTTACTTGAACACTCCGACATGTGGGGGCTTTGTGGCTGTGATTCTATTACGGAATCAGTGTCCGCCATCTTGGGGAGCGCGGCCGCGGTCTCCGGCTCTCGATCGAGATTATCTTTAAAATATCGGGTGAGGGTGCCCGATTTAGCTGTGGGGGTCTTCCCTTGTTGCCCCTGTACCTGATTTTGTTTCCTGGGATTGCCCATGTCACTCACGTCTCTCCGATTACAGCGGATTGTGCCCGGGTCTGGAGGAGCTGAATCAGAACGCGTCCATCAGGCTTCCCGGTTAGCCACGCCCCCTCTACTTCCCTCTTTCTACTGCTAATACCTCTCCCTATACAACCAAGCATTATGCTGGCATTTCCAGATGCTCTATTACATTGTCATCAGAAATAATCATCCCTAAATCCCTTTCTTTAGATGTTGAGGTTAGGACTCTATCAAATATTCTGTACTCTACCCTTGGGTTTTTTATGTCCAAGATGCATTATCTTGCACTTATCCACATTAAATGTCAGTTGCCACAACTCTGACCATTTTTCTAGTTTACCTAAATCATTTGCTATTTGGCTTATCCATCCTGACACATGAACCCTGTTACATATCTTAGTATCTTCAGCATAAAGACATACCTTACCATCAAGACCTTCTGCAATATCACTAATAAAAATATTAAAGAGAATGGGTCCAAATACAGATCCCTGAGGTTTCCCACTGGTGACAAGCCCATGCTTCGAATATACTCCATTGACTACAACCCTCTGTTGCCTGTCACTCAGCCACTGCCTTACCCATTCAACAATATTGGAACCCAAACTTGAAGATTGCAGTTTATTGATAAGTCTTCTATGTGCAACAGTGTCAAAAGCCTTACTGAAATCTAGGTAAGCAATGGCTACTGCACTACCCTGATCTATTTTTTTAATTACCCAATCAAAAAAATCAACAAGATTAGTTTGGCATGATCTCCCTGAAGTAAACCCATGCTGTCTCTGATCTTGAAATCTATGTGATTTTAGATGTTCAACAATCCTATCCTTTAACATGGTTTCCATTATTTTACTGGCATATAGTTTCTCGACTCCTCCCTACTACCTTTCTTGTGAATGGCACGACATTCGCTAACTTCCAATATTCTGGGATTTCTTAAGATTTGAGGAGTCTTCATAGGATCCTCTTTTAAGGGTAATATTGTATATATTCCCATACCCTCCCACTTTCTGGTGTACACCTTGTTTTATATATTTTATTCGTAAAATCTTTGTTCCTCACAGTATTTTTCAGTTGTCATGAGCTGACCAGTGAATGACTCAACTAGAAAAATAATTAAGATGGACAACATTTCTTAATTGGCTATTTTCTTTGTCTAACTTTGTAATTCACTGGTCAATGCCATCAATCCTGGATTTAGTGAATTAACCTGACAATGTTAATCCATACATTCTCTAAAGGAGCCACAATCACCCATTGAGACATTGTGTGTCACAACACAATTTATTGGTTTTACATTCCTAGTTACCAATATGCTTTTGCATATATTTGCTTATGATGATAATGTAAACAGATGGGTATGGTAATTGTCAATATCCCCCTAACTTATCCTTTTTTTCTTTATTGTGGTATGTGCTTTTCTGCATCATTCCCTATATGATTGTCTTTCATGTATTATATAGAGTATGTCACCATATCTCAAATTCAATGGAGATAGTGTAAGAAATGTAGGGTGCCTTTAAACATTTTATTATTTATTTGTGGAGGTTTGGTGTGTAATAAGTTAAGATAAGCTATCTGGTTTCTCAATGTAATGTGTGATTTACATATCAAAAGAGGTTGCCATCAAATGGTGCAGCATAGATAACTTCTTGAGATATGGGAACAAGCCTTTCTAGTGTTTATTTATTAACAGATGTGGAGAGATATTGTGTACAACCAATACGAAATATACAAAGAGGAGAGGTGTGAATAAGTTGCAAGAGTCATGTTATCAGGAGATCAGAATGTCAGAGTAATTAACATCTAGGTGCAACCATGCAAGTATGTGTTTTCCCAAGCCATCCTGTCTCTAAAACAGTCTAGGCCTGCTCCCAATCTACCCAAAAACCCATCCTAACTGGTCACTTCTTACAGAATGTTCTAGTATAGCTGAGGGGAAGAGATTCAATGCATCTCTATGAGGAGATGCTGATTGGCCAAGGCAGTTTTTGGCTACACCCCCATCCGGCCTCCTTGGCTGAGATCAGCAGAATTGATGATCTCAGCCAATCCAATGCTTTACTATTGGAGAGCATTTTGATGGCTTAGATCCTCACTTCTGATTATGTCAGCCAAATTTGGTTCGGATTAGGGGTGAAGCCAGCACCAGCAGACTTGCACAGTTTTGGAAATAAGATAAGGTATTTATATATTTAGAGGGTAGGGGGGTGGGGAGGGGGCAGGGAGGCTAGATAGTGATTTTAACACTATAGGGTCAGGAAAACATGTTTGTGTTCCTGACCCAATAGTGTTCCTTTAAATAAAAAAAGCCCCAGGGCCACATGGTATTTCAGCATAAGCATTAAGTAAAAATTGCCATAAGGAAAAATGCAACCCTCTGTTTTTAATCTTTTAGGATACTTTTCTTTCAGGAATCATATTAGAGGATTTGAGAAAGGCAGATGCAGTTCCTAGTTTCAAAAAGGGTTCAAAATCTCTGCCTGGAATCTATAGACATGTAAGCTTAAAGACTGTGGCTAGGAAGCAATTTTGAAAGGTTATTAAGGGAGAATATTCAGGAATTCATTGGAAACAACATTATTGGAAACCAGCATGGTTTTATGAAACATAGATCACGACAAACCAACTTAGTTGCATTATATGAAGAAGTAAGTAGAGGTATAGATTAGGGTGTTGCAGTGAATGTGATCTACTTGGATTTTACCAAGGCATTTGATACGGCTCCACACACTAGGCTAAATTTAAATTAAAAGAAATTGGTGTAGATGAAAATTCCTGTTCTTGGGAACATTGGCTGAAATATAGAGTATAGAGAATTGTTATTAATGGTACATTTTTAAACTGGACAAGAGTGGTAAAAGGTGCCCATCAGGGATCTGTTGTGGAACCACTTCTTGCCAACCTATTTATAAATGATCTTGAAATAGGCATTATATGTCATGTGTCAGTATCTGCAGGTGAAACAAAACTAGAAAAGGTAATACAGTGTGAGCAGGATGTTACTTTGCTGTAGATGGATTTAGATTAGGGGTTAGCATTTAAATTGCAGATGGCCAATAAGGGATTTTCATGTATAAAAATGGGCATTCATGCTCAGGATGAAAATATAATTTTGCCACTTAATAAAGCAATGGTAAGACGTAACCTTGAATATAATCAATAGTAAGACAACACCTTGAATGTGCTGTGTAATATTGGGCAGCTATTCCACATAATAATATTCTGACTTAATAAAAAGTGCTAAAAAATGATTAACGTGAATGAAAGGCTTTAGTTATTAAGAAAGGCTAAAAAATGTAAATCTGTTTAGTTTAGAATAATGGTGCCTCAGAGGGGGGGATATGATAACATTATACAAATATATTCAGGGCCAATACAAATCACTGTCTTGAAATCTCTTAATAACTAGGATAATACATGATACACAAGGTCATTCATTTAGACTATAAGACCTGTGTCAAGTCCCCCTTTATTAAATTAGTGACTGGGTATCAATAGCTGCCCAGTCGCTATTCTTTTTTTACAACAGTGACCAGCAACTGGCTGCTTGCTCTTTAGTATACATGCCCCTATTTATGGCACAGTGAGTAGGGGCAGGAGGGAGAATGTAACCTCACTTATTTATTGATACTTAGTATTTTTTATTTCGTATTAGTAAAGTTATCTGAAAGACAAAAGTTAAAAAAAGAAATGGCTTTTTGTAACTTAGGTCTTTCAGCTGTTTAATCAATAGCTCCCTAATTCTTATAAAGGATTGCCATAAGGATACCAAAAAGGAGCTGTCTATTTAACAGATTCCTAATTTGGTACCCTGACAAAATAACAATCCCACAAGGATACCAATTTAGGCAGTTATCTACTGAATGGTTGCAAGATGCAGCTGCAGCACGGATCAGAATTTTATTCATCCAAAGAAAATGCCAAAAGGAAAATAATGGCCGATTTCATCCAAAAACAAATGGACAAACAGATAAAATATGGTTCGGATGTAGCAAAAATGTTTTCAGACATATCTGCTTGGACGAAACAAAAATTGTGGTAGTGCCTAAGTCTACTAAATGAATGTCACTGATGCTACAGACTGGATGTGTGGGGAAACTGTTATCCTCAAGGTGATTTTAAACTGACTCTTGTTGCTTGTATTTCACAATAAGCATTAAGCTAGCAAAATGAAAAATATTACAATCATTCATTAGAAAAGTACATTCCTATTTTTATTAAATCCAGATATGTAATCTAATATTGTGAACTCAAACTTGACATTGAGAAAATAGCCATTAGGCAGGCACTATTGTAGCCATTTTTGCATGTCAGCACAGTCATAGTCCCCTTTTTTCCTGCTGTTCTGACTGCCCGAATGGCCTTTTTTTGTCTGCACTGAAATTCACTTCAGCCAAGCTGAACAGCAGCTTAAACTAAATTTTGCCGACCTGAAAAAATTCGGCCAAAGTGCTTCAGAAAAACAGATTGTTTTTCACTCTGCGCAAGTCTATTGTGGACATTTGTCTAGTGTTCTCAGACATAAGACACCAGGAAAAAGATTTGGGATGGCAGGACAGGTGCTCAAAACCAGGACTATCCATTTGAATTCACAATAAAATAAGGTTAACTTTGTGTACTGGCCCAGAACTCTCTTGATTGATGTTTAAACATTTTTGCTTCCAATTCAGTTTACCATTTAGTAAATAAACAATGATGTTGGAGTTTAGTTAGAATTGTAATAAAAGGAAGATACTGATTATTTCCCCTGCAGGCCTTGAATAATGTTTATAAAAGCAAAGGCATCTTTACACATCCCTCTAATCAGCAGCTGTTCCATTAACCTTTTTTGCTGAACCAGTAGACCACCTGCTGCCAAATGGTTTCTGGTGTTTACTGTTTACTCTGTTACATCAGTGCAGAATTTCCTCTATCAATACAGCACTAAGACTTTATCACAAAACCAATGTAAGCAGCAAGCTCACTTCCTAAGCAAGTAGTCAGGCTGCCTTCTATGTAGGAATACAGAACACAAAGAAATGCACTTTAACATTGTCTGGTGGGATAGTTTAGAGCATGGGTCCTCAAACTCCGACCCCCCAGATGTTGCTGAACTACAACTCTCATGCTTATCTGGCTATCTATGTAATTCTAAGAATCATGGGAGTTGTAGTTCAGCAACATCTGGGGGGCCGGAGTTTGAGGACCCATGGTTTAGAGGTTAGGACTCCAATTGTTGAAATTGCATGTATGATTCCCAGGAGGTTCTACTAAGCCTTCCATCTTCCAATGTTGATACAAGTATTAGCGTACAGCTGACTAACAACCGTATTAATATCCAAGGACATCCTAGAATACTAGTGACAGTTAGATCCTATCTGGTTTCTATTAACTTAATAGGATCAGCAGATGTGCAGCAGATAAATAGCATGGTTTATTAGATGTCTGTGCTGTTAAGGAAATTACAAAAAATGAACATTTTATCAAGGTTATTAAATAAAAATATAAAAGTGTATTGGCGCTTTGCGAATATTATATAAAAAGTGTTGACCATTACACAGGCTGAACTTTAAAACCGAGTTTGCTACTGCAACCCGACTAAACAAAAAAGAATTACCACATATAAATATAAAGTGCAATAAATAAATGCATATAAAAATATACACAAGTTAATAATTTCAAATAAAATATATACTCCTAAAAATGTTACAGGATCGCTTACTGCGAGACAATACCCATAATAAAACAAAGAGAGAAATCAATAAATGGAACCACTCACATCTTAAAGAATTGTGACCAAGTTCTATAAAACATGCACAGGGGTAGACCCTTTTTAGACTAGAAGCAAAGCAATATAGCTCATTTGTGGACATTGAATCAGCAAGGGTCAGGGCTTAGTGGAATAACTACTGTAATATTATTGTGTTTGATATTAAGAGGCACTGCACAGTGCTCGCACACTTGCACTGCACACACAGGACTGAACACAGTCAGATAAATAAAATTAAAATAGAATTTTCTTTCACCAAACAGTTAAAAAAAATAACTTTTAATAACTATATATTTTTAAGCAAGTCTCACATCAGGATTAAGGACAAGGTGCCCGTCAATCTCCTATCTCCCCACTCAAGTTGTTTTAAGTGGGGAGCAGAAACTGCTAAAATAATCTCACAGTAAAAATAAAGGACCCAGGCTAAGCAAATTATAATTGTTTCTAACACCACACTCCCCAAATGAAAGATTTTCTTTCTTCCAACCATTGAAAAATAAATAAATAACTTTAAATTACTGTATATTTGGTCAGTCTCACACAATCATCAATGACCCAACTACGCAAATAATTTTTTTTTCTAACACCAAACTTAAGGACTTTCATATTAAGTGCACCCACACTTATTATATGTCATTTTATTCAGGGGAAACAGGGCTTTCATTTAACATCAAATATTTAGCTATAAAACATAATTTAAAACGTCTGATGGACGCGATCGACAAATACTTGCAAACACACTTGACGCCCACATTAGACAAAACCACAGCAGAGCTCCTTGATGAGGAGATAACGATAGCTGAACTGGCGAACGCGGTGAAGCAGATGAAACCAGGCAAGAGTCCGGGCCCAGATGGCCTGCCTCTCAGCTACTATAAGACGTACGCGGACATTCTGTACACCCCACTAGTATTAACACTAAATGCTATAAAGGAGGGCCACCAATTCCCCAAACAATCCCTGGCGGCACACATCACGATTATTCCTAAGGAAGGCAAAGACGGCGAACAGTGCGGGAGCTATCGCCCTATATCTCTGATAAATTGCGACCTTAAACTTTTAGCTAAAATACTGGCAAACAGGATACAAACACATCTACCAATGCTGGTACACCCGGACCAGGTGGGATTCGTGCTAGGACGCGAAGCAAAGGAAAACACCATATGCACCATCACAGTGATGCATAGCGGCAGACGAACCCCGGGAGGCCTTCTCCTGCTATCCACGGACGCGGAGAAGGCCTTCGATCGGGTGGGGTGGAAATACCTATTTCGCACCCTCGCACACATGGGAATGGGACCGGGAATTCGGGGGTGGATAGAAGCGTTATACTCGCAACCCTCAGCACAGGTCATAGTGAACGGCGCCCTGTCGGAGCCGTTTGACATACAAAACGGCACGCGGCAGGGATGCCCCCTGTCCCCGATCCTATTCGTCCTGGCCTTGGAACCGCTTCTAGTGGCCGTCAGGAACAACCCAGACATACAAGGGATGCAATTACGGACGACACATCACAAAATTGCGGCGTACGCAGATGACCTCTTATTTTACGTGACCAACCCAGAAATATCCCTCCCTAACATACTGCGAGCATTACAGGAATTTGGTCAACTATCCAACCTTAAAATAAACTTGAGCAAGTCCTACATACTTAATGTTTCCATCCCGGAAGGCAGAGCGGAACCATTACGTCAAAGTTACTCCTTTAACTGGGCGTCCCAAAAAATTAAGTACCTAGGTATCTGGCTAACGAAAAGGGAAGGGGACATGTTCAGGGAAAACTTCACCACCCTGCAGAAAAAAATGCAAGCGGACATGCAAGAGTGGGCCTTCCCACACATCTCCTGGCTGGGCAGGATACAGGTCGTGAAAATGAACTTCCTCCCACGCCTCCTTTATTTATTCCAAACCATCCCCATAGCAATCCCAGGCCCCTTTTTCGCCTCGCTGCGTTCGGCACTGGGGCACTACGTTTGGGGCGGCAAGCAACCCAGGCTCCGCCATTCACTACTAACACAACCCAAAGACAAGGGTGGACTGGCTCTACCGGATTTCACTCTCTACTATAAGGCATGCCACTTCCTGCGGATACTGGAGTGGTCGAAGACAGGGAACCATAAATTATGGAAGCAGGCAGAGGAACACGTAGCAGGCATACTGATCGCAGTCTTGCCATGGCTGCCTCCGGAGGCCTCTATAGGGAACGCGAAACAGTCCCCATACACCAGGGCTACCCTAGAGGTATGGAACCGTACAAAAGGGAGACACTGTCTAACCACACACCCGACCCCCCTATTACCACTCACACACAACTCGACTTTCCCACCGGGCCTAGATCCAAGAGCATTCAAAGACCTAATACACGACCCAATACCTAGATTACTACACGTACACGCGGCAGAAGGCACCAAGACACTAGAGGACCTGCGGGGAACCACAGAACACACCCTTTTGACGCGACTGAAATATAGACAGATTCGCAGCTATATAGCCTCACTCCCCCAAGGGCCGATATTGACCAGGGCGCCCACCACCTTTGAGAAACTCTGTCTAGACCCACACCCACTGGCACACGGGGTTTCCGCCCTATACACCCTCCTACTAACACTCACACCTACCGAACAACCGAGATTCTACGGGAAATGGGAGACGGCACTAGGCCTCACACTGGAAAAGGCAGACTGGGAGAAAATATGTTACCTTACACACCACTGCTCCTGCTTTAGTAAAACGCAAGAGATGGCCTATAAGTTGCTGACCCAGTGGTATCGTACGCCCGAGAAGCTACACATGAGAATCCCATCGCAGTCCCTCCAGTGCTGGCGATGTGAGGAGAAAGAAGGCTCCCTCTTACACATATGGTGGGAATGCAAAAAAATAACCCCATACTGGGAGGCCATACACAAAATACTGCAACGATTCACGGACGACCCACCACCATTCAACCCAGCAGCTATGCTGTTACATCACACCACAACCCCCAGATCCGCCTACAAGAAATCGCTCACAATACGCATTCTAAACACAGCCAAAGCACTGATACCACAGTTCTGGAAACAAAGGGACACCCCTCCCCTAAAAACATGGTTTGCACAGATGGAGGAACTGAGATCCCTAGAAGAACTTCACCACACCGCTAACGACTCATTCCAAAAATACTTAAACACATGGACACATTGGATCATCCAGACATCCAAACCAGACTTCACGGTAGCTATACAAGACACACCTCTGACCAACATATAGACGACCCTGGGGAGGACACGGCCTCTAAACGGGGGGGGTTCCCGGTAACGTGGCTAAATCGGGGCTGGGGCCTCCAACCTTCGCTGGAACACTCATAGGGAGTTCAGACATATGAACAAACAACACAAGCGAACTGACAGAGGACGGACAGGAGGTGGGATTCTAGATAAGCATACGGACAACCCCACAGGGGAACAGGTTAGATAGGGGGGGGACGTACGTGAACCCACTCATCGAGTACCCACTAGCTCGCACGAAGCCCCTGAGAACGAGAGAAGGGCTCCTGCGGAACCCCCAAGCTGCTGGAAGGCGTAAAAACCAGCATGCCCTAAAGGGAACTGGATCGGGGGACATTGGGACCGCGGCTGCTGCGGGGCCTTCCCCACACACACACGTACCCTCACACAAAACACGAACACACACACAACCAGCACCAGGAACTACACCCGAGACACGAGAACACGATTAACGACACATGAGATCGGGGTGTATATCCCAATAGAAATCATGATTATGCGTAAAGAGAATGGGATGTATAATGCAATTGAGGCCTGCGTGCCAAAAAGCTATTCATACGAACTCGGGCCTGCGAGCCCACATTAATTCAAAAAGAAGTATCTACTCACACATCTCTCAACATTCTAAACCCTTTATTGTTATTGGATTTGTTTATCTTTATTTCATATGTTGCTATATATTGAATGTGCAAAATGCTGGCATGTTAAAGCAGATAAAACTTCAATAAAAACGAAATGTACAAAAAAAAAAAAAAAAAAAATGAGGCTTTGTGATATTCAGGGATGATGTAAATTGCACTGTATTATACCCGTTATGTACAACACTTTATCGTCTCCCTTTTTCTAGTCTGTACCCTATATAATTTTATGCCTCAATAAAAAAGAGATTGACAAAAAAAACCAACATAATTTAATATCAATAAAATAAAGAAAAATGAGAGAAAATAAGACATTTTGTTATTTTTTTTTAATTCTACATGACATTTTAACTGTGAATGTCATAAAACTGTTCGCTTTTACTGTAATAAAATACACATATCTGTATTCAGCGACATCTCACGTGTACAGGTTTTATGGTGTTTTGGGAAGTTACAGGGTCAAATATGGCATGTTACATTTTTCATTTTTTTTTTTCACATTAAAATTTTTCATTTACATTAAAATTCGCCAGATTGGTTACGTTGCCTTTGAGACCGTATGCTAGCCCAGGAAAGACAATTACCACCATGCTGGCATACCATTTGCAATAGTGGACAACCCAAAGTATTGCAAATGGGGTATGTACAGCCTTTTTTGGTAGCCACTTGGTCACAAACACTGGCCAAAGTTAGTGTTAATATTTTTTGTGCGTGAAAAATGCAAAAAAATAAGTTAAACGCCAATTTTGGCCAGTGTTTGTGACTAAGTGGGTTCTAAAAAAGACTGGACATATCCCATTTGCAATACCTTGGGTTGTCTATGTAACGGACCGTTTCACTTACAAGAGGATAAAACCCAGTTTAGGCGATATGCCCCTTTCTGAGAGACAGGCACAGCTACTGCAGAACACCAAACTCCAGAACTGGATACAAAATAGCACTCCAAACTGGAACCTCACGAATAGCTGCTAGCAGACGAACAGGAAAAGCAGACATCAGCTTACACTCCTAGCAATCGATCTCCAACAGCATACAGTGAATCCCCCCAAGAACGAGACAAGGCTCCGTGTTGAGGGTCAAGCAGTGGTCTGTTTATTGAGGGCTACCTGCCCCTGTATTTATGCAGGTCTCCCACCTGGTGGACACTCCCCTAGGGGACCAAATGGAAGACTGAAACAGCAGACAGACATGTATCATTTTCGTACACACAGCCACAATACTTTCCCACAATGCATCCTGGTTTCCTCCTCTCTGTCCTGGAGATAATTAATGAAGTAATTCAATTATCTCCCAGGACAAAGGCCAGACTCCATTATGCATGTGGTGACACAGAAACAGACTATCACTTTAAAATACATACAGACACATTTTATGCACAAAACACAGACACATGTTACATATCCCCAGATAGCTCAGGTCTGGGTGCACATTATTAGGTGAATGGCACCCAGACCACACAAATACATTTTAATTGCCATGGAGCCAAAGTCTTTAATTCTCCGAAGAGGCTCCATGGCAGGCTATCGGGGTTACTACAGTT
This sequence comes from Pelobates fuscus, assembly GCF_036172605.1. Taxonomy (NCBI): domain Eukaryota; kingdom Metazoa; phylum Chordata; class Amphibia; order Anura; family Pelobatidae; genus Pelobates; species Pelobates fuscus. Next base: position 141,589,811 of record NC_086321.1, on the reverse strand, counting down.
CGCATAGATTGTGATACAAATTCAAAGTCCCGAATAAGAACCAGGGGGCTGGAGGCTCAGCGGTGCCTGCACGCAAAAGTGTCCGCTTATAGTGCAGGAAAGCCGGGCAGACAAGTGCTGGCTGCCCGGGGAGCTCCAGAACAGCGCCACCTAGCGGCCGCTAAGTGTAACATCGGCCACCCAGTTAACAAGCAATTAAGCTGCGGTTAACCGCAGCTTCAGGGAGGTAAATAGGAGGCACACTCCAGCTTCTGGGTGGCCAATTAACAACGCCGGCCGGCTTCCCGCGGCTCTGGGGAGGTTGGTGAACGGCTGTTTGTTCGGTAGATGAAATCTACCGAGCTGCTGTGCAGAAAGGGAGAAATAAATCCTTCTGCACAGTAAAATTAACCCTTTAGCTGCCGGTCCATAATCCAAAGGCAGCAGGCGGGCAACCAGGCTCCTCCAATACAATGTGGCGAGATTGGTTTTGTCACATCTCTCCCCCTTTCCAAAAAGACTAACAGGGTACCTGACCTCCTGCCGGTCAGTGCCCTTGTTAGTCCAGCAGCCCACCCACAAAGCAGAAAAAACAGTACAGCCCACCCACAATAAATGGTTACTACACCTGGGTAGAGGAGAATCTTGTCCATGTCCAGGTGCCTCACCACGGCTGTGTGGGGGACTGGTAGGCTGCCTTGGTGGGTTGCTGAGTGGGCAGAGACCAGCGGTACTCTGTCCTGGTGCCAGCACTACCACCGGAGTAGTCTGGTTGGAGCCTGGTTGCTGGAGACGGACTGTCTCCCCCTTGGATACACAGCTCTGTCGTGGGGGGTAGGACCGACCGTCCCTACCCCCTGTGTGGTGAGTGCAGAGACCACGGTCCCATCTGCACCGGTGGGGGGTTTACAGTCTCCCCCTGGTACATTAAGCTGCCGCTGGGGAGAGGGGGTAACAAGCTCCTCTCCCGATATAACACTCTGCCCATTAATGATCCGCCGCTGGGGCGAGGTGGTAAAAATCTCCTCTCCCATACATACTACCAGTCTTTGCGGAGGGAGACCGACTGTCTCTCCTCCCAATACAGAGTTCTGCTGCTGGGGAAAGGAGACTGGGCTCTCAATTCCCGGCACATCATACTGCCTTTGGGGAACGGAGACTGGGCTCCCAATTCCCTGCTGTATCTCCCGCTGGGGAATGGAGACTGGGCTCCCAATTCCCGAAAAATCACGCTGCCGCTGGGGAGGGAGGACACTGCTCTCCTCTCCCTGGACTTCCCACTGCCTTCCTGGCATATCACTCTGCTGCTGGGGGGCAGGAACAACTACCTCTGCCCCCTGTAACTCAGCCTGCCGCTGGGGAGGGAGGACACTGCTCTCCTCTCCCTGCACTTTACACTGCCTTCCTGGCATATCACTCTGCTGCTGGGGAGCAGGAACAACTACCTCTGCCCCCTGTAACTCAGCCTGCCACTGGGGAGGGAGGACACTGCTCTCCTCTCCCTGCACTTTACACTGCCTTCCTGGCATATCACTCTGCTGCTGGGGGGCAGGAACAACTACCTCTGTCTGCCCCCTGTAACTCAGCCAGCCGCTGAGGAGAGAGGACACTGCTCTCCTCTCCCTGCACTTCACACTGCCTTCCTGGCATATCACTCTGCTGCTGGGGGGCAGGAACAACTACCTCTGCCCCCTGTAACTCAGCCTGTCGCTGGGGAGGGAGGACACTGCTCTCCTCTCCCTGCACTTTACACTGCCGCTGGGGAATGGATACTGGGCTCCGAATTCCCTGCAGGACCGGTGGAGAGACCTCGGTCCCATCTCCACCGGCCACCTGGGGTTCTTCCCAGTAAAACTGTACCATCTCGTCCCCTCTGAATGGGTCTGGCTCTGGGTCTGTCCTGCTGCTCTCCTGCTGAGTCTTCTCATAATATTGGAACAGCTGTTGGTAGCCCTGTTCTAGCTCCATCTACCGGGTCACCAGGTGGACCAGGTCTTGCTCAATTTCATGAGTGTCGTCCCAGTCATACCTGCTCTCCCCCCACCCCAAGAGATCACTGAACCGGTCTTGTGTAGGGCTCCCAAATTCAAGCTCTGAAAAAGACCCCCATAACAAGCCAGGACCATCAAACTCCTCTCCCTCTGGCTTGTTATGCTCGGCTGTCCAGGGCAGGTACTGTGCAACATACCACCAAAGCGCTTGGTAGGCATCCTCCAGCCACATCTCTTGCCATACCCGGAGCTCCAATTCTTTTACCCATTCCTCCCTGGGCTGCTCTCCCAGGAAGGGCATCCGCAGGGCTAGTCGCTTCTGCAAACGCTGATCTTCCTTGGGAAGTCTCTCACCCTGTTGGTATTCCACAATGCCCAGTGCCTGGTACCAGATGCCTTTACGGACTGCATCTCGGTCCTCCATGGCACCCTCATCGAACTCCACTGCTTGTCCCATGCTGGTGCTGTCAGGGTCGCTGTACTGAGACATGCGTTGCCCTCAAATTGTAAAATCCAGAGCAATGGTGTCTCCTGTAGCTGTCCTTCTGGCTGTAGGAACGATCCCGCCGTTTGCCACCAATTGTAACGGACCGTTTCACTTACAAGAGGATAAAACCCAGTTTAGGCGATATGCCCCTTTCTGAGAGACAGGCACAGCTACTGCAGAACACCAAACTCCAGAACTGGATACAAAATAGCACTCCAAACTGGAACCTCACGAATAGCTGCTAGCAGACGAACAGGAAAAGCAGACATCAGCTTACACTCCTAGCAATCGATCTCCAACAGCATACAGTGAACCCCCCAAGAACGAGACAAGGCTCCGTGTTGAGGGTCAAGCAGTGGTCTGTTTATTGAGGGCTACCTGCCCCTGTATTTATGCAGGTCTCCCACCTGGTGGACACTCCCCTAGGGGACCAAATGGAAGACTGAAACAGCAGACAGACATGTATCATTTTCGTACACACAGCCACAATACTTTCCCACAATGCATCCTGGTTTCCTCCTCTCTGTCCTGGAGATAATTAATGAAGTAATTCAATCATCTCCCAGGACAAAGGCCAGACTCCATTATGCACGTGGTGACACACAAACAGACTATCACTTTAAAATACATACAGACACATTTTATGCACAAAACACAGACACATGTTACATATCCCCAGATAGCTCAGGTCTGGGTGCACATTATTAGGTGAATGGCACCCAGACCACACAAATACATTTTAATTGCCATGGAGCCAAAGTCTTTAATTCTCCGAACAGGCTCCATGGCAGGCTATCGGGGTTACTACAGTTCGCATAGATTGTGATACCAATTCAAAGTCCCGAATAAGAACCAGGGGACTGGAGGCTCAGCGGTGCCTGCACGCAAAAGTGTCCGCTTATAGTGCAGGAAAGCCGGGCAGACAAGCGCTGGCTGCCCGGGGAGCTCCAGAACAGCGCCACCTAGCGGCCGCTAAGTGTAACAGTGGCCACCCAGTTAACAAGCAATTAAGCTGCGGTTAACCGCAGCTTCAGGGAGGTAAATAGGAGGCACACTCCAGCTTCTGGGTGGCCAATTAACAACGCCGGCCGGCTTCCCACGGCTCTGGGGAGGTTGGTGAACGGCTGTTTGTTCGGTAGATGAAATCTACCGAACTGCTGTGCAGAAAGGGAGAAATAAATCCTTCTGCACAGTAAAATTAACCCTTTAGCTGCCGGTCCATAATCCAAAGGCAGCAGGCGGGCAACCAGGCTCCTCCAATACAATGTGGCGAGATTGGTTTCGTCACAGTCTACTATTGTAAATGGTATGCCATCATGGGGGTCATTTTCATTCCTGGGCTATCATACGGTCTCAAAGGCAACGTAACCAATCTGGCGAATTTCAATGTGAAAAAACTGAAACACAAGCCTTATATTTGACTCTGTTACTTTTGAAAACACCACAAAACCTGTACATTAGGGGTACTGATATACTCGGGAGACTATGCAGAACACAAATATTAGTGTTTCAAAACAGTAAAATGTATCACAGCAATTATATCGTCAGTGTAAGTGCCATTTGTGTGTGAAAAATGCAAACAATTTCACTTTCACTGACAATATCATCATTGTACATTTTACTGTTTTGAAACACTAATATTTGTGTTCAGCAAAGTCGTCCGAGTGAAACAGTACCCATGCACAGGTTGTATGGTGTCTTAGAAAGTTAGAGGGTTAAATATAGTGCTAGCAAATTAAATTCCCTGGACGTTCGGCCTTGGTTGTCAGGCAAGTCCCGCAAATTGTAACTTGCGCCGATCAGAGCTTTCATCAGGACACACAAAAACATGTACTACAATTTAACAGGCTTAAATAGGACAAACATTCAATAAACACTCACCTAATCAGCTGTTTCCCATTTCTCTCGATGATCGGCGTGTGAACGGTGCATCTGCGCATGCGCGCCGTTGTGAGAAATGCCTTTCCATCAGAAGAACAGCTATATATCACTATATCTATATATTAATATCAACATACAGTTAGAATGAAATATTATATATTTTATATGATATATAAATATATACGGGGCGTAATTTGGCATTGGACGAACATGACTGCCTACTCTCTCGGCTCCGCTCCAGGCTGCACTAATAAGCCTGTCATCAGCACACTATGCCACCCATGAGCCGCACAAAAAAGGTACATGACCCCCTCCACACCGAAAACGTAGAGGGACACCCCACACACACCTCGATACAGAGCTACATGTAAACCCCCGGAGTCTTACTCATGCAAGGGGAGACATCTAACATGACGCCTTTTTCGCCGATCATGTTGTCGGAAGATGACCCCCATACAGACACCAGCATGCCTGCCGCATCCACTAGTATGCCTTGTTTGCCTCCCTACCTAAAAAGGAGGACTTCCACTCTCTCTTGGAGAAAGTAAAATCCGCACTCCACCCAGAAATATCATCTCTCAGCACCTCCCTCACAGTGCTGGAAGCGAGGACGATGGCTCTGGAAAGTAGGGGCCCAGCCCAGCAAGGCCCTGACCTGCAATGCCCAGCAGTGCAAGTTATCGCCGTCACGCCAGACACCTGCAAGACATGCGACTCCACGTGGAGGACCTAGATAATCTTTAACAATCTCTCCCATCTCACTCTACAAGCTCGACGAGCCTCAAGGCCACTTCCTATTACCTTGCAAGACCTGCAATTCCGGTATACATGGCAATTCCCCTTTGCTTTAACAGCCAGGCGAGGAACCACTGAAGCCATGATTAGAACTCAGCTGGATATCCCAGCCTTACAAGACGCCCTGGATCTTCCACGTACTCACATCCCAGACTGGACCAACTGCCCTATCAATGAACGGTATGTGGTGAGACCGGCGCGTAGACCTTCCCGCCTGGGGAATGAACCTGATGTTCTGTTTACCCCTCTACCTCAAGCCACTCCAGAAGAATAAAAAAACAACAGGGGTTCCCCCCACACCCTGCCCGGAGTGACACTCTGAACTAGCCCTGTTGCCCCACTGGCCATAAGTAATATTGTCCCAACTCATGGCACCGTGTGAAGTCTACCACATCACGGCGACCTATGCAGTGGCAGACTGCAAATGGATACTCTCCTTTTCCTGTTTTTCGAGGGAATTTTTTATTTTGTTTTTGTTTTGTTCCTGTGTGCATCCAATCCTGCTATTCCACTGGACTAATCCTACACTACCTGTGCCCTGCTCATGCACCACCCCCACAATATGCGCAGATCTGGGACACCATCATTCTCCCTAACCTCCTGAGACCCTACTGAAGCTTGGCTACAGCTAGCTGATCCTCCTGACTGTCTCATATGCATCATTGGGGCCTTTCCATGTAACCAAGACGACTCCCCGATGGACACTGATCAACCCATTTGAATCCTCAGAAGGACAGCGCTCCCTGGCATCAGCACCTTCGCAATATGCTATGGATGCACAATAGTTTGTTGCCTTGGACAGCTGACTATGATCGGGGGAGATGGCACTAAAGGGGACATGCCTCAAGTGGGACCTCTACACATGCAAGTATAATGTTCCATGCATCTGAAAGGTGACCTGCCACTCCAACAAGGTCACCTTTGCATAACCGATAGCCCTGAAGACATAGGGATGACTTTTCTTTGCACACTAGATAGAGAACTGCACTCACGCACCACCCAGCTATTATGCTAGGCCTTAGCGGCAAGAGATAGGGGACAGGTGTGCCTCTAGTTGCTGAATTTTCACCACCATGGAGTTGTGTGTGGATGCTTGGTTTTCCACTTTAGTTTCTAGATGCGCTGTCCTGTCGCCAATATCGTGGATTTCTTTTTTCAATTCTGAGATGGATGTTTGGAAGTGGGTCAGAAGTTGTTTTAACTGGGCATCCAGCATCTTTTGCAGGATAGATTGTGTTATTAGGCCCTCTCCCTCCTGTGAGGGGAGCAGAAGAGAGCAGGAGTTCTCCGTAGTCATGGTCACCAACATGGAGGCCTACCTGGAGGGCTGACGGCGTCTGATGGTTTTTAGCTGTGAAAAAGTAGGAACGGTCTCCTTTCCCCATGGCTTTGTCATGGGACAACGTTCCCTTTGAAAATCTGCCAAGTTTTGTATTGATTTGACTAGTTGGGCTCGCTATATTAGTCCGCCTGGCACAGAGCTCCGGTCTCATGCGGCCATCTTGGTTGGCATTCGGCTCCGCCCCATTTCCCCCCACCTTTTTAAAGGAAATATAGAATGTATTATCCTCTATACTATTTTATTTTGTAGTATATACATATATGTAAATATTTCCTATTAAGAATTATAATTTTAAATGTGGACTTTATAGGAATTTTTGTGTTGGAGTCCGCTATGTGAAAAATGTGTCCTAGAAATATATACAGTGAGGGAAAAAATTATTTGATCCCCTGCTGATTTTGAACATTTGCCAACTGACAAATAAATAATCAGTCTATAATTTTAATGGTAGGTGTATTTTAACAGTGAGAGTCAAAATAACCAAACAAAACAAAAAATCCAGAAAAACGCATGTCAAAAAAGTTATCAATTGATTTACATGTCAATGAGTGAAAAAAGTGTTTGACCCCTTCAACTTAGTACTTGGTGGCAAAACCCTTGTTGACAATCACCGAGGTCAGATGTTTCATGTAGTTGGCCACCAGGTTTGCACACATCTCAAGGGATTTTGTCCCACTCCTCTTTGCAGATCCTCTCCAAGTCATTAGGTTTTCAAGGCTGATGTTTCGCAATTCGAACCTTCAGCTCCCTCCACAAATTTTCTATGGGATTAAGGTCTGGAGATTGGCTAGGCCACTCCAGGACCGTAATGTACTTCTTCTTGAGCCACTCCTTTGCTGCCTTGGCTGTGTGTTTTTCATTGTCACGCTGGAAAACCCATCCACAAACCAATTTCAATGCCCTGGCTGAGGGAAGGAGATTTTCACCCAAGATTTGACGGCACAAGGCCCCGTCCATCGTCCCTTTGATGTGGGGCAGTTGTCCTGTCCCCTTAGCAGAAAAACACCTCTAACGCATAATGTTTCCACCTTCTTGTTTGAAGGTGAGGATGGTGTTCTTGGGGTTATAGGCAGCTGCCTTGAGATCATTAGCAAGATCCTCCCATGTAGTTCTTGGCTGATTCCTCAGTGTTCTTATGATCATTTAAACTCCACGAGGTGAGATGTTGCATGGAGCAGCAGACCGATAGAGACTGACAGTTATTTTGTGTTTGGGAATTATACGCACCAACTGTTGTCACCTTCTCACCAAGCCGCTTGACAATGGTCTTGTAGCCCACTCCAGCCTTGTGTAGGTCTCCAATCTTGTCCCTGGCATACTAAGACAACTTTTTGGTCTTGGCCGTGATGGAGAGTTTGGCATCTGATTGATTGATTGCTTCTGTGGACATGTGTCTTTTATACTGGTAAAGAGCTGAGATTAGGAACACTCCCTTTAAGAGAGTGCTCCTAATCTCAGCTCGTTACCTGTATAAAAGATCCCTGGAAGTCAGAAATCTTGATGATTGATAGGGGATCAAATACTTGTTTCACTCATTGACATGCAAATCAATTTATAACTTTTTTGACATGCGTTTTTATGGATTATTTTTTTGCTTATTCTGTCTCTCACTGTTAAAATACACCTACCATTAAAATTATAGACTGATCATTTCTTTGTCAGTGGGCAAATGTTCAAAATCAGCAGGGGATCAAATACCTTTTTTCCCTCACTGTAGTCCAAACTAATGGAGTTTTATTGCTCCTCCTTTCACTTCTCTTGATCTGTGAATACAATTAATATATAACATATCTTCCCTAATCAGAAATCATTATTTTTTACTGTTGATCCTCTCCATCATGGAAAACAAAGTTTTTTTATAATATGGATTTTCTGTGTGGATGTCCCTGTGTAGGCACTATAACCATTTCAACTAACTGAAATGGTTAAAGTGCCAAGGGTCCCATGGCACTGTGCCTCTACTCAGTGTAAAGCATTTTGAGCAATTAAACATTAAATAAGGCCACCTACAGCACAACCCCTATGGAAGGCATGACTAAGGTAGAGATTATGCACTTCCTACTAGTCACATCAATTTATACCAGCAGTGGGTGTTGCGGTAGACTGAAATTATTCAGCTGGGGGGGGCGGGGCCTGACCGCAGAGCCGAACGGTCGTGTCTCCATGGGGCTCCCGCACCAAACGACTAAATAAGCCTAAAAACTGCCTGTTCCACCGGAGAAATGACACACACTGCCTCTGACAAGGCACATGAATCAGGGACGCACCTGGGGACACCACTCATGACACCCACCCGGACGGAACCACCATCCTGGCTCATGCGGCCTACACGAGCGGCAGGCGCAGGGGAGACGGCCGCTCCCCCACCGCCAGCACAATCCACTGAAACTATGCAGAGCCCACGTTCCCCCCCTATGGACCGGCGGGGGTTATCCCGGTCCGCACAGCCCTGGCTCGCAAGTCGCAATTCGACCCGATGATCCAAAGGGGCATACTCCCCGACCGCAAGATGGAGGAGGAGGAACACGCGCATAAAATGGCGCCCTACCAGCCACTACACGAGCGGATAGACGCACTACTCCAGCGCTTCTGGGAGATGCTGGAGCGACGGGCACCTCAACCATCGCCTGCCTCCAGAAAGAAGGTGAGGGGGAGCGGGAGAGCGGGCCGGACCAACCCCTCCCCGGGCGCAGCAACGAAAACTGCACATGAAGGCAAGGGCCCATCTAGGCCGAAGGTCATGAGGCTCACACCTCTGAGGCACAAGCCACACCGCCGGAGGGCCACACACCGCAGGCGGTGGAAAAACATCGGGCCCCTCCGTAGCGTCCGCCAAGGAAAAGACCCGGCCTTTCAGAGCACCCGAGTCTGTGGCCTAACAGTGCCAACCACCAATAAGGCCTGGAGCGGGGGAGAGGCTATACACCACCCGTACACCCGTGCCACTCACCGATACCCTCGGATGCTGTCTCAAGCAATGCCCAGCAGAGGTATTGGGTGACCGACCCCAAGGCCGTGAACCTCCCCCCTCGCACATGCCGGGCAGCAGAGACCCAACTCGATACGTCCCTAAAGATCACTCTCACTCCCAACTCCAGCAAACTACCATCTGCCGCAGCTGCCCTGCTAAGTGGGGAGACAAGACACTCCAGGACCTCCTAGCATTTGAACTTGGACTTCCACATTGGTCATTGGACTGCCGTAATAAACTCAGATGCTACCTTGAAGCGCGGGCCCCCACACGTTTAGCCTGCAGCCCTCAAAAACCAGAGTGCACACTCCATGGCAGTGCATCCTCGGGTGGCCGACGCGGGAGGGCTCGACCAGGTTATACCTTTAGGCAGTTCGATGCCTCTTAGGGAACTTACCCTGCACAATGCCTGACTGTGCTACACCTTTGTTTTGCTTCTTTATATGCTCAGTAATTAATTTCAGTCTCTCAATGAGAACCTAGTTTGCCTCAGCCTGACAGCACTATACAGTTATATGAGATACAGCTAAACACTTGTGAAAGTTTAAATATAGGCTAGCCTTAAGCATTTCATGTTACATTCTTGAGGCACCCAGCCTATCTGCATGTACCGGCATACGCAGTAAGCTCATCCATATACTAAGTTTGTATGCATAAATGAATAATAGCGTAACGAATTAATATAACTCAGTCCCTCAACTGATCTGTGTGTAGCCTCGCTAGGTATCTCAATTGTACATATTACTATGACGATTTGCAAGCAGACATGCCTGAAAGCACCCTGAGCGAATAGCCAACATATGGAGAAGCATATTGTTTGACGTGCGGGTTGTTAATACGCTGGTGATGCTCAATTCACTTAACTCACCCTTGCCCTTTTTGTATGTTCATACTCTTGACTCTCACAGTTGAGCATTTAATTTTACCAACGCACACTGCAACGTTACCATGCATGTTAAGCGTCCACTTAATGTTCCTTTAGCCTGTTGGAGCATGTCAGGGCACCCTACGTGACCCACGTATGTTTACTAATGCAGAACTAGGTTATGCTTCCTGAGTTAATCATTATCTAACATGGTTTAGCGCTGTATGTTAACTAATTCACTCTCTTCATCTACAAGCAAAATATACTAACCTTCCCGCACAGTCACCATTATATGCACATAGTGCCGTCAGAACTGTATTAAGTTTAACTAATATTACTCAATCGACTAGTCTCATGTTCTGGCTGTCTAGACACACGGCACATCAAGCTCACATATTGCAGTCACTCTGGCTTAACTAACCAAGCATCGTAACGTTTTGTGAACCTAACTAGCTTGGGCGAAGGCTAAGTCATTTTTGCTAAGCCTTATTTGATACAGTTTCGCTTATGTTCAACCACATACTTTTGTTCTTATATAAAAAAAAAAAAAGAGGCATTATTAATCTGGAAATGTGATATATTGCTGATGTAGTAATCCAAAGCTGTAACCCATTCGAACATTTTCCCTGTTTTCTCTTCTGTATCCTATCTCATATGCCTTCAATAAAAAACAGATTGACAAAAAAAAAAAAAGAAATTATTTAGCTGGTGCTCTCAGAAAATCACAGCCATCCATTGCAGCCCAGGTTAATGCTCCCTCAAAATTGTTTTAATGCTGAATGGAGGAAATGTATCTGAGTATTTTAGATATTATAACCTCTTAAAGAATATGAATCACTTACAGTGTTCCTTAAGTTCTGCCATTCAGATTTCATTCACTAAAACATAGTGGATAATCATGTTTTTGTTATTAACCCCTTAATGACCAAACTTCTGGAATAAAAGGGAATTATGACGTGTCAGACATGTCATGTGTCCTTAAGGGGTTAAACCCACAGCTTGACTTTGACAGAATATTATGAATATGAATCTATAGAATTTATCCATAAATTGTAAGGCTGGGCCTGTAGTTGTGGCAGGGGCTTGGTTTCCCTTCTTAAGGACGCCAGACCACTCCCCATTATCATTTCGGTCTGGTGATTTGCCTACCGGGACTTCCGGTTAGTGCAGATCGCCATTTACTTACCTTCACCTCATGGGAACTATTACCTGGTCCTTCCAGCCCCTGGTTGTCCAGTTTGCGACCTTCCAAACGCCTCAAAGCCTTGCTGTACCTGCTCCTGTCTCTACGTGGTCTGAATCAGCGAAACCTTTACATGGTCTCTCTCTCCTGCTGGGCTTCGAGTTCCTTTCGTCTGCAGTTTCTTCTCTCCTGGGTACCCCTGGTCTAGCTGGAACTCGCCTCTCCCTCTGACTCTTCAGACCTTGCTCTTAGGCGCTTCCCGGCTCTCTTTCCGGTATCGTGAGTAACCCGCAGCTGTCATGCCACAGTCACGGGCACATAGCATCATCCTGGTTTAGCACTATACATTTTGCTTTGTTTCGCATGAACACGTTCAAGTCGTTTCGTTTCCTTCTCTGTTTCGCTTGTTTTGCACTAATGCTTGTTTATTCGAACGCATGACAATCACGAGACAAGACCGCGTGTTGATGGTCAAACAGGAACAGAATGCACTGAGGCTTTAGTGCTCTTATATACACCTTTTCCCACAAGGTTACCACCCATCTTCTCTGCCTGTGATATAATTACTAAACACAATGGGCTAAGTTAATTATAACAGGCAGGAAAATATACAGTTTTACCCAATATTCATAACTTCAAAACTATACATGCAATTTCCATATTCTGAACCAGCATAATCAGTATACAAACATATTGAAAAATCATACAATTTGGTCCAGTGGTTCAAAAGATAGATGGAAGTCCTATTTGACCGACTGCATGCATGGCTTTCATGCCCAAAACAGTTCCACAGATTTAGGCTGTGCAGTGGTCTACCTTCTCCTTTATCCTGGAGATAATTGGCTTAAGTGGGTGTGGTAAGCCAATTATCTCCAGGTACAGAGAATATCTCCATTTACAACAACAGTCAAAATACATAAGTCCTGTTATACTGCACACAACCCCCACATTCAACCTATCCTCAGATAGCTTGGATCTGAGTGCTCAATATATCCGAACAGCGCTCAAATCCCACGAACAAAATAAAATCGCCATGGGGTTAAAGTTTAGCAAGGGCTGATGAGAGATTGAGGAGGGACAAAGCAGACAGTTTAAACTGGTCTGGCAGTGTCCCATGGACAATGCCCTACTGGAGAACAATGGACAGGAATAGGGGGAGGGGGAGGGGAAGAGGCACATTCTCCTATGGAATCAAAGGGGCAGAAACAGTGCTTTAAAATCCAATATGCCCAAATAATGTTTTTAAAGGGCAAACTCTCCCAGGGGCCATAGTCACAAGGCAAGAGGCCGGCAATTAGTCCTCTCCAGGCATAAGTGGCAAAGGGCACTTCGTCACAGTACATACATTTCTTTGTTTGAGTGCATGGGTCCATGATCTGGCCCTTACATCTCACACTTGTACATTACATCTTCATATCCTAGGTGCTAGGTATCTACGATTTACTGCACAACCCCCTGCTTATGGTTGAACCTGACATTTCACATCCTCCCTTAGTTAGTTTTGTTACTGGCTGACAGGGCACGAGAAGTCAGGCCTCTATGTCTTAGGTTAGGGGTCCCGCGAGGCCAACACCCATCCTCATACTCGGAGGTACTGCGCCCATCGGCCCAACACATAGTTAGTCGCTGTCACGATAGTGACCCCTTCTCACAGAGTGTAACCTTAAATAGAACGTATACCGGACCTTAGAATGGCCGGACTAACGTTTAGAGTAGTCAAAAGGAATAGCCAGAGATCAAGGGAGAACGGAAGACAGATAAACAATAACCAAGCCAAAGTACAGGGAACCAGAGAGTAGAGTAGTCAATAAGGAAAGCCAAAAGTCAATAACCAGGAAAGAATCAATAGTTTAGCTAGAGAGCACAAGGGGACCCAACAAGAACCACACTAGGGCGCCCTACAACTGTCAGGGACGCCCTTTTGTAGTGTGGGGTATATTGCTTTAAAGTATGTGCGCTCAAGAATAAATATATGAGAAAATTACTATTGTATTTACTGTGATATAACACTTATACAATAAATATATTTATTTAAAAAATCAAAGGAAACATTGAATAAATAAATCACAATGTGTGCACGGATCCACTGTAGTAAACAATGTACCAATCAACTTTCTCTATTGAATATGTAACACAATACAGAGTGCAATATAGATACTTAATATGTCACCTAACTCTATATTGAAGGAACAAAGTGTAAAATACAGTATCAAAACAGCTGCCAAAAAGAACAAATAATAACATAAAAAAGCAACCACAAAAAATATATCTATAAACAATAAAAAATGATAAGTAAATAGAAAGTATATAAAAAATAATAAATAAACAATAATAAAAAGTAAAAAGTACCTGCCTCGGTGTGGGCCCCCCACCGAGGTGATAGAGGAAAAGACCCCAGAAAAAAGGGGAGGGGTTTTGAAGGGAATTCTATGCCGCCGGCATCCGACCCACTTCAAAAGGGGTCCGTCGAGGAACGAAAAAGATCTTCGAAAAAGACCGCGGTGAACGTTGTGGCAGACCACTCACACAGACACCTGGTAAGTCACTCGCAATACGAAGATATATACCGCGGTCGGTATCTTCTCAAAAGACCGCGGTATAATGGAATGGAGCAGCCTTGAATGTATAGCCGCCAGTCCTCAGCTTCCCAGTGTCCGGAGGTACAATACCCCTCGCTCACCTTAACCAAAATAACTAAGTGGTAAGAGACATAAAACTTGAAAGTAAAAAATAAATAATAAAGAAAACAAATGAACAATGAAAGACAAATAAAAAATAAATGGAACAATAAAAGGCAGCCGAAAAAGATCAAACGGGACCAGCCACACATGCAGTCACGTCTACGCGTTTCGTCCCGCCCACGGGACTTTCTCAAGACTGAATAGCTGCAAGAGAACTTGATTTAAATACCTCCAAGATAGTGGAGTAATTAAACAGGTGAGGGAAGAAACACCCCTTGCACTCAAACAATTAAGAATTCCCTTCAAAACCCCTCCCCTTTTTTCTGGGGTATTTTCCTCTATCACCTCGGTGGGGGGCCCACACCGAGGCAGGTACTTTTTACTTTTTATTATTGTTTATTTATTATTTTTTATATACTTTCTATTTACTTATCATTTTTTATTGTTTATAGATATATTTTTTGTGGTTGCTTTTTTATGTTATTATTTGTTCTTTTTGGCAGCTGTTTTGATACTGTATTTTACACTTTGTTCCTTCAATATAGAGTTAGGTGACATATTAAGTATCTATATTGCACTCTGTATTGTGTTACATATTCAATAGAGAAAGTTGATTGGTACATTGTTTACTACAGTGGATCCGTGCACACATTGTGATTTATTTATTCAATGTTTCCTTTGATTTTTTAAATAAATATATTTATTGTATAAGTGTTATATCACAGTAAATACAATAGTCATTTTCTCATATATTTATTCTTGAGCGCACATACTTTTTTATACTTTTTGAGCTACCACTCAATTTTAGACGCTTGTGTATGTATGTAGCTGCCAGTCCCAAATATTTGTTGTTTAATACACCTTGTATCCATTTTTTCTATATTGCTTTAAAACCACGCCCCCAAAATGTCCGGAGGCGTGGCCGCGTATGATTTATGTTGGCAGTTACTTGCCGGCTACGGCGCCCATGCGCCGTATTATAAAAAAACGAGCGGTGTGAGCGGCCGCCGTCAGAAGGGCTGTGCAGCTCACCGGAAGAGGATGCCTTGCAGCGCGGGTCCGAGGAGGCAAGGTAAGGCATCGTGAAAGTAACCCCCCCCCTCTAGAACCACCCCCAGGGCGGGCAGAACGCCTCCTTTCAAATAAATGAACCAGGCGAGGGGCGTGAACATCAGACGCGTCCACCCATGAACGTTCTTCAGGACCGTAACCCTTCCAATCAAAGAGATATTGAAGTTTCCCTCTAGAAACACGGGAATCTAAAATGGACTTTACCTCATATTCGTTTCGCTCCTCAACAACAGCAGGAAGAGGTGTCGAGAGTCTTTGAGTTAAACGATTATGTATTAAAGGTTTGAGAAGGGAAACATGAAAAGAATTAGGTATCTTCATGGTAGATGGCAAACGCAGACTATAACATACAGGGTTGATACGCTTAACCACCTGGAATGGTCCAATAAAACGTGGTGCAACTTCATGGACGGGACCTTAAGTTTTATGTTACGAGTACTCAGCCATACCCTATCTCCGACCAACCTTTCGATGCCTGTCCTCATTAGCTTTTCGAATCTTGGCCCTTTGAATCAAAATATGTTTAACCCCTAACCAAGTCTCCTTCATATTCCGGACAGTGTTGTCAACACTTGGCACTCCCCTAGAAGAAAAAGAACTCGGAAGGGTAGTAGGGTTAAAACCATAATTGATAAAAACAAAAGGGGCTATGTTGAGTAGATTTGTGTACTTGATGGTTGTGGGCAAATTCTGCCCATTGTAGCAACTCAACCCAATCATCTTGATGAACTGAAGTAAAACAGCGGATATACTGTTCTAGACATTGATTCATCCTTTCTGTAACCCCATTAGATTGGGGATGGTAGGAAGATGAAAGGTTAAGGTTGATACCTAATTGTTTACAAAATGCTTTCGAGAAGGGTGAAATAAATTGCGGACCCCTGTCGGAAACAATATCTTGGGGTATACCATGTAAACGGACAACCTCCCTTATAAACACAGAAGCCAGATCAGAAGAAGAAGGCAATTTGATAAGGGGGACCAGATGGGACATTTTAGAGAATCTGTCTATAATAGTCAATATGACGCTGTGATTCCTGGAACGAGACAGGTCCACTACAAAATCCATGGCAATACTCGACCACGGTGTATCTGGAATAGGCAATGGCATGAGAAGACCAAAAGGTCGGCCTTTGGGAGATTTAGTCGAGGAACAGATACTACATGCAAGAACGAATTCACGAACATCGTTCTTGTATGAAGGCCACCAGAACTGTTCTTCAAGCAACAATTCAGTTTTATGTATTCCTGGATGCCCTGCCAATTTGGAATCATGCATAAGGGATAGGACTCTATTCCGATAGGCTAAGGGCACGTACAATTGACCTTGGGGAACAGTCAATGAAGTCCGATCCTGGAATTTAGAAAGTTCCTCCATCAACCCAGAAGAGATTTTAGCATGTACAGTGACTACTATGTGATCAGTAGGGATTATGGAGGACAAGATGTCTTCGGGGGGTGATAAGTGTTCATATTGGCGGGATAGGGCATCAGCCTTAGTATTTTTCAACCCTGGTCTATATGTTACAATGTAATTACATAGTTACATAGTTACATAGTTACATAGCTGAAAAGAGACTTGCGTCCATCAAGTTCAGCCTTCCTCACATATGTTTTTTGCTGTTGATCCAAAAGAAGGCCAAAAAAAACCCAGTTTGAAGCACTTCCAATTTTGCAACAAGCTAGGAAAAAAAATCCTTCTTGACCCCAGAATGGCAGTCAGATTTATCCTTGGATCAAGCAGTTATTACCCTACATTGAAAGATTATATCCTTGAATATTCTGTTTTTGCAAGTATGCATCTAGTAGCTGTTTGAACATCTGTATGGACTCTGATAAAACCACTTCTTCAGGCAGAGAATTCCACATCCTGATTGTTCTTACAGTAAAAAAACCTTTCCTTTGCCTTTGCCGGGCTGTTAAAGAGTGTTGTGCATGTGTGGGGATGTTCCTTTTGTTGAAACGGTTTAGAAATAGGGACCATCTGATTTGTCTGTCCGACATTTTCTTAGCTTCTCCGAAATAAGAAAGGTTCTTATGGTCAGTAAGAATGGTAACAGGGACGGGTGACCCTTCAAGCAAATGACGCCATTCCTTAAGAGCAGAAATAATTGCCAACAATTCTCTATCCCCTATATCATATCTTTTTTCCGTTTCAGTTAACTTTTTTGAAAAAAATTCACAGGGGTGTAGAAGTTGATCATCCGAAGGTCTTTGAGATAGCACAGCTCCTATACCTGTTTCGGATGCATCTACCTCAAGTAAAAAAGGACGGGAAGGATTAGGATGTCATAACACCGGGGCTGAAGAAAAAGCCTCTTTTAACCTCTCAAAAGCTCTTTTAGCATCTAGACCCCATTCCATATTATTCCTTCCCTTTTTAGTCATGGCAGTAATAGGGGCGGTTATAGAGGAAAACCCCTTAATAAATTTCCGGAAATAATTAGCAAACCCCAGGAAGCGTTGGATGGCTTTAAGTCCAACGGGTAAGGGCCATTGCTGAATGGCTTCTAGCTTTTTTGGTTCCATTTGAAAACCAGTTCCTGATATAATGTAACCCAGGAAATGTACTTCTTCTTTGTGAAACAAGCATTTCTCCAGCTTACAATAGAGTAATTTTTTCAATAATTTCGAAAGAACTAACCTGACGTGTTTATAGTGTTCATGTTTTTAGAGTAGATCAGTATATCATCCAAATAGACTATTACAAACATCTGTAAATAATCCCTTAAAACATAATTAATGAAGTCTTGGAAGACTGCCGGGGCGGTACATAAGCCAAAGGCAGTGGCGTACATACCAGGGTCGCAGGGGTCACGGCTGCGACCGGGCCCGGCCCACCAGGGGGCCCGGCCGCCCCTGCAACCCGGTATTTAGCCACTGGGCCAGCTTCTTCTCCTGGGGGGCCCAGGAGCCGGCCACCTCCGGGCCCCCCGAGGCTGGCCCTGCTGTCACCCAGCTGGCCGGTCCTGCGGGCGCGCGAGGGAGCACTCTCCCCTAAGTGCTTCCTTTTCAGCTCCCTCGCGCACCGCACTGATACCGGAGCCGGAAGATGACGTCATCTTCCGGCGCCGGTATCAGTACGCGGCGCGCGAGGGAGCTGAAGAGGAAGCACACAGGGGAGAGTGCTCCCTCGCGCGCCCGCCAGCCTGACTGCCCGCCGGGTGACCGGCCCCCCCAGGAGCCCAGCAGCACCACTGGACCCCAGGGAATCCCCTCAGCACTCCAAAAGGTAAGGAGGCTGGGGGGATTAAATAAAAAAACCAAAAAACTTTAGTGTGTGTGAGTGTGTGTTAGTGTTAGTGTGTGTTAGTGTGAGTGTGTGTGTGTTAGTGTGTGTGTGTTAGTGTGAGTGTGTGTGTGTGTGTTAGTGTGTGTGTGTGTGTGTTAGTGTGTGTGTTAGTGTGAGTGTGTGTTAGTGTTAGTGTGTGTGTAAGTGTGAGTGTTAGTGTGTGTGTTAGAGTGTTTGTGTCTGCTAGTGAGTGTCAGTGAGTGTGTTACTGTGTGTGTCTGTTACTGAGTGTGTTTGTGTGTGTGTGTGTGTGTTTGTGTGTGTGTTAGAGTGTGTGTGTCTGCTGGTGTCAGTGAGTGAGTGTGTGTCTGCTAGTGAGTGTCAGTGATTGTGTTACTGTGTGTGTCTGTTACTGAGTGTGTTTGTGTGTGTGTTAGTGAGTCTGTTTGATGTCTGTTAGTGAGTGTATGTTTGTCAGTGAGAGTGTATGTTTTGTAAGTGTGTATGTATGTCTGTCGCTGAGTGTGTCTCTGTCAGTAAATGTGTGTGTCTGTTAGCTAGTGTGTATGCGTCTGTTCGTGAGAGTGTGTGTGTGTCTTCAGCACTTACCTTTTTCCAGCGCCGGACTCCCTTGGCGCAGGGGATCCCTCCGCCTCTCAGCTCCGAATGCGCATGCGCGGCAAGAGCCGCGCACGCATTCAAACCGCCCATAGGAAAGCATTACTCAATGCTTTTCTATGGACGTTCAGTGTCTTAGAATCGCGGAAGCGCCTCTAGCGGCTGTCAGTGAGACAGCCACTAGAGGCTGGATTAACCCTCAGTGAAACATAGCAGTTTCTCTGAAACTGCTATGTTTTCAGCTGCAGGGTTAAAACTAGAGGGACCTGACACCCAGACCACTTCATTGAGCTGATGTGATCTGGGTGTCTGTAATGGTCCTTTAAGTGTGTGTGCATCTGTATGCACTGGCGTACATACCGCGGTCGCAGGGTTCGCAGCCCTGCAACCCCTGCGACCAGGTGCCCGGCGCAATGTGTTGCGGCCCCGGTCCGCCAGAGTAAGCGCGGGGGGTTGGGGTGGCCCACGGATCAATTTTCGCACCGGGGCCCCATGGGTCATGTGTACGCCACTGCCCAAAGGGCATAACCCGGTACTCGTAGTGACCATAGCGAGTATTAAATGCAGTCTTCCATTCATGTCCTTTTTTAATCCTGATTAAATTATACGCTCCCCGCAAATCCAATTTAGAAAAGACAGTTGCTCCTTTTAACCTGTCAAAAAGTTCAGTAACTAAGGGAATAGGATATGCGTTCCGTATAGTTATCTTGTTTAATCCCCTGTAATCGATACAGGGTCTTAAATCTCCCTCCTTCTTGGAAACAAAGAAAAAACCAGCGCCCGCTGGAGATGAAGATTTAGTAATAAACCCTTTTCTTAAATTTTCTCTAATGTATTCCTCTAATACCTTATTCTCAGCTATAGAAAGGGGATAGACAGTACCTCGAGGGGGCATAGTGCCGGGTAACAAGTCGATGGCGCAATCATATGCACGGTGAGGAGGTAATTTTTCTGCTTCTCGTGGTTCAAAGACAGCTTTAAGATCGGAATATTGTTTGGGTATCTGGGTGGTCTAAGGTTCCATAGTAGGTATATTAATCAGACCTACTGGTTTGATTGGGCAAATACATTTACGGTGACAAGATTCTCCCCATTTTAGAATTTCTTTTCTTTCCCAGTCTATTGAAGGATTATGCTGGGAGAGCCAAGGGAAACCAAGAATAACAGGAAATTATCTGTTGCATGGTAATAACTTCCTTATGAAGGAAACCTACAGATAATACCAGAGGAATAGTTTCCTGGGTAATAAGAGGTACTGACAGTGGTCTACCATCTATGGCCTCAACGGCCAAGGGTGCGGATCTATTTTGAAATGGGAGAGCATGTTTCTGCCCGAATTCGTGATCCACAAAATTCTCGGCTGCCCCAGAATCTATTAAAGCAATGGTTGATACCTTTTTTCTTTCCTATTCTATAGTCACAGGTAGAAGAAGCCTAAGATCTTTCTTATCATTGAAGGAGGACATACACATAACACCCAAGGACTGTCCTCCTTGAGGGCTTAGGTGCGGGAGTTTTCCGGCCGGTTAGGACATATAAAGCGAGAATGTCCTTTCTTACCACAATACAAGCATAAGCCCTCCCTTCTACGGTATTGTCTCTCTGTCTCAGACAATCGTGTAACTCCCAATTGCATTGGCTCTGGAGGAGTAACTGTTGTTGTCTCAGACGAGGGATAAGTCAAGGCTAGGCGTTCCAGCACCCTTCTAGGTCTCTCCCTAGTGTTCTGCCTATGCCGGAGACGTTCGTCAATGTGAGCCAGATAAGTGATTAGTTCCTCCAGAGTATTTGGTAAATCTCTGGTGGCCACTTCATCTAAGAGTTTGTCAGATAATCCATTCATAAATACATCTGCAAACGCTTGTTCGTTCCATCTAACCTCAGCAGCAAGAGTACGGAATTCCAGAGCATAGTCAACTAAGGAACGTGGGCCTTGTCTCAAACGTAACAAAGTTTTGGCAGCGTTAGTCCTTCTCCCTGGGGGGTCAAAGGTTCTCCTAAAAGCTGCGACAAATTCAGTATAGTTAAATACTATCGGGTTGTCATTCTCCCACAAGGGATTAGCCCAGACTAATGCCCGATCTACTAATAGGGTGATGATATAACCAATTTTAGCCCTGTCAGTAGGATATGCTCTTGGATGGAGTTCAAAATAAATGCTGATTTGGTTCAAGAAACCTCTACACCCCTTAGGATCACCCCCATATCGAAGAGGAGACGTAGCCTGATTGGAAGTGCTTGCAGCAAGCATTTCCATAGGGTGTTCCTGAGGTCTCTGGGTAGGTATTTGCTCCTCCGGTTGGAGATGAGCAGTACGGGTTAGTAAAGTTTGTACGGCTAGGGCGATCTGGTCCATACGATGATCCAGTTCCTCGAACCGATTGTCAGGTACTGGCCCAAGAGGGTTAACACCTGCAGGGTCCATGGTCCTAGTGTAATGTCACGATAGTGACCCCTTCTCACAGAGTGTAACCTTAAATAGAACGTATACCGGACCTTAGAATGGCCGGACTAACGTTTAGAGTAGTCAAAAGGAATAACCAGAGATCAAGGGAGAACGGAAGACGGATAAACGATAACCAAGCCAAAGTACGGGGAACCAGAGAGTAGAGTAGTCAATAAGGAAAGCCAAAAGTCAATAACCAGGAAAGAATCAAAAGTTTAGCTAGAGAGCACTAGGGGAACCAACAAGAACCACACTATGGTGCCTTACAACTGTCAGGGACGCCCTTTTATAGTGTGTGGTATATTGCTTTAAAACCATGCCCCCAAAATGTCCGGGGGCGTGGCCGCGTATGATTTACGTTGGCAGTTACTTGCCGGCTACGGCACGCATGTGCCGTATTATAAAAAAGCGAGCGGTGTGAGCGGCCGGCGTCAGAAGGGCTGTGCCGCTCACCGTAAGAGGATGCCTTGAAGCGCGGGTCCAAGGAGGCAAGGTAAGGCATCGTGACAGTCGCCTTGCATGGTGGCATAGAGAGGGCCTCACCTGTCACTCCCATTCTATCTTATGCTTCACAAGTCTCCGAGAGGTTGACACCCTGCCACAACGTTCGGTGGCCACGAAATCCCCTCATAGACGGAGCCTCTCAATGGCTGACTGGCACTCACACTTGGTCTAAAACTACATCACACAGGGGACATGGCTAGTCCTGCTTCTATTAGACTTCGGGCTTTAACCTCGTATCATAGCAAAACATGAGGTACCAGCAATAGCTATATTTTGGTAATCTACATAGCATTTCAGTCACGTTCTCATCAAATTCAAGACCTACTAGTCCATTCAGCTTTTTATCAATCATAGCATATCAGCATGCCTCCTTCGGCTTTCAATATTAGGCCCCTCACAAAGACATATCGATTGCTATACTATACCACTCAACTTGGCTCCCCATACATGGCAGGTGTTGCACTGGCTGAATCAGTTTTATGCCAGGCTCAAAAGCTCTGTAGATATACACAATATACATTATGGATATCTATATGTATGGGTATATAGTGGGATGGGGCGTGTCTACACAAGTATACGTTTATGTGTGCACGTGCTTGCGTTTTTTTGCACACACTCTGGTTACTTATTTTTCGTACTATTATACTCTCTGTCATGTTGGTGTTATGCGTATAAGTTATCCTCTTTTCCTATTTAATAACTCAAGGTCGGTCGATTATTCTCGCTTACTTGACATATCTTATGTATCTACATGTGCCTCGAGCGGATCTTGTCGTACATCGTTAGTACTAGTCAACTGTATTCTCTTTTGGGTTACCCCAGCTTTGCGATCTGAATTATTCCACATGGTCAAGTTTTCATATCCAGATTACTTAACTTTCCCACTTTCTTTTCGATAACCTCCTTACGGCGTTTGACTAACATGCCACCTCCTATTTGCGCACGTGGTGGAACTTCCTTCTTAAGGGTAGGGAAGCATGTCTTCACCCCCTTTTACCATCGAGTCCCTTACGATTTGGGCGTGTTGTGGGCAGTTCAATTATCAGGTGTCGCTCAGATAACTGGCCACATGTTACATCAACTAAGCACGTTTGGCATTCCTGACTTATGCACTTCATGAGAATACTGACTTGGTCAGCTGCTAATAACTACTTTCCTGGTATTTGCCCATATTCCAGGAATTGACAAATTTGTCACTGATCACTTGTCTTGTTCTCGATTACAGGCTTTTCACAGGGAATCTACATTTTGTCCGGTTGTGGCTGTTTTTTAATGTTGTAAACAAGCTTCTGGTGTACAACAGTTGTTTTTACTTTCTTTTTGCAACCTTTACTTAAATATCTTTTCACTAATAAAGGATATTATAAATTTTCAGCCATCTTATTAAATTAGAATTATGTTGTTAGGTGTTGCACCTCGAGTTCTATTCTTCCACGCTCTAGCATACCTATCCTCAGACATCTTTTCCAATCACGGTCCTGTCTCATCGATGCGGCACCTCTAGAAACACACACACAGTGATGTACCGAACTGTCCGTCGGCGAACAGTTCCCGGCGAAATTAGCGTGTTCGCGTTCGCCACGGCGGGCGGACACATGCGCAGTTCGATCCGCCCCCTATTCGTCATCATTGGGCAAACTTTGACCCTGTTCCTCTCGGTCAGCAGACACATTCCAGCCAATCAGCAGCACTCCCTCCCTTCCACACCCTCCAACCTCCCTCCCAGCATCCATTTTCGATTCATTCGGAAGATGCAGGCTTAGTGAGAGGAGGGAAAGTTTAGCTGCTGCTGATTAGATAGGGAAATTGATAGCAAGGCTAGGGTATTCAGTGTCCACTACAATCCTGAAGGACTCATCTGATCTCTGCTGTAAGGACAGCACCCCAAAAAGCCCTTTTTAGGGCTATAACATCAGGCTGCTTTTTTTTTTTCCTGTGTAATGTAATTGCAGGTGCCTGCCTGCCAGCTTCTGTGTGAGGTTCACATTGGATACTGTGCCTACTTGCCCAGTGCCACCACTCATATCTGTTTTAACAATAGGTTAAGCTTTACATTTAAAATAAATATTTTTTTTCACTGTAATAGAAGAGCAGTTGCCTGCCTGCCAGCTTCTGTGTGAGGTTCACATTGGATACTGTGCCCACTTGCCCAGTGCCACCACTCATATCTGTTTTAACAATTGGTTAAGCTTTAGATTTAAAATAAATAATTTTTTTTCACTGTAATAGAAGAGCAGTTGCCTGCCTGCCAGCTTCTGTGTCAGGTTGGATGCCTTGCCCATTTGCACAGTCAGTGCCACCACTCATATCTGTTTTTAAAATTGGTTAAGCTTTAGATTTTAAATAAATCATTTTGTTTCACTGTAATAGAAAAGCAGTTGCCTGCCTGCCAGCTTCTGTGTGAGGTTCACATTGGATACTGTGCCCACTTTCCCAGTGCCACCACTCATATCTGTTTTAACAATTGGTTAAGCTTTAGATTTAAAATAAATAATTTTTTTTCACTGTAATAGAAGAGCAGTTGCCTGCCTGCCAGCTTCTGTGTCAGGTTGGATGCCTTGCCCATTTGCACAGTCAGTGCCACCACTCATATCTGTTTTAACAATAGCTTAAGCTTTAGATTTTAAAGAAATCATTTTTTTTCACTGTAATAGAAGATCAGTTAGTTGTCTGCAAGCGTCTGGGTGTCAGGCCTACTTCAGCGTGTGCTCTGCAGACCTGTGCCAGCGTGCTTTGACAGTTGCCAATCATATCTGGTGTCTCTTTAGCGTGCTTTTACAAAGAAAAAAGGTTTCCAGTGTAAGCTAATAGCAGCCAGTCAGTGTCCTTCAAGCGGCTCTGTCAGGCCTTCCATCAGCGTGTGCCCTGCACAACCCTGCCAGCGTACTTTGACAGTTGCCACTCATATCTGGTGTCTCTATAGTGTGCTTTTACAACCAAAATTTTGTTTCCACTGTAATAGAAGAGCAGTTGCCTGCCTGACAGCTTCTGTGTGAGGTTCACATTGGATACTGTGCCTACTTGCCCAGTGCCACCACTCATATCTGTTTTAACAATAGGTTAAGCTTTACATTTAAAATAAATATTTTTTTTCACTGTAATAGAAGAGCAGTTGCCTGCCTGCCAGCTTCTGTGTGAGGTTCACATTGGATACTGTGCCCACTTGCCCAGTGCCACCACTCATATCTGTTTTAACAATTGGTTAAGCTTTAGATTTAAAATAAATATTTTTTTTTCACTGTAATAGAAGAGCAGTTGCCTGCCTGCCAGCTTCTGTGTCAGGTTGGATGCCTTGCCCATTTGCACAGTCAGTGCCACCACTCATATCTGTTTTTAAAATTGGTTAAGCTTTAGATTTTAAATAAATCATTTTGTTTCACTGTAATAGAAAAGCAGTTGCCTGCCTGCCAGCTTCTGTGTGAGGTTCACATTGGATACTGTGCCCACTTTCCCAGTGCCACCACTCATATCTGTTTTAACAATTGGTTAAGCTTTAGATTTAAAATAAATAATTTTTTTTCACTGTAAGAGAAGAGCAGTTGCCTGCCTGCCAGCTTCTGTGTCAGGTTGGATGCCTTGCCCATTTGCACAGTCAGTGCCACCACTCATATCTGTTTTAACAATAGCTTAAGCTTTAGATTTTAAAGAAATCATTTTTTTTCACTGTAATAGAAGATCAGTTAGTTGTCTGCAAGCGTCTGGGTGTCAGGCCTACTTCAGCGTGTGCTCTGCAGACCTGTGCCAGCGTGCTTTGACAGTTGCCAATCATATCTGGTGTCTCTTTAGCGTGCTTTTACAAAGAAAAAAGGTTTCCAGTGTAAGCTAATAGCAGCCAGTCAGTGTCCTTCAAGCGGCTCTGTCAGGCCTTCCATCAGCGTGTGCCCTGCACAACCCTGCCAGCGTACTTTGACAGTTGCCACTCATATCTGGTGTCTCTATAGTGTGCTTTTACAACCAAAATTTTGTTTCCACTGTAATAGAAGAGCAGTTGCCTGCCTGACAGCTTCTGTGTGAGGTTCACATTGGATACTGTGCCTACTTGCCCAGTGCCACCACTCATATCTGTTTTAACAATTGGTTAAGCTTTACATTTAAAATAAATATTTTTTTTCACTGTAATAGAAGAGCAGTTGCCTGCCTGCCAGCTTCTGTGTGAGGTTCACATTGGATACTGTGCCTACTTGCCCAGTGCCACCACTCATATCTGTTTTAACAATTGGTTAAGCTTTACATTTAAAATAAATATTTTTTTTCACTGTAATACAAGAGCAGTTGCCTGCCTGCCAGCTTCTGTGTGAGGTTCACATTGGATACTGTGCCTACTTGCCCAGTGCCACCACTCATATCTGTTTTAACAATTGGTTAAGCTTTACATTTAAAATAAATATTTTTTTTCACTGTAATAGAAGAGCAGTTAGTTGTCTGCAAGCGTCTGGGTGTCAGGCCTACTTCAGCGTGTGCTCTGAAGACCTGTGCCAGCGTGCTTTGAGAGTTGCCACTCATATCTGGTGTCTCTATAGCGTGCTTTTACAACCAAAATTTTGTTTCCACTGTAATAGAAGAGCAGTTGCCTGCCTGCCAGCTTCTGTGTGAGGTTCACATTGGATACTGTGCCCACTTGCCCAGTGCCACCACTCATATCTGTTTTAACAATTGGTTAAGCTTTACATTTAAAATAAATATTTTTTTTTCACTGTAATAAAAGAGCAGTTGCCTGCCTGCCAGCTTCTGTGTGAGGTTCACATTGGATACTGTGCCTACTTGCCCAGTGCCACCACTCATATCTGTTTTAACAATTGGTTAAGCTTTGCATTTAAAATAAATATTTTTTTTTCACTGTAATAGAAGAGCAGTTGCCTGCCTGCCAGCTTCTGTGTGAGGTTCACATTGGATACTGTGCCCACTTGCCCAGTGCCACCACTCATATCTGTTTTAACAATAGCTTAAGCTTTAGATTTTAAAGAAATCATTTTTTTTCACTGTAATAGAAGATCAGTTAGTTGTCTGCAAGCGTCTGGGTGTCAGGCCTACTTCAGCGTGTGCTCTGCAGACCTGTGCCAGCGTGCTTTGACAGTTGCCAATCATATCTGGTGTCTCTTTAGCGTGCTTTTACAAAGAAAAAAGGTTTCCAGTGTAAGCTAATAGCAGCCAGTCAGTGTCCTTCAAGCGGCTCTGTCAGGCCTTCCTTCAGCGTGTGCCCTGCACAACCCTGCCAGCGTACTTTGACAGTTGCCACTCATATCTGGTGTCTCTATAGCATGCTTTTACAACCAAAATTTTGTTTCCACTGTAATAGAAGAGCAGTTGCCTGCCTGCCAGCTTCTGTGTGAGGTTCACATTGGATACTGTGCCTACTTGCCCAGTGCCACCACTCATATCTGTTTTAACAATTGGTTAAGCTTTACATTTAAAATAAATATTTTTTTTCCACTGTAATAGAAGAGCAGTTGCCTGCCTGCCAGCTTCTGTGTGAGGTTCACATTGGATACTGTGCCTACTTGCCCAGTGCCACCACTCATATCTGTTTTAACAATTGGTTAAGCTTTACATTTAAAATAAATATTTTTTTTTCACTGTAATAGAAGAGCAGTTAGTTGTCTGCAAGCGTCTGGGTGTCAGGCCTACTTCAGCATGTGCTCTGCAGACCTGTGCCAGCGTGCTTTGACAGTTGCCACTCATATCTGGTGTCTCTATAGCGTGCTTTTACAACCAAAATTTTGTTTCCACTGTAATAGAAGAGCAGTTGCCTGCCTGCCAGCTTCTGTGTGAGGTTCACATTGGATACTGTGCCTACTTGCCCAGTGCCACCACTCATATCTGTTTTAACAATTGGTTAAGCTTTACATTTAAAATAAATATTTTTTTTCACTGTAATAGAAGAGCAGTTGCCTGCCTGCCAGCTTCTGTGTGAGGTTCACATTGGATACTGTGCCTACTTGCCCAGTGCCACCACTCATATCTGTTTTAACAATTGGTTAAGCTTTACATTTAAAATAATTTTTTTTTTTCACTGTAATAGAAGAGCAGTTGCCTGCCTGCCAGCTTCTGTGTGAGGTTCACATTGGATACTGTGCCCACTTGCCCAGTGCCACCACTCATATCTGTTTTAACAATAGCTTAAGCTTTAGATTTTAAAGAAATCATTTTTTTTCACTGTAATAGAAGATCAGTTAGTTGTCTGCAAGCGTCTGGGTGTCAGGCCTACTTCAGCGTGTGCTCTGCAGACCTGTGCCAGCGTGCTTTGACAGTTGCCACTCATATCTGGTGTCTCTATAGCGTGCTTTTACAACCAAAATTTTGTTTCCACTGTAATAGAAGAGCAGTTGCCTGCCTGCCAGCTTCTGTGTGAGGTTCACATTGGATACTGTGCCTACTTGCCCAGTGCCACCACTCATATCTGTTTTAACAATTGGTTAAGCTTTACATTTAAAATAAATATTTTTTTTCACTGTAATAGAAGAGCAGTTGCCTGCCTGCCAGCTTCTGTGTGAGGTTCACATTGGATACTGTGCCTACTTACCCAGTGCCACCACTCATATCTGTTTTAACAATTGGTTAAGCTTTACATTTAAAATAAATATTTTTTTTCACTGTAATAGAAGAGCAGTTAGTTGTCTGCAAGCGTCTGGGTGTCAGGCCTACTTCAGCGTGTGCTCTGCAGACCTGTGCCAGCGTGCTTTGAGAGTTGCCACTCATATCTGGTGTCTCTATAGCGTGCTTTTACAACCAAAATTTTGTTTCCACTGTAATAGAAGAGCAGTTGCCTGCCTGCCAGC
This sequence comes from Pelobates fuscus, assembly GCF_036172605.1. Lineage (NCBI taxonomy): Eukaryota > Metazoa > Chordata > Amphibia > Anura > Pelobatidae > Pelobates > Pelobates fuscus. Next base: position 141,560,989 of record NC_086321.1, on the reverse strand, counting down.
TTCTGTGTGAGGTTCACATTGGATACTGTGCCCACTTGCCCAGTGCCACCACTCATATCTGTTTTAACAATTGGTTAAGCTTTACATTTAAAATAAATATTTTTTTTTCACTGTAATAGAAGAGCAGTTGCCTGCCTGCCAGCTTCTGTGTGAGGTTCACATTGGATACTGTGCCTACTTGCCCAGTGCCACCACTCATATCTGTTTTAACAATTGGTTAAGCTTTACATTTAAAATAAATATTTTTTTTTCACTGTAATAGAAGAGCAGTTGCCTGCCTGCCAGCTTCTGTGTGAGGTTCACATTGGATACTGTGCCCACTTGCCCAGTGCCACCACTCATATCTGTTTTAACAATAGCTTAAGCTTTAGATTTTAAAGAAATCATTTTTTTTCACTGTAATAGAAGATCAGTTAGTTGTCTGCAAGCGTCTGGGTGTCAGGCCTACTTCAGCGTGTGCTCTGCAGACCTGTGCCAGCGTGCTTTGACAGTTGCCAATCATATCTGGTGTCTCTTTAGCGTGCTTTTACAAAGAAAAAAGGTTTCCAGTGTAAGCTAATAGCAGCCAGTCAGTGTCCTTCAAGCGGCTCTGTCAGGCCTTCCTTCAGCGTGTGCCCTGCACAACCCTGCCAGCGTACTTTGACAGTTGCCACTCATATCTGGTGTCTCTATAGCGTGCTTTTACAACCAAAATTTTGTTTCCACTGTAATAGAAGAGCAGTTGCCTGCCTGCCAGCTTCTGTGTGAGGTTCACATTGGATACTGTGCCTACTTGCCCAGTGCCACCACTCATATCTGTTTTAACAATTGGTTAAGCTTTACATTTAAAATAAATATTTTTTTTCCACTGTAATAGAAGAGCAGTTGCCTGCCTGCCAGCTTCTGTGTGAGGTTCACATTGGATACTGTGCCTACTTGCCCAGTGCCACCACTCATATCTGTTTTAACAATTGGTTAAGCTTTACATTTAAAATAAATATTTTTTTTTCACTGTAATAGAAGAGCAGTTAGTTGTCTGCAAGCGTCTGGGTGTCAGGCCTACTTCAGCGTGTGCTCTGCAGACCTGTGCCAGCGTGCTTTGACAGTTGCCACTCATATCTGGTGTCTCTATAGCGTGCTTTTACAACCAAAATTTTGTTTCCACTGTAATAGAAGAGCAGTTGCCTGCCTGCCAGCTTCTGTGTGAGGTTCACATTGGATACTGTGCCTACTTGCCCAGTGCCACCACTCATATCTGTTTTAACAATTGGTTAAGCTTTACATTTAAAATAAATATTTTTTTTTCACTGTAATAGAAGAGCAGTTGCCTGCCTGCCAGCTTCTGTGTGAGGTTCACATTGGATACTGTGCCTACTTGCCCAGTGCCACCACTCATATCTGTTTTAACAATTGGTTAAGCTTTACATTTAAAATAAATATTTTTTTTTCACTGTAATAGAAGAGCAGTTGCCTGCCTGCCAGCTTCTGTGTGAGGTTCACATTGGATACTGTGCCCACTTGCCCAGTGCCACCACTCATATCTGTTTTAACAATAGCTTAAGCTTTAGATTTTAAAGAAATCATTTTTTTTCACTGTAATAGAACATCAGTTAGTTGTCTGCAAGCGTCTGGGTGTCAGGCCTACTTCAGCGTGTGCTCTGCAGACCTGTGCCAGCGTGCTTTGACAGTTGCCACTCATATCTGGTGTCTCTATAGCGTGCTTTTACAACCAAAATTTTGTTTCCACTGTAATAGAAGAGCAGTTGCCTGCCTGCCAGCTTCTGTGTGAGGTTCACATTGGATACTGTGCCTACTTGCCCAGTGCCACCACTCATATCTGTTTTAACAATTGGTTAAGCTTTACATTTAAAATAAATATTTTTTTTTCACTGTAATAGAAGAGCAGTTGCCTGCCTGCCAGCTTCTGTGTGAGGTTCACATTGGATACTGTGCCTACTTGCCCAGTGCCACCACTCATATCTGTTTTAACAATTGGTTAAGCTTTACATTTAAAATAAATATTTTTTTTCACTGTAATAGAAGAGCAGTTGCCTGCCTGCCAGCTTCTGTGTGAGGTTCACATTGGATACTGTGCCCACTTGCCCAGTGCCACCACTCATATCTGTTTTAACAATAGCTTAAGCTTTAGATTTTAAAGAAATCATTTTTTTTCACTGTAATAGAAGATCAGTTAGTTGTCTGCAAGCGTCTGGGTGTCAGGCCTACTTCAGCGTGTGCTCTGCAGACCTGTGCCAGCGTGCTTTGACAGTTGCCAATCATATCTGGTGTCTCTTTAGCGTGCTTTTACAAAGAAAAAAGGTTTCCAGTGTAAGCTAATAGCAGCCAGTCAGTGTCCTTCAAGCGGCTCTGTCAGGCCTTCCTTCAGCGTGTGCCCTGCACAACCCTGCCAGCGTACTTTGACAGTTGCCACTCATATCTGGTGTATCTATAGCGTGCTTTTACAACCAAAATTTTGTTTCCACTGTAATAGAAGAGCAGTTGCCTGCCTGCCAGCTTCTGTGTGAGGTTCACATTGGATACTGTGCCTACTTGCCCAGTGCCACCACTCATATCTGTTTTAACAATTGGTTAAGCTTTACATTTAAAATAAATATTTTTTTTCACTGTAATAGAAGAGCAGTTGCCTGCCTGCCAGCTTCTGTGTGAGGTTCACATTGGATACTGTGCCTATTTGCCCAGTGCCACCACTCATATCTGTTTTAACAATTGGTTAAGCTTTACATTTAAAATAAATCATTTGTTTTCACTGTAATAGAAGAGCAGTTGCCTGCCTGCCAGCTTCTGTGTCAGGTTGGATGCCTTGCCCATTTGCACAGTCAGTGCCACCACTCATATCTGTTTTAACAATAGCTTAAGCTTTAATCATTTTTTTTCACTGTAATAGAAGATCAGTTAGTTGTCTGCAAGCGTCTGGGTGTCAGGCCTACTTCAGCGTGTGCTCTGTAGACCTGTTCCAGCGTTCTTTGACAGTTGCCAATCATATTTGGTGTCTCTATAGCGTGCTTTTAAAACCAAAATTTGTTTTTCACTGTTATAGATTGAATAGCAGTTACTTGTCTTCAAGCGGGTGTCTCAGGCCTACAGTGTGTGCTCTGCAGAACTGTTCCAGTGCACATTGCCAATCATATCTGGTGTCTCTATAGCGTGCTTTTAAAACCAAAATTTGTTTTTCACTGTTATAGATTGAATAGCAGTTACTTGTCTTCAAGCGGGTGTCTCAGGCCTACAGTGTGTGCTCTGCAGAACTGTTCCAGTGCACATTGCCAATCATATCTGGTGTCTCTATAGCGTGCTTTTAAAACCAAAATTTGTTTTTCACTGTTATAGATTGAATAGCAGTTACTTGTCTTCAAGCGGCTCTGTCAGTCCTTCCTTCAGCGTGTGCTCTGCAGAACTGTTCCAGTGCACATTGCCAATCATATCTGGTGTCTCTATAGCGTGCTTTTAAAACCAAAATTTATTTTTCACTGTTATAGATTGAATAGCAGTTACTTGTCTTCAAGCGGGTGTCTCAGGCCTACAGTGTGTGCTCTGCAGAACTGTTACAGTTCACATTGCCAATCATATCTGGTCTCACAGTAGCTTGCACGCATAGTACCACTAATCCCCAAAAAAATGACAGGCAAAGGCAGGCCACCCCGCAGGGGCCGTCGTGGTCGTGGTGCTGTGATTCCCTTTTGCCCTAGAATAATGCCCAGTTTTCAGAAGCCACGTACCCTGAACTTGAAAAGTTCTGAGGACTTAGTTGACTGGCTAACACAGGACACCCAATCTTGTACAGCCTCTGCTCGGAACCTTGACGCACCATCTTCCTCCAGCTTAGCTTCAGGCACCTCTCAAGATAGCACTCACCCACCTGCCGCCACCACCAAAACTAGCACCACAGCCGCTTTACTTGGTATGTCAGAGGAGTTATTCACACACCCGTTTGAAGAAATGAGTGATGCGCAACCATTATTGCTAGAGGATGTAGATAACAGGGATATGTCTCAGGCAGGCAGCATTAAACACATGGAGGTACGGTGTGATGATGATGATGTTGTACCCGCTGCTGCTTCCTTTTCTGAGTTGTCAGATACAAGCGAAGCGGTTGATGATGACGATGCGTCCATGGATGTCACGTTGGTGCCCGCTCGGCAAGAAGAAGAACAGGGCGAAAGTTCAGATGGGGAGACAGAGAGGAGGAGGAGACGAGTTGGAAGCAGGGGGGGTCGTTGCAAGGAGCTAGTGGCACAGTCAGACAGCATGCATTGGCACCCGGGGTCAGCCCGACAGCACGCCAATCAACGCATGCTGTGTCCACCACCAGAATGCCGTCATTGCAGAGCTCAGCAGTGTGGCATTTTATTTGTGTGTCTGCCTCTGACAACAGCGATGCCATTTGCAACCTGTGCCAAAGGAAACTGAGTCGTGGGAGGTCCAACACCCACCTAGGTACAACTGCTTTGCGTAGGCACATGATCTCACATCACAAACGCCTATGGGATCAACACATGAGTACAAGCAGCACGCCTACTCTAAGCCGCCATCCTCCTCCTGGTCCAGCATCTTCAGCCACGTCAACCACTGCTGTCCTTCTTGCCCCCTCTCAACCATCCACCACTCCATCTCCCGCCTTGAGCAGTTCCCGCTCATCTGCCCACAGTCATGTGTCTGTCAAGGACATGTTTGAGCGTAAGAAGCCAATGTCACCAAGTCACCCCCTTGCCCAGCGTCTGACAGCTGGCTTATCCGAACTATTAGCCCGCCAGCTTTTACCATACAATCTGGTTGAGTCTGAGGCGTTCAAAAAATTTGTAGCTATTGGGACACCGCAGTGGAAGGTACCCGGCCGGAATTTCTTTTCACAAAAGGCAATCTCCAACTTGTACTCGATTGTGCAAAAGGAAGTCATGGCATGTCTGGCACACAGTGTTGGGGCAAGGGTCCATCTGACCACTGATACCTGGTCTGCAAAGCATGGTCAGGGCAGGTATATCACCTACACTGCGCATTGGGTAAACCTGCTGACGGCTGACAAGCAAGGAATGCGTGGCATTGCAGAGGAGTTGGTGACACCGCCACGAATTGCAGGCAGTCCTGCTGCCACCTCCTCTACTCCTCCTACTCCATCCTCTTCCATAACCTCCTCGGCTGAGTCCTCTTGTGCCGCTGCTTCTTGCTCCACATCAACGGCACCCCCCCAGCTCCCCAGGTACTCTTCCACATCCCGGATACGGCAGTGTCACGCCGTCTTGGGTTTGACTTGCTTGAAAGCAGAGAGTCACACCGGACAAGCACTCCTGTCCGCCCTGAACGCACAGGTGGAAAAGTGGCTGACTCCGCAGCAACTGGATATTGGCAAAGTGGTGTGTGACAACGGAAAAAATTTGATAGCGGCATTGAAGTTGGGCAAGTTGACACATGTGCCGTGCATGGCACATGTGTGTAATCTGATCGTACAACGCGTTGTGCAGAAGTACACAGGCTTACAGGACGTCCTGAAGCAGGCCAGGAAGGTGTGTGGCCATTTCAGGCGTTCCTACACAGCCATGGCTCACTTTGCCGATATCCAGCGGCGAAACAACATGCCAGTGAGGCGCTTGATTTGCGACAGCCCTACACGTTGGAATTCAACACTCCTAATGTTCGACCGCCTGCTCCAACAAGAAAAAGCTGTTAATGAATATTTGTATGACCGGGGTGCTAGGACAGCCTCTGGGGAGCTGGGAATTTTTTTGCCACGTTACTGGACGCTCATGCGCAATGCCTGTAGGCTCATGCGTCCTTTTGAGGAGGTGACAAACCTAGTCAGTCGCAACGAAGGCACCATCAGCGACATCATACCTTTTGTTTTCTTCATGGAGCGTGCCCTGCGAAGAGTGCTGGATCAGGCTGTAGATGAGCGTGAAGAGGAAGAGTTGTGGTCACCATCACCACCAGAAACAGCCTTATCAGCATCGCTTGCTGGACCTGCGGCAACGCTGGAAGAGGATTGTGAGGAAGAGGAGTCAGAGGAGGATTGTAGCTTTGAGGAGGAGGAGGAGGAGCAAGACCAAACACAACAGGCATCCCAGGGTGCTCGTTGTCACCTATCTGGTACCCGCGGTGTTGTACGTGGCTGGGGGGAAGAACATACCTTCAATGACATCAGTGAGGAGGAGGAACGTGAAATGAGTAGCTCGGCATCCAACCTTGTGCAAATGGGGTCTTTCATGCTGTCCTGCCTGTTGAGGGACCCTCGTATAAAAAGGCTGAAGGAGAACGACCTGTACTGGGTGTCCACGCTACTAGACCCCCGGTATAAGCAGAAAGTGGCGGAAAGGTTACCGAATTACAACAAGTCGGAAAGGATGCAGCATTTGCAAAATAAATTAAAAAGTATGCTTTACACAGCGTATAAGGGTGATGTCACAGCACAACTGGAATCTAACAGGGGGAGAGGTGGAAGTCATCCTCCTCCTCCTCCTCCCACGACCACGCCGGCAAGGACAGGACGCTTTAAAGACGTGTTGTTGATGGAGGACATGTGGACCTTTTTAAGTCCTATGCATCGCCACAGCCCTTCGGGATCCACCCTCAGAGAGCGACTCGACCGACAGGTAGCAGACTACCTCGCCTTAACTGCAGATATCGACACTCTGAGGAGCGATGAACCCCTTGACTACTGGGTGTGCAGGCTTGACCTGTGGCCTGAGCTATCCCAATTTGCGATAGAACTTCTGGCCTGCCCCGCTTCAAGTGTCCTGTCAGAAAGGACCTTCAGTGCAGCAGGAGGTATTGTCACTGAGAAGAGAAGTCGCCTAGGTCAAAAAAGTCTAGATTACCTCACCTTTATTAAGATGAATGAGGGATGGATCCCGAAGGGACTGACACTGGGCGATACATTCGCTTAAAAAAGGCCTGATGAGATGAGCTGCCTTGGGCTATTTTAGCTCTGAATGACGTTTGACTTGCGTGACTTATCCGCCACCAACTAGGGTTCAAGCCGCCATGTTTTAGGGCACTTTCTGCCTGTGAAACAAACATCAATTTTTCTTGCCGCTGCTACAGCAGCGGCTGCAACAATACCAAATTTTTCAGGCATGTGTACATGCCTAATTTTTAGGCCCACTGGTGCAGCACTGTGGCTTCAAAAACCAAACCAAAAATTAAAATCCTCCAAGATGGCACCAATATACCAGTGGTCTAAGCATCTTCCCACCTTGGCCTAAAAAGGGGAGGTGAGTCAACAATTAAAAATCTCTGCCATTTACACGACCACTGATAGGAGACGCGGAAGGAATTAAACTGATATGAACAATACTCCACTCCTATCAGTAGGTCCGTCCCATTGTGATTTATGCCCCCCACCCACCGCGCAGGGATGGGGGCCGGGGGGGAGGAAAGTAGGCCCCCCCATTGTGATTTATGCCCCCCACCCACCGTGCAGGGGTGGGGGCCGAGGGGGGGAGGACAGTAGGTCACCCCATTGTGATTTATGGCCCCCACCAACCGCGCAGGGGTTGGGGAGGACAGTAGCTCCCCCCAGTGTGTATCATGGGCTTTGAGGACAGGTGTCAATCCATACCTGCCAATTGACCCCATGTAGGGGGAACAGTCTCTATTCTGCTCTGTGTCAGTGTGTATCATGGTCTCTGTGGACGGGGAACAGTCCCTATTCTGCTCTGTGTCAGTGTGTATCATGGTCTCTGTGGACGGGGAACAGTCTCTATTCTGCTCTGTGTCAGTGTGTATCATGGACTCTGTGGACAGGGAACAGTCCCTATTCTGCTCTGTGTCAGTGTGTATCAGGGGTTTTGAGGACAGGTGTCAATCCATATCTGCCAAGTGACCCTATGTAGGGGTAACAGTCCCTATTCTGCTCTGTGTCAGTGTGTATCACGGTCTCTGTGGACAGGGAACAGTCTCTATTCTGCTCTGTGTCAGTGTGTATCAGGGGTTTTGAGGACAGGTGTCAATCCATATCTGCCAAGTGACCCTATGTAGGGGGAACAGTCCCTATTCTGCTCTGTGTCAGTGTGTATCAGGGGTTTTGAGGACAGGTGTCAATCCATATCTGCCAAGTGACCCTATGTAGGGGTAACAGTCCCTATTCTGCTCTGTGTCAGTGTGTATCATGGTCTCTGTGGACAGGGAACAGTCTCTATTCTGCTCTGTGTCAGTGTGTATCAGGGGTTTTGAGGACAGGTGTCAATCCATATCTGCCAAGTGACCCTATGTAGGGGGAACAGTCCCTATTCTGCTCTGTGTCAGTGTGTATCAGGGGTTTTGAGGACAGGTGTCAATCCATATCTGCCAAGTGACCCTATGTAGGGGTAACAGTCCCTATTCTGCTCTGTGTCAGTGTGTATCATGTTCTCTGTGGACAGGGAACAGTCTCTATTCTGCTCTGTGTCAGTGTGTATCAGGGGTTTTGAGGACAGGTGTCAATCCATATCTGCCAAGTGACCCTATGTAGGGGGAACAGTCCCTATTCTGCTCTGTGTCAGTGTGTATCAGGGGTTTTGAGGACAGGTGTCAATCCATATCTGCCAAGTGACCCTATGTAGGGGGAACAGTCTCTATTCTGCTCTGTGTCAGTGTGTATCAGGGCTGGGCTTTGAGGACAGGTGTCAATGTTAGGTGATTTCTGCCCTTTATGGATTAAAAGCAGACTCTGCATCAACTGTGCAATTTTCCATGGGAGTTTTGCCATGGATCCCCCTCTGGCATGCCACAGTCCAGGTGTTAGTCCCCTTGAAACAACTTTTCCATCACTATTGTGGCCAGAAAGAGTCCCTGTTGTTTTTAAAATTCGCCTGCCCATTGAAGTCAATGGCGGTTCGCGCGGTTCGCCGGTTCGCGAACATTTGCGGAAGTTCGCGTTCGCCGTTCGCGAACCGAAAATTTCGGGTTCGCGACAACACTACACACACATCAGATCATGACATAAATACCGCCTCTTACTTCAGTTTTCTTTGGTTTCTTAGTTCAAGAGAACTAACTTCCATGAACTTCACTCCCCTAGACCGCATTAAGATATCTCAAACACAAGATTCAGTCATACCAAAATCTAGCCAAATCCCCTATTCCCCTACCATTATCGGATGGTGCCCAGACAGTAATAATCCAGGAGTAGGTCCTAACCTCTGTTCAAGGTTCCCCTGATCAGCTCCTACTAGCCTTACACGGCAATACTCTAACTGACGAGTAAATTCAGACTTTATCTCAGGTTATTTCTGCATAGTCAGATAAGGTCTTTATACAAGTAATTAAGCAGGTCACTCCTTCCTCATCGGTGCCGCCACCAATACCTCCAGGTATATTCTGGTACATATTTTTGTGACTCTGTGATGATGGAGGTCCTCCAGTTACTTCAGACACATACTTCATCCTGTTCTAAATACGCCAATTCTTCCATAATATGTGTATGATATATATTGTTATATGCTTAATTTGTAGGCTGTATAATCTTGTATGGTATACTCTTTTTGCCCTCTTTCATTTCAGGCCCACCGCATCGTTGGTTCCGGCATTTTTTCATATAACTATGTCTCATATAGGGACCTTACACACCTACTTCTTATATGCTCTCATTGCGGCTTTTACTGCCCCGACCACAACCAAAGTTTGTACCATCTACTCTAATCATTTTTTCCCTGAGTTAACATATAAAATCTAATTGTATTGTTTTATTAATTCCAAAATTATTTTTAAATATTAGCCTGTGAAAAAAAAATGATATTAAAAGGTTGTCATCATAATAATTTCATCTTGCAGCTCTTAAAATTATCAGATACGGAACAAATGCTGAGTAACTGTGTATATAGAATCTCATTTCATACAAGGTAGGAAATATCAATAAAGTAGATTATAGATCTGCTCATTGCTAAAATGTCAAGGCAGTTAGAATACATGGGGAGTAAAAGATTGACTTGCATGTAGCCTAGGTTTTAAGGTCATTTTAAAAAATGTGGTGTTTGGAAGGGGAGAATGTGAACTTTTATAATCCGCATGCTCTGGGCTTTGAAAAGGTTGATTCTAGTGGAAGGTCATCCCATCCCTGGTGTCTGATAAGAATTCAGTAAAATCACCATTAAGCCCCTGAACACAAAAGTGAAATAAATCCCACGTTTTCTTGAAAACATGCTCCATTAGGGATTACTTGCTAAACACCAAACTGTATTTAGCCCTACGAATTTAGTGTTTAGTGAATATATCTAGTAACTTGTGATTAGGAAAGTAATGGAGCTGATATTTAATGTTACAGGCTATACTTTTAACATTGTCATTCAATTCGTTTGGATCAACAGCAAAAACATATGTGAGGAACGCTAAACTTGATGGACACAAGTCTCTTTTCAGCTATGTATCTATAAAAATGTACTACTATAATTAAAGGACACTTTTAAGCAAGATATCAACTCTGCCCACCCCAAATGTTGTTTGATTACAAATCCAAAACCGTTTGCCCACTATTGCATGAGTGCCAATGCATGCTTCAAAATACACAACCCACCCAAGCCCTATGCCACCACTACAAATGAAAACACAATACTACTATTTCTCCATGCTCTGGCAATTGGCAAACTGTTGTGAAAATCACAAAAAAAAACTAAGAAAGGACAAAAATGTAAGGACACATATGAGGAAGAAAGGAAATAAAAGAGAGAAACGGAAAATAAGAACATTGTGAAGGCGTAAACAAAAAAAGAAGAGAATGTGAGTGGGAGAAGGATTTTGCCATTGTGCTACCAAGGAACCAAAAGGAAGAAGGGTGGTAATAGCACAATTTATACATTTTCAAAACATAAGATATTGATTACACAATTGCCTTGTAATGCATTTATAGACAGGCATGCAAGGCAATCGTGGCCAGGGTTGCCGTCAGAAATGTTGCCACGAGTCCGCCTACGGGTTCCACATCTAAGTCTGTCCACAGGACTGGCATTGAGTCCGTCTACAGTGACTGCCCTCCTTTACACCAACCTCTTTTAATTTTACAAGGTCTTGTTTAATGCTTCAATGCATCAGAGCTCTTTTGGCAGCATGTGGAGGACAAAAATTATATTAAGCAGGTGTATTGCCTGAAACATCACTGTTGGCAGTCCTGGTCATGGCCAATTAAATGGTTAATCCTAACACTAACCCTACCCCTAACCCTACCCCTAACCCTAACATTAACCCTAACACTAACCTTACTCTAACCCTAACCTAACCCAAACCCTAACCCTAACCTTACCCATAACCCTACCCCTAACTCTATCCCTAACCCTAACCCTAACCCTTCCCTAAACCTAACCTTACCCCTAACACTACCCCTAATCCTAACTCTACCCTGACCCCTAACCCAACCCTTACCCCTAACCCAACCCCTACCCCTAACCCTACCCCTAAACTAACTTTATCCATACCCCTAACCCTACCCCTAACTCTACCCCTAACCCTACCTCTAACCCTAACCCTTTCCTACCCCTAATCCTACCCCTAAATCTACACTGACCCCTACCCCTAACCCTACACCTACCCCTAACGCTATCCATACCCCTAACCCTACCCCTTCCCCTAAACCTAACCCTACCCCTAACCCTACCCTGAATCCTAACTCTATCCAGACCCCAAAATCAACCCCTAACCCTACCCTAACCCTATCCCTAACCCTACCCTAACTTTATCCATACCACTAACCCTACCTCTAACCCTAACCCTTCCCTGCCCCTAATCCTACCCCTAACCCTAACCCTAACTCTACCCTGACCCCTAACCCAACCTATTCCCCTAACCCTACCCCTACCCCTACCACTAACCGTACCCCAAACCCTACCTCTTCCCGTATCCCTACCCCTACCACTAACCAAATCCCCTAACACTAACCCTACCCCTAACCCTATTAGAGTTACTAGGGTAATGGGTAGGGTTAGGGTTGAGGTTATGGGTAGGGGTAGGGTTAGGGATAGGGGTAGGGTTAGGGTTTTTTTCCTGTCATCATTCCCTTAATTTTCCCTCCCTCTCCTGTTTTGCCACTTTTCAGAAATCGGAAGCACTTCGGCAATTCGGTTCGGTTCGGCCCTTCGGCAATTCAGGACTTCGGCACTTCGTAAATTCGGCAATTCGGACATTTGGAAGCATCCGAATATCCGGATTGCCGAAATTTGAATTGCACATGTCTAATAGTTACACAGTCACAAGGAAATAAATAACTTAACTTGTAATGTATTGATTTTTTTCATAACAATCAGCTATATCCCATAGCAAAATAAGTATGAAAAAAAAATAAGGGAATTGCAAATGTCAGTCCAGCATAAAAATGTGTACTTAAAAAAAAAAAAAAAACACACATATATATATATATATATATATATATATATATATATATATATTTACCTACCTTCCTTTAAACACACTTAATACATATATGTTTATATATCCAATGTTTATAAGAAATAAAGGAAAACTTGTCTTTACAAAATATAGCTGTCTTGTTGAAAAATGCAAAGGTGGCAACAGTAAAAAAAAATGGCACTAAAAGCTGAAAGCAAACATTTGATTTTCTTGCTATCGGACTGATGGATTAAGCTACAAAGTAAATTATGAAGAGGTTTACTTTCCTCAAGTCCATCAAGATGGGATAGTGAAGGGGTGTATTGGCAATGTGTCCATTTGGAAAGGGAAACACTGATTCTCAAATAAATGAAAAGTCTTGCTGACTATTGATCAATCTGTCACTTCCAATGACTGAACCATTTTATTGTAAAGGACAGATGTTACCCACGCACAGAACTCAGATTAAGCACGGTTATTCAATTTAATTCCCAAAGCAAACAGGACTGAGCAGAGCAGAGATGCTGTGTCATTTTAAACATCTCTGGGTCACTACAGTGGAATTTATTTTTCTGATTGGTCTCTGTAATATATCTGAAGGGTCATGGTGTTGAAGATGGTGCATTAGTTACATTCTAGTGAAAACATATGTTGGATGCTTAATTTGATATGTATCAAAGCAGAATTGCAAGATATTTAACAGTAATATTGGATAATATAGCAAAGTGTTCAAATATAATGCCTCTGTGGCACAATTACTTTATCAAGTAATAGAACATTTCAAAGAAACACTATTGAAAATCTATTATTTAACCATTTATTTTACTTTTTTTTGTCTGCATGTTTTGTTTGGGGGGATATAAAAAAAACAGCTTGCAAAAGCTGCAAACCTGCTGTCTGCAGTCCTTGGCAGCTCTCCCCTTTATCCAAGGCACAATCCTTTCATCCTTTCAGTCTGTGCTTGTGAATACTCTTATCAGTGGTTTCTCAATGAGAGGCTTTAGTGCTGGAGGGACCAGAGCATACGGAGGCACATACATATATACATATGATCTCAGCTTTCCTACCCTTCTCAATTAACTGTATTACAGTCCACAGAGAAGGGAACAAGGCAAGTATGCTTTAGTTCAGCGAGTCTGCTCTTCTGTACTGAGGAACTACTAGAATTGGAAGAACACTTCCCTGACTGTCTGAGTGAGAACCATGGAACTGTTTCTGCCACATATATGATAGACTCCACAGACACATAAAGCACTTCAGGAAGTTAAAGTTCTTTATGTGTGTGGAGTGTTCCTTTAACTAAGGACACAACTTCTGGAATAAAAGGGAATCATGATGGAATATTTTCGTCATGTGTTCTTAAGGGGTTAAAAAGATTTCAAGCTCCCTAAACAGAGAGAGACAAATTCAGGTTATACCCTTGAGTGTTAATGGATTTAAATAAGCACCATGCTTAAATAAATGTTCCTAGTTTATAAAAGTTGAATGGGGCCAGTACAAACCATTATCTAGAAATCTATTCATAAACAGGGCTATACATAGGACACAAGGTCACACATTTAGGCTTGAAGAAAGCAGATTTCATCTAAGGCAAAGAAAAGGTTTTTTTACAGTAAGAGCAATAAGGATATGGAATTCATTGCCTGAAGAGGTGGTTTTGTCAGAGTCTATACAGATGTTTAAACTGCAATTGGATAAATACTTGCAAAAACATAACATACAGGGATATAATTTCTAATTAGTGGGGTAATAGCTGCTTGATCCAAGGAGATATCTGACTGCTATTTTGGGGTCAAGAAAGATTTTTTTCCTAGTTTGTTGCAAAATTGGAAGCGCTTCAGACTGGGTTTTTTGCCTTCTTTTGGATCAACAGCAAAAGCATATGTGAGGAAGGCTGAACTTGATGGACACAAGTCTCTTTTCAGCTATATAACTATGTAACTATGTAACATATTTTTTTATTTAATATTTTTGTAGTGCATCCAGAAAATACATACAAGCCTTCAGTGCCCGACAGCAGTCCTCAGGCTTAACACATGTGGTACAATCAGGGTAGTTGCAGGAACATGCACATTTTTTATATTTTAAGAGTCACTTAAAGGTTTTATCGCTTAATGTCGAATTGGTAAAAGTGTATATATATATGTTAATCTTTGTAGCCTGTTGCTGTTCGCTAGGGCAATTATACGCTTGGTTGTAGGAATATAAACACTATCACAGGTTTAACTAAACTTGTCATGCATCAAGCTTGGTCTTTGCAGGCTATGCTTATACATTTAGGTTGTTGTGATCTGGAGCTGCAGTGTGCTATCATTTGTACATCAGTGTTAACTAAACAGTGCTAAAACATTATTACAAGTTAGCTAGCGACTAAACATTCTGCTCTTGAGTCCGAACAATGCTAGGCCTCTGAGGCTGGGTATTTGCAGTCTCTGCTCATTACCAGGGCGATGAGCGCTGTGTGGGCCTATGGTAGCGTCCCTGTTAGCCGATGCCCTCTGATGGGATACGGTTGGCGCCCGCTGATCCTCAGGTAGCCACTAGTGCGAGGTTGCTCATGAGGGGGGACCTTCTTGCCCCAGGCTGGTGTGTGGTCTTGCACCTTTTCACCACAAACTCGGTACTTGCCACAGTCAGAGTTTCCGCCACTTGTGGGAGTAATGGAGGGTCTGGTATGTTGATTTTGCTTGTGGTGCTTGGGCCTCTGTTTGTGTGGTGGATGCGGTCGGGTTTTTCCCCGTCTGACCTTCAGCCCGGGTGAGCCCTTTGGTGTAGGGGTAAGTGGGGATGCTGTTGCTGTGCCCAAGGACTTTCCCCTCGCCTCCCATTGCCCGTGGCTCTGCTCACCCTTAGATTGTAGAGTGTGCTGCGTGGGCTGGGTTGCTTGTTTTCGCTCCCAGAATTGATGCCAAAAGCGGTTGAAGATGTCGTCTAGTCGTTTCATGGTGTCTTGGTCCAGCTCGTCGTGGGAGGGCAGGCTCTGCTCGCTTGTCGCTGTTTCAGACGCCATCTTAGGTACGCAGATCATGGGTTTGTTGTGACTTTGCTGTGTACAGTTTGGCGGGTTGGCTGCTCCAGATTTCCAGCGTGGACCAAGATTGCATGGCACGACCATTCAGCCTGAAAGATAGGCTCCGCCCCCAAGTTGAACATATTTTAGCAGTCTTTAGAACTATAAAACATAACCTTATAGTTTCACAAACCTTTTACACAGCTTTATATGGTAAATGAAAAAGGAAATACTCTACGAAGTGGTATGCCTAGTGATCAACAAAGCTATCTATCCCACATTTTAAATAAATTAGCAAGGATGCCCATGCATTTGGCCATCATACTTTAAGCCATCATACTTCAAGTCCAGAGGTGTCTATCCCCTTCTCCCCAATATTAACATTGTGACATTCTTCCAGATTTATTTATTTATAAAACATTTTACCAGGATGGATACATTGAGATTTATCTCGTTTTCAAGTATGTCTTGGGTAAAAAGATAAAAGAGGCATTTCAGTTTTGGGGTCTTAAGTTAATATCCCATGTATACATATGTTGTGAAACCCTTCTGCTCCATAGTTGGTCACTATAAGGTTACCTGTTACTACTGTTAACACTTCTTCATACCTGCATCATTTCAGTCTCAATTTTGACATATACCACAACTCATCTTCATGTCTGCATCACTGTGATATTAATTTTGTTACTGGAAACTTCATAACTAATATCCTGTGTCAAACTAAGGACACATGGTGACTTGTGTAATTCCAGTGATAGAGTAGACAACCATTCTTGGCATTCACTTATCTTTGACTCTTCTGATTTCTGGTATTCCTGACCCAGCTTGGCTCATCTTTCTGTCAATCCTCTGGTATTGGCCTTGACCTTTGCCTGTTTCTGGTTACTATCTTGCAATTGCCTCGTTAAGCCCAGCCATTCTAAGCACCGGCAATACAAATTTGTCTTTTCTAGATTTTAGGATAATGTGGGTATACTATATACTATACTATCACCTGGTTAGTAAACATAATAAAGAAACATTCATAAGTCTGTCCTTACTCATATGAATAAATAATCACATAGACAGATCGTTTATACAGTGAATGTTTAATTTTTTTGGCTTCATTATACATCAAAAGGTGTCTAACGAGGACATGTGTAAATTTCAACAAATACAATATTATGATCTTACAATATAATAGGATTTTTTTTTGGTCTTTCCCATAGCATTTTACTGGTTGTAGTTTTTTTTTTTCTTTTCTTTCACCATTAATGGCACATCTATGATGCAGTTTAACTTCACGTATGTTCACATCCAAGGATTACTGAAGGGAGTTACATGGTCCCTGGCTAGTGGAAAACCAGTGACACTGCAGTGATCAGATACTTATACTGAATGAATATACAAACCAAGACTGCATTTTTCCTTGTGACTAAGTTCCCAGGAGATACTTCATCACACTGATGTATGTCCTTTGTCCTTTCAACAAAGCACTTACACAATATCTCTTTAACAGTAAGCTTATACTTATACTGAAAAAAGACAGTCTAAATATACCGTTAAGCCATTGATATAATTATATAGATTTACAATAGGGCTAGCACATGTATTGCAGTACAGTCAGAGATAATTTAAAATCATCACAGTGTACATTAATCCACTTAACCTTTTTTGCTGTACAGATAGATACAATCCAATGTCAGAGTGGGGTTATAGTGCACATTTAGTGACCTATTACTATACACAATATTTGTAGAGAACATTAACACTAAACTCACTGCTTTGGGACTGTGTTTGCTAGTATGTAGGACTGTGGCTACTTATCTCCATCACACAAAATGTCATGTTCTCTCATTAATGTTAAACCTAAAGCTAAAATTAAAAATCCAGAAATAAAATAAAAATATACATACAGTAATATTGTTTAGACATTCAGATTTTGTGTGTTCTATAATGCACTCACAAGATTATTATTATTATTATTATTATTTTATTGTTTATATAGCGCCAACAAATTCTGCAGTGCTTTACAGTGGGTGGACGAACAGACATATAGTTGTAACCAGACAAGTTGGACACACAGGAAGAGAGGGGTTGAGGGCCCAAAGGACAATGGAATGGACCAGCACCTTAGTCACATGTGGAGTTAAGTAGGGTCACATGTGCGCAATGTTTTTGAGATGGAAACGACAGGATTTGTCGATAGACTGAACATGAGGCGTGAAGGATAACTGCACTATTGTATACCTCTCTGTCTTTACAGCATTGCTGGACCAATTGAGAAGAGAGGAAAGTATTATATCTGCTCCACCTATTGTGTTTGTATTTCATATATTAAATAGTATGGTTAAGTAGTGAAGAGAATATTTAAATACATCTGTAATGGATTATATATATATATATATATATATATATATATATATATAAATGTACAATACCTTGCACTCAGGCTGCTGTAATGTCCAAAAACCGGGTGCAATACCTGGGCTGTAGTCCATGCATACAAAAAGAGATGGCTGCACTCACGGATATTCCTTAAAACTTAGCTTTTATTCGGTTCCATAAAACAGATCAACGTTTCAGTCCAACATGTGGACTTTCATCAGGATCATATGAACATTAACAAACTTATCGCTTATATATGAATGCAATAATTGTAAAAAGTGATTAACTCACCCCAGGTGCTGTGGTTGTGGAAAAAACGGCGTCCTTCCCGGCAGAGTGCGCATGTGCCGCTATCTCCCCGCCCACTAGCGTGACGTCGTCACGCACGTTGACGTCGTTGCCATGGAGACGCGGTTATACTGAAAGCGTTACCATGGCATTTGTAAAACACACCGCGATCACCCTGTGTATGAAGTGATTTAATAAATACTCGTTAATTGTGAATGTCATCATAAATATAGAAGTGCAAGATTAGTACAGAGAGAGTGGAGTACCCACTGTGTGCAATCTAATTAAAGTCCGTGCCATAAGTGTCACATATTGGTATATAGTGAATCTAACTTAAGGCAACCATTGTCAGTTGCTATTAAAGTGGCTATTAAAGTGACAAGTGCATACTATATAGATATTCTCATATCATAAAGTGCCAAAAAAACATCTATTTAAAGTGACATATGTGCAAAACATTCCAACATTCTATATATGCATACTGGTTGCTCAATTAAAAATAAATATAAATATACCATATTGCTGGCTCTAAAAAATCTGGACTATCATATATCTATTGTTACATATATCCCACTCATATCCCACTCAATCCAATTATGGTATAGGATATGTAATACTATGTCCATTGTGATGGATATTGTAGAAGGGTATATCCTACCCCAATCTATCCTGTTCCATTCCATCTTAATTGATACTGTATACAAGCCTGCAACTAAATAGTAATAAGATACTCAATATCATAAAATCTATACACTAAAACAATTATAAATTATACGTAATAACCTATAAATTATAATATATAATGTCAGCAGGGATCACACATTTACAAAAACGAATGTAAAGATAATGATTCATTGAGGCCTTTTGGAGAGACCTTGTCCAATTCGTGTATCCAAAATGCTTCTTTATTTAGAAGCATTTTCCCCCGGTCACCTCCTCTTCTTGACAGCGGAATATGGTCTATCGCTACGAACTTTAGCGTGGCCAAAGTGTGTTTCAATTCTAAGAAGTGATTAGCTACTGGTTTGTCCGAGAAGCCGTCCCTGTAAGCCAACCGGATGCTGGACCTGTGTCCTCTGATGCGCTCACATATAGCTGTTTCAGTTTTCCCTATATAACAGAGACCACATGGACAGCTCAATTTATATATCACATGTGTGGTCTTACACGTTATGGTGAACTTGATAGGGTAGATTCTGTTGTTGTGCGGGTTGTTAAATGTCTTCACCGGAATCATGTGGCTGCATGTGACGCATCCCAGGCATCTAACTGATCCCCTAATCTGTGTTTTTATGGTCTTCTGATAGCTGGCTATAGGGTCCGTACGGACCAAAAGGTCCTTTAAATTTGTATTTCTCTTATAACAAACTAGTGGTGTTGTTCTAAATATTCTCGGAAGAGTTTCATCACTTGTTAGAATCTTCCAGTTCTTTTTCACTGAAGCTGCAACTTGAGGTGATGCTGGTTGGTATAGCATAGGAAATACCAGTTTCGAGGACTGTTTCTTGCCTTCGTGAGCGCGTGCACTGCGTGCTTCTTGAAGCGCTTTCTCGAGGTTTCGGCTATCATAGCCTCTTTGTAAGAATCTCGTCTTCATTTCCATAATCTGGTTTTCCCGAGAATTTACCGAGTATTTATTAAATCACTTCATACACAGGGTGATCGCGGTGTGTTTTACAAATGCCATGGTAACGCTTTCAGTATAACCGCGTCCCCATGGCAACGACGTCAAAGTGCGTGACGACGTCACGCTAGTGGGCGGGGAGATAGCGGCACATGCGCACTCTGCCGGGAAGGACGCCGTTTTTTCCACAACCACAGCACCTGGGGTGAGTTAATCACTTTTTACAATTATTGCATTCATACATAAGCGATAAGTTTGTTAATGTTCATATGATCCTGATGAAAGTCCACATGTTGGACTGAAACGTTGATCTGTTTTATGGAACCGAATAAAAGCTAAGTTTTAAGGAATATCCGTGAGTGCAGCCATCTCTTTTTGTATATATGGACTACAGCCCAGGTATTGCATCCGGTTTTTGGACATTACAGCAGCCTGAGTGCAAGGTATTGTACATTTTTCTAGATAAAGGAGTGTGGGCTTTTTCACTCCAACCTGTGCACCGGCTATCTATAATATAAGCACTTTTTTGCTAATATTTTTTAGCAAAACTGCAATATTGGCCATTAGTAGCCTTTTTTTTGGATGCAATTTTTGTACAAAATTATTTTTTCATCATGGACGAATTTTTAGTGCAAGCAGGGGCATACTGCACTGAAGCAGAAACATTATATTTTTCTCAGGAGGATGCTGACACTATCCTGTGGCAACAATCTAGCTCTGAACTCCCACATAATTTGACAGTGAGAGATGTTTATTTCAAACTCCTACGCCTATATCGAAAACAAGTCGACTTGGATCTACATGGCATCTTTTTATCTGACTATTTTAAAGCCAAGAGAATCCCAAGAGGGTTCAGAATACATAATATACCAACTATTGGACGGGCAAAAGCCACTGTGTGTAGAGATTGGACGCACGTCCTAAATAAAGCATCATTAGATCTAATGCTTATAATCATTAAAGATGTCAAAACGGATCTAAACGACACTAACCTCAAAATTACAGCATTGGAAACAGAACATGCAATGCTATTGGCATCACCAGAGGGTATAAAGGCAACACAGAAACTTAAGGAGGAGATTTTGAAATACAAAACAGAACTCATACACTTCAAAAAACAGAAGTTTGAAAAAGTAACCCAGGACTACCTTGATCATAGGGTATATAGGTGGTTAACGGGCAGGACCAACACACAGAGACCAAGGAGACCGCGTAGGAGGATTCAACGACCCAAAATACCTACTATAGCTATTACTTCGGGCGAATCAGCTTCAGATACTGACATTACCAACTCTACCCAAGCTAATAGGGCAACTTTTTTAGACAATATGGGAGGAGGCGCAGTGACGAGGAGCCGAGACAGAGGAGGCGCAGAACCAGGACACGGAGAGGCCACAAGGGGAAACAGATTTGCACAGGGAAAACCTCCACACAGGAGATAATCCCTATATTTAATCTGTCACAGAGGCCACTAGGTGCAGCAGAAATAGACCTCCTGAGCAGGGGCCTATCGTTTGTACCGACATCAAGACCAGACCAATTTAAATGGAAAGTGGAGCTGCACAAATTTGGTAGAACATTGAGACTTAAAGAGCATTTTTCTAACTACAGTGATGAAGCAATGTGTAATGTTGGGAATACAAGGGGACCTTTTCGAGTCAAATCTACGTTTGACCCTATATCAAATAAAGCGTCCATCCAGTCATTTCTGACAGTTATGAATAAGGATGCAGTGAGGCATATGCAACAAGATCATAGCAAAAGACACAATATTTCAAGGCAGCAAAGGAAGATCATCACAGATTTGGCAGAGGATCCTACGATCATAATACGGTCAGCGGACAAGGGTGGCGGAATTGTGATAATGGATTACACCCAGTATGCCACAGAGCTGAAAACACAGTTAATGGATCGAAACACCTATATGCCATTGAATGGAGATCCCACAAGGAGCATCCAAAATAAAATTGATGAAGTCCTAACTATGGGATTAACAGCTGGCTATATAGATTTAGAACTGCGCCAATACCTCACTAAACCTTATCCGAGAACGCCCATCATCTATACTATTCCCAAAATACACAAACATCCCACTCAACCACCAGGACGCCCCATAGTCTCGGCGATAGGAGGCGTCCTAGAGCCTATTGCCAAATGGTTAGATCATCTATTTCAAGGTCCAGTTAAGCAATTACACACTTGCATTAAAGACACTCCGACACTTATCTCCAATATCAAGGGAATACAATATGGAGAACATAAACCCATCCTCATAACCATGGATGTACAAAGCCTCTACACAATTATCCCCCACGATGAGGGTGTGGAGGCCATGCGGCAAGTATTGATAAGATCGACGGTATACCAGGGCCCGCCTATAGAGTTCGTGTTGGAACTTCTGACATTGATTCTACAAAACAATTACTTCAGATTTGAAGATACATGGTACCTCCAAGTGGCAGGCACATCCATGGGGTCAGCTGTGGCGCCTATGTACGCCAACGCCTACATGTTTATTTATGAGGAAAGCCAAATACTGGAACGATATAAGAACTGTATTAGATCATATTATAGATTCATCGATGACGTGTTCATCGTATGGAATGGATCGGTGGAGAAAGCACAGGAGATGGTGCAACAACTTAATCAAGTACCACTACCAGTTAGGTTTACGGCGGACATCAATGCGGACAAAGTCCATTACCTGGACCTCCAGATAGAAGTAGGCTCTACTAGCCTCCAATATTCATTGTATACCAAACCGACAGACAGAAACACTATGCTGCATTACCAAAGTGCACACCCCAAGTCACTCAAAGACTCGCTACCGAAAGCGCAATTTTTGAGGGTTATTAGAAATAATTCGGATGATGGTGTTATGGAAAACCAGATTATGGAAATGAAGACGAGATTCTTACAAAGAGGCTATGATAGCCGAAACCTCGAGAAAGCGCTTCAAGAAGCACGCAGTGCACGCGCTCACGAAGGCAAGAAACAGTCCTCGAAACTGGTATTTCCTATGCTATACCAACCAGCATCACCTCAAGTTGCAGCTTCAGTGAAAAAGAACTGGAAGATTCTAACAAGTGATGAAACTCTTCCGAGAATATTTAGAACAACACCACTAGTTTGTTATAAGAGAAATACAAATTTAAAGGACCTTTTGGTCCGTACGGACCCTATAGCCAGCTATCAGAAGACCATAAAAACACAGATTAGGGGATCAGTTAGATGCCTGGGATGCGTCACATGCAGCCACATGATTCCGGTGAAGACATTTAACAACCCGCACAACAACAGAATCTACCCTATCAAGTTCACCATAACGTGTAAGACCACACATGTGATATATAAATTGAGCTGTCCATGTGGTCTCTGTTATATAGGGAAAACTTAAACAACTATATGTGAGCGCATCAGAGGACACAGGTCCAGCATCCGGTTGGCTTACAGGGATGGCTTCTCGGACAAACCAGTAGCTAATCACTTCTTAGAATTGAAACACACTTTGGCCACGCTAAAGTTCGTAGCGATAGACCATATTCCGCTGTCAAGAAGAGGAGGTGACCGGGGGAAAATGCTTCTAAATAAAGAAGCATTTTGGATACACGAATTGGACAAGGTCTCTCCAAAAGGCCTCAATGAATCATTATCTTTACATTCGTTTTTGTAAATGTGTGATCCCTGCTGACATTATATATTATAATTTATAGGTTATTACGTATAATTTATAATTGTTTTAGTGTATAGATTTTATGATATTGAGTATCTTATTACTATTTAGTTGCAGGCTTGTATACAGTATCAATTAAGATGGAATGGAACAGGATAGATTGGGGTAGGATATACCCTTCTACAATATCCATCACAATGGACATAGTATTACATATCCTATACCATAATTGGATTGAGTGGGATATGAGTGGGATATATGTAACAATAGATATATGATAGTCCAGATTTTTTAGAGCCAGCAATATGGTATATTTATATTTATTTTTAATTGAGCAACCAGTATGCATTTATAGAATGTTGGAATGTTTTGCACATATGTCACTTTAGATAGATGTTTTTTTGGCACTTTATGATATGAGAATATCTATATAGTATGCACTTGTCACTTTAATAGCCACTTTAATAGCAACTGACAATGGTTGCCTTAAGTTAGATTCACTATGTACCAATATGTGACACTTATGGCACGGACTTTAATTAGATTGCACACAGTGGGTACTCCACTCTATACTCTCTCTGTACTAATCTTGCACTTCTATATTTATGATGACATTCACAATTAACGAGTATTTATTAAATCACTTCATACACAGGGTGATCGCGGTGTGTTTTACAAATGTCATGGTAACGCTTTCAGTATAACCGCGTCTCCATGGCAACGACGTCAACGTGCGTGACGACGTCACGCTAGTGGGCGGGGAGATAGCGGCACATGCGCACTCTGCCGGGAAGGACGCCGTTTTTTTCACAACCACAGCACCTGGGGTGAGTTAATCACTTTTTACAATTATTGCATTCATATATAAGCGATAAGTTTGTTAATGTTCATATGATCCTGATGAAAGTCCACATGTTGGACTGAAACGTTGATCTGTTTTATGGAACCGAATAAAAGCTAAGTTTTAAGGAATATCCGTGAGTGCAGCCATCTCTTTTTGTATGCATGGACTACAGCCCAGGTATTGCACCCGGTTTTTGGACATTACAGCAGCCTGAGTGCAAGGTATTGTACATTTTTCTATATATATATATATATATATATATATATATATATATATATATATATATAATCCATTACAGATGTATTTAAATATTCTCTTCACTACTTAACCATACTATTTAATATATGAAATACAAACACAATAGTTGGAGCAGATATAATACTTTCCTCTCTTCTCAATTGGTCCAGCAATGCTGTAAAGACAGAGAGGTATACAATAGTGCAGTTATCCTTCACGCCTCATGTTCAGTCTATCGACAAATCCTGTTGTTTCCATCTCAAAAACATTGCGCACATGTGACCCTACTTAACTCCACATGTGACTAAGGTGCTGGTCCATTCCATTGTCCTTTGGGCCCTCAACCCCTCTCTTCCTGTGTGTCCAACTTGTCTGGTTACAACTACATGTCTGTTCGTCCACCCACTGTAAAGCACTGCAGAATTTGTTGGCGCTATATAAACAATAAAATAATAATAATAATAATAATAATCTTGTGAGTGCATTATAGAACACACAAAATCTGAATGTCTAAACAATATTACTGTATGTATATGTTCATATGATCCTGATGAAAGTCCACATGTTGGACTGAAACGTTGATCTGTTTTATGGAACCGAATAAAAGCTAAGTTTTAAGGAATATCCGTGAGTGCAGCCATCTCTTTTTGTGTATATATATATATATATATATATATATATATATATATATATGAACCCCATTGTTACCTGCATATTATTCTAATTGAATGATAGGGCTAAATGAATGCTATATAGATTTGCAAATACAGTAATATTACAATAATAAAAAAGAAAAAAAACACGTTTGTAACAAAACATCAGGTTCTTCAGAAACCAGGACAAAATTGTGTTAGGAGTGCAGGCATATGGTACCATAAGCTTATGTTACAGGCATCAGGGTGAATTCCCATTTTATGTGTTTTTGCACCATGAAAGCAGGGTACCAATATTAAATATGAATACACAATATGAAAAAAATATGTTTTTGTTACACATCTTACATTCACATCCCTAGCAAAAAGAAGACACAAGATAAGGAAAATTTTACTTAGATCATATTGAGCCAGAGTAGTTGTCAATGACTTGTCTGAAGAAGGGGTACCATCTTGCCATCTGGCCGATTCATACACTCTTTGAAAATGTCAAAGGTAACAATGATGGTATTACATATACCAGTCCAAAATTGGTCAAGATACTGACTGCTATCCGTTTTATGGATTGTTCTAGTCATTTTGGAGTCATGAGTCACTCATTTGTCTTGCCTAAGGTGTTAGCAGCAATCATAGCCAGGACTTTTCAACAACTCATGAGTGGAGTGAATGTATAGGGAAATTCTATTATGGAACACATATATGAATTGTCACATTCTTTTTGCTGGACCTCCACCTAAATAACAAGAATCACTACTATAATCGCCAAGATTGTCTACAATTCAAGCCTGGAGTCCACGCAAGTTGCTGCTATGTTCTTTATTTTGTAAATATATATTTTATTTTTCAACGTTTCGTGAAAGAAAACTTCAGCATGGAAATGCAGGTCCTATTAATCTCGTGTATCAAGGATCATATTGGAAAAACGATGATCTCATAGGTATACATCGGGCATGCAGGTCACAATATAACGCATATGGCATTCACATGTTGGACTTGCAGGTCCTATAGTATATAGACACAAGTAGGCAGTAGCTAGAGATGTCCCGAATAGTTCGCTGGTGAATAGTTCCTGGCGAACATAGCTTGTTCACGTTCGCCACGGCGGGCGAACATTTGCGATGTTCGGTCCACCCCCTATTCGTCATCATTGAGTAAACTTTGACCCTGTACCTCACAGTCAGCAGACACATTCCAGCCAATCAGCAGCAGACCCTCCCACCTCCTGGACAGCATCCATTTTAGATTCATTCGGAAGCTGCATTCTTAGTGAGAGGAGGGAAAGTGTAGCTGCTGCTGATTTAATAGGGAAATCGATAGCTAGGCTAGTGTATTCAGTGTCCACTACAGTCCTGAAGGACTCATCTGATCTCTGCTGTAAGGACAGCACCCCAAAAAGCCCTTTTTAGGGCTAGAACATCAGTCTGCTTTTTTTTTTTTCCCTGTGTAATCTAATTGCAGTTGCCTGCCTGCCAGCGTGTGTGTCAGGCTCACAGCGTATACTGTGCCCACTTGCCCAGTGCCACCACTCATATCTGGTGTCACAATAGATTGCATTTAAAAAAACAAAAACTTTTTTGACTGTAATATAATAGCAGTCAGTTTCCTTCACACGTGTGCGTTTCAGGGCCTGCCAGGGCACAGTGTCACACCAGTGCAACTCATATCTGGTGTAACAGTAGTGTACATTAAAAGAAAATAGAAATTTGATTGTAATAGATTGAATAGCAGTTAGTTGTCTGCAAGCGTGTGTGTCAGGCCTACAGAGTCTACTCTGCCAACTTCTGCCAGTGCACAGTGCCACTCATATCTGTTGTCACAGTAGCTTGCACGCATAGTACCACTAAAAAAAAATGACAGGCAGAGGCAGGCCTCCCCACAAGGGCCGTCATGGTCATGGTGCTGTGATTCCCTTTGGCCCTACAATAATGCCCAGTTTTCAGAGGCCACGTACCCTGAACTCGAAAAGTTCTGAGGACATAGTTGACACAGGACACAGGACACCCAATCTTCTACAGCTTCCGCTCAGACCTTGACGCACCATCCTCCTCCAGCTTAGCTTCGGGCACCTCTCAAGTTACCACTTGCCAGCCTGCCGCCACCACCAACACTAGCACCACAGCCGCTTCACTTGATCTGTCAGAGGAGTTATTCACACATCAGTTGGAAGAAATGAGTGACGCGCAACCATTATTGCCAGATGATGTAGATAACAGGGATATGTCTCAGTCAGGCAGCATTACACACATGGACGTATGGTGTGATGATGATGATGTTGTACCCGCTGCTGCTTCCTTTGCTGAGTTGTCAGATACAAGTGAAGCGGTTGATGATGACGATGCATCCGTGGATGTCACGTGGGTGCCCGCTAGAAGAGTAGAAGAACAGGGGGAAAGTTCAGATGGGGAGACAGAGAGGAGGAGGAGATGAGTTGGAAGCAGGGTGAGGTCGTCGCAAGGAGCTAGTGGCACAGTCAGGCAGCATGCATCGGCACCCGGGGTCAGCCAGACAGCACGCCAATCAAAGCATGCTGTTGCCACCACCAGAATGCCGTCATTGCAGAGCTCAGCAGTGTGGCATTTTTTTTTGTGTGTCTGCCTCTGACAACAGCGATGCCATTTGCAACCTGTGCCAAAAGAAACTGAGTCGTGGGAAGTCCAACACCCACCTAAGTACAACTGCTTTGCAAAGGCACATGATCGCACATCACAAACACCTATGGGATCAACACATGAGTACAAGCAGCACACAAACTCAAAGCCGCCATCCTCCTCCTGGTCCAGCATCTTCAGCCACGTCAACCACTGCTGTCCTCCTTGCACCCTCTCAACCATCCGCCACTCCGTCTCTCGCCTTGAGCAGTTCCTGCTCATCTGCCCACAGTCAGGTGTCTGTAAAGGACATGTTTGAGCGTAAGAAGCCAATGTCACAAAGTCACCCCCTTGCCCAGCATCTGACAGCTGGCTTGTCTGAACTCTTAGCCCGCCAGCTTTTACCATACAAGCTGGTGGAATCTTAGGCGTTCCAAAAATTTGTAGCTATTGGGACACCGCAGTGGAAGGTAACCGGCCGAAATTTCTTTGCACAAAAGGCAATCCCCAATCTGTACTCGATTGTGCAAAAGGAAGTAATGGCATGTCTGGCACACAGTGTTGGGGCAAGGGTCCATCTGACCACTGATACCTGGTCTGCAAAGCATGGTCAGGGCAGGTATATCACCTACACTGCGCATTGGGTAAACATGCTGACGGCTGCCAAGCATGGAATGCGTGGCTCTGCAGAGGAGTTGGTGACACCGCCACGACTTGCAGGCAGGCCTGCTGCCACCTCCTCTACTCCTCCTACTCCATCCTCTTCCATAACCTCCTCGACTGAGTCCTCTTCTGCTGCTGCGTCTTGCTCCACATCAACGGCACCCCCCCAGCTCCCCAGGTACTATTCCACATCCTGGATACGGCAGTGTCACGCCGTCTTGGGGTTGACTTGCCTGAAAGCAGAGAGTCACACCGGACCAACACTCCTGTCCGCCCTGAACCCACAGGTGGATCAGTGGCTGACTCCGCACCAACTGGAGATCAGCAAAGTGGTTTGTGACAATGGAAGAAATTTGTTGGCGGCATTGAATTTGGGCAAGTTGACACATGTGCCGTGCATAGCACACGTGTGTTATCTGATCGTACAACACTTTGTGCATAAGTAAAGGCTTACAGGGCGTCCTGAAGCAGGCCAGGAAGGTGTGTGGCCATTTCAGGCATTCCTACACGGCCATGGAGCATATCCAGCGGCGAAACAACATGCCAGTGAGGCGCTTGATTTGCGACAGCCCGACACGTTGGAATTCAACACTCCTAATGTTCGACCACCTGATCCAACAAGAGAAAGCCGTTAATGACTATTTGTATGACCGGGGTGCTAGGACAGCCTCTGCAGAGCTGGGAATTTTTTGCCACGTTACTGGACGCTCATGCGCAATGCCTGCAGGCTCATGCGTCCTTTTGAGGAGGTGACAAACCTAGTCAGTCGCACCGAAGGCACCATCAGCGACATCATACCATTTGTTTTCTTCCTGGAGCGTGCCCTGCGAAGAGTGCTGGATCAGGCCGTAGATGAGCGTGAAGAGGAAGAGGAAGAGTTGTGGTCACCATCACCACCAGAAACAGATTTATCAGTATTGCTTGCTGGACCTGCGGCAACGCTGAAAGAGTATTGTGAGGAAGAGGAGTCAGAGGAGGAATGTGGCTTTGAGGAGGTGGAGGAAGACCAACCACAACAGGGTGCTCATTGTCACCTATCTGGTACCCGTGGTGTTGTATGTGGCTGGGGGGAAGAACATACCTTCAGTGAGATCACTGAGGACGAGGAACGGGACATGAGTTGCTCGGCATCCAACCTTGTACAAATGGGGTCTTTCATGCTGTTGTGCCTGTTGAGGAACCCTCGTATAAAAAGGATGAAGGAGAACGACCTGTACTGGGTGTCCACGCTACTAGACCCCTGGTATAAGTAGAAAGTGCCTGAAATGTTACCGAATTACAGCAAATCAGAAAGCATGCAGCAGTTCCAAAATAAATTAAAAAGTATGCTTTACACAGCGTATAAAGGTGATGTCACAGCACAACGGGACTCTAACAGGGAAAGAGTTGAAAGTAATCCTCCTCCTCCCACGACCACGCCGGCAAGGACAGGACGCTTTACAGACGTGTTGTTGATGGAGGACATGCAGAGCTTTTTAAGTCCTACGCATCGTCACAGCCCTTCGGGGTCCACCCTCAGAGAACGACTCGACCGACAGGTAGCAGACTACCTCGCCTTAACTGCAGATATCAACACTCTGAGGAGTGATGAACCCCTTGACTACTGGGTGTGCAGGCTTGACCTGTGGCCTGAGCTATCCCAATTTGCGATAGAACTTCTGGCCTGCCTTGCTTCAAGTGTCCTGTCAGAAAGGACCTTCAGTGCAGCAGGAGGTATTGTCACTGAGAAGAAAAGTCGCCTAGGTCAAAAAAGTCTAGATTACCTCACCTTTATTAAGATGAATGAGGGATGGATCTCGAAGGGACTTACAGTGGGCGATACATTCGACTAAAAAAGGCCTGATGAGGGGGACGTAACAGGGATTAAACTGATAAGAATAGTACTACTTAACAAACCACTCCTATCTGGTGGCACATTAGATTATACGCGCAGTGCCCCAAATTTGAAGTAGGAGGACCAACCAAGCATCTTTTTCCATCTCCCGGTTCCTAAAATCGATGTCATATACACGTCCCCTGATAGGGGACGTAACAGGGATTAAACTGATAAGAATAGTACTTCTTAACACACCTTATAATAATGCAGAAAGAGGCAACGCAGAGAGAGGAATCTGAAGAAGAGGAGTCAGAGGAGGAAGGTGGCTTTGAGGAGGTGGAAGACCAAACACAGCAGGCGTCCCAGGGGGCTTGTTGTCACCTTTCGGGGACCCTTGGTGTTGTACGTGGCTGGGTGGAGGAAGAGACCTTAATGACATCACTGTTTGCGGTTGTTTGCGGTGCGTTAAACGGGTAGTTTGGTCTGTCACTGTGAAGCAGGCGTAACCCTTACACTACCTGATCGATACAACATCATACCTGATGTTTTAAAGCACGTTATTCCAAACAATTTAGGAATGTTAGGTGATTTATGCCCTTTATGGATTAAAACCAGACTCTGCATCAACTATGTAATTTTACATGGGAGTTTTGCCATGGATCCCCCTCCGGCATGCCACAGTCCAGGTGTTAGTCCCCTTGAAACTACTTTTCCATCACTATTGTGGCCAGAAAGAGTCCCTGTGGGTTTGAACATTTGCCTGCCTATTGAAGTCTATGGCGGGTCGCCCGGTTCGTCCGTTCGGGAACATTTGCGGAAATTCGCGTTCGCCGCTCGCGAACGGAAAATGTTATGTTCGCGACATCTCTAGCAGTAGCCTCTAATACCTGATGAATATGGCTTTTATGACTCCCCTGTTATGGTTAGTCTCGTGGCTCTAGGAGTCTCATAGAGTAGGTGCGGGGTTGAAGTTATTTAGTACTCGGTAAGGTTATTTCCCCTCTCTGAGCCCGGTGCCGTCTGCAGCTTACCCTGGCCAGGGTTGCTAGACCCTTCAGCTGTGGGGAGTCAACACTCTGGGTACCCTTCTACTCATATCCCAGTACAGGAAGGTTTCCAGAACCCAAAAGAAATACAGTAGAAGAAGATAAGGGGGGGGAGGGCTGAGGGGAAGGAAACGTAGGGGAGGTGAGGTGTAAGTCTGTGGTCGTCATGTCTGTCAGGTGAAGTTGCTATTGTAATTGAGATGTGAAGTCAGCCACTGCAGTGGATAGGATCCAGTGGGACCAAGTCTCCATGTACGCTGTGGTGCCATTAGCTGCCCCCATGTTGAGCTCCTCTATTACCCTGAGTTCCTCCATTTGGGTGAACCATGTCAGGAGTGGGGGTGGTGATTGCCTGTTTTCAATATTGTGGAAACCTGTTTAGCTATGTTCAGGATTCTAATGGACATGGATTTCTTATACCAGGACCTGGGGTTGATTGTGTAGGAGCAATGCAGGAGCATTGCCGCCGAGTCCAAGGGCGGCGGTGCATCAGAGAATTTCCCCAGCATATTATGTATACCCACCCAGAAGGGTCTTACTCTTTTCAGTCCCACCAGAAGTGTAGTATGGTGCCTACCCCCTTACTGCACCTCCTGCAGAGGTCGGAGTGAGTTGGGTCTATTTTGTGCAATGGGGCCGGTGTGTGATACCAATCAGTCAACAGTTTAAAAGCTATCTCCTGCATCCTGCTGAATACAAAGGTTGCTATGTTCTTTTGTAGGATACACTTATCGTATGTCTTTTGGCAAAACTCTATCTTTGTCAAGTTTGAAAATACAACTATAATTAGGTGATGAGTAAGTAATACAGAAAAAACAATTGTGTGAGTTATAGGCGCTATTTTTGTGTAATGATTATTCAATAATAGCAGCTAGTACACTTGTGGGTGCTCCAAAAATCACCCACTATTGTGAGAAAGTACAAATGGGAACACACAGAGAAGATAGAGAGTGAGAAAAAACCCTCTACCACTCTGTGGGACAGTAGTGCAGCGCTGTACAATAAAATCAACTCACCCTATCTGAGTTGATTGGACAATTCGACTCGGTCACATATATTTGCATGTAAGGGGAGACAAAAATAAAGGCTGTATAGTGCAGAGTTATCACAACCAGTGGGTAAGGTTAAATGCAAAGTAGTACACTCACATGCTTGTGAGCCTTTTTTGGAAAACAGGCTCTAAAATCCTCAGCAGGTATGTTTTAGGGTAGCATACAACCCCCTTTTCCACTCTCCTCAGAGGTAGTGCTTCCAATATGCGTTATGAGGAAAGGAGACACAAAAGAATATACGCTCTAAGTGAGATCTGTGTATCCAAAGCAAAGCATAAAGTATAACAGGATATGCTCACCTGGCTCAGAGCCTTCCAAAACTGGCTCTGAGTATATAAGTATATTGTCAAATAAGGGTGACAACTCCCTTGGAACCGGGCAGAAACTGGAGACTGGATCCAAATAGTAGTAAAAAATGCACTGAAAAGTGCCAAATTTAATAAGATTAAGAAAATAAACACATTAAAATTCCAAATAAAAGTACATGGATCCTCCGATACGCGTTTCACCTATCCTGTAGGCTTTTTCAATCGGCATAGTCTTTCTTCCTGGTTCCGGTATTTACATCCTCGTTGTGACACGCCCCTTTTGGTTTTCATCCTATTGGGGTTTTCCGGTCCGTCTAGCTCCTCCTTCTTGCAGCTAACCTTCATATAGTTGATTTCCTGGATCATTGTTATATACCAAACGGGTGGGCGGAACTACATTCCCCAGAGTACCTTGCGGCTGCAAAGTTCTCTCACTTCCGGTTCGGCAGAAACATAACTCTCATCACACTCAGCGGAATTTTTATTTAAATGTAACGAAAAAAGTCCCAGATTCAGTACAAACTCGTATGATAGTCCATAGAGGAAAATGGGGAAAAAAAATGTTACCATATAAACAAGGATAAATTTACAGTTGTCAAAAAGGACGAACAAACATGACTCCATAACCCAAAGCAACTTATCAAGCTGGGTCAAAATGTTGATATATAGAACTGTTTCTCAGAAGTATATAAAAATGTGTATACTCAAAAGGTGAAAAATATGAAAAATATGAAAAATATGTATACAGTGTGTCAGATATACAAAAATACAGTAAGGCAGAGGCAGAGATGCGGTGGATCACAGAAAATGACACAATTCAAAGTCTGCGTTCAGACCCTGTGGGGCCAGAGTGTTCAAATCAAAAATCCACCGCATCTCTGCCTGTCCCATTTTTTTGATGACATCATCTCCCCTCCAGTTCAAATGAACCTTCTGGATTGCAACAAAAGTTAGGCACCGTGGGTCACTACCATGGTGTTCTTTAAAATGTGCCGAAACACTATGTTGCATAAATCCTTTTTGGATATTTCGGATGTGTTCATTTATCCTTATATAAAGGGGCCGCTTTGTTCTTCCTACGTAATGTAGATTGCATGTACACTTAAGTAGGTATATTACTTGTTTGGTATAACAAGTAATTAGACTTTTTATTGTATATTCTTTTGTACCCTGTGGATGTTTAAAGGTGGTTACATGTCTCTTCACACTGTTTGTCCGTCTGCATGATATACACACTCCACAGCCGAAGAAACCGTCTTTATGCAAGAAAGTTTTAGGTTGATTTTTAGTCTTTATATGGTTTTTGACTAGCTTTGAGGATAAACTTGGAGCTCCCCTGTATATCACCCTTGGTTGTTCCGGCAGTAGGTTATATAATAAAGGGTCAGCCCTTAAGAGTGGCCAAAATTTTTTAATGATCTTTTTCACCTGCTTACTCTTTGAGTTAAAATTGCATACAAAGGAAATATTTTCACTTCCATTCTCTTTTGTATCCCTATATTCCAGAAGTGGCAGCCTATCTTGAGACTTTACTTCCTCAATCGTATTTTGTAGGCTGCTGCTATTGTATCCCTTTTCTAAAAAGCGGCTCTTTAGTTTCTCTGCTTGATTGCTGTATGTTGATATATCGGTACAGTTCCTTCGTATTCGAAGGAACTGGGACCTTGGGATATTTAGGAGCCAGGGCGAGAAATGGCAGCTTTGAAGGTCTATATAATTATTGACATCCACCAGCTTGAAATGTGTTTTAGTTTTTACAGAGCTTTCTTCAATATATATGGTCAGATCAAGAAAGTTGACATTCCTCTTGCTGTAGTCTACTGTTAAGTTAATCCCCCAATTGTTGAAATTTAAATATGCCAAAAAAATCTTGAGACTCTCTTCCGGGCCATCCCACACGAAAAAAATATCGTCAATATAACGACGATAGGAAACGAGGTTTGCACACCAGTCTGCGTTGTCAAAAATAAAAACTTTTTCCCATAGGGCCATAAAAAGATTCGCATAACTGGGTGCAAACCTCGTTCCCATCGCCGTACCGCAGATCTGCAGGTAAAACTCGTTTGAGAACCAGAAGAAGTTGTTACATAATATAAGGTGTATACCTTGAATAACAAAATCTATCTGGTCCTGATGATATATCTTAGACTCTTCCAGATGAAACCTTACTGCTTCCTCTCCTCTACTATGGGGGATGATTGTATAAAGAGAGCTAACATCAGCCGTAACCAGTATATAGCTCTCCTTCCATGTTGTGTCTCGTAGAGTTTGGAGTATGCTGATAGTATCTTTCAAATGACTTGGAGTCTGACGGACAAGAGGTTGAAGACAGTGGTCAATATATTCCGATAGCCTACTGGAGATTGAATTAATTCCAGAGACTATCGGACGACCCGGTGGCAGAGTGGAATGTTTGTGAATCTTTGGGAGGTGGTATAGTACCGGGACCCTTGGGTGTAGAATATTCAAATACTTGTATTCTTGATCACTTAGGATCCCTTGGTCTCTGCCAACCTCAAAAAAATTTCTGAATTTCATTTCAATTTCATGTGCTGGGTTGCCAGGGAGTCGGAGGTAGGTGGTCACATCGTTCACCAGCCTCATGCCCTCCTGGAGATATTTCTCAACATCCATAACGACTATACCACCCCCCTTGTCCGCAGGTTTGATCACTATACTGTGATCTCTTTGTAACTCCTTCAAAGCTAGCCATTCTTTTTTGTTTAGGTTCCTATTTGGTGTTTTAGTTTTAATATTGTTAATTTCTTGCATAACTGCTTTCTCAAAACTTATCATTTCATCCGAGATGAAATTGTGTGGGAAAAAAGTGGATTTTTCTTTGAGTGTTGTATGAACAAATTCAGACTGTGCAATAACATCACTAGGATGTCTATCATTTCTCAAAAAACACTTTTTCAAACATAGTAGTCTCTTGAATTTGTTTAAATCCACATACATATCAAATTTGTCCAATTCTTTTGTGGGGACGAACTTAAGTCCCTTGTTCAAAACTGAATCCTGGGTTTTGGTTAATGTTTTACTGGATAAATTGAAAATTAATGATTTTGTTGTACCCAATCCTTCTTTGCTCTTCTTATATCTCTTTCCTCCTCTAGTTCCCCTTCCTCTACACTCCTTCGTCTCTTGTACGGGGAGTCGGGGTATGGTGATCTTCTCCATGTGGGGGCTATATTCTTGTGTCTGTCTTTGAGTCTCTCGTCTTGAAAAAAAATTCCGGATCTCTATTTAAAGCACTAAACCTGTTGTAAGTAGTAGTAGGGTTTTGGGGTTTCCTATTGCCGTAATGGGGAATAGGTGACCTAGATTTCAGGAGTTCCTCTTTATGATCAGACCTTATGGGTCGTCTCGATTCTTGGTGTGAGGTGGAAGGGTATTCTATCCTATCTTTTGTATGACTGTCTTTATGTTGTAAATCAGAGTGGGGAGTGGGTGGACCTCCTGTTTTCTTTCTGATAGATGGTTTTCTTTTATTAGCTATATTTTGGCGATAGACTGTTTCATTTTTAGATAGTGTGTTTCTATTATCCTTATATGGTTGTTTATAGGCATTGGTCCTGTATTTTTCATTTGATACATGGGGATATGTATCCCTCGTATTTTCACGTTTGGATTTGTGGTATGACCTGACCTGATTGTGGTCAAAATCATACCTGTCCCTTTTATATTTCTTTTTTTAATTTCTATGGTGTCTCTTTCTGTTTTATTCAGAATGTCCTGAATTTCACCTACTATCGATTGACATTCCTCACATTCCGTATTTTTCACTAACAATTCCTGCAAATTGTTAATTTGTTTGTCCAATTTAACCAGAGTCACGTTTCTTCTTTTAACAATTAGAGACATAGATTTCAAAGCAAATGAATCCAACATATCAGTCCACTCATCCATAAATTCTTGTTCATCAAGGTCAAAAGTGGGATATTTAGTATATCTGAGACCCCTTGGTGAGATGTTCTCTCTAAGATATTTTTCCAAGGTGGCCACCTCCCATTTAGTGAGTAAGTAATGCTCAAGCATAGAGTAATGCTGTCATATCAAATAATGCATTATTATTCTAGCCTCTATACCCTGAAATTATCTGGTGTAGTTTACAAATCCCAAATTATATATTTACATCATCCACCATATCTGTATGTAACCTACCACAGAGGCTGCTACAGTCCAGATTTCAATATAAAACAAACTGGAATGCAACATTGATATAACATATAGCATGTAGACATAAATGTCCATTAGATTAAAGACTCCCAGCAAACATATTGCCAAGTATGTACTACTTGTTGAGGATTTTTGTAAAGCAGAACTTTGATCTTGTATGCTTGCTCTTCCTATATTTCGAAGAAGTACATTTACATTATTCCCTCTGTGCATGTATGTATTTCAATTCAATCCCCGGGTTCTTCCATGATGCTATATTTTTTCAGAGTACATTTGATGTTAATCTATTTTTTTTGTTTACTTTTAGTTAAACCTGATATGTGACAGTTTGTCTTGAAGTGACAAGGGATGTAACTAGACTCACCATTCATTACTGGCAGTGGGATGCAATACATTAAAACTGTAAAATAGGATTGCGTTGTTAAAGTTTACCTTGCTGTCCTAGTAAACCATAAGAGCAATCATTTTCTTTTCTTTGTATTAGTAAATCAATTTCCGCACAGATTCTAATGAGCATACATATGTGTTGCATGTAAGTAATAGAAATAACAAAGATTCCAGGGGATTAGTGATTCTATTGAATATTATTTCTTATTCAACAAAGGTGATCAAAGTTAGAATCCTAATGTGTTTTTGAACCACAGCTCCCATGGTGTTTGTCAGGTTTAATGCTGCCAAAACATCAAAGTGAAGTTAGCTCTACAACAGCTGAAAATTCTACCTTTTGACCATCTCAATCCTGTAGTAATTTAATGTAATGATTTCAAAACAGCTTTAGATATACAGCTGGAAGTTGATATTCATTTTACAAATAACACAATTTTGCTCATATTTCAAGTACTCACAAACATTATTTTAATCAGCACCAACTAAATGGTTTATGACTAGTGATGTACTGAACTGTCCGCCGGCGAACAGTTCCCGGCGAACTTAGCGTGTTCGCGTTCGCCGCCGCGGGCGAACACATGGGCGGTTCGATCCGCCCCCTATTCGTCATCATTGGGCAAACTTTGACCCTGTGCCTCTCAGTCAGCAGACACATTCCAGCCAATCAGCAGCACTCCCTCCCTTCCACACCCTCCAACCTCCCTCCCAGCATCCATTTTCGATTCATTCTGAAGCTGCATGCTTAGTGAGAGGAGGGAACGTTTAGCTTCTGCTGATTAGATAGGGAAATTGATAGCTAGGCTAGGGTATTCAGTGTCCACTACAATCCTGAAGGACTCATCTGATCTCTGCTGTAAGGACAGCACCCCAAAAAGCCCTTTTTATAGCTAGAACAGGCTGCTTTTTTTTTTTTCCTGTGTAATGTAATTGCAGGTGCCTTCCTGCCAGCTTCTGTGTGAGGTTCACATTGGATACTGTGCCTACTTGCCCAGTGCCACCACTCATATCTGTTTTAACAATTGGTTAAGCTTTAGATTTAAAATAAATAATTTGTTTTCACTGTAATAGAAGAGCAGTTGCCTGCCTGCCAGCTTCTGTGTCAGGTTGGATGCCTTGCCCATTTGCACAGTCAGTGCCACCACTCATATCTGTTTTAACAATAGCTTAAGCTTTAGATTTTAAAGAAATCATTTTTTTTCACTGTAATAGAAGAGCAGTTGCCTGCCTGCCAGCTTCTGTGTCAGTGTGTATCAGGGGCTTTGAGGACATGTGTCAATGTTAGGTGATTTCTGCCCTTTATGGATTAAAAGCAGACTCTGCATCAACTGTGTAATTTTCCATGGGAGTTTTGCCATGGATCCCCCTCCGGCATGCCACAGTCCAGGTGTTAGTCCCCTTGAAACAACTTTTCCATCACTTTTGTGGCCAGAAAGAGTCCCTGTTGGTTTTAAAATTCGCCTGCCCATTGAAGTCAATGGCGGTTCGTGCGGTTTGCCGGTTCGCGAACATTTGAGGAAGTTCGTGTTCGCCGTTCGCGAACCGAAAATTTCGGGTTCGCGACAACACTATTTATGACTGCAACCTAGGTGTAGTATGACAGTTCACTAGCTACCTAACTGATTTTATATATATATGAATACCAACACATTTGCAGTTGATTGCATTAATTACACCCAACAATTTGAGCATACTACTCTTCTATCTCTGATGTGTTTTCACATTCCTCTGAATACTAAAACCTGGGCCCCTTCATCTCTCAATGTGGATTTGACTCAGTGTTTGCTACCACTTATCTTGAAAGTGCAGAGAAGTTATTGAGGCAGACAATTTAACTAAATTACGTTTATGAAAAATAAAGCCATCCGAGCATCACCTGTAAAGGAAATCTGTTCTTAAAAATTCAGCAGCTCAACCTCATTCTGTAGCAGATGCTTAGCCTTAGAGCAATGCATTTATTAAACAATTGCTGTATAGGATCAAACCAACATTGCTCACTTTTTATAAAGCACTTTGCAACCCATGGCATTTTATATAGTTCCAGGTCTTTTTATATAGTGTGGGTTAATTAAAGGATATTATGGTGGATAAGCATATATACTATGATAACTGATTGTAAAATGATTTATACATTATTAATGCCTGTCTATGTTTTGCTTTTTTATGTTTGTAATGTCTACTTTTTAGGAACACATTTGAAGGTATTTTTGTACAAATAGGAATGATTAAACTTTATGGTCTGTTTTTGAGCCATATACGGATTAGTTAGAATATTAATTTGTTGTTAGCACTTAATACATCATTATCATTCTTGCAACAAATAAAGTGCTACACTACATAAACAAATAATAACAATAGCAGCAGCAAACAAACACAAGGGATCCTAAAACACCTAGTGAAAACCAAAGTGAACCAAATAGAAAAGCCAACAAATAAATAAGTGCAGCACTCCAGAAACAGAAAGTAGATAGGGAAGAATAATAAAATTATACAAACGTTAGAATGTTAGTCTTCTTATATATATATATGGATCATCCCCTCAGACCACTCAGACTTAAAGTGCTAAATGAGTTTGTACAATGTCACTACAGTACATTTTATATATTCCTTAAATGAAAGTCACTTAACTCAAACAAACCTTGATAAGCTTTGGATAAAAATTACAAATTATTTAATATTCTGAAAAATATTTTAATTTTGTAATTTTTTTTTATATTTGATATATCTAACATTTTTCATATTGAAATATTTACAATTTAAAAAAAAGTTTATCCAAAAATATTTAAAATCATTCGAAAAGCTGATCTACCAATATTAATTCTTGATTTATGGAGTAATATTATTCCTCTATATTCATTATAAATGCCTCTTTTGTAATAAAGGGGAACTATCACTTCTCTAGAATTTTTCATTAAGTAAAACATTGAATATCACCTCAACTTTTTTCATGTGATGCTCCATTTAAAGTTATAAGTGAGAACTGTGACTTTCAGGGTCTTTGCATTTTGTTTGTATTTTTTTTTGTGTAATATTATTTATATTCCATGTGTAATCTAAGAAATAGTAACATTTCATCATTTTATTAAAAAATAAACATTCTGGTACATGGGCCCCAGTGTGAGGGGCAAACATTCAAAAAGAGAGTATTATATAGAAATATATGTATGAATACTGCAAACATTATTAGTATGGGGGGGCGGGGCCTGCCCGCCATGCTGACCGGTCGAATGAGGGAGAGGCTCCTGCAGAACCTGGCCTTTCTTGACCGATAATCTAGGCTTACAGCCCCAATCTTCGCCAGAGGGATGCGGGACTGTGCCGGAGCTGAGGTGGGCACAATAGCGGGCTCTGAGTCCGGGAGCACACAACGGGCCACACAAGACTTTGGAGCTTGCGGCCTTCATGGGAGAAGGGCGGGATGGACGGCTGCCACCCTGCCTAACTGCTTGCTGGACTGCCACACAGCGGCTCTGTGATGCACCTCACAGGCCCTTACCCCCCTCCTCTGGGCCGGGGGGGGTTATCCCGGTCCACATCGGAGGATGCCAGGGCAGTCCTTACCAAAACCTGCAGGATACACTCTGATGCCCCGGACTTAAAATGGCTGCCGCACTGCCTCTCCGCCACCTGGCAAGCTGAGCAATGCAAGCAACCAGCTAAGGGTCTTGCCTGCCCAAACCAGGAAACTTGACACTCCACACTTCCAGCTCTCGATCTCCAGCAGACCACCCACAACCCTCATCAAGGCTGGGAAAGGCAAAGGCAGCCGCCGGGCAAGAAATGAGACAAGGGGACATTACACTACCAGCAATTACTCAGCCTCCTAGAGACAATCAACCACTTACCTCACAAGGAATCTTGAGCCCAGCGGACACTCTCTCCACTTACAGCAGCCCGACGGAGCAAGACCTGAGGAACGGGGGGACTCGCCTGCGTGGACCCAGTGGAAGTTAAAAAGCTTGCATATTTCACTCACATGCTTATAACACGTTATAAATGTTATAGTCGCTTTATGATTCTGTCAAGCATGACATATTAACTTGATGTAGATTAATTTAGAAATAAACAAATATGTTTAAATGTCTATCTGTTCCTGTCCAAATCTGAGATGATTAAAATTGCGTAGACGCAGAAGTAAGTTCATACTGACACATGGAGTTCAGGTTAAAAGCACTTCAGAAAATGTAATGGCATCTGGTTAGAAAACGGGTATACAGACCCTTTTAAAGGCAAAATGACATCATCATTGAATATCAGATAATAACAAATAAACATCATTAATTGGATTAAATGTTAGGTGGCTATATCAGTGTCCACCCATCAATATTATTAATTGGCTCAGGGATTTGAGTGACTAGCTAGGTGTCCTCCCACCGGGAGGTGGTATTGTTCTGGACACGGGTGTGGACAGATGACTCAAGCGCCATCTCTCCCAGCATGAGGTTTACTCGGTGGAAAGGGGGGCTTGGGTGTCATTTTACGTAGTTAGTGATGTCAGTCTCATGATCAGGTGCAAGGTTCTTTTATGAATAGAACATTTCATTAGTACAGTGTTCTCATGGCCTTGGCTCTGGCCTTGGTTATACTTTGTTGCATGTTACAGGAGATTCAATAATTCCGGAGTCAGCTATGTCTTTAAAGAAAATACAGTCTCTGTTCATTGTACTAAATGTTGCTGGGAAATTCTGTCATGTAATGTAGTTTAAAATGGAGGATCTGTCAGGTAATGTGGGTTAAAATGGAGTTAGTACAATAATTCAATACAGGTGCAATAAAGATTTTTAAATAATTCTACATCAAACTCACCAACATAGTGTATTGCACCTCCAAGCATACATTGAGATACGCCCTGCACTTACTGCTAGTCTTAAACAATTAGAGGCACATTATAATGTACACCCTTTAACTTCAATGAACCCACGCAAACCACACACAGACAAACAAAGTCTTACTTACTGTACCTGTATGGCTGATGTTCTCTGTTGTACCAACCACCAGGGCTACTAATTTACCTATGATACCTACTATGTTTATGTTTTTCAGCCACATTATTTTAATCTACTCAGGTCACCTATATCTAAATGACTGCTTGGTTTACTCGTAATTACTATATGTTTCACTGCTTAACTAGCTACAATACGTTAAATATAAAAATTCGTGCTAACCCCTCAAATGATGCAAAGTAATGTCTTTAACAGTTTTCAATGCTACTCAACATGTATCATTAAATGTATTGCAACCCTCGCATTCGCTGTTGTGGCGATGCAGGATCCACTGTAATTTTATGCATGAGCAAAAATAAAGAATTAAAGAAAAAAAAACATTATTAGTATGATACAAATGCATATCAATGCAGTTATAAGTGAGATCAAGTACACATAATCAAGCAATGAATAAAGAGAAAAAAAAGTAAGACATGATTTAGTCCTACTTTGGATTTGGCACTAGAAAGCACATTGGGTCAATGTCAGTTAAGTTGGGTGATCGTCAAAGTATCCAATCTTCAGCTCCCATATCTTTGAGTATCTATGGTGTTTGCCCAAAGCTGACCAATGTAACTCTTCTAGGGTTCAAATTGAGTTTGGGAGGTCTCAATAAAAGGAGGTCTACACTCCACTCTTACTGTAGAGATAGTGTATTGTCGTCCCACACCCAGAATGCTTAATGCTGAGGAGGGATGAATACTCACCTGAAGTATGGTGTTCCCTGTGATGTGGTAAAGTAGAGAGATACCTGGGGAGACATGAAGCACTGTCTATTTCCTCTGCCATTGGTATAATACAGTTCTAATGATTGGCAGGTCTGAAGGGCATATCTACGGTATTGGGCAACTCTGCAAGGGGATAGTGGAAATGTCAACCC
The DNA here is from genome assembly GCF_036172605.1 of Pelobates fuscus. Lineage (NCBI taxonomy): Eukaryota > Metazoa > Chordata > Amphibia > Anura > Pelobatidae > Pelobates > Pelobates fuscus. The sequence continues at coordinate 141,518,113 of NC_086321.1, read as the reverse complement.
TTGAGAAGCTTCATTCAAGGCAATGCCAAGATTTTGGTTTTTAATCATTGTACCAGTCTCTCAGTCTAAAAAATAAGATGGCTAGATAGTAACTAAATATATGAGGGTGAACAACAGAGGATCTTGTTGGGGTCAGGCTATTGTTGCCCAATCTGGGGCATTTTTCAGCCCAAATTAATGCAGCAACGCTAATCTACAAATCTTTTTGTTAGCCCCATCATCTTCAACATGTTGTTAGTCCAAAGACGGAGAACTGTGGGAGATTCTACCTCTTCAGATCTGCTTCTAATCCCTTTAAAAGAGAGAGGTAGTTAGTATACCCACAAGGCTGCGGAGGGTAAGATGAATGTCCACATACTTTACACCAGAAACAGAAATCTGGAATTTGTAGAATGTGGACAAGTTGGTTCTCATCTGGTCGAGAATCACTAGTTCAAAGAGAACACATTTATCTAGGTTAATCTTGAAATTAGGGATGGCGTTAAACCATTCTAACCCACTTATTATATATTGTATGGAGTTTACCAGGTCGGCAAGTGTAAATAAAGCATCATCTACGCATGCAGGCACCTCAGTTCTTTCCTGATGGAATTTATAGCATGTAAAGGAGGGGTTGCACCTAAAATCTTGCAGGTAGGACTGTATTACCAGAACAAAAATGATGGGGGTACTGAACAGTCCTGTTAATGGTGAGGGGACTCAAATTTTATCGAATGGATCAGTTTAAACCCCTGTCCTAGTGACTCTCTTGGGCATGTCTAACTGCAAAATGGGTCTATGAAGTATAAGACGATATCATTGTCCATAGATAATCTTGCACATGTGTAATAAGGTGCTGTTTTGCTATATATTTATAAGGTTCAAGAATACAGGATGTGACACCAACTGAGTGGGTGAATAATAAAGGTTTTTAATAAATAGATTAATAGTATCATTAAAGAATATTTACAAATGATATTAAGGACCTGTCACAGGTCCCCCCATTCCCCCATAGTGGGGATCCAAAATAACTCAAATGGGGGGGCAGCGCTCCCCCCACCCCCGTGCCATTCATTTCAGTATGGTGCATGGCATTAATACAGAAAATAGGATTACTAGAATGTCACTTCCTATTAATATCAATGCTTTATGGTTGCATATTTCTACTTATATGTTGCTGGTCCAGGAATTCTATGCCAAAAGTGATGTGAGAATGACAAGAGGCATTGTTAGGATTTTGAAGGATAGGTGACCTTGCTTCAATATTGAAACAGTACTATAGGATACCCACCAGGACAGAAAAGGTATCTGGCACCGAAAGCCCAAACCAGATGGGAGCATAGACAGTTCATGAACAGACTGGATTAATATTTTGCAGGTTTGCACATCTAGTCAGGATGGAGAAGGCATCCCTTTGTGTTGTTTCTTCTTAAGATTGGATATAAACATCTCAGATACTGCTCAAGTGCTTGTTTCATACTCTTAGCATCCCATTAGTCAAAGGATTGGTACAGTAATGAAAATGAGAGGTTAATGTCTAAAAAACACCATCTATAAACTGCAAATCCCTATCATATATGTTCTCCCAAGGAATTTCATGTTTTTGTTTTTTTAAGGAAGCAAAATATTTCCTGAGAAAATCCATAGACAAATTCTTGTGAGGTTGGTAATTTAGGCAAAGGAACAAAATGAGCTACATTAGTGAACCTGTATACAAGCTTTAGAATCCCAGTTTTGCCTTTGTAAGGAGGGAGTTCTAACATGATGGCAATGGATATGTTAGGTCAGGGGTAGGCAACTTTTCGCACTCAATATGTTGTGGACAATATCTCCCATGATGCATTGCCAGGATGTAGATGTAGTCCATAACATTCCGAGAGCTGAAGGATGCCAAAGCCTGTATCAGACCATGGCTTCTTAGGGACATGTAGTGTGTGTAACAGATCCCATGGGCTTGACTAAGAACTTTGTTCTGGGAGCACAAAGCACATGCAGTGAGCACATGCAGCCTGGCCACCAGAAGAATTGGATATTACAGTATGAGTTTTAGTGTTTCCTATATGACCTGTAAAATAAAGCAAATAGGCACACAGAGCCTGCTGTTCACAATCATCACTGAAAAATTGTTCGATAGAGTGGACTGGACATTGTTAATAGAGATGACACTGTTAATAGAGACACAAAGCAAACTAGGATTGGGCCCCAACTGGATGTGATGGATGTTGGCTATGTACTCGACCCCTACAGCCTGAAATCAAATTAACAGACAGCTTTCAGAACCTGTCTGCATCATGAATGGCATGAGAAAGGGGTGCCCCCTGTGATGAACTGAGCCTCGTCACAGGTTCTTGGAGGGGCCTGCTGGCCAACCTCTTACCAAAAGACTATGGGCCCTTTAAAAAATAATGTGAACAGAATTGGTTCATGGGATTTTATATTTGGTTTGGGAACCGAACAAACGCACAAACCGGAGACCACCCTGGACCTTGTTAAGCCTAATTGTTACTTTGTAGCAATTTCCACCGCAGAGTTCTAAGTGTTCGTCTGGGTGGCCTCAATTCCTTTATACGGCCCCAAGGTGGCGGCCATCTTTTTCCCACAAATGCAGGCAGCGGTGTTTGGGCATGAATCTCTGGATTTGAAAACAGACACAGAAACTATATAATGTTTGCACCTGTGTCTGTATTATGACAATTACTGCAGTTAAAAGTAAACAGGGGTGCATGGATTGCACCATAACATTTGCAAAGAGAACAATTTTTTATGCTTAATGTGTGCCTTTAAAGACTGTTCAAGTCAACTGAAAACGCAACTGTCCAGGATTATGAGTGGAAAAAAAATTATATAATATATTTTAAGATGCAATTTATTTTTAACATTTAATCTTATTTTTCACTGTCAGCTAGATTCCTCTGTAATGTATTATATATTCTGACATTTCTGTTGGCATAGAAATTTCTTTTTTTTTTGTTAGTATATTTTTGTTCATTCAATATCATCATTGTCTAAAATAATTTTTAAGATGCTTGAACTTCACACATCTTTTACAGTCACCATCTGCCAGGGTACACATAGAAAATTCCAGGTTGAAGTTGTTCTTCAGATACAGGTCTGACCTGCTTTGTTCACTGCTAGGAGTAGAATTTAAAGTCAAATAGCATATAACAGCAGGTGTCAATATGTACACTAACCTATTAAAATATTTCCAAGGCTAAGAATGACATTTCTTTATTTTTTTCCTCAAGTGGCGAGGCAGTATTTCCGGTCATACTGTAAATAAGGTTTATGTTTTAGCTTCAGAAAACAAGACAAAATAGAACTGAGCATTTGTTATAACAAACAGAATTAACTGTTTGCTCAAAGTTCTTTTATTCCAGAAGGATTTAACCCTTTATGAATGTTTCAGACAATATGTATGCTACACACGCCATTTGAACTCCAGGGATAAGTAACGCATTTTCCACTAATGAAATCAGTAAATCATTTAAATAATACTTTGTTGGTCTATATTAAACAAACATTGTTAAAACAAAATTGTATGTGTTTGATAAAATTCAGCCTGCAGCTTTACTTTTGAAAATGTAACATTCTATATTCCATATAATTGGAAATTTACAAAATACAGTCGTATTGTCATAGCGCATTATTCTTTGTTTCTTTGAAATAGTTACTTAACTTTGTTTTAAACTTTAGCTTCTTAAAAGGTTGCCAGGATTAAAAGCAAAATAACTTTTACAAGCATAATAAAATGGTAATCATAGTTTTAAAAGCATACTGTTTTTTTATTTAACCTAGATCTGTATAACGGCAAGATCATTGTGATTTACTATAGTTTCACGTTATCTGGGGACATTGAATTTGTATTGAGATATCTGATAACTGATAAATCAATAATGGAAGTGGAAGTATTTTCCTCATTCTTTTTTTTTTTTTTTTTTTCCTTTTATTTGTCTGTGTATAGTAATAAAACTAATTTCATGCCTAAGGAACATATCTTTTCTTCTACATTTGTTTCTAAATGCATAACACTGATGTTGTGTATTATTTTTTATTTACTTATTTGCGCTGTGGTTGGGTTGCAACCCTAGGTATAAACCCATGCAACCCAGGGCTGGATTAGCATAGGGGCTGATGGAGATACAGCTCCAGTCCCATGCCCATGTAATAGGCCCATTGTTTTTGTTTTTTTTAAATAATATATATATATATATATATATATATATATATATATATATATATATGTATATATATATATATATATATATTGTTTACAACTCTTCACATGTAGAGGAATGTAGGGAAGCAAAACTGTTTGGGGCAAGTCCAGCATCAAGGCGGGTGTTGCAAGAAATAAGTTTGACAAGCAAATGGGATTAAGTTAAGTAAGCAATTTTTTGTTTTGTTTACCCCTTTTTTTGTAGTTGTGGTATTTTTTGCAAATAAGGAATGTTTCCCTATTTATTTTTTACATTATGTTGACTATCCTGTCTGCATAGTATGCCCATTGTTTGCCAGACAGCATGATTGGCAGGCAACTTGACATACATTCATGCCAGGCTGACCTTCTAATTCTCTGTGCAGACATGCCACCTTTTTCGGCACGTTCGCCCCTTTGGGCAGTTCTGGTTAGGTGACTCAAGTCAGAGGCCCACCCTTTTACCCCGCCCATCCCCATTCTGCTTCACCGGACACTGCTGTTAAGGGGTATGGATTTACTTCAAAGCGAGAGATTAGCATTGGGTATGTGATTTCTGATAGCTATATCCTGTAAGTATCCCTCCAGCATCACCTCCACCAGATAAATGACGATTGGGAGGTATGACTGTTTTAGTGCTTTCTGTCGATAAGATTCTCTAATTAGGCCCATCATAATTGTCAGCACCAGGCCCAATGGGCTCTAAATCTGGCCCTGATGCAACCACTGTAACTGATTTATCCGACTCTTTAATTTACTAATAATGTAGTGAAAAAAACTTTTCATAATAAACTCGTAATGCCATTTAAAATTAGCCCTCTATTCACAAAACATGTGGACGACAAGTTGATAGCAGGAAAATGTACATTTTGCCAATACATTATGCTGGTGAAATATTAAGAAAATCTATAGTTTTAAAATGATACTTTCTAGAGGAACACTTCCTCCAAGCTGATGTGTGGAAATTTATGAGATGTCTGTTTGCACAGCTGACACCATCCCCACTGTATCATATATTTTCTAGTATTTGCACTGGCAATGTTGGAATCTATGTGCCATAAACTCTTCATGGCTCTTTCAGAGCTCTTTCACAGAGAAAAAAAAAAATAACACGAGGAATGACTTAAAGGAACACTATAGTCAGAAAACCACCATTTAGGTGGCTTGCCCACCCCTTGATCCCCTTAGAAGGGCTTAAAACTCACCTTATTTCCCCTACCCTCCTTAATGACATAATCAGAATGTACGATTTTTAGCCAATCTAATGCTTTACTATAGTTAAATCATTGGATTGGCTAAAATCGGCAAGGAGGTGGGATGGGGGTGGTGCCAAATGTTGTTGTGATAAATCAGCACCTCTTCATAGAGATGCATCGAAGCACTGCCCCAGAAAGAACCTCCAGTGGACATCTGATTAGTGGCCACTGGAGGTATCCCCAAGAGGCAATTCTCTGAAAAGGCCATGAAAATGCTTGAAGGGAATGATTATACTCACCAGAACAACTCCATTAAGCTATAGTTTTTCTGGTGACTATAGTTTCCCTTTAACATTCTGAGCAACTTCCTGGTCCCAGCTAAAGCTGTAGGTACATATGAATAACTTGCTAGTGAGAGTCAGATATACTAAATATGCTAATTAAGTAACATGATATAATCAGTGACAGATTAAAGAGGAACTGTCTCTACCAAAGACGATTACAAAAAACAATAAAATATAAGCACCCCAAAAATATGTGCTGTATGAACAAATCATGTGTTACTGATCAAAGGACTATGCAAAATATAATAGTGAATTTCAATTGATCTTTTCATACCACTGAGTGAATAAAGTGTATTACATTTTAATTATTCTATACCATAAATCTGGGCTGATTTTGTCTCTTTTTTGCATTAATTGAATCCCCTTTTCCCATTGCAAATCACAGACCATGTTAATAAGTCTGTCTCTCCAGTATGTCAGATTGTTGGATCAGAGTGACACTTTTCCCCTAAGTCTTGGATCCCTGCCTCAAAAATCTGCTAGCTCTCACACAAAGACGGAAATGCTCGGCAATCTTCCTGCAACATTAAAGTATGTTTTGAACATTTGTGTTGGCTACCTGAATTTAGCCCTTTACTGAAAGATGTAGAATGTGAGTAGAATGTGTGCAGAGCAGTGCACACCTACAAAGGAACCATCTCACAGAGCATTGGCCATAAAGGCCCCAACAGTACTTAGGCACATGTTGGATTTTAAAGCCCACTGTGTTTTATTTTTTTTTAAATATTATGGCACAAGACAACATATTAAACTGTATACTGTAAATTGAAAATACAACAAAAACACATATATCCATAGCAAATGATCATGCTGCTACTCACTAAGGTTAATTTTAAATAATAACATATCAGTTTCATAATTTTGGTATTTCTTCCTGAAATTAATAAATCTTCAAGAATATAGCATCAATTTTTAAATATGCTGAATGGTGTAACACCAAAAGTTCTATGGGTTGTGATATTACAATAGTCTTATACTCTTTTGATGGGAGGGCTGGCAAGGTGGTACTCAGGACACTAACCTACATGGATTATAGACTACAGACTCCCACAAAAATTTGTCCATATATGTTTGGATATTCATTGGCACAGTAATTTGGAGCAGATTTAAGAAACAAATAAGAACACAAATTAACCACTTTTCACATAAAAACACGTGAAACCTACTAAATTCTTCAAAATTGAGCTGTATTTTCTTAGTAAGTTTTGCTCTACTTACTGACTAGTAATTTTCTCATACACCAATGGAGGAATTGCTGTTCAGAAGTCAGAGTAAACCTTTAATATACTAAGTAAATGTAGCCCATGCAGTCAAAATAACAGGCATTTTTGATCAGTGTTGTAACATTGCAATATATGAATTCTTTCAGATTTTACCCTAGTCTCCTGCTGCTGATTATATGAACAATCCACTGTGGACTCTAAAATAATTTTGGGATTAAATGTTAATGCTGTTGGAGGTCTGAATAAAATCAAGTTCAAGCTGAAGGATTTTATCTTCTAAAGTTCAACGTGGGACTAAATGTAACATGCTGAGTGTAAAGCTGACTATGACAGAAAAGTTAAATAAAAAAAAAAAGATATAAAAAAATTGTGACGAAAATCTAAAACATTATGTGCATATATAGTTAGTTATGAATTTATTTATGATTATTTATTTAGCATTTTCTACATATGGGAATTTTCAAGTCGTCTTGTAGAATTTATTAACATAAAATACAAAAAAATATGTTACATACAACATTAACCAGTGAGAAACAAAAAAATATGTAACATAAAAAGAAAAATATGTTGTTATTGCACTTAGTCCTGTACTTAACCGCTTAAGGACCAAACTTCTGGAATAAAAGGGAATCATGACATGTCACACATGTCATGTGTCCTTAAGGGGTTAAGCACAACCGACCCATACATTTTTAGATATCACTTATATCTGTTATTGGTGATAGGTGGTAGCATTAACATTGGTATGGTTATTTATTAAACTGAGAATTCAAAGTGAATTTCAAATTTAAGGCCACGTTGCCAAACTAAAAGCATAGCTAGCTTTGAGATTTGTTTTCCAGTTTGGCTATTTTGACCTAAAATTTGTAATTTTCTTTGAGTAACAGTGTGATTTTTAGTAAAAATTTACTTTAGCAAATAAAGATCTAAATATACAAACACAAAATACAGTGTGTTTTTGACGGAAAAAAGTAAATGTGTATTCTTCTGTCAATGGATGTAAAAATGTTTTGGTTGTGCATGGTTCTATTGTCATTTGTTATCTTATTTCCCTGACTTTGCCTGTCTTTGTAAGGTGAAATTCTGTAACATGTTTTAAAGTCAAACTATATGAAAATGAACAGAAAATTAATTTGCCAAAGCAAAAAGCAATATGCAATTCATTTAACTAATGTATACTATATGTACACATAGAGAGTTGTACAGAGTATCATTTTAGTGCTAATGAATTTGAAAGTTATACGCTGAAAGTCAGTTACAAACTCCAGAGCTCTGAAGTGTCTAACATACCAAGGAAAATTACTATTTTAGTGTGCAAATGGGTGGATCAAAGGAACATTAACCTTTCTGCTATAAGGTCTGCTGCGCAGAATTTCAATTTTAATATTCTCAGACAGTGGAGACCAAAGGTGAAAGCTTTTAATAGGAAATATTCACGTACCTTACAGCATCAGATCCAGTCTCTCTCTTAATCTAAGTAGCTCAGGGGAGCTACTAACCTGTACATGAAATTCAGTGGAACATCTAAGGCAGTTAAATTTCAATTCATGTTCTGTAAAACAAATCAAGCCGTGTATATAAATAACATTAAAGTCAAGAATGCTTAAAGCATATTAAATTGTAATGTTTGAGAATGTTTAGTGATTCAATGTCAATAGTTTAAAGTATGGATTAGACATTATATTTAAATTGGACTTCATTTGAACTTAGAAGAACTAAAGATAGTAATGTGAATATGGTATGGTGTTTTCCCCATCCCATGTTATTTTAAAAGAAAATCACATATGCCTAATTAGAATACAGAGATAGTTAAAGGCATAATCAAGACAAGAAAGGACTCCATTTTGGAAAAGAGAGTGAGACTCTAGTCCAACGCTTATTTTTTTTTCTGTGTGGACATCCTTGATGCTGGACAGTGCTGGACAGTTCTCTCAAGATGTCTGTGTGAGAGCCACTTGATCACAACTCTCTCACCCACATCAACCCCCACAGCAGATATTTAATCAAAGTCACATTCCAGCATTCACAATCTGTATACAATATAGCTTGTGTGTTAGTATGAAACAAAGTAAAGAGGCACATGAAAATGTAACAAACAAACAAATATAATATATAAACTTTTATTCTTTGAATACAATTGAGGCTCTCTCATGGTAAATAAATTAACTTGCTGAAATAAAAATTGCTAGTAACATAAATATCAGCTCTTTATTGGAAATCAGTAGTTTTCGGACATCAGGTACCATCTTATCATAGACATTATCTAATTCAACTGAGAAAACAGCATACAAATTATATAGAGAGAATAGTATTGTTAAGATGTAATACATCTAAAGAAAAAAAGTGTTTTTTTTACATGTGAGTTTAATTCTTAAAGTGACCCCTATGGAAGTCTCTGAGGGATCCTCCACTGATCTTAGCTTTGTACTATAGCGTAGTGCTCCTCAACCCTCTCCTCAAGGCACGCCTAACAGTCCAGTATTAAGGGATTACCCAGGTTTGTCTAAGGTGTTTAGAAAAAGGGGGAAAAAACACCTTAGACTCTAAGGTGTTTTTATTTTCTAAACACAGTAGACACACCCGGGTAATTCCTAAATCCTGAACTGTTAGGTGTGCCTTGAGGAGAAGGTTGAGGAGCACTACTCCCATTAGTGCATACTAGGGAATTAGGGAATGGAATTTTTTACAAATAAATGTAAAATTTAGAATTATGAAATCCTTATGAGCTCTATGAGCTGCCCCATTTGAGCTCTAATGAGTTGCCCAATTTTTTTTTTAACATTTCTAGGAACCTCATGTCTTTCAATGTGCTTTTTGTAAACTTTTTAGCTAAGCTTATTTTAATGCTGTATTTATCTGCTGGCTATTTATTTTGACTACTCTGCTGGATCTATATTGATTGATTGATTTGGTCTTGCCAAAGTCCTGTGGCAGAACGAAACACATTGACTACTGTACTCACGATATCTGCTAACAAATACATGGCATAATTTGTGCTATTGCTGCCAACCCGGGGGATAAACTTTATATTGCATTGTAGGCAGCAAATATTCGGCCATAGCTTGCTTGCACCATATAATACCACATGGTGGGATTGTTTTAGTTGCTCTATATCACATCGACCAGGCAGGTTCAGGATATTTCTCCCTTCAGGCCATGTCGGGCATTTTGAGCCTATGCGTATATACTCACCTTATTCATAGCGGACAATAGTCCTATACAGCTAGAACTTCTGACTCATCAGGTGAAGTCATCATACTGTAGCATGTATTGCTAGTTGGTACATTGATATTGATACATTGATTTTTTTTTTAAACGTTACATTATAGCACATGCAACTCTGTAACATTATAACATTGTACTTAGTAGCTATTTTTATTTGTAATTTACTGAAAAAAAGTCTTTAAGCATTGTATTGCTGAAACAATTATATATCACAGTTATTGTTTTGGATAAACAAAACCTTTTCAGTACCCTTCTTAATTCCAATATTTACTTGTTTGTACACACACTTTTGGCTCGACCTGATAGGATATTTATTAATTCTAAATATATGTTCTTATTTTATTGCCTGTAAAATAAACAGGCATTATTCCTATATTTGTGCCACACCTACTATATATGACAATAATTGTATTTTAGATTACTTTAGTAAAGAGATATGATGTAATCTCTAAGTATTATTCGCCAAATTTGTCTTCAAAAGAAGCGTAAATAACTGAATTTTTTTTTTTAAATTACATTTTCCTTTTTATGTATCCCTGAGCAACAATACACACATAATTGCTGTTTTATCCCACATTTACTTACACGTGCCATTTTTCAAACTAAAGTTAAGATTAAAATACAAAAATGTTAGTAGTGAAATGGGATAAAAAGCAGTTCAGTTGGTTTGGCTGAACTTTACAAGTATATCATAGTTAGTACATGTTTTATAATAATGTTCTGTTAATTTATTTATTAATGTACATTTCTCAGAGTTAACGATGCCAGTAACAAACTGACCACACTCAGCTCTGATTAGACATGACCGCTTTTCCAAGAATTACACAGACTTTGAAAATCCCAAAATGTGCATCATGAAATAGTCTAAAATATTGTTTTGTGATTGGGATTTGCATTTCAATGGGTTGCAGAGATATAAATCATATAATGCCAAAAACTAATTTCTCCTCAATGTTACATTGTTACAATGTTATTTTAGAAAAGCAAAATGTTTAATTTAGTTCTCATAAAATAAATCACATTTAAGATAACAAAATATTTAATTTAATTTAGTTTAGTTTGTTTGCAGATATTATACATTTGTGTCCACCAGTGGAATGTTTCCATATCTCTAGCTGTGATCAAATGCAATGAATATACAGTACTTATGCAGGACCAAAGCACTCTAATAATCCCAAAAAAGTCAAATCTTATAGTGTATGTTTTCAAAACTGTACTGCAATATCGGTGACATCATCCCTGCATATTTATAATGTTATGTCTACTTAAGCTGTGCAGAGCAGAGTTCCTAATAAATGGCATGGCCAAAATATGCACGTTTGCCATTTTAATTCAGCCCTCTTCCATTGACGAGACTGAAAAAGCACAATTGTTTCTATCTATCTATCTATCTATCTATCTATCTATCTATCTGTCTGTCTGTCTGTCTGTCTGTCTGTCCTTTTGTATAATGCAATAATGCATGCTGAGGTTGTATATCGTTTATTATGAGCATTTTGAGCATTTCATAAATGTAAATTTCACATGAAATGATCATAAAGACTGTGTTCATTGAAATTCCAACACAGTCAAAAGATATAAGACAAAACAGGGACTACTTGATCTGATGGAAAATTCTCAAGTTGACAAAACTGGACACAAGGAGGAGCTACCGCCATTCATTTCTGTCAACTCCCACAGTTAGGGATAGCTGTAGGAATAAAGCATTATCTTGTTCACCGCAAAATAATATCTCTGGAGGTTTCAACAGTCTTGTGCGATCCTCCATAGACATCATGCATGTGTGAGAGTACAACACTGACATTGAATTCAGGCAGGATAGAGGGATAGAATCAGGTAGGCATAACTCATCTCAGTGAACGGCAGGTCACTGCACAACAGTAGGTAATAGGGCCATTTTAAACACATAACAGACAACAGACGATCTCATCTATTTCTAGATGTAAAATGAGTTTTGAAAGCCGTTAGACTAAAACTAAACTTTGTTGTCAAAGAGGTTTTAACTTGTTATTATTTTCATGTTTCTAATTCTATGTCAAGAACTGCAATATTTCAAAATGAATTATATTGTTAACCTTTTCTCCATGTGAAACCTATATTGAGAATCCATTAGTTCATATTTATCAAATATTAAATTGACAAAATATATAAAAGGATTTATTGCTGTAATAAACTTTGTGCTTTCATTTTCACAAGTTTTGAATCCATGGTCTTTGGAAAATGAGTCTCTAAAATGAAACAGGCTTATTAAGTTAGGGTGAATGCATTAATGATAATGAATAAAATACAGATCTGGGTGTAATAGTAAATACAATATAACTAACAAAAAGGTACGTACATAGTAACTTTTTAAACCTTTGACATTTTGGAAAACTTAAAAAATAAAAGTGTAACAAAAAGTATAGTGATACCAACAACTAATTAGTTACTCATCTTTAAAGGGACACTATAATCACCAGAGCATCTACAGCCTATGCAGTTGTTCTGATCAGTGTTTTCAGTCCCTGCAGGCTTTTGGTTGTAAACACTGTCTCATTAGAGATGTGTTTACCTGAAGTTGAAGGAAGCAAAGATAATTGTTAGTGTAGGACCCACCTAAGAGGTTTGCCTTGACGTTGCAGGTGGGCTTACATCTAATGGCCATTGGAGCTACTAAATAACTCAAATGTATTATTTATTTTACTATTTAAATATAAATAGGAATTTGGGCTGGTGCGCAGGTAACTCTTTTTTTTCTTTGTTTTTTATTGTATGTCTTGGGGCTGATGTGTGGTTATGTGTGGTCATTGCTGCCGCCCAGGAGTAGTTGGAATTTCAGTGGAGGACTTATTTTTGTGTATTTTGACATTTATATACGTGTTTTTTATTTTTTTTTTATTTATTTTTTTTTTTACCTCAACTAAAAATGTGTTTTTGGCATTATGTATTATATCAGTAAGTAACTTATGCAGACATTATACTTTATTACTTTGATAAATAGCAATGACCTATTTATACTGATTTTGTACTATACAGACTCTTTGGAGTCTGATATCATTATTGCTCACCTTTAGCTGATAAACACTGTTTTCTCCCTGCTGTGATGGGTTACTCAAGTCTCTCTTATTTTATAACGGTCTTAAATTATATTTCTTTTAATGCAAGGAAACTGGGTGCCTTGCATGGGAAAATACTATATTTTAAGAGATTGGGTCTATAAATATACTGTTATATCTATTCAGGTGTCTTATCTTAGCGTACATCTTTTACAATTCATAGGTTTCTGTTTACATTATGTTTTATAACATTCTATGTACATATTTTAATGTAGGATTTACGATGTACTATTTTTTATGTGTATTTATACTGTAGTGGATGGAGAATTGTTTCCCCCATTTCCCTTTCCCCTAGTTATTGCACCTAAAGTTTGTTTGAACAATTTGAATAAAAAAACATTTCACAAACAATTATTATAGCTACTAAACACCTTCTTAATGGCATTCTAACCACTTAAATATTTGCAGTAAGTATAGTAGAATTAGAAAATGTAATCTGGTGGTGTAACACGTTTTGTCAATAGAGGGGAGTAGAAATGATCAAACCATATTTTCATGTTTATTTGAAGAAAGATGACATTTGAAGGTCATAAATTGAATATGTAGCAGAAATCTCAACAAAAGATGTTATTGATGAACTTGAGGCCACTAATTGAAAAAGAGAGAATAAGAATGATAGTACAAGATACATAATAATATAATGACTAATAGCATCATAGGAGATTATATGCATAACAATATGGATAATTAAAATATCATTATGATTTATATGGGAGTACCTGTACAAAATTAGTTTTTGTTCAATTAAGGATAAGCAGACTATTATTACACATGATCTATTTATGCAGTAATGTGTCAGCCTTGATTTGAGTTATTATATCATGTACATTATATTCTTTTCAGAAAAAGTAAAACCACTAAAATTAGTGAAAGTTAAACATTTTTCCTGGTTAAATTTTTCAAGTTTATTTTTGTTCACATATACGGGAATATTTAAGAATTTTTAAATCACACTTGCATTTTCCTTCAGGAGAGAAAACTCTCTATTCACTCTGTTTCTGTTAGACATGCAAAGTAATGTTTGTTTTTCTCATTGAAAACCATCAATGTCATTTCAGATAAAATCCTTTCTGTCATTATGTAGAAATGTTACATATATGTGTGTGGGTGTATGGTTGCAAGCACGAGCCTCATCTTTGATTTTCTATAAAGAAATGTATGCAGAGGCGTTGCTAGGGTCATAGCATGTCTGGGGCCAGGGTCAGACTGTCCCATCGGGAAACAGGGGAATTTCCAGGTGGGTCGGTGGACTTGAGGCCGGTGTTCTATCAAATTCCCCTACCCGTCACTTCCGGTGAGGGGAATCATCTGAATCCTGTGCTGCAGATGCGTGCTAGCACTCCTGCTACTCCTCCACAGTAAGGTCCTGGAAGGTAAGCAAAACTAGTTTTACACTTTCATTATAGTTAGTGCATTCACTAAGCTTAGGGCATGGGACATTTAGGGTTAATGTTAGGGTTCAAATTAGGGTTAGGATTAGGGACTAGTTCATATTTAGTGATATTTCACATTAGGGGAATATCTTTAAATTGTGATTTCTCACACTCTATTTTAACCCTTACCCCAAGGGTTAGGGTTAGAATAGAGTGTGAGAGAGGTTAAAATAACTTACCTAACCCTAATTTGAACCCTCACTTAACTCTAAATGTCCCATGTGCCTAAGCTTAGTGAATGCAGTAACTAGGTTGCTGCTAGAGGCTGGTACACATACAGAGGTGGCAGCCAGCTGCAGCAGGGAGGAGTGAGAGTCTCTCACACATTGCCAGCTTCTCTGCACGGCCAGTCTGGTAGGATCCAGCCTCCGCACTAGAGCTCCACCTCCAAGCCTCATCCTCAGCCTAGTGAACTTTTACACAGGAACAGGAAGTACAGGAAGCACCTCATGAAGGAACCACACTGCCAGTGACAGGTTAAGGCTTGTGTGTGTCAGTGAGCTAGTAGTAAGTTTGTGTGTATCAGTGAGCTTGTGTGTTTGTCAGTGAGCTTGTAGTGTGCTTGTGTGAATCAGTGAACTTGTCGTGTGCTTGTGTGTATCAGTGAGCTTGTAGTGTGCTTGTGTGTGCATCAGTGAGCTTGTAGTGTGCGTGTGTGTTTGTCAATGAGCTAGTAATGGATATTTGCATCTACAGTGTCCTTGTGTGTATCAGTGAGCTTGTAGTGTTTTTGTGTTTGTCAGTGAGCTTGTAGTGTGTTTGTGTGTATCAGTGAGCTTGTAGTAAGCTTGTGTTCATCAGTGAGCTTGTAGTGTGATTGTGTGTGTGTCAGTGAGCTTGTAGTGAGCTTGTGTGTGTAAGTGAGCTAGTAGTGTGCTTGTATTTGTCAGTGAGCTTACAGTGTGCTTGTGTCTATCAGTGAGTTTGCCTGTAATAAGCATGTGTGTTAGTAAGTTTGACTGTTGTGAGCTTGTGTGTGGGGCACAGAGCTTGTGTGTGTTGGTGTGCTTGTCTGTAATGAGCTTGTGTGGGTCAGATAGCTTGTGTGTGGATCAGGGAGCTTGTGTGTGTCAGTGAGCTTGCCTGTAGTAAGCTTGTGTGGGTCAGAGAGCTTCTGTGTTTGTCATTAGCGAGCTTGTGTGGGTCAGTAATGTTGTGTGTGTTGTGAACTTGTTTGGAGTTAGCTTGTGTTTGTCTGTAGTGTGCTTGAGTGAATGTTTGTCAGTGAACTTGTGTGCAGCAGTAAGCTTGTCTGTAGTGAGCTTGTGCATGGGTCAGAGATCGTTTGTGTGTATCGGTGAGCTTGTCTGTAGTGAGCTTGTTTGTGTCAGTGAGCCTGTCCATAGTGAGCTTGTGTGTGTCAGTGTGCTTTGCTGTAGTCAGTGAGATTTATTAACGTGGGACATCCTTTTAATATATATATTTGCTGAAATTATACAATTGACTCACTGATGCTAATATGGGCATGGAGTATTTCCCTGCTTAAAGAATTGTCCTCAAGCAGAGCCAATCACAACAGACAGAGGGGGGCCTGCAGGGTGGGTGTTACAGCACTGTAACACCCATGGATCATCTGGAGCGAGGGACTGCAGGTAAGACAAAATTCTTCCAAAGCACATAGATATAAAACATACAAGCATACTATGTGACACAATGAACTAGAGGGCTGGAATTATTTTTTTACAAGGCTGCTTTCTGTTCCCAGTCTAGCCCTGCCTGGGGCTTGAGCCAAAAACAAAATCTGATGAACCATTGTCAAACTCTCACCTAGTCATTCATCAATTTTACACCTTTACATCTGCAATATATGTCTTAACACAGAAACATATGTAAAGACACACACTTAAAGATGGATACTTACAGACACACAAATTAAGAAACACACATGAACAGATGCATGCACCAACACGTAGATGCACAGGCACATATATAAACACATACATGAACATAGACACAAGCACACATGACAAATAACAGGTACACACAGATAGTCACATACATGCATATACAGTTGCAGGCACACACAGACAGGCACATACAGACATACACAGACAAAGGCACATGCCAACAGGAACATACAGGCATACACAGATGCAGTCACACACAGACAGGCATACACAGACACAGGCCCACACAGACACACAAAGGCATGTCAATGCAAGTTAACACTTACACACAAAAAGAAGGCACATACAGACAGGCACAAACAGATATACATAGACACAGGCACATACAGGCATACACAGACACAGGCACAAACAGGCAGGCACATATAAGCATACATAGACACAGGGGCACACAAGCATGCACAGATACAGGAACATTCTGGCATGTACACAAACACTCAATCACACTATAATACAGAAGCAGCACAGTGATGGAGACATTGGTATATGGTAAGGGTGCACTAGTGTGCTGGTTCTGCTACTGACTGAGATTCTACATGGAGAATGGAAGAAATAGCAGCGTGAAGGAAAAACTGCACACAGATTTGCATCATCCCACCACTAAGTGATTTAGCGCTACATAGTCCCACATTAAGGGCTGTAGCCACCCAGGCTCTCCCAGTGACATATCTAGATTTACCTCATGTACATAGCTGGCAACAAGGCCTCTCAGCAGTATACCTGGGGTCTGATTCAGCCATAGACTTTGAATTGCAAGTATATTATAGGAGCACTATAGGGTCAGGAAAACAAACATGTATTCCTGATCCTATAGGGTTAAAACCATCAAAATAATAATAATAATAATAATAATAATAATAATAATAATAATCTAGCCACCCTGGCCCCCTCATGCCTCCCTAAATATAGTAAAATCATACTTGCATTCAAGTCTGCAGCTGCTTACTTTGTCCCTGTTTCCTTTAGACCTGCCCACTGCCTGCTGACATCAGCAGAAGTTGTAGCCTGATCCAATCACAATGCTTCCCCGTAGGATTGGTTGACACTGACAAGGAGGCAGATCAAACACTGCATTTTCTCTAAAAAGACAGTGTTTACAGCAAAAAGCCTGAAGGTAATTATTCTACTCACCAGGACAAATTCAATAAGCTGCAGTTGTTCTGGTTACTATAGTGTCCCTTTAATGGATAGTGGTTGTACTGCAGTATGCAACTGTCAGTCATTCATCATGGTTTTCTTGTGTCAAAATTATGCAACCAAACTTTGCATTTGACAGTGGATCGCTTATGCATCACTTGTTTCTTACAGAATAGTTATATCTTTATTAAATCTCACGTGCGACAACAAATGTTTGGGTGCCTGTGTAAATTAAGTCCAATAGTCGTTTTCATTCCTGCTCTCACTTTATACCCTAACTGCGACTATCAGATAGTTATTTGACTCTTGACTTTTACAATCAAACAATTGTCATCTAACGTTACTTTGGACTAAATCAGACCATTACTTTTTCTTAACACCTCCAGGCTGTGACAACTCAAATTCCCTGGTTTGCTGAAGTTAGTTCCAGATTCTCAAGCATTTTGTTTTATTTTGCCTTTCTCTTAGTTGAGGAAGCCCTTTCACTTACTTCCTGGTAGCCTGTGTTCTGTTAAGGTTTATGGAGATAATCATTTGCAAGTGTATGCTCTTATCTCTCTATGTATTCCAGCTCAACAACTCAAGGATTCAGGAACTTGATAACCAATGAAATTTGTAAGGAAAAGCCAATTAATCAGAAATCCAAATAAAAGTTAGTCTTTGTTTTATTATCCCAATATACAACCTATCCCAAACATGTGGTAGAAATAGATCATAGGAGATGTAAGAGTTAGGGAGGCATCACTAGGGCTGCAAAAACATAGTGATTTGGACTCTATGCAAATTTAATTAAGCTTAACCCCTTAAGGACCAAACTTCTGGAATAAAAGGGAATCATGGCATGTCACACATGTCATGTGTCCTTAAGGGGTTAAGTTGATTTGGTGTTCTGTGAAAATGAAACAATTTTTAATGCGAGCTCTGTAAGTCAAAGGAGGAGTGGCTAGGGCTTCATATAAAAAAGTGATTTAACGCTTACACAGCAGAGAATTGAGCAGTGACATTGCTTGAGCGTGGTCTATACACCAAAACTGCATTAATTAAGTAAAGTTGTTGTGGAGCTTTAATAAGAGGAGACATTATTCATGTTTTAATTATTTAATATAGTTCCTGATTTTGAAACCGCCCTACCTCTTTATTTACAGGTTGCTGAGACATAAACCAAATCTTATGGATTCCTGAGCACATAGACTCTATCGCACCTTAAAATGCATTCCTAGATACAATTAGTATTTTTCCTTTAGCTGTTCATCTATATGCAGTTTAAATCGCTTGTACAAGTTCATAGAAAAAAAAATCCATTTTATTTACTGTCCACACTAAAACACAAGCTATAAAATAGTGGAACATGTCAAGGGATCATGATATAGGTCATGTTTACAGTAAGGGAAAAGTATTATCAAATATGACACATGCCAGAGGGTTATACAGTATTTAAGGTCAGCCGCGATCATGTTCTGGGCTTTGTCACTGTAATCTATCCTCTCCTGTATGATCAAAGGTCTATGCCTGTCTATATACCCTACATGTGAGGTAATTTTAGCTTGTGTCAATGCCAATACCATGCCTCTTAGTAATTGTTTTACAAAAAATATTTTTATGATGCAGTCTGCATACTGAATACCGTATATACTCGAGTATAAGCCGACCCGAATATAAGCCAAGGCCCCTAATTTTACCCAAAAAAATGGGAAAACTTATTGACTCGAGTATAAGACTAGGATGGGAAATGCAGCAGCTACTGGTAAATGTCTAAATAAAATTAGATCCTAAAAAAATGATATTAATTTAATATTTATTTACAGTGTGTGTATATAATGAATGCAGTGTGTGTATATGAGTGCAGTGTGTGTATGAATGCATTGTGTGTTAATGAGTGCAGTGTGTGTGTATGAGTGCAGTGTGTATGAATGCAGTGTGTGTGTGTATGAATGCAGTGTGTGTATTAATGCAGTGTGCATATGAATGCCGTGTGTATATGAATGCAGTGTGTGTATGAATGCAGTGTGTGTGTATGAATGCAGTGTGTGTGTGTATGAGTGCAGTGTGTGTGTATGAGTGCAGTGTGTGTGTGTATGAGTGCAGTGTGTATTAATGCAGTGTGTATATGAATGCAGTGTGTATATGAATGCAGTATGTGTATGAATGCAGTGTGTGTGTATGAGTGCAGTGTGTGTATATGAGTGCAGTGTGTGTATGAATGCAGTGTGTATGAATGCAGTGTGTGTGTGTATGAATGCAGTGTGTGTGTATGAATGCAGTATGTGTATTAATGCAGTGTGTATATGAATGCAGTGTGTGTATGAATGCAGTGTGTGTGTGTGAGCGCAGTGTGTGTATATGAGTGCAGTGTGTGTATGAATGCAGTGTGTATGAATGCAGTGTGTGTGTGTATGAGTGCAGAGTGTGTATGAATGCAGTGTGTGTGTATGAGTGCAGTGTGTGTATGAGTGCAGTGTGTGTGTGTATGCATGCAGTGTGTGTGTGTATGAGTGCAGTGTGTGTGTGTGTGTGTGTGTGTGTGTGTGAATGCAGTGTGTGTATATGAATGCAGTGTGTATGAGTGCAGTGTGTGTGTATGAATGCAGTGTGTGTGTGTGAGTGCAGTGTGTGTGTGTATGAATGCAGTGTGTGTGTATGAGTGCAGTGTGTGTGTATGAATGCAGTGTGCATGAGTGCAGTGTGTATGAGTGCAGTGTGTGTGTATGAATGCAGTGTGTGTGTATGAATGCAGTGTGTGTGTGTGTGTGTGTTGCAGAGCCTTGGTGGGGGGGTGGGCATTTTTATTATTTTTTTATTTTATTATTATTTTAATAATTTCTTTTGTTAAATTATTATTATTTTTTTTTATTATTATTATTATTTATATTTTTATTATTTTTTTCGTCCCCCCTCCCTGCTTGATACATGGCAGGGAGGGGGGCTCTCACTCCCTGGTGGTCCAGTGGATGGGCACTGTGAAGGAGGGGGCTGGCAGAGCTCTTACTTACCTCTCCTGCAGCTCCTGTCAGCTCCCTTCTCCTCCGCGCCGGTCCGTGCAGCTCCCTCTGCCAGCTCACACTGTAAGTCTCGCGAGAGCCGCACTATGACCCCGCAGCTCTCGCGAGACTTACACTGGGAGCTGACAGAGGTGCTGAACGGACCAGCGCGGAGGAGAAGAGAGCTGACAGGAGCTGCAGGAGAGGTAAGTAAGAGCTCTGCAGCCCCCACAGCCCCCTGTCTGTATTATGGCAATGTAAGTTGCCATAATACAGACATTGACTCGAGTATAAGTCGAGTTGGGGTTTTTCAGCACAAAAAATGTGCTGAAAAACTCGGCTTATACTCAAATATATACGGTAGTCTGTATGAGCTATAGTCTAATATAGTCTGAAAATGCATTTATTAATAACAGAACATTTTCAATAGATATGTGTTTATTTTATTCTCTGTTGGTTCAATCGTGTTTTTACAAAGAGATAAGCAGTAGATATAAGGTAGATATAAGCAGTCGTCACCAGACTGTTTAATAGACTTTTAAATATGGTAGCTCAGTTCTTTTTTTTTTCTCATTTAAAAGAAAATAAGTTTAAGGAACTGGGAAAATGCCACTGGGTTAAAGTTCTGACCATCTATTCATTGAATCCTGGCCAAAATGTGTCCATTATAAATGCTAAAAATAATGCAAACATGTTCTGTCTGGTTTTGTCTGGTTATAGCCACTGCAATGAAATCCTCAAGCTAGTAAAAAATAAATTAATGTTTTATAAATCATTATTAATCTACAACAAAGCAGTGAAAAGAACTATTGCAATTACAAAGGCATGAAATGAAGAGCATTTATAATGTCATGTAACAAAATGAAAAAAATCTAATCATCCTAGTTTGAGAATCATATACAGTATAAATACAATACATTAAATATGAATGCATTCTCTATTTTAATGTATATTTATGTATAACATTTCTTTGAAAACTCATAAAGAGCTTCATTCACCATATGTCCCTGCATTCCCCAGGCATGGCTAGTGATGACTAGAAAAGTGACAATTACATAGCTTATTTCCCACAGCAATGCACATGATGAAATGGAAACCCGCTTAATCCATTAAGACAATTTGTCCATGATTTGTTGTAAGATGCAAGCAATCACTTCTAGGAACCAGCCAGTGATTGCATGATGGGCTAATGGACTGAAATTTTGGAGGTCTGAATCATATAAAATGTATTTTTTTAAATCTCTTGGCTTGATTTTAGAGCATAGCGTGTGTGTGAGCACGTGTGTGTGTGTATATATATATATATATATATATATATATATATATATATATATATATATATATATATATATAATTAGCTGTCTCTGCAATCAACCGAAATAAAGTATATACCTTGTCTTGGTGCATCCACGTATATATCAACTTAATGTATGCTTGAAGCATAATGATAATGGCAAAGTACACTTTTTTTTTCTCTCCAAAGTCTGGAGCAGTTAATATAGGTTCTTTTCTTATTTTAGCATTATTGAAGTTCACTAATATTCCTGCTGTCAGTACACATTCATATTTTCTGATCAATATGTAGTTTTACGGAGGAAGATATACTATATTGACTGTATATTAGCCTGATTTAAATTATATGTCTCTTTTTGCTTAGAGGATACATCCCTGCTTTCCAGAATAATGCCTAGTAGGCTTGTGTATTCAGTTTCAAACATCTGCAATCATCCAAATTTAAGGCCGATATGTGGATCGTCTAAATTCTGTTAAACTGAAGCAACACATGAGGATGTAACCAGGAATGAATGGCAAATATATAATCTCACATTTTTTCTCCTATTTCCAGGAGGTTGTTTATTAAGCATGACCTCTTTGAGTACCAATAATACTCATTTACAGTTTGTTCAACTACTCTTTTTCCCTATCTAATCCTGCTTGGTCCCTTTTTTTCTTAGTATCAAGCACCCTGACAAGAGTTCCAACATCTTTTTTTAGCACCATTGATCATGTTGCAATCTATGTACCCTTCAGTAGTGACAAGCGTAAATTGAATTTAAGTATATCATCTACTTATAATATACACTTTTGATTTCTTCCTCCTCGCATTTCTTCCGCTACTGTCACTTCACGGGGCTATCCTCCCTACTTCTAAGTTCATGTTATACGTACGGTTATTGTTAACAAGGCTCAGTATGAACCCTAACCTTTATTCAGGACACTCTTTTAGGATAGGGGCCGCATCTACGGCATCAAACCAGGACGTTCCAGTCCATGTCATTAAAACTCTAGGTCGCTTGAAGTCATCATCATCACTCTGATTGGTGGATTAAGTAACCATCATCATCACTCTGATTGGTGGATTAAGTAACCAATCAGAGAGTTATGAGTCAAATTACACAGCGTGGGAAAATTCCAAAGAACTTTCCCACGCTGTGTAAAATGACACAGAGCACTCTGATTGGTGGATTTCAAACCAACCAATCAGAGTGCTGTGACAGGTAAATGTAGAGACTTACCTGTCAGTCTCTTCATTTACCTGTCAGAGCACTCTGATTGGAAGGCTTAAACCCACCAATCAGAGTGCTCTGAGCCTAATTGCAGGGCGGTGCAAGGCTTTATAAGCCTTCCCCCGCCCTGCAGAGCTCAGTCTGCGCGGAGCCCTCGCCGGGTGAACATGTATTATTTTTTGTGCGCTCGTTTTTTTTTTTTATTAATTGCGTCGGTTATTATGGTTTTTTATTTGGCCTTTTTGGGGGCTGAAAAAAGAAGATTTAGAAGAAAGAAAACATTGAATGGTAAGTTTTATTTTTTTATTACAGGTACTTAGTTAAAGGCCCCCCTCATTATTTTTAGGGTGAGGGGGGTAGGTAGGGGGTTAATATTTTTTTGGGGGGAGGGGGTGACTAGGGGTTTGGGGACCCCTAGTCACCTGGGGGGGGACACATTTTTTTTAGGGCCCCCACCCACTGCTCAGGGATGGGGGCCAGGGGGAGGACATTAGGTCCCCCCTTATTAGTATTTAGGGCCCCCACCCGCCGCTCAGGGGTGGGGGCCAGGGGGAGGACCTTAGGTCCCCCCCTTTTTAGTATTTAGGGCCCCCACCCGCCGCTCAGGGGTGGGGGCCAGGGGAGAGGACATTAGGTCTCCCCCCTTCTTAGTATTTAGGGCCCCCACCCACCACTCAGGGATGGGGGCCGGGGGGGGACAGAAGTTCCCCCCTATTGTTTTTTTTAGGGCCCACACCCAGCGCTCAGGGGTGGGGGCCGGGGGAGGACAGTAGGTCCCCCCATATCATTGAGTAAACTTTGACAACCCCCCCACCCCCACCCCCGAGCGGTGGGTGGGGGGGTTGTCAAAGTTTACTCAATGATATGGAATAGGGGGCGGTCCGAACATCGCATATGTTCGCCCGCCGTGGCGAACGCGAACAAGCGATGTTCGCCGGGACTATTCGCCAGCCAAAGACTCAGAACACAGAGAAGAACAGCAGGCATGCAAATAGAAAAAATTTAGTCAAAAGACAAATACAGCACATCATATAGATGACACAGACAAAATATCTCTAATAGAGTACATTCTATATACAATTATAAACATCTCATTAAATCATAGAGCTCATAGATCTCAGAAGCTCACAATATTAAGACTAAAGCAATCAAAAAGCATATCTAAACTGAAAAAATATATACAACTTATCAAATATTTGCAAAAATATAACCAAAAAGATAGAAAAACAGGCAAAATTAATCAACAAATGTACTAAAGTAAACAAAAAAAATTATACAAATAAAAATAAAAATAATAATAATAATAATAATAATAATAATAATAATAATAATAATTAGCACAGACCAAAGGCTTGGAAATATGGAATCGAGAAAAACTGAATGACAAAATTGAGAAGGCACCACAAAAACCAAGAATTTATCTTCCCATGACCTTTCACACAGGGACATCAAAAGTAAGACAATCCATTCAAAAACATTGGGATATACTACGATCAGATAAGTCATTACCCAGTATATTTATGGATACTCCAGTCATTAGCTATAGAAGGAATAAAAACTTAAAGGACCTGCTGGTGAAAAGTGATCCGATAATTTGTTATTGAAAACCTGAGATTATCACCAAGAAAGGCTGCTACAAATGCAGTGGATGTGTGACATGTGGTCACATGGTCAGTGGCACGACCTTTGCACATCCCCATAGTTGTCAGAGAATCAAAATATCACATTACATCACTTGTACCACTGACCATGTGATATACATGATCACATGCCCCTGTGGACTCTCATATGTGGGTAAGACCGATTTGACATTAAGAGAACGCATAAGGGGACATCGGTCGACCATAACTACAGCGTTTAGGGATCAATACAGCGACAAGCCAGTTGCCAAACATTTTTTACATATGCAACACAGACTACCTATGCTACGTTTTATGGCCATTGACTATGTCCCCCCGATGCCTAGAGGAGGCGATAGATCAAAGAAGCTACTTCAATGTGAGGCACAATGGATTCATCGATTAGACACAGTGACACCAAGAGGACTTAACGAAAATATTGTGCTCTCCATGTTTCTTTAATATTATTTTTTGTCTTTTTCTTCATCTTTATCTAATATTTTATTATTATTATTATTATTATTATTTTTATTTTTATTATTTTTTTATTTTTTATTTATTTATTTATTTATTTTATTTGGTTTACTTTAGTACATTTGTTGATTAATTTTGCCTGTTTTTCTATCTTTTTGGTTATTATTTTGCAAATATTTGATAAGTTGTATATATTTTTTTCAGTTTAGATATACTTTTTGATTGCTTTAGTCTCAATATTGTGAGCTTCTGAGACCTATGAGATCTATGATTTAATGAGATGTTTATAATTGTATATAGAATATTCTCTATTAGAGATATTTTGCCTGTGTCATCTATATGATGTGCTGTATTTGTCTTTTGACTCAATTTTTTCTATTTGCATGCCTGCTGTTCTTCTCTGTGTTCTGAGTCTTTGCCTTAATAGCCTTAATTCTCCTCTTTAAATTGATTTATGATCATTATAAGATATTTTAAGTAATGCCCATAATCTTGGTATGGTATGTGAAATGCTTTTAACACACCTTATTCTGGGTCACTCTTCTTATTGTGTATTAAGTGACACCTTCATAGTATATATGATGACACGATCTTTTTCTATTTTTTGTTCACATTTTTGTTCACATGCTTTTTAAATTTTTTTGCTTATTGGCAAGTTATTGCACTTTGCACTTTGCATTTCTATAGTTCTATGATAACAGATAGATAGTCCATGAAGAGATTTCATGCATTTCACTGGCACACTCGATATAAACACGCCAGAACATTATACCGATCTTATAATTGTGTTTGTTTATTGGTATCCTAGCAACACCATGTCATCACACACGCATCACGTGACCATGGTGTTTTCACTTCCTGTTTCACTTCCGGGTGTGCACGAAGTGATTCCCGGGTTTCTTCACGATTGGTGAGTACATTTTCTTATTTCCTATATATATATCTTTTGTAGCTAGGTACATTGACCTTGAGAAAGACCCGAACGGGTCGAAACGTCGGCTATTTTTTAAATGCTATAACTATTGGAATAAACTACCCCTTTTTTCATCTACCAAGTCCTTGGAGTGCATCTCTTTATTTCTGTTTATATACATACATATATATATATATATATATATATATATATATATATATTTAAAAAATGTCTGCTTTTTTTTTCTTAGAAAACAATGTCAAAGTTACTGCTCCTATGGTGTCTAATTGAAGGAACATTTAATTTTAGTCAGTGAAAAATAAAGAAGAAATTGCTTTCCCATCCACATTTAGGCATTCGGTATTGTGACAGAATCACAACTAAAGTCACACTGCAACCCACCCCCAGTGGCCCATGGGATGGGCGGCAGCATTGTAACAAAGCTG
The DNA here is from genome assembly GCF_036172605.1 of Pelobates fuscus. Classification (NCBI taxonomy): domain Eukaryota; kingdom Metazoa; phylum Chordata; class Amphibia; order Anura; family Pelobatidae; genus Pelobates; species Pelobates fuscus. The sequence continues at coordinate 141,491,442 of NC_086321.1, read as the reverse complement.
TGTGATACAAAAAGTGAATACAAATACAAAAAGATAAGTCCTGCGCTCACTCCCATCACTCCTGGGTGGCAGCAACGACCACAGTACACATCAGCTCAAATACATACAGTAAAAACATAAGAAAAAGTTACCTGCGCTCTCTCCTAAATCCCTATGTATATTTAAACAAATGGGGGTCATTTAATTACTCCAATGGCCATTGGAAGGAATGCCCGTCTGCCAACGTCAAAGCAGACCCCCCTAGGCGGGTCATACACTGACCTTTCACTTTGCTTCCTTGAGCTTCTGGCAAAGATATCTCTAATGAGACAGAGAGGGTAATTAAATGACCTCCATTTGTTTAAATATACATAGGGATTTAGGAGAGACCGCAGGTAACTTTATCTTTTGTTTTTACTGTATGTATTGGAGCTGATGTGTACTGTGGTCATTGCTGCCACCCAGGAGTGATGGGAGTGACACAGGACTTATATATATATATGTTAGATATGGGTTATATTACTGTATTACTGCCTGTGATGATGTGATTGAGTGATGCAACTTCAGACATGATGGAGGACAGGATTCCAATGAGCGAGTCTCATTAGAAGATGATTGAAACTTGACAGTTCCTGGTCAACAGAAAAATGGATTCATTATAGGAAGTGGCAGTTTCTCTGCTATACAGAATCCATAAATTTGTATCATACAGAAATGCCAGCATTCTTATAGCTTTCATATAAGTTTAACAATTTCACTTCCTCAATATGCTGTTGTCCTTCACAGAGCTTAACTTGTTAACAACATAAAAAGACCAAATTGTGTAGCTATTGACATAGTATGTAAGTTACCATGGTAACATCAGATTATTAAAAGGCTAAGGAAAGAAATAACCACCCCTCTGTGCACTGAACCACAGAAAAAAATATTTTCTTACAGCTTTTGAAATGAAAGGGAATGTAATCAAAATGTTAACCCTTTCTATGGATGCACTACATATTGGAGTGGACTGCAAATGTGATATTAATTCAAGGCTATCCTTCTTGCATTTGCTTCTGGGTGGGATTTTTGTTGGACCGACAGCTCAACTATACCTAAAAACCAGCATCTCGGATTTTGATCTTGTCAATTAAATTATTTAAAGATAGAATATTATCTATCGGTTTAAAGATCAGATCAGATTATACTATTTGCCGAAGATTTCAATGATTCACTAAATTTATTTTGGCTGCCTAATTTACATCTCACAGAACACTATTTTTTTATTTTTTATTTTATTTTTTATCTGAACTTACAGCTTAACTGAAACATTACCATTATATTTTCAAGAACTGGACCAGACATAACTGAACAGTTAAAACAGATTTGGTTCTGTTTGGTTAAACAATGAGATACACTGGAAAAACAAGAACCCAATTCAAAAATCTCAAGAGTATGCTAAATACCAGAGATTCTTAGAGACAGGTCTCTGGTTTCCTTTCTATCATATACCTTATATTTGAATGTTTCTAATGAGAGTTTCTCTGGTTCATGTTCATTATCAAATGCCCAGATGTGATATTCACTCTGCTATACTAAATGTAAATTTGATTTGAGAGCTGTGATAGAGATAGTGCAAACTCATTGAAAAACTACGCAAATGCATATAATATTTCTGCATAAATACAGCTGAGTTATGGTTTATTTTATTAGATTGGGGTCGATTTGCAAAAGTTTTTCACCCACTCTTTCTATTTGCTCTGCTTTTGTAGCAAAATTACAACAAAATACAATTTGCTAGCTCTATATCTATTCTGCAATAACTGGAAAACAAAGCTTCCAACCAGAGCAAAGCCACTTCATAGGAAAACCATTTGCTTGTTACTAGATGGCGTGGCATTTTAATACGTATAAAATGAAAATAAAAATTTACATACATACTATGTCTTATTGGACTCATAACTAACGTTCCAATAGCCACACATTTCCAGTCTGACCACCTAGTGTAACCTTATAGGGCACCTCAATTTTCAAAATGAATTATCTTACTGCCACGATATGCTGTTCTTTTCTCAGAAACTAAAATAACACAATACTGCTAACTGAATTTAATTGTGTTGTTTCGGTTCATCAGAATTTTGTTTGAAGAATTTGTTTGAATATTTTTGTTTCCAACCAATTTAATTTTTAACCTTTCACTCATTGCAGGTGCTTCTTGCCTCCAATCCCCCAGGCTTATCTAATTAATTCTGCACTCTCAGTTCAGGAAATATCTTAAAAGTTTATGGGTGTGAATATGACCACCATATTAGTATTTAAAACCAACCTCTTATGATTCCACCAACCATGTGTTATAAAAGACTAGCAGCTGGGTAGTTATTGCTATTCCCAATAGGTGTGGGGACTTGGGTGTGCAGTTTCTACACCGGAGAGGACATTAGGTCTCCCTGGGTTATTGTCATATTTCGAGCCTCAACTCAGCACAGATAGGTGGAGGCCTGGGGGGACAATAGGATTTCCAGATTATTATATTTAGAGCACCCACATACCTCTCATAGGTGGGGGCTGGTTAGGTTCCAACATTCATATTATTTAATTGATTTCATCTCAGAAAACAGGGTTGTCGCATTCAGGTTAGCATAATTTTGTGACATGGAGAGTAAGAGATTCAGAAATAATGAAACAAAGAAGACTAGAAAATGACAAAGTGGAGAAAAAGACAGTAAAAAAACAAAACAAAAAAGCAGTAGGGAGAACCACAAGTGAGATGAAGGGGAACAAATAGTCTCCAAGGTAATATACTAAAATCTGCAAAGTCATAGGAGTATATATAAGAGAAGAGATAACACTCCCAGAACAATCAAGGGGACTTAAAAGGAAGAGGGGAGGAATGGATTTTATTGCATTTTGTTGTATTGTTGGTTTGCACACAGGCAGCTTCTTTTCCCTGAGGAAGTTTGTTGCTGGGACGAAACGCGTAGGACTGGTGAACTGGTATTTTAACTGCCACATTTGCTGTTTTTAATTAAAATTATTTTTGCACTTTATTGGTATTTGAACTATTTTTTAGCACTTTCTTTTTCCAACATCTATGATTCAATGCTATTGAAGCTACACAGCAACAGGAGATTTTCATTGACATCACCAAGGATATTATGAAGGCTTGAACTTGGCATTCAAAGTGTAAGTGGCCAATTATACCTAACACTAATTTTAAAATCAACTATGCTGTGCCTTTCTTCTCATCTTCCCTAGCAGATCCACCCCTATTGTGTTTTTGTATAGAAGATAATATTACCATAGTTCTCCATCTTTTTAATTATTGAAGGACAAACTAGAAGCTGCTGAGGACTGAATATCTCTACAAAGGTGGATAATCCATTTAGCAGTGAAGTGGGACCTAGCTCCCACAGACTTCAGCCATCATAACCACTTATATGTGTTGATATGGTTATGATAACTATAGTGTCATTTTAAGCAAATTATTAAACTGATAATTAAACCATCAACACAATCACAGAACTGTAAGTATCTGCAAATGCTAGTAACAGGGATAAGAATAAGTGCCAGAGGCTCCATTTTTGTTTTAAACTTATATCAAAGACTAAGCAAATTACAGTACAATCCAATTCTGATAAGGCAAAGCCAGGGCAAGCAATGAAAAGGAAGATGATTATTTGAAACATACAGGGTTATTCACTAAAGTGAGAATTCAAAGTGTATTTCAATGTTAAGGTCTGAGTAGTTGAACTGAAAGTATGACTGACCTAGATATTTCTTCCAGATGGGCTATTTTGACCTTAAATTTGAAATTCACTTTGAACTCACTCTGAATTATCTTTCTCATCTGATCAATATGATTTATCTGTGCTGACTTACATGTGTAAAGGACATACACGGACCAGCAACAACATTAAAAACACTGACAGGTGAAGTGAATAACATTGATTATATTGTTACAAAGGCACCAGTCAAGTGGTGGAATATATAAGGCAGCAAGTAAAAACTCAATTCAGGCAAGTGAAAAGATCTGAGTGCATTTGACAAGGGCCAAATAGTGATGGCATCTCCAAAACGTCAAGTCTTGAGGGTTTTCCCAGTTTGAGCTGGTTAGCACCTACCAAAAATGGTGCAAGGAAGGATAACCAGTGAACTGGCATAAGGGTAATGGGAATCCAAGGCTTACTGGTGCAAGTGAGGACTGAAGGCTAGCCCATCTGGTTCAAACATAAAAGCTACTGTAACTCAAATTGCTGAAAAACGTAATACTGGCCATGATAGAAAGGTGTCAGGATCGGGACAGGGATCCAACACGCAGAGTACAAACAGGTACAGGGTACGTATACCGGACCTTAGAATGGCCGGACTAACGTAAGAGTAGTAAAGAATGGTCTAGAGACAAGCCGAGGTCGAGGGAACGAGAGAGCAGGTAAACGAGAGACAAGCCGAGTCAAAGGGTAATAGAGGTAAACGAGGTAGAACAGACAAGCCGGGTCAAAACCAAAGAAACAAACAGCATACAAGAGCACTGAGTGACTAGACAAGCTAGAACCACGACAGGGCAATGAACAAACGTAGAAAGCCCTCTTTTATACCCTGATTCTAAACAGGTAATCACGCCTCCGACGAATCCTCATTCGTGCTTGGGGCTTGATTGACAGATCGGGTTGGGATGTCGTCATGACGTCGGCTACTGAACGCCGCGTCATAAAAGGAAGTGGATCCCTCGCGGCCGGCGTGTAAACGACCGAGGGAACCGCGAGGAACGAGTGATTCAACCCTTTTGCGAGGAAGATCGTCCAAGTGTCTCACCTCCACAGAGGTAGAGACAGCAGGTACCCTGACAAAAGGTGTCTGAACAAACACCGCACACAGTTTGCTTTGTATTTGACTGAATAGCTGCAGACTGGTCAGAGTGCCCATGATGATGCCTGTTTACTGCCTTCAATGGGAACACGTCAGTATTAGACCATAGAGCATGGAAGAAGGTTGCCTGGTCTAATGAATCACTTTTTCTTTTAGATCAGGTGGGGACAAATAAAACAAGTTATTCTTGCCTAGCCTGGGTTATTGACTCTAGTATGAGATAAGATTTAGCTTGTATCTGTACTTAGTTATTAGTTCCTGCCAGGAGCATTTGAAAAAAATACTTTGTGTGGAAGATAGGAGATTGACATTTTTTCATTGATCCTATAGAGAGACTAACTCCTAATATACAGTTGTTAAAGGTTTTTTTGATAACTGTATAGAAAAAGACAATTTGTTTTCCAGTCCAATGTGCTGTGCGAGTGTGCAAACACTGTGCAGTGTTTCTTAATGTCAAACACAATAAGATTAGTAAAAATCACCAAGAACCAAGTAGTAAAACCACTAAGAACCAACCTATTTTGCTACACAATCACAAACAACTATTTTTGTTGTTTTGCATTACCTAATTGGCCAGTCCTGATGAAAGTTTGTACTGAAACATTGACCATGTAATTTTGATGTAAGGCAAATAAAAGGTAAGTTTTATGTTTATCAAGTCCTGGGAGTGCTATATATATATACGCAAGAAGAAAATCCAGATAGCACTCCCAGGATTTGATAAAAAATAAAACGTACCTTTTATTTGCCTTACATCAAAATCACATGGTATTAGCTACACATTATCGGCCATTTTACAATGCCAATTCTGAGTTGCTAAAATTATATTATTATTATTACCTCTTGGGCGTTGAATATATATATATATATATATATATATATATATATATATATATATATCCTGCCTGGTGTAAAAAAATAAAAAAATCTATTTTTTGTGTTTGTTGACAACAAATGCAAGTTGCTCAATTATCATATAGGTACAAAACTGGACATTAAAATCAGTGGGACTGTTTATGCATTTAAACTCCAGAGTAAAATGGATTTGCAATCCATTGTATTCTCTAACTGTTTACGATTGGAAAAGAGCAAAGAGTGTCTCACATTTTGATAGACATGGGCAAATAGACAGAGCGAGAAAATGACAGAAAGAATATACAAAAACCCATGGAAAAGAATAAGCCGAGTGGAAATGAAGCGAGTACTACTGCTGAACAAAGCTGTGATACAGCCTGAAACATATCAGGAGGTTTTTTTACAGCAGGGATTTCTTAGCTGATTATTTTTCAGTTCAGCAGAGCAAGGGGTCACACAGTGGATTTTTACGTCTGAAGAGGAGAAATGTGATGGAAATATTCATTTAAAAGCACTATATCTCTATGGCGGCATTTCAATTTTTTTCCCCATAATTATTTCCTTCTAGTATTTTAAAAAAATCTTATTTTTATTGAGTGTGAGATGGATAAACAAAAGCATGCTATATAACATTTGACTTCAAAGATTAATTATTAATTTGTAAAAAAGAAAAAAAAACCAAAGCCCCGGTAAAACCAATCTTGTTGTTGAAGGCTGAAAAAAATTGAAATGTTAAATATAGCCCACTGGATTTCATTGATTATTCTAAACTAAAGCTGCACATTTTTGGAATTTAAACATTTGAAAAATAAAGGCGGCCTTTTGAAATTCCCATGGTGATAAATGTTACATGACATATTAAAAATTTTTTCCAGCTATTTTCCATAGAGCATTATTTTTTTATAACAGATAAATAAAAAAGAATGTTCAATTGCAATTCAGACAACAGACATTTGAATATGTGTTCCCTTTTACCACCATGTGCATTGCAAAAGGCCAGCTCCAATTTTCTTTGAAATAAAAAAGTTTTTGATAAAAACTCATAGTTAATAAAACACTTTTTTGGATGCAGGGAGATGGAAATACTTGAGACAGGTTTAGGGAAGAACTTTGGCAGCATGGAGAAGGAGGCCTTGCCTCCATTGGTTGCCTGTCCCCAGTATGCTATGTATGCTGACGAAAGATGCTCTATATGGCTTTTAACGCTACAGGCTGCACTTCCGTATGTGTGTATAGGTAAAGTCAAAACCCAAAAAAGCTAAATATTTTAGATATTGGAACATAGCTGAAATAAACAGTATTCCATCTAGGCTATGTTCTAACCTAGATTTTTACCTTTTCAGTTTTCAGTTCACCGCAAACCACTGTTTAATGAATAATCCCTACATCTAGAATTGCTAAATTATTTCCCAAGGTCATGCAGAGAAAAATGTGTGAAAGGTAGGAGAAATATAAATGTGATCAAATTTACTCTGCATTATTAATCAGTGCTCACAGCTGAGCCCAGCAGTTTGGTATCCTTTATCTGTCTGTCACCCACTGCTTTCAAATCCATAATCGCACACAAGCTGATTTTCATTTTTTTCCCTTTTTCTTTTTCAGAAGCCATGTAACTTCTTGGAAGAGCGAGCTCCAGAGCTGAGCCGTAATGTTTAACACATTCAAATACAGACACAGTAATATTTAAATGTTAGATATGTAAAATAGTATCTATCTGTATATGCTATCTAAGGCCAGAAACTACAATTATTATTTTTTTGCGAGAGACATCAGAACCCTAAATATGCAATGCAAAGAGAAACCAATTCAGACAGATTGCAAGAGAAAATTTAATACATTCATCTCAATTAGAGATGTCCCGAATAGTTCCTGGCGAATAGTTCCTGGCGAAAATAGCTTGTTCGCGTTCGCCACGGCGGGCGAACATATGCGATGTTCGGTCCGCCCCCTATTCGTCATCATTGAGTAAACTTTGACCCTGTACCTCACAGTCAGCAGACACATTCCAGCCAATCAGCAGCAGACCCTCCCTCCCACCTCCTGGACAGCATCCATTTTAGATTCATTCGGAAGCTGCATTCTTAGTGAGAGGAGGGACAGTGTGCTGCTGCTGATTTAATAGGGAAATCAATAGCTAGGCTAGTGTATTCAGTGTCCACTACAGTCCTGAAGGACTCATCTGATCTCTGCTGTAAGGACAGCACCCCATCAAGCCCTTTTTAGGGCTAGAACATAAGTCTTTTTTTTTTCTGTGTAATCTAATTGCAGTTGCCTGCCTGCCAGCGTGTGTGTCAGGCTCACAGCGTATACTGTGCCCACTTGCCCAGTGCCACCACTCATATCTGGTGTCACAATAGCTTGCATTTAAAAAAAAATTTTGACTGTAATATAATAGCAGTCAGTTTCCTTCACACGTGTGCGTTTCAGGGCCTGCCAGTGCAACTCATATCTGGTGTAACAGTAGTGTACATTTAAAAAGAAAATACAATTTTGACTGTAATAGATTGAATAACAGTTAGTTGTCTGCAAGTGTGTGTGTCAGGCCTACAGTGCGACTCTGCCAACTTCTGCCAGTGCACAGTGCCACTCATATCTGTTGTCACAGTAGCTTGCACGCATAGTACCACTAATCGAAAAAAAAATGACAGGCAGAGGCAGGCCACCCCGCAGGGGCCATCGTGATCGTGGTGCTGTGATTCCCTTTGGCCCTAGAATAATGCCCAGTGTTCAGAGGACACGTACTCTGAACTCTAAAAGTTCTGAGGACATAGTTGACTGGCTAACACAGGACACCCAATCTTCTACAGCTTCCGCTCGGAACCTTGACGCACCATCCTCCTCCAGCTTAGCTTCGGGCACCTCTCAAGTTACCACTCACCCGCCTGCCACCACCACCAACACTAGCACCACAGCCGCTTCACTTGATCTGTCAGAGGAGTTATTTACACATCAGTTGGAAGAAATGAGTGATGCGCAACCATTATTGCCAGAGGATGTAGATAACAGGGATATGTCTCAGTCAGGCAGCATTACACACGTACGGTGTGATGATGATGATGTTGTACCCACTGCTGCTTCCTTGTCTGAGCTGTCAGATACAAGGGAAGCAGTTGATGATGACGATGCATCCATGGATGTCACGTGGGTGCCCGCTAGAAGAGAAGAAGAACAGTGCGAAAGTTCAGATGGGGAGACAGAGAGGAGGAGGAGACGTGTTGGAAGCAGGGGGAGGTCGTCGCAAGGAGCTAGTGGCACAATCAGACAGCATGCATCGGCACCCGGGGTCAGCCAGACAGAACGCCAATCAACGCATGCTGTTGCCACCACCAGAATGCAGTCATTGCAGAGCTCAGCAGTGTGGCATTTTTTTTGTGTGTCTGCCTCTGACAACAGCGATGCCATTTGCAACATGTGCCAAAGGAAACTGAGTCGTAGGAGGTACAACACCCACCTAGGTACAACTGCTTTGCGTAGGCACATGATCTCACATCACAAACGCCTATGGGATCAACACATGAGTACAAGCAGCACGCCTACTCTAAGCCGCCATCCTCCTCCTGGTCCAGCATTTTCAGCCATGTCAACCACTGCTGTCCTCCTCTCCCCCTCTCAACCATCCGCCACTCCGTCTCTCGCCTTGAGCAGTTCCTTCTCATCTGCCCACAGTCAGGTGTCTGTTAAGGACATGTTTGCGCATAAGAAGCCAATGTCACAAAGTCACCCCCTTGCCCGGCATCTGACAGCTGGCTTGTCTGAACTCTTAGCCCACCAGCTTTTACCATACAAGCTGGTGGAGTCTGAGGCATTCCAAAAATTTGTAGCTATTGGGACACCGCAGTGGAAGGTACCCGGCCGAAATTTCTTTGCACAAAAGGCAATCCCCAACCTGTACTCGATTGTGCAAAAGGAAGTAATGGCATGTCTGGCACCCAGTGTTGGGGCAAGGGTCCATCTGATCACTGATACCTGGTCTGCAAAGCATGGTCAGGGCAGGTATATCACCTACACTGCGCATTGGGCAAACCTGCTGACGGCTGCCAAGCATGGAATGCGTGGCTCTGCAGAGGAGTTGGTGACACCGCCACGACTTACAGGCAGGCCTGCTGCCATCTCCTCTACTCCTCCTACTCCATCCTCTTCCATAACCTCCTCGGCTGAGTCCTCTTCTGCTGCTGCATCCACATCAATGGCACCCACCCCAGCTCCCCAGGTACTATTGCACATCCCGGATACGACAGTGTCACGCCGTCTTGGGGTTGACTTGCCTGAAAGCAGAGAATCACACCAGACCAGCACTCCTGTCCGCCCTGAACGCACAGGTGGATCAGTGGCTGCCCTTCGGGGTCCACCCTCAGAGAACGACTCGACCGACAGGTAGCAGACTACCTCGCCTAACTGCAGATATCGACACTCTGAGGAGCGATGAACCCCTTGACTACTGGGTGTGCAGGCTCAACATCTGAATTTTACTTTAACCTTAAGAAAAGGCTAAGAAGTTGCAATTCAAACCAAAACAGACAGATTACAAGGCACAAATAAAGAGAAAGGGTGCGCCTTAGAGAAATAATATTATAAATAAAATAATAGTAGTATATGAATTGTAACAAACCACCTCTTTTACAGGTAGGGTTGTCACAGATCTTGCAGTAACCACCGCCTTCTAGGGTATATAAAGTCCAGGACACAGTCAGCTCGGTTTTCCTTTTTTTTATTCAATAAGAAAACAGGTGCTTTAAATAATAACAAAAACAAACAAAATCCCTTGCTCTTACTTGAGCTCTTACTAGACAGGAAATTTCTATCTGCAATTGGGTGGCTTTCCCACTTACCAATTTTCCAAACAAAAGAAATGTCCTTGCAATGAACACAGTTGTCATTCACTCTCCTAGCAGTCTTTTTCTCCCTCACTCTGCAGCAGGCTGCCCTCTTCATTTAAAGGTCTGTCTACTAATTGACTAGCTACAGGTGAGTGTCAATTTAGTTAACTCTTAAGTCAGTTCTAAATTGTGGTTTGTTACACAGCAACTAATGCTGTTGGAGCATTGGCCCACCCTACTCTCCAAATACTCCGCCCCAGGGACCCATACCATGTTTTGCAGAACCTCAGCAATGTAGATTGCAAACACTAACATCTTCCCTGGGGCATTTAACTGAAAATTCTCAGGTTGCAGTTTAGCAAATCAGGCCTGATGTATCTTCCATCAACCACAATGCCACTTTTACGCTCACAGAATAAATAATAAAATATAGTCCAGGTAACTTAACACTAGTCCAAAGTAGTGTAATCCACAGCAGTAGGGAGGGTTCTTAATGGAACAGCAGATAGAATGGATAGTCACGTATATTGGCTTGTAGTCCGATGGAGCATATGGAGCTGCCATATTCCTTTTTTTATCTATTTCATTTTTATTTTATATCCTGACCTGACATCATTGTTTTTATTTGTTCACAAGAAGCACAAAGAATCCTTAGGTGGGGATTATACCACCCATACGCTATACACGGAGCAGTGAGCCTGCTCGGCATACTGTTAGTACATTTCATATTCTTATCTTTCTATTTAAAGATACAGTGAGCACTATATTTTATTAGCCTTTTTTTGGGTTGGACTACTCTGCTGTTGTATACACTTGAAAATTTGAAGCACCCTATATATCCTTGAGTGGGGATTATTCCACTTTACGCATTTCAAACCAGAGCTGGATTTAAGCTCTGGATATTGTGAGTAGTTCCTTATTATTATAACCTCAGATACCTAGTGCATTGATATACTGTACCATTGGAGTCCTTTCCTTTGTTTCCTCTCCATAGGAAAACAAGCCTATATTCGTGACTATCCATCCTATCTGCTGTTCCATACTCTCCCTACTGCTGTGGATTACACTACTTTGGACTAGTATTAAGTTACCTGGACTATATTTTACTATTTACTCATATACTACTATTATTTTATTTATAATATTATTTCTCTAAGGTGCACCCTTTCTCTTTATTTTTTAATTATTACATTTATTTAGGGGGAATTAGAGGGGACCCCTCTCCCTATAGGTGTGCTGCCTACACTATTTTATCAATACACCTTCTGTGGCGTGTTAGCGCTGACCCTTACTTTGAATTTTTTAGATTACAAGGCAAGCTGTATTACTTATAACAGAGACCATAATCTGTTGCAAACAAACCAAAACACTGACACTGAGAGTGGACAACTCTTCAATAAACTTTTCTTTGGTGTGTCCACTGCATGGACAATAGTTAGCAGATATAACCTATCTATCTATTTACACAGATGCACACTGACAAACAATAATACACGATCTGCTTGTTATTCTCTATTTTTTTTCGTATTTATTCATTTTTTATTTTGTTATCAACATTACCAAAAACAGAAGAAACAAATACAAACAGATCCAGTATTTCATTACATATCGACATAGTAAATTCATATAGATCTAGTAAGAGATAAGTCAAATTTACGGCAGTGTATTCATTTCAAACAGAAACAAAAAACAAAAACAAAGACCAAGACAAAAAGAAGAAAAAAAAGAAAAAATGTGGACGTACATAATTGAGGACTGCAAACTTTTTTTAGTATAGTATAGTTTTAGTATATCCAGGCGAACCTTTGTTTTATTAGGAAATCATGAAAATAATTATTTTAAACCTCTAAGCCATCCTAAATATAAAGTACATTTTTATTTTCCCTATATACTACCCAGGGTTGCCATAAATCTTGATATGAAACAGATTTACCCGATGTAGTAGTAAAGATACATTCCATTATATACTGATATTCTATTTGGTTTAACATTTGGTTTAACATTTCTTGCCATAACGGAGGATCAGTCGATTTCCAATGACAAGCTATAGTAATCTTTAAAGCATAAAGAATATGTGTAATTAAATATTTACCTTTTTCTTCCATTAATGGAAAATCTAAATTAAATAAAAATAGCGAAGATGTGAGAATTATTATCTCTTGAGTTAAGTCTAAAATCAGAGAAGATATAAGCATCTTAATATCATTTAATACCTCACAGGTAAACCAAATATGATATATTGTACATCTTTATGGCATCTCCAGCATATAGGTGAATAAGCTTCATACATTTTATGTAGTTTAGAAGGAACCAAGTACCATCTATACAAGATCTTTAAATTAAGTTCTAGCAAACATATACAATGAATGTATTTTTTTTAATGGAACTGTGATATGTTACCATTCATAAGGGGTATGGTTTATATTAAGGTCCTTTTCCCATTTCACTATTTGTAGTATTTTTTCCATGTCTTCCCCCCCTCTCACCCCCCCCCCAAATATAACCTGTTTTGAGTTTAGAAAAGGTTTGATCCTTAGGTAACGAAAAGTTTTGCTATAGGGTATATTATATTTATCTTGTAAACCTGTAAACTTCCCACGAATACATCTTTTATCAAAAGATCTGCATATTTATTTATCCCTCATAATTTCCAATTGTAGAGATCCATATCGATCATATCATAATGCAGAGTTTTAAATGGAGCTTGTATAAGAATCGAATCTGAAAGATTAAGTTTAATTCTCAACATTTTTAAAATGTCCATAATCAAAGTATTTAAATCATTTCTTGGTTTACTTACTTCTAAGTTAATTGACCACAATACAGTATTTAAACTGACATATGGATATTCCTTGCTCTATCTGGAACCAGGCATTTATTTGACTATTTTGTTTATTCCATATCATTACATTCGCGAATAGGCACGTTTGATGTAGCTTTGCGCTATCCGGAAATGAAATACCATCTTTATCATAATTGTTTTCTAGGAACTTCTGAGAAATTCTTGGATTTTTATTTGCCCAAATAAAGTTTGAAAATAATGTTTGGAATTGTTAAATTCTATCCTTGCCTCGTCTAAAAGGTAAAGACCTAAATAAATATAACAATTTCGGAATTGAATAAGAGTTGACTTTTTTTGTTTCTTTCTTCTTCTTCTTTTTTTTTTTCTCTTTTCTTTTCCCCTCCTTTTTTTTTTTTATTATTCTAAGCATATGATGATATGGGATTTTGATAATGTTATTTGGCAATGACATAAAGCAGTCCCAATATCTGACGCAAAAAAAAAAGAAGAAAAAAAAAGGAAAGAGAAAAAAAAAAAGAGTTGACTATATTTAAACATCCCAGCCACGAAATCTCAATTTTACTCCATTTATTTAATTGCTTATCAATTATGGTATAAATATCCCCGTAATTTTCCCTAGTCTAATCTCCTGAATACTAAAGGATAATTTAATTCCTAAATATTCAATATACTCCAAGTTCCAATTGAACTAAAATTTAGATTTAAGAGTGGATAGTTCTACCTCAGATATGTTCAGAGCCAAAATTTTTGTTTTCTGTATATTTATTTTATAGTTCGAAATTTCCCCAAATATTTCAATTACTTTGAATACCTCTGGAATAGCAATTTAGGGTTTCATCAGGGACAGAAGCACATCATTGGCAAATAGGGAGATTTTGTAATCTCGCTCATTTGTTTTGATCCCATATATATTTTTATTTTCTCTAATAAGAATAGCCACTGACTCAATAGATAATATATATATAATAATGTAACCAATGGACAGCCCTGCCTCGTACCATTTTTTATTGAAACTGAAGGTGATTCAACATATGGATTTCTCATTTTCACATAGGGGTCAGTATATAATGACATGGTTTTATCTTTAAAAGGACCTACAAAACCGAATATATATTTAATACTCTTTTTAAAAAATTCCAATTGACTCTATCAAATGCTTTTTCAGCATCGAGGGCTAAAATAACCATTTCTGAGTTCATAAGATTACTCTTAATTATCAAATTAAGTATTCTATGAATGTTGTCCGTTTTACCTCTGTCCCTGATGAAGCCATACTGATCGACTGATATTAAATCGTGAATAACCAATTTAATTCTATTAGCTAAGATATGAATACATTTTAATATTTAGGTTTATTAAGGAGATTGGTCTATAGTTCAATATATTTATTGGATCCTTACCTAGTGTCGGAATTGGATTAATAGAGGCTAACAACATCTCCATAGGGAAGGGATTTTTAGAAGAAACTTCATGGAATGCTTTCAATAATATAGGGACCAAGATGTCCGCAAATGTTTTATAGAAACTCGCTGGAAAGCCATCCAGTCCTGGAGCTTTATTAGATTTAAGTTTTTTATTGAATTAATAATTTCTGTAGTGGTTATGGGTGCATTAAATTTATTAAGTTTTACTAGAGGTATCACCGGGATAGACAATTTATTCAGAAATTCGTCCATTTCTAAATATGTAACCCTCAAATCTGTTAAATTATAGAAAGCAGTATATGTATCTACAAAAGCCTGGGCTTACGAAGCACTCATCCCCTGCTATTGTTTTTTTGATACCTTTATCCATAGAAGTGTTTTTCAATTTATTCTTAAGCACTTTACTAATTCTATTGTAATTGTGATACCATTTTTGTTTAAGAAATATAATAGATTTATTCACCACATCCAAGATTGTTTTTTATTAATGGCTTGTTTCAGAGATGAGATTTTGTTGTAATAGTTTGGGTTATTTGAGCCTTACTTACTCTTTCTAGTTTGGCCAACTTAATATATAGAAATATGTTCATCATTATTTTTCTTTTGTCCCGACCCTGCTTTTATGAGGACCCCTCTGGCAAAGCTTTTTAAAGTGCACCAAACTGTGTGTAGAAACTGTGTGTAGAAACCTCCCCATTATCATTGGTCTTAATAAAGTAGTTGAGTTCTGTAGCTAATTCAGTTTACCTTATCTATTTATAATAGCTTTTCGTTTTCGGAAAAATAGGTATAGTTTCTTGAACCTGGGTTAAAGGTTCTCCAACAGTCATATAGAAAATGTTCCCGCAAAAATTCACTAAATGTATTGGCGGATCTGCTTGTTATTCTCATTGGGCATAGAATGACTTACACTGTGCAGTGCACTAATCTTAGTGCTGTTTTCAGCTGCTGCCATGTTAATTTAGTTAATTAGTGAAAATGTATATCAGTTCAGTGAGGAGCTAGGGAGACAGAATCACACTGTCAATATCTTAATAAAAGTTATAGCTGAGAGAGACGGTTATCACATAATTGATGTTTTTTAAATAGTGAGATAGATTTTTTAGTTGAACTATTGATGATACATTGAACTAAACATTGTATTCTAAACTGCAATTCATTTATATTAGTGTAACTTTGGTATCAAAGAATTTGTAAGCTTCAGTTTACAAAATATTTATTTAACTTGTGTGACACATGCTCAGCAAATTAGATATGCAACATCTCACTGGGGAAATTATAAAATGGGAACAGCATGGAATTAGTGAAAATATCCCAGCAGACATTAAAATTAGCAAACTATACCACAGTTTACTTATGGCTATACTGTCTTGCTTATGGTGAATCTTTAAGCACAAGTCAAAATATATATCTTTTTTTTTTTAAAGGGACTCTCCAGGGAAGAGATTTTACTTACCTGGTTCCAGCACCGGGAGCCTCGTGAAGCCGCGCCCCCTATTTCGTCAAAATGACGAAATAGGCGGGCGCGAGCAGGGAGCAATCAGAAATGGAAGCGTCATTGCTTCCTTGTGCGCATGCGCGGCTTCGCCACACATGTGCACATACTTCAGAGGGCGGCATTCATGACGCCCTCTGAAGTCCTGAGCGCACTACCGCGCATGCGCACGGTGTGCGCGGCCGCGAGCTGAGCTGAGTGACAGCACAGCTCGCGGTCTTTGCCCGCCCCCCTCCTCCGCTGACAGGCTGGAGAGAGAAGGCGCGCACACAGTGCCTTCTCTCTCCTGAACACGTCAGACGTATTTTAATACGTCTGACGTGTACAGGGCCTTTTTAGGGCCCTGCGTGATAGGAAGTCCCTCTAGTGGCCGTCTGAGTGACGGCCACTGGAGGTATTCCTATCAATCAATGTAAACACTGTATTTTCTCTGAAAATACAGTGTTTACATTAGATTGCCTGCAGGGAGCTATAGATAATACCTGAACAACTACATTAAGCTGTAGTTGTTCAGGTGACTATAGTGTCCCTTTAAATCTTAAAGTTATTAACAAAATTTGATACATTAAAATCTGAGCTTCTTGTATATGCATATATGTATTTTTTTTTTTTTTTTTTTGAAATTTGAGATTTTTATTTTTTCAAATAATTAGGGGGTATGGGATACAGAACAAAGAAAAGGGGGAGGGTGGGGATTTGGGGGAACATTTACCAAGGCATCAAGTTGAATTAACAGTACATGTTCATATACAGTGTATCAGATAGTTTGCATTACATTACATTGCCGTTTACAATATTCTGTACAGTGTGCACAAAACTTGCTTATACACAAAACTCAATGATCCACATGTAACAGTTATGTTTAGCTAATCATACAGCACCATTCGTATTTGGGATGTATTACTATCTAGAATAAACAACAGGTTAATAGTTTGTGAAACAATATGTTGGTAGTGCAGTCACTAGATTGTATCGTTTAGTATTGTTCCGGTTTGACCTTCTTTCTTCTATTCGGTTGTTGGAGGTAAATACTGCTCTATGCGGTGGAGGCTATATGAGTGAGGTCTTAGGGGTTGTCCTTTTCCAAGAGGGTAGCCCAGGGTCTCCATATTTGTTCTAACCGATTTTTCTTTGTATATGAGTCTGCAGTAAGCAGTTCATACTTGTAGAATAATTTTACCCTCTCTATTAGTTCCCTTCTAGAGGGACATACATTACTCTTCCAACCTTGTGATATTAGATGGCGTGCTGCTAAGAGCACGATGGAAGCCAGTTTTTTGTCTGCCTGATCCCAGTGTGTTGGGTAGAGGAGCAAGAGTGCTAACTCGGGTGTGATGGGTGTTTTATGTTGCAGTATTCGGTTTAGTATTAGTTGTACCTTGGACCATAGCGGCCTAATTTCTGTACATTCCCACCAAATATGTATCATAGTGCCTATGTTGCTCGAACATCTCCAACACATGGGACTCGTGTTAGGGTATATTTGGTTCAGTCTGTGGGGGGTAAGGTACCATCTATAGATCACTTTTTTGTGTGCTTCTACATGGGAGAAGCAGGATGTAATACCTTTTAGGGCATTGATAGCTCGGAGCCATGTATCTTCCGATAGGTTAGGGATGCCTTCTTTTTCCCACTGGCGTGTGAATTGAAAGGAGTGGGGGGTATGATATTCTAGAATAGATTTGTAACACATCGAAAGGGATTTAGGCTTTAACGGTGCGTTTCGGCACCTAGATATAATAGCAACTGTACTGTTTACTCGTTGGGGGGGCATCGAGTGATGCCATGAGACTTGGGAGGTTATTATACTTTTTAATTGGAGATATTGAAATATCAGGGAGTTCGGTAGATGCAGTCGTTTCTGTAAATCGGGGAATGTTTCAATGGAGTAAGATGAGCACAGGTCCTTGATACGTCTAACCCCATATTTGGCCCAGGTTTTCAATGACAACCAAGGAGTCAGTAGGGTCAATGCTTCAATAGGAGCCTCGGCACAATATTTCCCCTTTTCTGATACCGTGGACAATAATTTGTCCCAATATTTCAACATTAATGCGGAGGTCAGGTATAGCGAGAGTTTTGGGGGGCGATGTATTTTAGGGGACCACATGATATGTAACAGCGAGTGTGGTTTGGATTGTTCGTGCTCCATGTCTGCCCACTGGAACGTGTGTTTATTAGCATGGATACGAATGGCCGATTCTAATATCGCAGCTTCATAGTAGGCGGATATTTTGGGCGCACCTAACCCTCCCTCAGACGGTGGTTGTTGGAGTAAGGACATGGGTAAACGTGTTTTTTTCTTATCCCATATGTAACGGGATAGTATAGATTGAATAGTTTTAAGCATTCGCGGTGGTACTTGGATTGGTAGCATACGAAATATATAGAGGATTTTTGGCCATAAGATCATTTTAATTACGTTAATGCGACTCAACCAAGATAAGTGGATGTGTTTCCATGATTGGAAGAAGGAGGTGCATATATGTGACAATGGTCCATAGTTGAGTGATAGGGTGGTGTGTGGATGTAATGCAAGCTTTACACCAAGATAAGTGACATATTTCTGTCTCCAGTCAAATTGATATGTCCGTTTCAATTTGTCAGCTGTTGGTGCTTGGACATGAATGGGCAGAGCTTGCGTTTTATTTTGATTTAACTTATAGTATGATATTTTGCCATAGTCTCGTAGGCAGTGGTGTATCCTGGTTTTGTGCTGCCCTAGGCAGGACAAAACTCAGGCGCCCCCCCCCCCCCATCCCCACCCAACCCTTCCACGCGCCACCCCCACCCAACCCTTCCACCCTGCCCCGCATTCTAAATACACACACACACACACACATTCACTGACAGAAACACATACTCACTAACAGACACTCATTCACTAACAGGCAACACACACTCACACTCACTAACAGACACACACTAACAGACAGGCACACACTGACAGACACACACACTTACAGACAGACACACTTACAGACAGACACACTAAGAGACAGACACACACTAAGAGACAGACACACACTAAGAGACGCACACTAAGAGACGCACACTAAGAGACGCACACTAAGAGACGCACACTAAGAGACGCACACTAAGAGACGCACACTAAGAGACGCACACTAAGAGACAGACACTAAGAGACAGACACTAAGAGACAGACACTAAGAGACAGACACTAACACTAAGAGACAGACACTACGAGACACACACTAACACTAAGAGACAGACACTATGAGACACACACTAACACTAAGAGACAGACACTATGAGACAGACACACACACTATGAGACACACACACTAAGAGACAGACACACACACTAAGAGACAGACACACACACTAAGAGACAGACACACATACTAAGAGACAGACACACATACTAAGAGACACACACACTAAGAGACACAGACTAAGAGACAGACACACACACTAAGAGACACACACACTAAGAGACACACACACTAAGAGACAGACACACACACTAAGACACACACACTAAGAGAAAGACACACTCACTCACATTAACACTCACTTTTTTTTATTTTATTTATTTAACAACCCCCCCCAGCCTCCTTACCTTTAGGAATGCTGGGGGGGTTCTCTCTCTTCCTGGGGCTGCCGGTCGGGCTGCTGGGCTGGCTGTTAGGCGCGGGCGGCACTGGCGAGGGAGCACTTTCCCCTGAGCTCTCTGCTCAGCTCCCTCGCGCGCCGCCCGCAGAGTGAGGCTGGGAGGCGGAGCCAGAATATGACATCATATTCCGGCTCCCAGCCTCACTCTGCGGGCGGCGCGCGAGGGAGCTGAGCAGAGAGCTCAGGAGAAAGTGCTCCCTCGCCAGTGCCGCCCGCGCCTAACAGCCAGCCCATCCGGCATTTGCCCTGGGCGTTTGGGGGCGGCTTTTTTTGCCGCCCCCTGGAAAATGCCGCCCAAGGCAAATGCCTTGTTTGCCTCGCGGCTAATACGCCCCTGCTCGTAGGAGGTGTGTAAGGCGTGGCATAGAAGTGTCTGGATTACTAATGGTAACTAAAATGTCGTCAGCAAACATTGCAAGTTTAAACTGTGAGTGTCCAATCTGTATCCCCGAGATGAGTGGGTCGTTCCTAATTTTTTGTGCTAGAGGTTCTAGCGCTATGATAAAGAGGAGGGGGGGATAGCGGGCAGCCTTGCCTGGTGCCGTTTGAGAGGCTGAATGGCAGTGAATTAAAACCTGAGTTGGACACTTGAGCTGTCGGTTCTTTATAAAGAGCCATAACGCCTCGGGTCAACTCCCGTGGGAATCCGAATCTATGTAGAACTGAAATCATGTATTTCCAATTGAGCCGGTCAAATGCCTTTTCCGCATCTAAAGCTAACAAAAGGCTTTCTGTTTTTGTCGCGTCAATATGGGATAGTATGTTAAGAATTTTCCTTGTATTGTCTGTGCCTTGCCTTCCTTTAATAAAGCCTGACTGGTCATTATGGATTATGCGGGTGAGAATGGGATTGATCCTATTTGTTAAAAGTTTGGCATAAATCTTCGTGTCACAGTTTAATAACGATATAGGTCTGAAGTTGGAGCATTGCGTTGGGGATTTCCCAGGTTTGGGTAGAGTTGAGATGAAAGCTTGCAACATAGCGGTAGGCATAGTTCCTTCCTGAAAACAGCGGTTGAACAATTTTGTCAGGTAGGGTACTAGGAGGTCTTGGAACGTATAGTAGTATAGGTTAGTAAACCCATCCGGGCCAGGTGATTTATGTTTTGGTAGCTGTCTAATGACGTCTTTTATTTCTTGGGGCGTAAAGGGTTGTATTAGGGATTGACATTCTTCTGGGGTGAGGGTCGGTAGGTGAATATCGGACAGGTATATGTCTATTTCATTTTGCGTAGGAGAGTGGCAGTCAGGTTCTTTTGCTAGGTTATATAGGCCGCTGTAGTAGCGGCTAAATTCTTCCACAATTGCTTGTGGATCCGTAATCTTTTCGCCTTGGTTTGCAGTGAGATATGCAATTTTGGATGATAGCGTTTTAGTTTTGAGTTGTGCTGCCAACGTCTTCCCTGCCCTGTTTCCGTCTTTAAAGAATTTGTGTTTCAATTTCGACATTAAATAAGTAGTTTTTTCCAGCTCCATGTCTTTCAGGTTTGACTGTAATTTATGAATCTGTTGTGTGATGGTGTGTGAAGGTGCTATTTTGTTAGTGCGAGTGAGGTTAGCTAGTGTTTTGTGTATATCAATGTACGCCTGTGTCCGAAGTCTCTTATTGTGGCTAGCGTGTTTAATGAATTGGCCTCGTAAGACCGCCTTATGGGCTTGCCAAATAGTTTCTATACCTATCTCTCCATTGTCATTTAAGCTAAAATAAGTGTTTATTTCTTTGGTGATTTGCGTTACCAGTTTATGGTCGGCCAGGAGGGTATCATTCAATCGCCAGGTGCGGTTCCCACTAGTAGGGTGTTGTGTTGTAAATTTCAGTATGATAGGGGCATGATCTGTCCAAGTGATGGTGCCTATGTCTGCTGTAGCTATTTGTGGTGTGAGTGAGGGAGGAATGAGGAATCGATCAATTCTGGAGTACGAGCCGTGAACTAAGGAGTGATATGTGTAGTCTCTAACTAAGGGATGTAGAGTTCTCCAAATATCAATAAACCCGTGTGTTTGTAAGGTATTTTCCAGAAGGGAAATGGAGCGTGTTCTTTGTTTTGTGGTGTTGTCTGAAATCTTGGAGGAGGAGGTCGTATCTAGGTTTTGGTCTAAGATGAAGTTTGTGTCGCCTCCAATTATAACAGTTCCGAATTTATGAGCGTTTGCTAGCGACAAAATTTGGTCTAGGAAAATATGATGGTTATCAGGTGGGCCATACATATTAACCAATGTATACTGAACATTATTTATTATGCATTGCAATAGGAGATAACAACCTTTTCTATCGCTTACTTTCTTTATCAACTGAAAGGCTATCTCCCTACTGAGTAGAATAGAGACACCTCTTTTATTTTTCTTATAAGTGCAGTGGTACCCTATTGGGAAATATCTGGAGGAGAATTTAGGGGAGTTATGAGTCTGGAAGTGTGTTTCCTGGTAAAATGCTATGTGCGTTTTCTGTTTCTGTGCTTCCAGTAATGCCATACGGGGTTTAAGAGGGGAATTGAGCCCTTTGGCATTTATTGAGAGTAGGTTAAGCGTCATTTAGGATCGAATGATGGGATGATATATTAATACGGCTGTATGTGATAAGTTGAGCTGGCTGGTATAGATAAATGTCATGCTCAGTTAAAGGTTCAAAGTGATTTACTAACAAGAAAAAGGAAACTCAAAAGGCTGGAAAGTGGGGGGGGGGAGGAAAAGACACTCCCGTATCCCACTGCCGAGCCTCCAGAGTATAGAGGTCACCTGGACTGGTTAAAAGGGGGTAACCCTGGAAATTGTAGAAAAAAGGAAGAAAAAAACCCAAAAAGGGATGTCTTATATAAAGACCGCCCAGAGGGTAAATACCCAGTCCAATCTCAACAATAGTATAGTTGCCAAAAAAATAATAAAAAAGCCTTTATTGAAATCTATTAAAAACCTGGGTTATCAGTGATGGACAGAATAATATAGGGAGAAATATGTATGGTAGGAACAGGGCTAGTCAGGAGCCTAATAGCCAAAAGGAACCCTCACAAAAAACGGAGAGGGGATAGAAGGCAATATGTACTCCCATACATAACTCAGGTAACAAAGCAGTAGGAGAGAACAGGGAAAGGGAGAAACACACACTCCCAACCAAACAGTAGTGCTATGCTAATACCCTATCTCCTATAAGACACCTTCGTGGGTGTTCTAATCTAAATGCTGTCATAACATCTGAATCCCCAGGTTACACACACATGCTAGAAAAACATAAATGAAAAAGGTGCTCAGAGCAAAGTGCTCAAAGAGTATTAAAAACACAGAAGAACCCGACGTACGTTTCGGCGTGACCACACGCCGTCCTCAGGGGTATCAGCAGTGAGCAGAAACTGTCCGGGTGGTAAATTTATACCTTAAGCTCATAAGCTTTATTGTAATCACCTGTGATTGTGTCTAAGCTGCTCTGGTCCTCCTGCGAATGGGGCTGTGGGGGTGTGGTGTAACACACCATAGTGTCAGCCCACATTTCTATGTCAGAGGTGGCCAGAACAGAAAGCTGAACATAATCAGGTGGAAGGGAATTAACCCTTTGAGTGCCCCACCCGGAACAGATATAAATGGATACTTACTATGTCTAAAGTGTAGTATCCATAGCTTAACAATTAACCCTTGGAATGTCCAAATTGTGTCATATAGGTCAAGTATGTGGATTGATTCTTATGGCTGTATTGTGTAGCTATTAGTACAATTAAAGAAACAACTTATAACCGTTGTAAACCAGTAAGGGATAAGTACAATGGCTATATGGGCAATCATACACAGAAGCCGACAATTATTTTTGTTTTTGCCACTGTAAATAGTAACCCATTAGTTTTGCAAACACAAAACAGACCCCTAAACTCTTAGACCTATAATACAAGTAAAGTGAATGGACATATGAACACCAAATATTAATAGAAATAAATAAAGAATATATACATACATACAGGCATAACTTAAGATACCATTTATTATCAGAATTATTGCAGTACTTTAAATAAACGGGGAATATGAAAACCCTTCATTTAACCCCAGGGGAGATAGCGTTTTGAGATGGTAAATCCAAAACGCCTCTCTTTGTCTTAGTTTTAGGTCCCAGTTTCCTTTCCTAGGAGGCTGTGGTACATGTTCAAGACCCATGAACCGGATGCCTGCCGAGGAGTGATTGTGATGTAGATGTAAATGCCTTGAGACGGGTGTTTCCAAACGTCTCTTGACAGAATTTACATGTTCACGTATCCTTAGCCTAAAGTGGCGAAAAGTCTTGCCTACATATTTTAGGCCACAGGAGCAAGACAGTAGGTAAACTACTCCTGTTGTGTTACAATTAAAGAAGGAACGTGGTTTGAAATTCATTAAGCCCTTGCTGTCAGAGGCCCTCTTGGTAATAAACGGGCATGCACTGCAGTGACCACATTGGAAAGAACCCATTGGTAGGTATTTTTGAAAATAACCTGACGGGGACGTAGTTGAGAGGTGACTAGGTGCTAGGATATCTCTCAAGTTTTTTCCCCTCCGTGCTGTAATTGAAGGGAGTGATGGCAGAATTTCCTTCAGATGCTTATCTGATTGGAGGATAGGCCAAAATTTTTGAAAGACATTCAGCATAGTGTCCCATCCTGCATCATATGTACCGATGCAGCGTATTTTATTTTCCTCAGTCTTACGACCCCCATCTGTAATTAGGGTTTCCCGTTCAGTGTGGATTGCCCTCAGATAGGCTCTTTTCAGAACCCTATTTGGGTAACCTTTGGCCTTAAACATGTGACGCAGCTCATTTGCTTTTAATTTGAACTCCTCCATCGTGGAGCAGTTTCGTCGAAGTCTCAAATATTGGCCTATTGGGATACCGGATTTGAGTGATATGGGGTGATGACTAGACCAGCATAGCAGGTTATTTGAGGCTGTCTTCTTTCTGTACAAGGTTGTTTCAATTTTGCCTTCTTTAGATACCTGTAGTGCTAGATCTAGAAAGCAAAGGTTTTGACCCCCTACTTCACTAGTGAATCGTAAGTTAAAATCGTTGCTGTTCAGCAGACATACAAATTCTTTGAATCTCTCTGATGTATCAAGCCAAATCAAAAACACATCATCGATGTATCTTTTCCAATAGAAGATCTGATTAGTGTATGATTTCAGCTTGGGATCTGCCCTAATACACCTCTCCCACCAGCCTAGATGGAGATTGGCATATGAGGGCGCACAAGACGTCCCCATAGCTGTACCAGTGGTCTGGTGGAAGATTTTGCCATTGAACAGAAAGATATTACGAGTCAAAATGAATTCAAGTAATTCCATCACAAAATTCACATAATGTTCAGGTAGGTCAGTTTCAAGATTTAATAGTTCACGGGTATGTTTAATGCCTAGGTTATGAGGAATTGAGCTGTAAAGGGCCTCCACGTCAAGGCTGCACAGGATAGCGTTTGGGGGTAAAATAAGGTTGGTCAATAAATGCAACATTTGTTTAGTATCTCTAAGGAAAGATGGTAGCTTCTGTACTACTGTGGACAGAATTTTATCCACATAAATGCTTACATTCTGAGTTAGGTTAGCACAACCAGAAACTATCGGCCTACCGGTCGGATCGGTTAGGGATTTGTGCACTTTAGGCAAACAATAAAAAGTAGATAGACATGGTTGTTTGGTGCACATAAATTCAAACTCATCCTGATTAATGAGTTGATGATTCACAGCCTTAGTAAGCATAGTTTTTAACTCAGCTTGGAATGCTTTTGTAGGATCTTTTGCTAGTATACGGTAAGTATTTTTATCAGATAGAAGTCTTTCAGCTATACGAATGTAGTGGTCTCTGTCAAGTATCACCACATTGCCCCCTTTATCAGAGGGTTTGAAAATCAAATTTTTATAGCTCTGTAGTTTTTTCAGGGCTATTAGTTCCTGAGTATTAAGGTTGCCATTAGGGGATAGATCAAAGTCATCCATTTTTATCTTATCTATTTCCCTGGTAACCATTTCCAAAAATACCTCCAAATTTTTATAATCCTGAAAATGAGGGGTAAACTTACTCTTGGGTTTCAAATTAGTATGTGGTATATCAGATTGTATAGTACCATCCCCAGAGTTAAGTAATTCCACCAGAGTGTCTAAGCATTCCAAGTCGTTTGGTGATAGACCCAAGCTTTGGGCCTTAGTTTCTTTACGTACTGCATGGTATTTATGCAAGGCAAGCTTTCTCACAAAAAGGTTTACATCCTTAGTCCAGTTGAACTTACTGAATGTTGGAATGGGTACGAATGAAAGACCCTTCTCCAATACGCTAAGTTCGGTCTGACCAAGGATGGTATCAGAGAGATTAATGATACGCAGAGAGGATGCTCTCATTCCCTGCGTCGTCTCTGACTTCTGCCCCTGTATCTGGTGTGCGGACCCTGAGTTAGATCCGCTTGTCTTAATCCTAAAAAATCCACCCCCTTTTTAAGAATACTTTTAGTTGGATTTTTAGGAGTAGGGGTTTGAGGTTTTTCAGTTTCAGTATCGGTTGATTCGTATTCAGATGTACTGAATTGGTCAGAGTCTACTTTGGACCTCTTTTTAAAAGAACGGTAAATTCTACCTTGTTCAAAGTCCCTTGTATCTCTCATATACTTCTGGTGTTTCCTCACTTTTATAATGTGAGAGAATTTGTCCAGATTGGATTTGAGTTTTATCTCTAGTGATTCAAATTGTGGTTCTACTTTAAAACCCTGGACCACCTCAATCTCTTTATCCAGTTCTAGTTGGACATTGGATAGTTTAATAGACTCATATTTACAAATAATACTCATGAACGTATTTGAGCATTTAGTAGCTGCCTCATCCCATTCTTTATAGAAATCTTCCATCTCGACTTGTCTTGATGGAGAGGTCTGAACTCTTAACCCTCTAGGGATGATATTTTTAGAGATGTATTTCTCGAGAGTGGAGACTTCCCAGCTTATCTTAATTTGTTGTTTAAAGAGTTTAGTAAGCTTATTAAAGCTGGTGTGAATATTAGGGGGAGACAGTGTATCTAGTGTACTTTCAGTACTGAACACAGAACTAGCCCTGACTAGCCCTGTTCCTACCATACATATTTCTCCCTATATTATTCTGTCCATCACTGATAACCCAGGTTTTTAATAGATTTCAATAAAGGCTTTTTTATTTTTTTGGCAACTATACTATTGTTGAGATTGGACTGGGTATTTACCCTCTTTATATAAGACATCCCTTTTTGGGTTTTTTTCTTCCTTTTTTCTTCAAAGTGATTTACATTTGCCTTGGCGGGGGTAGGGAAGTCAAGGGGGGAGGGTAACAAAAGGGAATTTAACCAACTATGTACATAACAAAGGTCCGTAGTGTAGGACCTGGTTTTCGGGATATTCATGGGCACTGAAGCCCTTACGTGGGGGTTGAGAAAACCCGCTAGCCGGGGTGAGAGAGGGTACCCCTAATAGGCCGAGAGGGTACCTTTTGTCTCCTGTCGTGGTTAAGGGTTCATAACTTGGAGAGCAAGTAGTTCAATTCCCCTAGGGGAGTATGATAATACAATAATGTTTGTGATGGCCGGTTACTCATAGGAAGCCCTACGTGTAGGAACTCCCATGCCCAGGCGGCCATCTTGATAGTACATGGGGAACCTCTATTGCCTGCTCGGTAGGTCGTAATATGGCCTAGCACATGAAATAAGGAATAGCTTTGAGGTGTTATCACCTATAAGTGGGCTAATGGCCTGGGGGTCAAATATACTCTATGTGTAAAAAGCATAAAGATTAAAAGTAAAAAGGAAAGTATAACATAAACAATATAAAATATCCTCCCAGAGTACATTATCAGGTGAATCCGCTAAGACTCTGGGTATTCAACTGGAGCGATGGGTGCACAGTGTCTCTTATGATAGTATTGCTATCAGTCTGAGGCATGCCACAGCTCCCTATACATTCGCACATAAAACCTTTTAATAGTCTGGGTTACAGTAGATAAATAGGTACGGAGCTGCTATGCTTTAACGGCGGCTCCACATTCCCAACACTATACATCTCTGTGCCCCAGCACAGAAGGATCATTAAAGGCAAACACATATAACGGGGGGAGGCACCAGTGTTAACATTAGAATAGATAAAATATAGAGACTAGATGAAATAAAGAGAATAAAATGCAGTAGGATATGCATCAGAAAGTAAAACAAGTGATGAGGTACTTATCCACAGAGCCTGACTCCCTCGTGTCGTGGCTCTTTGCCGCCAAGGTTGGCATGTACAGTCCTAAATTGCAAATGTGGCAAGAGTCATTTAATTTTCGTGCTTGTGGCCCAGTCATGAGTGACTTTCATCGGTGAGGTTGTCACTGTGGCAGCGTGTTGTGGGGTGGATGTTGGTGGCGTGGTTTCCCCATTTTCAGTCATCGGGATGTTCCATTCAGCCAGAGCTCGTTTCCCCTCTTCTAAGTTGGTAATGTGTCTCTCAACGCCATTCCGTCTGACGATAATTCGTGCAGGGAAGCCCCATTTGTAAAGAATATTCGCCGTTCTTAATGCGCTGGTTATAGGAGCAAAATTCCTCCGAGCATTCAATGTGTGTGCGGAGAGATCCGTGTATAACTGGATTTTGCTGTATTCTTCAGGGAGTGCGGTTTTTTTTCTGGCAGCCACCATTATAATTTCCTTGGTGGTATAATAATGTACCCGAGTTATAGTGTCTCTCGGGGCGGACTGAGGGAGATGTTTGGGTCGGGGTAGCCTATGTGTTCTGTCCAGCAGTAATGCAGTGATCGGCAGATCTGGCGCCAAGAGGTGAAAAATGCGGCATACATAGTTGCCCAGTTCGTTAGGGCCTACGCTGTCCGGAATGCCGCGGATGCGTACGTTGTTCCGCCTGTCTCTGTCTTCATGGTCGGCTATTTTGGCGTATATAGAAGTCAATCTAGCTTCCATGTTATCATATGCGGTTACCACATTATTATGTGCGGTTATGATTTCTTCCGTCTTGGTTTCTATATAGTCCATTCTTTCCCCCAGCGCCCTGACATCATCTCTAATTTCTTTCGCGATTAGAGTAAAATCTGCCCTCAAGGATGTCTGGAGGCTGTTCAGCATTCTCTGTATGGCGGATTCTGTGGCCGGTATCTCCCGGTGGGATATAGACGTGACGTCGCTCCGTCCTGAACTCGAGGCCGGGGAGGTAGGCCTGTCTGCACCATCTTGCGCGCGGCGTGGCGGCGAGGCCATGGTCGTAATTTGCAGCGATGGTGTCTCTTTAGGCTTAGTTTTTTTGGACACACGCTGTGCCATAGTGTCTAGGCTAGGCGAGGCAGGTTCTGTTGGGTCTTTTCTCTCGATAAATGCTAGATTAAACGCTGTATTGCGGGTATTTCTCACGGAGCCGATCGTTCACACGTCCATTCCCTTGAACGGTCCGGCCACGCCCCCGTATTTTTATTTTTTAAAACATTACATTTTCAATTTCTACAAATAACAATACATTAACAAAATTAACTATTATAGTGACTTTACAAGTCTTTATAGTGTTGATGGATCATGCAGAGACAGCTGTACCAGTTTCAGGAAAACTCATGAAAACATAAAGCTCCCACTGTGTCATTCAAAATAAAACACATTATTAGATAGAAAATGAAAATGCAATAGGTATTACTGAAAATTAGGTAATAGATTTATGATGATTTGTAATCCGTATTGAAAATCCTGACCTCATTTACAATTATGTAACTTTTTGCATACATTCTGTACAAAGCTTGAAATGGACATTTTTGAATTATTTAAGAAATACACTAATGGCATCCTCATTAATGCAAAAGAATGATGGACTTGAATGATATCCAGCTACTCCATCCCTTCTTGTTATGTTATATTATAAAATGAGTCATGCTTTAGATTGTCTAACTTAATCATGCTCTCATAAACAGCCTTTATACAGCAGCAAATGCCTCTGCTCTGTCAAAATTGCATTTCCTTTTTTTTGCTGCCTGACAAACATGCTGGTTGAAACCAATTTTCTTTTTGCATCTTTGTGTTTGTTTTACTGCTTTGAAAAATTGTGACCCCCATTTTCCCCCTTAAAATCGCACGACTATTCACTCTCGGTTTCCATGGTAACTAGACGCCAGCTCACGACCTCTTCCGGTCGCACTCATCTGACGTCATCACTCAGTTACGGAACCCACACACTTCAATCTAATTACTGCACAGCGTTCACACATGGCTTTGGGGGCACATCTATTCCAGGGTAAGTGATTACCTCTTAATTATTTTAGCTATAAATGCCACTGTCTCACTGGCTTATGCATCTTGATAAAGACCTGCGTGTCGAAACGTCGATTTTGCTCAACACTGATTAAATCTACTAAACAAGTCCTCTGGAGTGCTCTTCTCATCATATATATATATATATATATATATATATATATATATATATATATATATATATATATTCACTGGCTTTGCATATTTTCCTTAGTTTTGTTTCAAAGCTGTTGTATACAGCAAACACAGACTCAAAGGAATCCATGTTTAAAATGGAATGAGGCAAAAATGTGATTCTTCGTTAAGCTAATTTGCACATGACCACCCAGAATCCTTTGCGGTAGTAACATCACTGCAGATTTGCGATTTCTGTGGGAAAAGCAAGTCTTATGGCTTGACGGGTGTGCAGATTTGTGTTTAACATTGTATTAACTATCCACAGACTTCAGGTGGAAGGAGTTCCCACCATAACTCTTTTGTTTTTTGCTTATTATATATATTTTATATATTTTGCAGGCCTACCCCTACATCGGTTTCGGCACACCACACTGACTAGCTCCAATCACAAGGTATATCACGGTCTCTATATTAACCGACCACATATATATATGTGGTCAGTTAATATAGAGACCGTGATATACCTTGTGATTGGAGCTAGTCAGTGTGGTGTGCCGAAGCCGATGAAGGGGTAGGCCTGTAATAAAGAGGCCCCCCCCGGAGGAATTTTAGTTAAGAAGAGGGTGAGGTGGGTGGGGTGAACGGAACGCCATGGCTAAGGCAAGAAGGGGGAGTAGCATTTTATAGGAACGCTAACTCCTCCCACAAATATAGGCCTGCGGCCTTTAAACTTGTGGTCAGTTAATATAGAGACCGTGATATACCTTGTGATTGGAGCAAGTCGGTGTGGTGTGCTGAAACCGACAGAGGGGTAGGCCTGTAATAAAGAGGGCAAAAAAAAAAATGCAGAAAACACACTTTATTGCAAACATGATTATAATAGACTTCTAAATGCTTTCTTTAACTCTTTCTCTGGTTGTGGTATGTATCTATTGTATACTGCGGATTTCCAACGTCCCAACTTTTTGATGATGTGTACTGGTGTATAGATACTGGATGCGGCTGATGCGGCCCCTATTCTGAATGAATGCCAAGAATAAGAGGTAGAGTCCCAACCTAACCTAATTCACAGAGTTCTAATGTAGAACCTTAACTTATAAGTAGTGAGGGGACTGCCTAGCAGTGTAAAAAGCAGAGAGTGGCTGGAATTGTCCCTAACCTGGTTTAGATAAGTGTCTAAAACTTTGACAGGGCACCAATGATTCTTGGTAGGGTAGAAGGGCACTTCTAGCGGATAGCCCAATTGTTTGGTTTTGGAATGCCTAAGTGACAAAAGATAGTAATCGTTCTCGTTTTTTAAGTTTTTCACAAATGTCTGTCTGACTGGGTTGTTATCATGAATTCTCTAGGTCTCAGGAATCCATAGAATGCTACGTACATAGAGGTGTTTAGGACCAGGTTTGTATGGGGGTCAAATGGTTGTGTGTCCAGTATGTTTGATAAAGCCCTGAATTTCTCTCCATCTATAGGCAGATGTTTCTGTGTAATGTGATTATCTAATTTGTTTATACCTTTTAGTATATTCTTAATAGGGTAAGCAGAAAGAAAAGGAGCTTGATTTGACATGGCGGTCAAAATTTGGTGTTGTACACCTGATAGATAGAGTTTGATTGTGTTATATGAAAGTTTGAGATGATAGTGGCAAAATGCGGCAAATGCTACGATGGTTTGGATCGAATGATCGTGAATGTTGAATTCTACAGTGAACCTTTGAAAAATGACCATAGCTCTATTGTAGATTTTCTTAGTGTTTCTGGACAAAGCTGCTTGTGCCAATTCTCTGCCATGTGCCAATAGCAAGGTTAGTCCAGGATTAAATTGTTGAACTCCAGGGTTCGGGTTAAGTATTTGTTGGCTGGTGGGTAAAGAATGAAGAATTCATGAAATTTACAACAGGATAAGGCATCAGAGGCAGAGTTGGAGTAGCCTGCTATATGTTCGCAGAAGAGGAAGAACTGATATGTGTCAGCCAACCAGGTCAGCCTGCAAACTAACCTCATGATGGTCAATGAGGATGGCCAACCCTGATTAATTATATCACAGGCTGCCATGCTGTCAGTATAACATTTAACTGCCATACCCGACCAGGATTTGCCCCATGTGAAGCAGCCGCTACTGTCGGGTACATTTCGAATAAATCGGATGTCTCGCGAAAGGAAGGCAGTTTAAGTATCTCTTTTGGCCAGCAATCTCTCAAGCAGTGATTTTTGTAGATTGCTGCGAACCCAGTGTT
Source organism: Pelobates fuscus (assembly GCF_036172605.1). Taxonomy (NCBI): domain Eukaryota; kingdom Metazoa; phylum Chordata; class Amphibia; order Anura; family Pelobatidae; genus Pelobates; species Pelobates fuscus. Next base: position 141,459,004 of record NC_086321.1, on the reverse strand, counting down.
AGTGGCTGCATCTGTCCAAAAGACTGGGGATTGGTCGGATACTGGGGGAATGAACATCAAAATCCCATTCCAGTGTTCTAGGAACTCTTACCACATGACCAGATCTGTCCTAGTCGGAGGATCTAAACAACCAGTATTGCCATCGGGCAGACCTGGTAATAGGCGTAGCAGTCTAGATATACATGATCTCCCTGGACCGTTTCAGCAGACAAGGGGTTAAAATCGTTTAGGTGATAATCCCCTTTTCACAGACAGGCACAGCTACTGTAAAATCACCAAAACTCACGAATTGGATAAAAGTGAATGCACCAAACTCCCGAACTGCATACAAGGGAATAAAGGTAGCACTCCAAACTCCCGAACTGGAACCTAACGAATAGCTGCTAGCAGACGAACAGGAAAAGCTCCCAAGCTGCTTACACTCCTGGCAGTCAGTCCCTATCAGCATACAGTGAATCCCCCCAAGAACGAGACAAGGCTCCGTGTTGAGGGTCAAGCAGTGGTCTGTTTATTGAGGGCTACCTGCCCCTGTATTTATGCAGGTCTCCCACCTGGTGGACACTCCCCTAGGGGACCAGATGGAAGACTGTAACAACGGACAGACATTTAGCATTTCAGGACAAACAGAAGTAAAACATCCCCACAATGCATCCTGGCTTCCTCCCCTCTGCCCTGGAGAAGTAATTCAATTATCTCCCAGGACAAAGGCAAAACTCCATTACACACAGGGGGACACAAAACAGATTATCACTTTAAAATACATAAAGACACATTTTATACATAAAACACAGACATGTAATATATCCCCAGATCGCTCAGGTCTGAGTGCACATTATTAGGTGAATGGCACTCAGACCACACGAATACAGTTTAATTGCCATGGAGTTAGAGTCTTTAATTACACGAATTGGCTCCATGGCATAGCTATCTGGGTTAACATTCACATATACAAACTACCGAATTTACATGTATTCGGTTAAATCTACACGAATAAGAACCAGGGGCTGGAGGTTCAGCGGTGCCTGCACGTAATAGTGTCCGGGTTTGGTGCATGAAAGCCAGGCAGAAAAGCGCTGGCTGCCCGGGGAGCTCCAGAACACCACCATCTAGCGGCCGCTAAATGTAACCGTGGCCACCCAGTAACAATCAAATAAGCTGCGGTTAACCGCAGCTTCAGGGAGGTAAATGGAGGGCACACTCCAGCTTCTGCGTGGCCAATTAACAGCGCCGGCCGGCTTCCCACGGCTCTGGGGAGGCTGAAAAACGTCTGTTTGTTCGGTAGATAGCACCGAACGGCTGTGCAGAAAGGGAGAAATAAATCTTTCTGCACAATAAAACTAACCCTTTAGCTGCCGGTCCATAATCCAAAGACAGCAGGCGGGCAACCAGGCTCCTCCAATGCAATGTGGCGAGATTGGTCTCGTCACACTCCCCTAGGGCATAATGAGCACGGCATAAAGAGCATGGCAAAGTTTAATGATTCTAACAAAGTTTGTAGATCCTTCCGTGTGCAAGTTCCTAGTTGCAGGAACCTGTCCACGTCTTTGCGAATGCGTAGGAGTTTATCCTCAAGAAGACTTGACTGCATGGTATTGGAATCCAGCGTGATACCTAGAAAATTAAGTCTGGTGGTGGGTTCAGTGGTTTTGTCTTGTGAAAGTGGAACGCCTAGAGTTGCAAAATCTGCTTTAGTGCTCTTTAGGCTTAGAGGAGTGCTACTGCTACTTTTCACCATTAAAAAGTCATCTAGATAGTGTATCACCGTGGGACACCTAATGATGTTAAGAAGAAGCCAGCAAAGAGTTTTGGCAAACGTGTTATAGATTTTGCACCAAAAGTGAGCCTGGTAGCGAAGTATATTTCTCTCTCCACTTAACCCTATGAACATGCCATAATGAGGGATGGATAGGTAGCAACTTGAAAGCATTGGTGAAATCGGTCTTGCTAAGCCATGTAGCTTTACCAGCTTTCAAGATTGCCTGTATAGCATTATCCACAGTGGTGTAGTGTAGAGAGAAGTCAGTGGACAGTATGAGAGAGTTTAGGCTTGGGTTTGTAGACGAATGAGGAGCCGACAGATCAATGATTAGACATTTTTTATTAGAGTATTTACTAGTGGCTATCTCAATCGGATTTGTGGGACAGGAAAAAAAGGGGGGGAGGGGCCTATCATGAAAGCCTTTTGATCTTCTTTCCCAATTAGATCATCAACTGTTTGTGGTTCGTGTACCGCAGATAGGAGGTTAGGACATTCTAAGGTACCTACAGGGAGTGACACTAGCCTAGTGTGGATACCTTGTGAAAACCCGTAAACTAAGTATTCCACCAAGTGAGGGGACGGGTGAGTATTCAAGTAGAATGCCAAATTCCCTATGTTCACCTCAGTTAAACATTGCTTAGGGTTCAATTTAGACGGGCACATGGACTTAGTATGAGCCCTAAAGCATATGCAGTAATCTGCAGGCATTGAAACTGCACACTCCTGCATTAAAATAGTTGCAGACTTGCGCCTCTCCCAGGTAAACAATGAGTCGTCTGAGCTTGTCTTTTAAGCCGCGCTAGTCAGGCTTGTTGGACCCAACTGGGTGATTCAAGTATAAGGAGGGATCGGCTTCTGAGGGGCACAAATTGGTGGTATGGGAGGTGGATGAGCAGACCGCACAAGACAGGGGGCACCAAGCCTGCAAAATGTCTGCAAAAGAGTTCTGTGTCCAACAGGTTCCAGTCGGTATGGATGTTAAACTGGGCCAGGGTTGCTGCTGCTTTTGCCGACACATACTTAAGTGTATAAGTCGAGTTCTTCTCGGCGTTGTGGATAAACAGAGCATATAATGTCCCTGTAAATACCGAAGGCTAGTACAAACTTGGGGATGGTGAGTTTTTTGTTCAGTCGTGGGTCTCTAGCCTTCATTACGACAGCTAAGTCGACGAAATTGTATGTTCTGTTTTCCACAACGTCCTGGGAAGCTATTAGCAAAGAAACTAGATTTACGTCTTTACCATCTAGAATGTTCTTGTGGGGAGTTAGGGGGGACCATGTGAGCCAGGGTAATTGTGTGGGTGGAGGGGCAGCAGTGAAAGGTGAGGCAGGAGTCCTACCCTGCATGTTGGAAGGTGCGAGTGCTTGTGCAGATCCTATGGATGGAGGATCTATCCGAGCCAGGCTGGCATTTTCCAATTTTGTCAGTCTATTATTTATGGACTGCAGAGATGTCAAAATGGTATCTAGAGTGTCTTAAATATTTGAGTTTTACCCCTGTGAGCTGGTACCCAACCCAGGATCCTCAGGATGAGTTGTGAACAGCTTAAAGAGTTCCGCTTTCCTTGCTGTGGCTGGGAAGGGGATTCCTTTCTGGCCCAGTTCAGCCGAGATCCTGGGGATAGTCCAAGACCTCAATGACCCTGGCGTGGAGGGTTCTTGAAATTCATTTGGGGTACCATGCCTAACATGGGTACTAGGCCTAGCGGGTGTGCTAGGGAGTGGTATGATTCTTCACCTATGTTGGCATCCTGGGACATACTGCAAGAAAATGAACAACACAACAACAAAGGTCTGATTAATATCGCCCCGTTAAACTACGTAAAACTGGCTTGCTAATGTGCTGCCGATGTGCTGAGATTGGGGAGTTGGCATCGCGGGACCAGCTATAAAAGTATAACTAAGGCCAGCACCTAACCCTGAACAGCCAGTTCTCTGACCCTGGACGGGGGCTTGATGAAGGGGTGATATGAGTAAACTATGAAACATACCTAGCCAATCTCAAATTGTGATTTCTTGTTACCGAAAGGTTCCCTATGAGACCTACAACATAAATTAAAAAGAAAATGCAAAAAACACATAAGTGTTGAAGCAATTAGTAGAGAGAGAAATTTGATTTTTTTTAAATCTATTTTTATACCTAATAGGAAAACAGGAGAAAATAACGAACCAATAACCCGGCCTATAGGGTAGAATGACCTTCAGGAAATCTGAAATTAAGGTGTAGCATGTCATCAAATGGAAAGGATATCCATAATGATTTGTCAAAATGTCATACATAAATCCTGATAGTAACCCCTTCTTCATGCATAATTAACCATGACAGTAGTAAAATACCTAATTACTAAGAATAACAGGTATACTGATACTATGTATCTTGCATAAGCCACTATAATTAGTAACTTGCAAATTATAATTAGTTAATCCTAGTCTTAACTTGGAATATCTAGGAGAAATCCCCCCCCCCCCCCCATGAACAGTTAGCCAGCTGCATTGTAATAGTAGCACAAAATGTTTAATTACAGTAATCCTTCCTATTAAACTGACCGAAATCATGTAACAGTAATATGCACGAATTAGCCATATTTGAAGTGACTAAACGAATGGACCTGGTATAGCAGGTGTGGTGAACCGCAATCGTTTGTCTGTTTTGTTCGAACATAAGTAGGGAGAGATATGCCCAAATGGCGAGAATAGCCCAAACGCGGCTATCCTCGCCGATTACCTTATGAACTGTTCATTTCATTTGTGCGAAAGGTGGCAAATTTTAGTTTGTATGAATCTCCACGAACGGAGGATGCTGAGACTGGCAGGAATTTCAAATGGAGGCTGGAACCGGAAGTACGGGTTGCCGAGGAAACGGGTGAACGGAACACCATGGCGAAGGTAAGAAGAGGGAGTAGCATTTTATAGGAACGCTAACTCATCCCACAAATACAGGCCTGCAGCCTTTAAACATATATATATATATATATATATATGTCCATGTGAGCAGAGTATATTTTAATTTGTTTAATAATAGTTTAAAAGTTTAAGAGGTTAAACGTTATAGACAATTTTGACAGCCTTCTTTGCTCATTTTTACCAAGGGTGTTAATATTAGTAGGAAGTACTATATACATAGAGTCATGGGAAAAATAAAGTACACCCAGTTGTGTGTCAGCACTGTGCAGCTCTTCCCCAGAAAGCACATCTAGTAGCCATATGAGGAGTGGTCAGTGAAGGTATCCCTGCGCTGTAATGGAAAAGTCTGAAGGGAATGAGTATACTCTCCAGAACAAATACAATAAGCTATACAGTAAGGGAATAAATAATTTGATCCCTTGCTGATTTTGAACGTTTGTCCACTGACAAAGAAATTATCAGTCTATAATTTTAATGGTAGGTGTATTTTAACAGTGAGAGACAGAATAACAAAACAAAACAAAAAAATCCAGAAAAACACATGTCAAAACGTATAAATTGATTTGTATGTCAATGAGTGAAATAAGTATTTAACCCCTTTGACTAAGTACTTGATGGCAAAACCCTTGTTGGCAATCATAGAGGTCCGATGTTTCTTGTAGTTGGCCACCAAGTATGCACCGATATCAGGAGGTATTTTGTCCCACTCCTCTCTGCAGATCCTCTCCAAGTCAGTAAGGTTTCCAGGCTGACGTTTGGCAACTCGAACCTTTAGCTCCCCCCCCACAGATTTGCTATGGTATTAAGGTCTGGAGACTGGCTAGGCCACTCTAGGACCTTCATGTGCTTCTTCTTGAGCCACTCCTTTGTTGCCTTGACTGTGTGTTTTGGGTAATTGTCATGCTGGAGTACCCATCCACGACCCAGTTTCAATACCCTGGCTGAGGGAAGAAGGTTCTCAACCAAGATTTGACGTTACATGGTCATGTCCATCGTCCCTTTGATGCAGTGCAGTTCTCCTGTCCCCTTAGCAGAAAAACACCCCAGAGCATAATGTTTACACCTCCATGTTTGACGGTGGGGATGGTGTTCTTGGTGTCATAGGCAGCATTCCTCTTCCTCCAAACACGGCGAGTTGAGTTGATGTCAAAGACCTCGATGTTGGTCTCATGTGACCACAACACTTTCACCCAGTTCTCCTCTGAATCATTCAGATTGGAAAAGTGCATGGTCCAAAAATTTGGTTAGGTTCGAAAATTCGTGTAAGTAAAAAAAATTGGCACTTCGCAATTCGGGACTTCGGCAATTCAGTTCGGTTTGGCACTTCTGAAATTTGGAACTTCGTCAATTCGGAATTTCAGCAATTAGAGACCTCGGCAATTCCGAACTTCGGCAATTCGGGACTTCGCAATTTGGAACATCGGAATTCGGAACATCTGTAGGACTCCCCAACCCTAAACCTACCCCTAACCCTACCCTTAAATCTCCCCCTAACCCTAACCCTACAATTCCAATTACCCCTAACCACCACAACCACTTACACATATATAGGGTTCTCAGTGCCCAGACTGTCATCACAACTACTTACACATCTGTAGGACTACCAGTGCCAGGATTGCCAACACAACCACTTACACATCTATTGGGCTCCCAGTGCCAGGAATTGGCTTATTGGTCAAGATTCCTGTCATCATTCACATAATTTTCCCTCCCTCTCTTGTTTGGCCACTTTTCAGAAATCCAGAGAACTTTGGCACATTGGTACTTTGGCAATTCGGTTCGGCACTTCCAAAATTTGGACTTCAGCACTTAGGAAATTCTGCAATTCGTCACTTCGGAAGCATCCGAATGACCGAAGTGCCTGAAATTTGTCCGAATTTACATTCGAAACAAAATAGATTGCACATGTCTGATTCAGATGTTTATTGGCAAACTGCAGAGGGGCCTGTACATGTGCCTTTTGAGCAGGCGTAGTGTGTTACCAATTGTTTTTTTGGTGACTATAGTCCCAGCTGCCCTGAGATCATTAACAAGATCCTTGTGACGAACTGAAACTCATCACAGGTTCTTGGAGGGGCCTGCTGTCCAGCCTCTTGCCTCAGAACTATGGGCTCTGCAATATACCTTGCCCAATGCACTTTAGAAGGCTCTGTTCATGTGAGTTATGTACCTTTGTACTCCAGACAGAGAGACCGACCATTAGCCCTAATTATCTAGAACTGTTTTGGGCATGGGACCATGCGGGCGGTCGGTCAAAATTAAGACTTCCAGGAAATTCCTGAACCCCTGAATTGATCTGGGTGATTTTTGGATATGTTGGTCACCCACATCAGGGATATCAAGGGATGTACCTTTTGTGGGGTTTCTATGTATTTGTAGGGTACTTTTGGGGTGTTTGAGAAAAAGTGTTTTTTTTCTATGCTTGGAGATAATTGGATAAGACTAGTACAGTTCCTGATCCGGAGGTACCCAGTCGGGGTGCCAGGCAGTCCGTCACATTGGTGGCAGCGGCAGGATGGCTTCCTAGGAGTATAGAAGCATCCGTGAGACACCGGTATCATATGGATTTATAATTAAGGGCAATGCTAGCATTCGTGCAGCGCCCCTGGCTGCGGAGGAACTCAGTGAGATGGAGGGAGCTAGCCCCCGGGCAGCGTCCCCATATGAGGAGGACTTTCAGAGGAGACTACACGGCGCACTGGCCCAGGAGTATGACCCTATTTCAACTATGGAGAAGCTGGCTTTGAGAGATTGGATAAGGAAAGATCTCTGGCACAAGGCCCTGGAGCAGTCTGAGCTCAAGGGGGAGAGAGCCTTCCCAGTTGAGAACAGCGCAGGCAGAAGCAAACACTACTGATGCTGCCTTTACTGGAGTCTTTCCCCGTGAAGAGTGGATTAAAGAATTCCAGCGGCTGATCAAAAAGGAACTATGGCTGGATGAGGCGTACCGGGCAGGTGCAGAGGTGCCTCTGGATGGATGAGAGTGATGGTCCAGAGCATTATGACTATGATGGCCCTGGTCTACTATGGGATACCATGGAAGAGGTCAGTGATTTCGGTAGCATGGATGAGTCTAGGTATTGTGACATTCGGTAATACCGTATGGACGTATTGGAGATCCCCAGTACTGCAGGTCTGGGACCAGATATCACCAATATGGAATTTATACAATGGGAACTGGAGCAGGAATACCAGAACCTAAGAGAAGAAGTTCAGCACCAGGCAGCGTTACCGGAAGTCGAGACAGTCGGTCTGACTCCTCAGCGGCAGTATTGGTTAAAGGGAGAAAAGATAACCGGTCTCTCTCCCCAGTGGCAGACAGTGTTACCAGGAGAGAAGATTGTAGGTCCCTCACCCCAGCAGAAGCAAGCAGCACTGGGGCTGGAGACGGTCGGTCCCACTACCCAGCACCAGGCAGCATTACCGGGAGTCGAGACAGTCGGTCCGACTCCCCAGTGGCAGCTTACCTTACAGGGAGAGGAAACAACCGGTCTATCTCCCCAGCGGCAGCTGGTCCCTCTTCTCAATTGCAGGGGGACCTCATAGACTAGTCCTGGGAGGAAGCCCAACTGGCAGGTGGAGATGGGACTGTGGTCTCTCCACTGGCCCTTCATGGATGCTGGGCAGCCGGGCCAGATGCCCAACTGCAGCTGGAAGTATCAGGAGGGTCTGCTTACTGTGCAGCCCTGAGCCAGGAAGCCCCTCCAGTGACCATCTAAAAAGTGGTCACTTGGAGGTGTCCTCAGGGGCAATGTAAACACTGCTTTTCTCTGAAAAGGCAGTGTTTGCATGAAAATGCCTGAAGGTAATGATTCTACTCACCTGAACAATTACATTAAGCTATAGTTGTTCTGGTGACTATAGTGTACCTTTAAGAAAAGCAATCACTGCTGACACCCCTACATTTTTTTTTAATCAAAATTGAACGAATGAATCAATGAATCATTGCTATAACCACTTTCAGGTAGTAATCTATCTATCTATCTATCTATCTATCTCTCATTTTCTATTCTTTCTTTTAAATACAGCAATCTCAGTTTTGGGGATATTAATGGTTTTCATCAAAAAAAATGTTTGTGGCAAAATCTTTTCACAAAAAAAGGGAAAGAAAATAGTGTGTAAAAGAGCAAACAGATGCTTTCTTTTGATTTTACTAAGATGGAGGGTGAATCAGTCCTTAATTTGTTCAGGGCTTCTGAAGGGCTACTGCTTTGGTAATATTTTTTAATGACCACTCTTTCAACTTAGACATACAGGCAATTGTAAACTTCTGCTGCCTTTGTCTTTAACAAATATAGCTCTATCTATTGACTAAGTTAATGTCAGTAGATACTCTAAGAGAACGGGTAATGTCCAAAGTTGCACATAAAATAAAATCATATTGCTAGTACAGATGTATGAAATTCCACTTTAGCATTTTAGTTAAAAATAGAAGGATTACACCCCTCCCTGTCCCCCACCACCTAAGGAAGCCATGTATGCTTTAAACTGAAAATAGTTTGACAACATACAATGTGATGGTACCAAGTGACTCCTGGTACCAAACAACTACAGTGAGCTATAGTGGTTATGGTGTTAAGAGTATCTATTAAAGATAGAAACACATTTTTAAAAGGATGTAGTACAACTATATGACCAGTTCAGAGAGAATCAATTTAATTTTTGATTTATTTCAAACTTTTGGATAAACCAGTTTTATTAACACTTTTTTTTTTCCATTATCTTTTATCTAACCATTTGAAACATTTATTTAGTTTCTTGGCTAAGGAAACATAAAAGGAAACCTGACCTTAAAGTATTAAAGAGCAGCAAAAGTCAAACTACTTCCTACCAATACTCAAATCAATTACATTGTATTGTCACAAAACCTTGTATTTATGACAGTGCCCAAATTGTTTTAAATTTCTAGTGTAGGATTTGGACAGACTTCAGGGTCATGTTGACTTGCCTTTGCTATTTTAAGCGGTCTCCTCACACAGTAGAGTCTAGTAAATGAGAGCAATGAAGATGACAATATAGATTTCAAACTGTTGTTTCAATGGAAGAACATTTTTACTTTGTGTCAGCAAAAGTTATCTCCATTGAGTTTGAATGCTGCAGTGAAATAATTTTCAATCTGCCTGTTGCAGTGGAAAGATGAATGCAAACAGCATGCAAATTTTTAGCTGTGCTGGAAATTCAATGCTCTTTTCTACTCTGTACTGACTTGAAAACTACAACCAGATTTAGAAAATAAAGCAAAGATCCTCTATGGTGTGATGGTGCCATTTCTGCCATTAAAGGCAGAACCACAACAGCTTAATATATTGGTTTTGTTGTCTAAAACTGTCCCTGCAGTCTTTTCAGATAAAAGGCAGTGTTTGCATAATGTGCCTAGTAATACCTTAAGTGGCAGTAACAAAGACAGCCACTAGAGGTACTTTCTATCTCAGTGCTGTACAGTATGCAACACCTAAGTTCAGCTAAACTCTCCCCATAGAGATGTATTGATTCAATATATCTCTCGGAGGAGATGCTGATTGGCACAGCCCAGCCAATAGCCTCCCAATTTCCTCTCTCTTTGATCTCAGCCATGGAAGCAGAGCCAGTCAGGGACAGACTTGGGAAGACTAGCATGGAGTAGAGAAAAGGTGAGTAAAAACACATTTCCCATGCAAAAGAAGGGGACAGGGGAGTGTGCATTATCCTGATAAAATATGTCACTGCCATTAGGGAACACCATAACCATGAAGGGATAAATGTGAACAATGCCCAGGGCATAGCACTGCCTCCACCAGCTTGCCTTCCTCCCATCCTTCTGTCATCTCTTCCACAGGTAAGCAATGCACATGCACATGCCACCCACTCGATCTAAAAAAAAAAAAAAAAAAACATGATTCATAAAATCAGGCAACCTTCTATTGCTCCATGGTCCAGTTCTGATGCTCACGTCTCCATTGAAGTCAATTTCACTGGTGGACAGGGGTCATTATCGGCACTCAAGCTGGTCTGCGACTACTACACCCCTTAAGCAGTGTTTCCTAACACCTTTCTGTCAAGGCCTGCATTAATTTTTTAAGCAATCTGAGCTACAGTAGAACATTGTACAGTGCTGGAGAATTTGTCGGCGCATTCTAAACAATAATAAGCAATAATAATTATTATTAAAACACAATTTAAAGGATCACTATAGGGTCAGGAACACAAACATGTATTCCTGACCCTATAGTGAAACCCCACCATTTAGGGCCCCCCCCCCCCCTTATTTACTTCAGTATGGGTTAAAACTCACCTTATTTTCATCTCTCTCTCCGGCGCTGGCCCCGCCCCATTGATGACATCACCAAAATTGACGATTTGTAACAAAACCAATGCTTTCCCCAGGGGAAAGCATTGGATTGGCTCAAATCTGCAAGGGGGTGGGGCCAAACCCTGTTTTGGCCAATCAGCACCTCCTCACAGAGATGCATTGAATCAATGCATCTCTAAGAGTAAAATTCAGCGTCCCCATGCAAAGCAAGGGGACGTTGAACGGCAGGGCTGCCTACTGAGCAGCCCTGAGCCAGGAGCCCCTCCAGTAGCCATCTGAGGAGTGGCCACTTGGAAGTGTTCCTTAGGGGCAATGTAAACACTGGCTTTCCTCTGAAGAGGCAGTGTTTGCATAAAAATTACTGACGGGAGCAATTATACTCACCAGAACAACTACATTAAGCTGTAGTTGTTCTGGGGACTATATTTCCCTTTAACAATTAACCAAAATAGTAAAAAATTAGAAAAAGGATTTGGACATGAGCAGAACAAGCACCACAAACACAAATATTTGCAGTTATCACCCGATTTATTCCAATTTCTCCTTATTAATATATTAAGAATTTGATTTATAAATAATCTCCATTACAGCAAAATTATCTAACCAAGTCAGTAACAAAACAAATGGGCAGGTCCATTTATCCATCAGAAATGGATTGTGACCAGATCCTAATTAGGTAAGAATCTGTTAACTTTTTGTTTCATGTTTTCAGACTTCTGGGGCTTGGAATTTTTTTCTGTCTGTGTTACAAACCATTTACAGAAGTTATGCTTTAAGAGCTTTACCAAGATATATATGGTTTAACTTATTTTATTAATGACATTCACCTATCTATTGTAATTATTAATCTGGATTTGTATATACTTGTGTATAATTTTGCTTTTCATGCCATTATTTTTTAATGTGCGCAGTTTGCACACATTATGATGAGAATAGGCAGCCAAAGTAGAGTTACCCCTATCAAAAAGTAGACAAATATACTGAATTACAGGGAAGTCTTTATAAAATGAGTTGTTTGTACACTAACATATTTTTAATATCTTACTTTTTCTCTAACCTACCACTTTTTATTTAGTTTTTCTTATAGGCCTACCAGATTCCAATTATACTTTACACTAATGTGCCAAAAACTAAGGGTGATCAAAATGTTCAAATAAAAGATAAAAGCACAATTTCTTCATAGGAGGTATTTAAAAATAAAATGTCTCCTTAATCTAACTTAATATAGACATTAAGATGACATTGTACCCAGGAGAAAAAAAGTGGAGTGAAATCCGAAGAAACAGGCTTTATTTTACTCACCGTATATTTGAATAAGATAAAGTGCTTCTGAAAACATACTATACGTATAACATAGTTCATTCATTATAGTTTCTATATGGAAATGTTTAATAATTCCAAAGTATTCTGTAGATGAAAATATCAAAGAGATAAAAGAATGGTGATATATAAACATTTTTACTCCACATGGGTTCTTTGAAATCTTGTATGAAAGATTGATTCTATTATAATGTTGACTATTATTCAGAATTTACAAACATTAGAACAATCTTGCCAGATGTGAAACATTATGCTGCCTTGGCCACACTTCCTAAAGGTAGTGAATAATGTGATTTCACTATTTGACAGCCTCAACTGGGTGTCAGGAACCACATAGCAGTCTTAGAAAACATTATGTGAAGCTTCTCATATTATAGTACCAGTTTGTCTCGGTCAGTCAAATTGAGTTTTGCAAAACTCCTTATGTACCACATTTAGTTTTCTAGTAATGGACAGCACAAAATAAAGATACAATAAAGATACAATTATTTTTTAATTACTTTCTATTTCTATAACTGTTACTTAAAGGGGATCTATAAAATATTTATTCCAGAAAATGTACATAAAATGTATGCAGTTTTTGTTTTGTTTAATTATATGGAACTCATAAATACTGTAGCAAACCTCTCAAATGTCCTAGTTTTGGACTCCTGTTGCACCATCTTGGGCTGGATAAGCACACATATGCTACAGCCAGGACATTGAGATAATGCACAGATCAGTTTGAAAGCACTCTGTGTGTGCATTGCCCTGCATAAGGTTGGCCAGACAGGCTGTCAAGCAGCCTGGCAATCATAAATGATAGGTTGATATATGCCTGCTTTGAATAGTCCACCTCTTTTCCTGGTGGAACCTCAGATTTGAGACCTTGCAAGGTATGTTTAGCGGAGCTGCAACACTAAGATCCAAAATCTCCACTGGGATTCTCTGAAGCTGGAAAGGAAGTGCTGTTTAGTAGATATAGCCCATTCCCCCAGTAACTGAACAACACACAGTTCTGGGGGTCAGCTGAGGTTTATTTGGTCACACATGGCTTTTATGCACAGTCCCCAACTAGGGGTCTCCAACACAATACAATAGGGTTTTCAATCCCAAGATCCTCTGTGCCTGAGAGATAATTGTGTGAGAAAAAAACTATAATCCGATTATCCATCAGGGACAGAAAATTCATACAATATCACAGTACCCCAAAAGTGTCCCCACCATACCCAGGAACCCCACAAAAGTACATCCCTGGATAGCCCCAATCTGAGTGTATACATATCCAAAGATCACTCAGATCGGTTCAGTGGAACGGGAATGTCATTGAGGTGAAGTTTTGACTGATCAGAAACGAGGCACTAGCCCAAAACAATTCAAGGAGAATAGGTGTCCTGGCCGGTCTCTGTTCATAGGGTTCCTGTGCGAACACCAAGCAAGGGAATCTCTCCGTTTTATGATATGAATGTTCCCCCTGTTCGGAAGTTCATATCTTCCGAACGTCGCTCGTATAGGTGGCCTGGAAATAGAACGGGCAGCGGTCTAAGTTTTACCGGCGTTTGTGTGAGTACCAAGTCGAAATTAGTTCCATGCACTTGACGATCAAGTACCACTGCCAACGTTCGGGAGACAAGATGGCCACCATTGTTTTGTCGACCACGTGCATTCAAGTATACGAAATGGCGGCCACCCAGGAGTAGCATCCATTAATTACTTCCCTTGCAGTTTTGCACTTAAGTTGGTGGTGTGAACATTTTTGTGGGGTACAGAGGTGGTCCTCATTAGGGAGACAAATGGATATTGTTCATAAGAAGTACTAAAAAGGGCAAAACACACAAAGTGAGGGCAAAACACACAAAATGGGTGGCAAGGTCTGCCACAATACAATTCACTTCTATCCCGATATCATAACTCCCAATGATGAAAGGTTAGTTTATTCTAAACTCAATAACTTTGCAACCTGTATGGCCATCTTTAATATTGCTTGGAACATGTCAAGCATTTGCTTGGACCCTCTGGATCCTCTGGAACATGTCAAGCATTTGCTTGGACCCTCTGGACCCTCTGGATCCTGGCAAGCAATCACACCTAATGTAGAGAGGGCCCTGGTGCAAAAAATGTTTTGCCCCTATCCCCCCTCCCACCCTCTAGCACAAGAGTGTCAAAAATATAGATCCCATATGTGGTTCAACTCCCACGATGCTATGCCAGCTGGGGATCTACCATTTGGCCATTCTTGCAGTGTTGCCATAAAATTTAAGAAGGTTTTTGTATAAAATATGTCTGTGCATGTAGGGGTATGAACTGTTACCATTGGAATGCAGTGGTGTACGTATGTGTAGTATTGGTGTTTGACTGGAGGCATGTGTTTGTATATAATTTTGGAGTTTGAATTTAGGGGTGTGTTAGTATGTAATCTTTGTGTTTGCAGGGGTGTGTTTTGTATGTTGTGTTTGCTGGGATGTATGTACACACATACTTACACATATATACATAGACATTAACACACACATATAAACACACTGGCAGATGCACACACCATAACACATACACACACCTTGACACACAAATATGCACACTGACACATACACACAGAAAAGAAAGAGAAAAAACAGAAATAGCAACAACAAAAAAATAGTTCTACGCTGCTGGAAATAAACTTGCAATGTGTAAACAGGAACCACACTAACTAGTAGTTAGCCTGTACCACATATGGGCCACAGCAGATAGTTCATCAACAGAAAGTCAATTATCAGAGAGTCCATTATAGCTTAAATCTCTAACTCCTTCAACCCGAAGTAGACATTGCAAGGTTTTAAGCAGGCATATGAAACTTGGTCTGCAGTTCCACAACTCTAGATCAGCTCGGGCCCAGGCCTTAGTGGAAAACTGTGCCCAATGTCCAAACACCCCCCTCCTCACACACTCAAAGTTGCAAGATCCAGGCCTACATGAGCTCCGAAACTCTCTGGGTATATGGACAGTGGGGTGAAGGTACCGTATATACTCGAGTATAAGCCGACCCGAATATAAGCCGAGACCCCTAATTTTACCCCAAAAAACTGGGAAAACTTATTGACTCGAGTATAAGACTAGGGTGGGAAATGCAGCAGCTACTGGTAAATTTCTAAATAAAATTAGATCCTAAAAAAATTATACTAATTGAATATTTATTTCCAGTGTGTGTATATAATGAATGCAGTGTGTGTGTATGAATGCAGTGTGTGTGTATGAATGCAGTGTGTGTGTATGAGTGCAGTGTGTATGAATGCAGTGTGTATGAATGCAGTGTGTATGAGTGCAGTGTGTGTATGAATGCAGTGTGTGTGTGTATGAGTGCAGTGTGTATGAGTGCAGTGTGTATGAGTGCAGTGTGTATGAGTGCAGTGTGTATGAGTGCAGTGTGTATGAATGCAGTGTGTGTGTATGAGTGCAGTGTGTATGAATGCAGTGTGTGTGTGTATGAGTGCAGTGTGTGTGTATGAGTGCAGTGTGTGTATGAGTGCAGTGTGTGTATGAGTGCAGTGTGTGTATGAGTGCAGTGTGTGTGTGTGCGTGTGTATGAGTGCAGTGTGTATGAGTGCAGTGTGTGTGTGTGTGTGTGTGTGTGTGTGTGTGTTGCAGAGCCTTGGGGGGGCAATTTTATTAATTTTTTTACATTATTTTAATATTTTTTTTTCATTATTATTTTTTTTTTTATTATTTTCATATTTTTTATTATTATTTATTATTTCTAATGTTTTTTTTTTTAATTATTTTATTATTAATTTATTTTTGTTTCGTCCCCCCTCCCTGCTTGCTAGCTGGCCAGGGAGGGGGGCTCCTTCCCTGGTGGTCCAGTGGGGTTGGTAGTTCAGTGGGGGGGCTGTGGGGGCTGCAGAGATGTTACTTACCTCTCCTGCAGCTCCTGTCAGCTCTCTCCTCCTCCGCGCCGTCCGTTCAGCACCTCGGTCAGCTCCCGGTGTAAATCTCGCGAGAGCCGCGGCTCTCGCGAGATTTACACCGGGAGCTGACCGAGGTGCTGAACGGACGGCGCGGAGGAGGAGAGAGCTGACAGGAGCTGCAGGAGAGGTAAGTAACATCTCTGCAGCCCCCAGTCTGTATTATGGCAATGGAAATTGCCATAATACAGACTATTGACTCGAGTATAAGCCGAGTTGGGGTTTTTTAGCACAAAAAATGTGCTGAAAAACTCGGCTTATACTCGAGTATATGCGGTAATCTCTGAGTCAGGTTGGTATTTTCAGTCATCTATTCAGAAGAAGAGGTAGGGCTATTAGATTTGCAGCTGATACTGTTCCAGAACTTCCACAGAACTCCTCAAACTTGACTCATCACCTGACCTTCGAATCTGGTTATGTCAGTGCTAAAAATAAATAAAACAAAAAACAAACAAAAACAACAAATTGAATATGCAAAAATTAAAGCTAATATATTAGATGAAAGCCTATAAAATGCATAAATGTTGTGTTGTTGCTGGTAGTGTGCCGTTAACCCTGTTTGGGTTTAGACTTAAAATCTAAGATTTCAACTGTAGGAGATATAAATGGAAATAATTGTGTTGTGTGTTTTAAAATCCTTTAACATCTTCTTGGGTACATATCTAATAAAATATATTACATAATTATTCTAAAATATTTGAGAATGGTATCACATTAATGTACAGTTGGGTACTTTTCAGCATTGGAATAATGATGCCAAGATAAGTGAGTTAAAATTACATTTTAACTGGGTAGGTTTTTTAACTATGTTCAAAGAATCTGTCTTTGAAAGTATTTTAATGATTCTTGATTAATTTCTATCCTTATTAATTGGATTGAGTCTAGTTTTTCTGGATAGAAATATTTTATGAACAGTGTGTAATGAGAATTGTAGCTGACTATGTATCCTTGGCACCCATATTCACTTAAAATATAAAAAAAATAATGATAATAATTTAGAGGGCTGGCTATAGGACAGGAACAACCTGGGGAGGACATGTGTAGTGGTTGCTGAGCTAACAAGAAAACTGAAAACGTTACTTTCAAATTAAAATGTACCTTCCTAATTACTGTCCAAACGTCAGTTCATATATATCCACTTGCTCCCTTGTGCAATCCCTAAAAAAAATTGCACTTTTTGGAGTAAGATCTATGAGAATTCTGCTATACCAATCTGAACATGTTAGTTCAATAAAACATTGAATATTTGTAATAGTTTTGTCAGTACAAAATTCAACTGAACTTTATTACCACATAGAGATAGAGGCAGGGTTTCTGCAGTAGCCAAAAATCTAAATTCTATAGCCTATTAGCTCTGCGCTGCTAATCTTGCACCCTGTTGCTCCAAGTAGGTCAAATATAATTACAAACAAATGAAGACAGCGCAACTAGATGCCAAATGTGCACAGGGAGTGCTGATAATAGTTTATTTAAAGGACAATAAAGAATTAAAAGTTTGGGGTTTTCCCTTTATCAATGGCAGAATGTCCTTCATTTTGGCATTGAATAGGGGGAAACCCAAAATGTTTATTTCTTTATCGTCACTCACCACCTCTCACCCTCACCACCCTAACTCTGTCACACTCATCCACCTCCCAACTCTCAAACTTAATACCATGCCACAGATACTCACAATCCCTCAACTTGCTGCACACTCTATCACATCCCCTACACTTATCCCCTAACTCTGTCACACTCACCCTCTAATCCTGCATACTCATCACCCTGTGACAATGTCATAACTTACCTTCGCTCCCTCACTGCTCCGGCAGCATCTCTGAGTCACGGCCACCAGAACAGCGCAGCTGGAACATATTAGAAAGCAGTCATTCCCCATGCAAACCCCAGATGATAGACAGACCAAAAGGGTGTTATGGAGGTTTGTCACAGTAGGTGGGCTTTCAATCTTGCACCCTATTTAAACCTAGAGCAGCTGAGCCTTCACTGATCAGTTGTTATGTGCTACATCCTGCTGTTAACAGTGTTACCTGTTTCCTGACTACCTGTTACTTGACCTTGGATTGCCTTTACCATTACTGAACTTTGCTGCCTGGACTTTGATATTTGGATTGCCTGACTCTTCATTTGCCTTGCCCTATTGGATTTGTTTGCCTTGGACATTTGTTATTTTGCTAGTACAAGTTCTGCATTTTTGGGTTCAATACATCAAACGTTGACACACAATTACTAACCACTCCCCCCCCCCCCCCCCCCGCCACACACACGTCTTACCCTGTCACACTCAACCCCTTACTCTGTCAGACATACCCAGCTCCCAGCTCCCAACTCTCACACTCACCCCCTAAATTCTGTAATGCGCTCACCACTCACCCTGCCACACACCCTGTCATACTCCCCCCTAACTCAGTCACATTTACCCACCCTCAACTATCACACTCACTCCTTAACACTGTCACACTCACCCCCTAATTCTGTGATGCTCACCCACAATCACCATGTCACACCTACCACCCAAACTTTGTCATACTTTCACCCTTCACCTTGTCACACTTACCGCCTTCATCAAGTAACAGTCAACCTCTGATGATAGTCAATGTCATACACAGTGACTTTCCACATATGAAACACAATATCACCATAAAAACAACAAACAGAGCCCACAAGCAGTCCCCATTACACACAACACAATAGCTTAAGAAGCCACAGTGGCTGTTAGGAATGCTGGCCGATAGGTGCATGCTGGAATTTTACTGACTTCATGCGTGAAGGTGAAAAAATGTATAGATTCACCACTGACCATAACCACTACAGCTCATTTGTTAGATGATGTTCATTCAGGTTATTTGAAATTGATACTGTGTGTTTAGATACTTAAAATTAGAGCTTGTACTAAAAGAACACTCCAGTCACCATACCCAACACACACACAAACACACATATATATATATAGAAAAATTTAGAAAAATTTGAAAATGATAGCACTCTCAGGACTCCAACTTAAGATTTAACTTTTAATAGTTTACAAAATAAAAAAATCGACGCTATTTACAGACTTTCATCAGGACTAATACATACAGGACTGATACACACATATATACAGATATGAGAACAAGCAATTAACTTACCCACCACCGGAATAAACTCCCACTCCCTGTCTGTCCGGTCCGAAAAACGCGCGGGTTCCGCCGTTGGTCACGTGTGCGTACGTGACGTCATCACGTGGCGTCGGCGTCATTACCGCGTCACGTGATCGGCCGGAATGCAGCTTCATTGGGAGATTGTTGCTATGCGACCAAAGTGTCCATAGCAACTAAAATCACATAAAATAAACATAAGCACAGCTCGAGGGACATTTACATGATATGTATATTGGGTATACCCCAACCAGTCTGCCCAATCTAATGCACTATCCAATATGTGTAATTCAAATACACTGCTTTAGTACTTAGATTAGCAGTTGGTTTCATTGTTGGGTATATTTGTATGGTACCTATTTTTCTTTACTCATTTGTGCACCTATTTACCCTGCGGAGGCAGAGTGGGGATAGTGATGCCCACCCTGGGGGATAGGCATACACCCCAACTTCCCTGCTAACTAGGGTACTGCTCGTTCTCCTGTTACCTTTGTACATATTATTGTGTTGTATATAGTATCAATTTTTAACTAGGGGACTGACATCCTCCCTGTTCTAGAATAGAGTTCCTGTTTGGAATCATACACACTTTACGTGCACACGGAATAGTTCCATGCATTATTTGAGGTGCTTAATCCTAGGAGCTATTTTGTTCAGACCTAAGTTCATTCTGCTTCATGGCGAGTCTGAAGTATGGGTAATATTGCCCACCCAGGGGGATAGGCATTCACCCATAATACTTTACTTGCTCTAATTACCACTTGGGATATATCCCTAGTTTTGAAGTGGCTCTTTCTTTAATTAATGTGTTGTAATATATTTGGATATAGACACATAGGTTTTTGATTTATGATAGCTGGTGTCATTAACTACCCTGCAATGCCTAAACTCAGTGCACATGACACATTCTTCTTGAGCTCATGCATATTATTATTATTATTTTTTCTTTATTTTTCTTGGCTTCCAGTTCCTCTCTGGTTTGATTTAAATGCCTGTTTTGCTTTTTCGTCAGATTGATTTATAAGCCTGCTCTGCCTTTACACTTGGTATTTTATGTATATATTCTATCAATGGCTATATGTGTATCACATATTGGATAGTGCATTAGATTGGGCAGACTGGTTGGGGTATACCCAATATACATATCATGTAAATGTCCCTCGAGCTGTGCTTATGTTTATTTTATGTGATTTTAGTTGCTATGGACACTTTGGTCGCATAGCAACAATCTCCCAATGAAGCTGCATTCCGGCCGATCACGTGACGCGGTAATGACGCCGACGCCACGTGATGACGTCACGTACGCACACGTGACCGACGGCGGAACCCGCGCGTTTTTCGGACCGGACAGACAGGGAGTGGGAGTTTATTCCGGTGGTGGGTAAGTTAATTGCTTGTTCTCATATCTGTATATATGTGTGTATCAGTCCTGTATGTATTAGTCCTGATGAAAGTCTGTAAATAGCAGACTGAAACGTTGATTTTTTTATTTTGTAAACTATTAAAAGTTAAATCTTAAGTTGGAGTCCTGAGAGTGCTATCATTTTCAAATTTTTCTACATTTTGCTTGACAAGCACCGGGCAAGTATTTCTACTATATGGAGTGCAAGATTATTTTCCATTTATATATATATATATATATATATATATATATATACTATATATTTTTGCTAATTTAAAATATTGGTAATTTCAGGGTAAAAAAATTCACTTGTATACACACAGAAGCTTACTACAGACAATCTCATTGGTAAACAAACAGAAGCTAACTACAGAGAAGCTCACTGACACACACATGCTCACTGCAGACAAGCTCACTGACACACACAAGCTCACTGATACACACATGCTCATTACAGACAAGCTCACTGTCTGCTCACTGCAGACAAACACACTGACACACACAAGTTCACTACAGACATGCTCACTGACACACACAAGCTCACTACAGACAAGCTCATTGATACTCCATTGTTTAAGGCTCACTGCAGACAGGATCACTGACACACATGTTCACAACAGAAAAGCTCACTGACACACACATGCTAACTACAGACAAGCACACTGACACAAAATCTTACTACAGACAAGCTCACTGATAGACACACACACATATGAGCTCACTAACACACACATGCTCACTACAGACATGCTCGCTGACACACATGCTCACTATAGATAAGCACACTGACACACACCTACATGCTTACCACAGACAAGCTTGCTGACACACACACACATACAAGCTCACGCAAAAGTATGCACAAACAGATACACAATCACTGTCATGGGCTGAAGCCTATCTGGCACTGGAAGCTGTGGGAGAAATTTTCTGGCCTCTTCAAGCAGGCGAGGTCAGCAACTTGAATGTGAGGGCATGGCTTGCTTGTGTGGCCAGAGCTTGCATGAGGGAGGCAGGGCTTGAATGCAGAGGTGGTGCTGGGAATTGTAAAAGGAGAGTTACAGTGCTTCCACCAGCCGCCTTAGTTTAAATGCGGTCTCTCCAGCCCCCAACACCTCTTTTTTTTAATCTGAGAGGAAAAGAATTCAAAGGCAATTTGTGTAATGATTAGGGCTGTCTGCCCAGCCCCATGTGTGGCAGCCCACACGGTGAGGCAGGACTTTGAAAACCTGGCAGTCAATAGACTGGGATTTCAGCACAAGAAAAATTACATGATTCTGGAAGTAATTCAGTAACTGCTTACATGTTATTTACTCATGCTATTTTTTATATTTGTGTACTTTGACTATAACATATAGCACTTTACCTGGATATTAAGGTACTATATTCTAGAGATAGCATCCAAGTATATATATATATATATATATATATATTTTTTTTTTTTATAAAAATTAAATGTAATTTCTGTAATTGCAGTGAATTAAGCCTTACTTACCATTACTTACTATTAATGACTCTATTATTACTAGTCTATGTAATATGCCATAAATAATTTGATAGATTGCAAAGGTTGAATAGATAAACGTTACAGATGTCAATTATTATTGCCATAGAATTTACAGACGAATGTAGACTGATTTTAGTAAATTGTTATTAGAAGAGATGATTAGGATGAAATATGAAACTCCCTCGTTTTTTATGTTCTTGAAACCCAATTAACAAAATGTGGGAATTCATCAGTTGAAAGTTAGTCATTTTGACTGGAATAGAACTGGAATCTTCATGGTCGTAACTCATAATTTTAAGGAAGTCACTTACTGTTCCATAACAGATGGTATTCAGTAGATGGAGCCTATATATGTCTACTGTCAGCCAAAAACCATTTGATACCTATCCTTGCACATCCTTCTTTATTAAATAATAACCATGATTTTCTTCTTATTAAGTGCTAGTGTTACAATGACAGGATTTAATTATTTCACTGGCAACCAAGAGATGCCTGGAAAACATTAGTGTCTTTCTGGAAAAAGGCAAATTATTTAACTTGTCTCTAAAATCCTCATTCGTGTCTTTAATTGCAGTTAACTGTGATTTCAACCTTTTAGACCTTTGCAATGTCATTGATTAACTAAGGGTGCACCTAATCTTGGCCTCAAACCAATTTCAAACATTGTTCTACAAACTGGCAAAAAGAATGATTAGCGAAAAAAATCCTTCATATATGGTATTAACACCTTATGACACTAGTATCAGTATAACGGTTATAAAATCAGTCACTACACACAGAAACAATCCAGCTGTACATATTTTAAGACCATTAGTTGATGTTATGTGAGCTTGAAACAGCAGTGCACCTGAACTCTTTCTGTAAATGTAGATTGCACCAGCCTGTTCTTAACCTCTTTACTACTTTAATATTACACATATATTGTAGACAAAACAAGTTTTTTTTTATTATTATTCTTTATTTAGGTCGTGCATTAGATAATGGTCAAAATTCGCACAGCCACAACAGCTAGTGCTAGCAGAATAACAAACATTTAATAACAATTGTATGGCTTCTCATACATTGCACATTTTATGTATTTTTTACGATTAATACAAGATTGGATCTATAGCTGGAAGTATGTTAGGGCTATTTGGGTTTAATAACATAAGGTAGTATTGCGGGGCACACTCACAGTAAAATAACATAAAGGAGTTAATACCCGTGGGTCGTAACCTAGCGAGACAGGGTGGTGATCCCTAAAAACTGATAAGAAGTTTAACCTATACCCTTCGCATAGAGACTCCCACTGCAAAATGGTAAGTAGTATGGGCCTCCCCGATCAGCCACCCATCGCCCCCAGACCTTTGCACAGTCCAGCATTACAGTCATAGGGATCCCATCTGTAGCTGCGGCTGGTTCAGGGCTTGAGATCTTCCTCCACGCTGCTTCCCTTCACTCTGGGATCTGTTTTTCTGGGCAAAGGATGAGCTTCCAGGGGAATGTCTCTTTGTAGAGTGCTGTCCGTGGCTGTGTAGGATCTCCGCAGGTCGGGGCTGTTGCCTTCTCTTTCTCTTCCGCTGCTCTGTTGGTGCCTTGATCGGGCCTCTTTTAATGGGTTGCTGTACGGTGCGGTGTCCGGGAGGTCGGGTTGGAGCTGCACGTTTTGTTGCTGGTGTCTCCGCTTGAGGGTAGACCGCACTCCAGAACTGCGTCCAGAATCTCTCAAAGGCTTGAGCTATGCAGTCTTCTCCCTGTGCGTGCTTTGTTTCATGCTTTCCTCCGGCGGTCATCTTGGAGCTCACGTGACAGTACAGCCGCTCCGTGTGCCCTGTCAGGACTTGTGGATGTGAGCCAGTAGGTGCACCAGCAGGGACCGGGATAACCCCCACTGGTCCAGAAGGGGGAAGGGGGGTTCGAGGCTGTAGAGTGGTTTCCGAGCCGTGTGCTCGCCGGGTCAGGAGACCGTCCGCCTCCTCCAATCACCGGGCACAGTGGGCCGCAGAGGTAGCTCTGGCTGGAATGATGCCAGCGTACGGTAGGTGCCGGTGGGTGCCGGTAGATGCAGTGTCTGTCCACCAGTACTCCAGGTGGGTCACTTTGCTGTTTGTAGGCAGTTTTGCCTGAGATTATGCAGTATAATGTCGCAGCTGTGAGAAAACACGTCCGGCCATCTTGCTGGTCAGCCCCCGACAAAACAAGTTTTGTGTATTGACTATATGAAAAACAAAAAGTAGCCATGGGAAACAGTAGAACTATGTTGTTATACATAACTCATTTCCGGTTGTGACAAAACTACATCCTTGGTGCCGGTGTCAGAACCCCTGTTCATTCATTTGTGTTTTCCCCTCTGTAATATTGTGTTTCCCCTAGCTGTTCATGTATTATGCCCCATTCGGGAGCGTTCATAGGAACGGAACCCATTCGTCTCCTGAATAGGGACCATCCCAGTGCCCCATTAGAAGGTTCACACCAATTAATCAGAACTGTTATGTATAAAAGCCATGTGTGGCATAATAAAGTGTTGTTGTACCCTTCATCTAGTCTTGACTGATATTTGGGGGATGTGACTGCTTAAACAGCGGAATTTACATGTATGTTTGACCTAGATTCTTGGGGAACATACAACTCAGCACAAGAACTGCGAGCTATAATCACTAAGTACCTAGCAGTTCGGGAGAACCCAACGAACGGGTATACGAAATACCAGCATTCGTTACACAGGTGTTTACCTTCAGAGTAATAAATAAATTGTTAAAGTAAACCTGCCATAACAGATATTTGCTCAGATGTATATTTTGGTTTTATGCTACCCTAGGCATGACTAAACTTGGGCACCCTCCCAATCTAAATTTGCCCCACCCTTTGCTGTCAAAGACACACCTCTTCCTGTTTATGACACTGTAAACACCACCAAATAACCAGAGAATATGTAATTTTGGACTAGAAATGTAAGAGATATCAGAGGCACCAGGAATACACATAAAGAGGACAAAATATTCATCATACATCAGACCAAATCAGTTCCAAATCATAAAAAAAATATGTTTCCGGCTCTGTTTATTTTTGCCACCCCATTGTGAAGTGTCGCCTTGTCAACCTCATGATACAAAGAGATAGCTGTATATGCGTGCAGTTTTCTTTTTCTGTCAATCTCTTTTTACTTAAGGTATTAAAGGAACATATATGTGAGGCATAGGATGAATTGATATTCAGCATTAGTCGACAATATAGCAGGTCATTTTTTTTTAAGGAAAAAAAAACAAGCTTATTCTGACTAGGCATGCATGTCTAAACGTATACCGGAGACTAAACTTATCAGTCGAATATGGCTAGCTAGCCATGTGATGTGTAGTAGAGTAATAACTCTGAATATGATGATAGAATTACATACATGAGATGAAAGGTTATTTAATGCTATATTTGTCAAGATTGGAGAGACGCTTGAGTGAAAAGTGTCTTGAGTGAAAAGAGTCTCTCCTCCATGATAGTCAGGCCCTGCCCCCTGCATGCAGTTTTATGAGCACTCATATAATACAATTAAGAATGTTTTACTCTTATTACTATTAAGAGTTCATATTCTAATTTATTTCCATTTCCTCTGTCTCCTGCTGAGAGCTTTAATGATGTTTTCAATGAGTGTTAAACTTGCTGTAAAACACACCTCTCCTGCATATCCTGTTTTGGAAACACAGACTTGCTTCCTATAACATGTTAAACATCCACAGCACTTTATGATGGCTTTGTGTAAACACAACTTATCTGTTCTCTCTCTCTCTATTCTCAGATTGACCTTTCAATGCTTCTGCAATAAATCATTATGGCTGTTTCTCTCCTCTCTCTGTGGTGCTTTCACACAGATCTTGACACATCTCCCTATTTCCACTTGCAGGCATTGCTTTTCGCTTGTCACGGCAGCTAGTGTAGTCCAACACGGAGAACTATGTAACATCTACATAGACAGAACAGGAAAAGATAAAACGTATGCCGGTTCTTAGAATGGCCGGACTAATATGTTAAAGACAGAGACTGGTCAAGGAAGCCAGAAATACACAATATCATTTAACAAGCCAAGTCAGGGAAACCAGAAATCAGAATAGTCAGTAATAGCTAAGGTCAAAATCCCGTGAATATCAAGAACAGGACAAGAAAACGCTCTCTCGGGAACCAGGAACGGAAACCACGACAGGGCAATGAACTAGGGAACTTCAGGGATTTAAATATCCCTCCTTTGACTGTCAGAGGGTCCGCAGAACGTGCATGTGCATCGACGTTGTGACGTCACACACACATTCGTGTGACTCTGGGGGGAGGAGCTATATATGGCCGCGACTGCATGGTCGGAGCCATCTTTAATCCAGGCAGGCTTTC
The DNA here is from genome assembly GCF_036172605.1 of Pelobates fuscus. Classification (NCBI taxonomy): domain Eukaryota; kingdom Metazoa; phylum Chordata; class Amphibia; order Anura; family Pelobatidae; genus Pelobates; species Pelobates fuscus. The sequence continues at coordinate 141,432,419 of NC_086321.1, read as the reverse complement.
AGGAGAACCCAACTCCCGACTCACCGCTGAGCAAGTAAACTCAGGTCGTCGGCGTTGTCGCCCCGGTCGGGTGCGATCACACCTCGCGGCGAGCCAGGGGCTGTGACAGTACCCTCCAGTCAAAGACCGCCCACCAGGCAGGAAGGAGCCGGCTTGTTAGGAAAGCGGTTGTGAAATGACCGGACAAGACGGGGAGCATGAACGCTATCAGCAGGAACACAGCTTTATTTCTCCGGGCCATACCCCTTCCAGTATACCAAATAAGACAAAACACCTCCAGAAACCTTGGAATCCAATATAGAGTGAGCTTCGTATTCCTCCTGTCCACCAACCACCAGAGGCAGAGGAGGTGCGACCAGTTTTGTGTATGGATTACAAGTGAGAGGCTTCCACAGGGACACATGGAATGTGTTAGCAATTCTCATGTGTTCAGGGAGGGCCAATAATATGTCACAGAGTTAATACGTTGAAGGACACGATAAGGCCCGAGGAGACAGTTTCATTTAAGGAACTTTGAGTTTAATATGACGTGTGGAAAGCCAGACCCTGTCCCCTACTTCAGTGCTCCCCAACCTTTTTATCGCCGCGGACCGGTAAACATTTGATAATTTTTCCGTGGCCCGCTTGTTTTGATTTAATAAGACAAAAAAAAAAAACAGTCACATATATTAAAAAAACACGTAGACACATACATAGTCAGAAAATCACAAACACAGTCACATAAAGACATAGACTCAAAATTGTGTGTATGTGTGTGTGAGCGGTGCAGTGTGTATGTGAGGGTGGCAGTGTGTGTGAGAGTTGCAGTGTGTGTGTGTGTTTGGGGCGGTGTGTGTATGGGGGCAGTGTTTGCGGGGCAGTGTGTGTATGGGGCAGTGTTTGGGGGCAGTGTGTGTAGTGTGTGTATGGGGCAGTGTTTGTGGGGCAGTGTGTGTAGTGTGTGTATGGGGGCAGTGTTTGCAGTGTGTGTATGGGGCAGTGTTTGGGGGCAGTGTGTGTATGGGGGCAGTGTGTGTAGTGTGTGTATGGGGGCAGTGTTTGGGGGCAGTGTGTGTAGTGTGTGTATGGGGGAGTGTTTGTGGGGCAGTGTGTGTAGTGTGTGTATGGGGCAGTGTGTGTAGTGTGTGTATGGGGGCAGTGTTTGCGGGGCAGTGTGTGTAGTGTGTGTATGGGGCAGTGTTTGTGGGGCAGTGTGTGTAGTGTGTGTATGGGGCAGTGTTTGTGGGGCTGGGTGTGTAGTGTGTGTATGGGGGCAGTGTGTGTAGTGTGTGTATGGGGGCAGTGTGTGTAGTGTGTGTATGGGGCAGTGTTTGTGGGGCTGTGTGTGTATGGGGCAGTGTTTGTGGGGCAGTGTGTGTAGTGTGTGTATGGGGCAGTGTTTGTGGGGCTGTGTGTGTAGTGTGTGTATGGGGCAGTGTTTGTGGGGCAGTGTGTGTAGTGTGTGTATGGGGCAGTGTGTGTATGGGGGCAGTGTGTGTAGTGTGTGTATGGGGCAGTGTTTGTGGGGCTGTGTGTGTAGTGTGTGTATGGGGCAGTGTTTGTGGGGCTGTGTGTGTAGTGTGTGTATGGGGCAGTGTTTGTGGGGCAGTGTGTGTAGGGCTGTGTGTGTAGTGTGTGTATGGGGCAGTGTGTGTAGTGTGTGTATGGGGCAGTGTTTGTGGGGCAGTGTGTGTAGGGCTGTGTGTGTAGTGTGTGTATGGGGCAGTGTGTGTAGTGTGTGTATGGGGCAGTGTTTGTGGGGCAGTGTGTGTAGGGCTGTGTGTGTAGTGTGTGTATGGGGGCAGTGTGTGTATGGGGGCAGTGTGTGTATGGGGAGTAAGGAGGGTAGGGAGGCTTTTTTTTATTTATTTATTTAAAAATAATATATTGATGTCCCCCCTCCCTTCTTACCTTTACTGGGAGGAGGGGGGACATTTCTTAGTCCCTGGTGGTCCGGTGGGGATTCCCTGGTGGTCCGGTGGTGGTGAGATGAACTCTAGCCCAGTTACAGGGCTAGAGTTCACTCTCGCGAGATTTGGAGCGTTGCCGTGGTTACCGCGGCAACGCTCCAAATCTCGCGAGAGGAGGACCCGGAGGAGCTGCAGGTAAGAGCTCCTGGGTCCTCTCTTTCTCCCCTGCCGGCTGCCAGCACCGTGCCTGCGGACCGGGGAGGGAGATCTCTGATCTCCCCTCCGGTCTGCAGGCACATTGCAGGGCTGGCACTTGGGCAATGCCAGCCCTGCATTAGCCGGCAGGCTCGCACACCCCTGGGCGGGCCGGTACCGTTTGATCCACGGACCGGTACCGGTCCGCGGCCCGGGGGTTGGGGAACACTGCCCTACTTGATAGACAGGATTGGCACTACGTCGCTTGTCAGCCTGGACCTTAGTACGTTTAGAGGCTGACTGCAATGCTACATACATCGAAGCCCAAGTGTCTTGGACAGAGGCTAAACAGGCATCCAAAGCAGGAATATCGGTGCCAGAAAAATTAGATGGCAATACTTTGCATTTAGTTAAGAACTCACTGTAATTACGGGCAATGGAATTGCCACTCTCCCATAAAGGGTTGGCCCAAGTTAAAGCCTTACACGTTAGTTGGTTCATAAGATAGCCAATCTTTGACCTATCTGTTGGGAAGGAGCCAGGAGAAGCTTCAAAGTGATATTCAATCTTTTATTTTTCCTTGAAAGGTTGATGACCTTATGTCAACATCGTTACCTGATTTGAACTAATATGAATTTTGAAGTATGTTTAGCTAAGAGAATCTTTTCTATTCAAACGGAATAGAAAATGCCTCTTTCAGTCTCATCTTGACTTGGCCCTTATCCATCGAGTTACACTTGAAGCATGTAATTAAATTGACAACTCCAGTAGAGTTTCATGTTGCACTCTAGTGCAGTGATAGAGGATGTAAATATATTTTCTTTTTAAAAGAAAATGATACGTTTTGCATATTTTCAGTCCGCATTCACAATTGGCCTGGCATGTTAGCCAGGTGACACTTTACTGTATGGGTGTAGATTTAAATTTGTTGGAGAATAAGTGTTCTCATTGATCTGCTCCTTCTTTCCACATTTAAATCCTAATTAGTATATATCAACACAACAAACAACAACATTATTTGCATTAACCTTTTTCTATTACGTTTCATATTGAGAACTGACTTTTGTCTAAAAAATAAAACTGAATCTACCATAAGTTGTTAGGATTTGATTGGCACCTGTTTGTTCTCCCACTCCTCTCCCCATGCTTGCCACTCCTAGCTGCAAATACCTTAATATAACTGTTTATCTCTACTCCCTCCCTAGGCCCATTTCCCATACCATCTTTACTGAAAGCTTTTACAATTCTAGGTTCCCCCTAAATTTATAGCATGCTCCTCCAGCTGTTTAAAATTCCCACTCACTTGCCTCTTCATTCCCTCTATATTCTACCAATAGCTGCAACTATCTGTTTACTTATTTAGCCCTCACTACTAAATTTCCCCTGCTACCTCTTGTCTCAAATCCCCACGATATACTTTAGAGTGTAAGCTCACGGGCAATCTAGCTATGCACTTTGTATAAAAGAGCTTAAATTGCAAGATCTCAGCTTACGGGCAGGGTCCTCTCTATCTTCTGTATTTGTCTGTGTATATTGTATGTTCTCCACTAATTTAACAGCGCTGTGGTATCTGTTGGCGCGTTTATAAATACCAGTAATAAATAAATAAATAAGTTTGTCTTCTCTCTTTTTATCTTTTAAATATTCCTCCTAGATGTATTCATGTTTTTGCTGTTCTACAGTTTCTCTCCACCCATTTGTTTAGATAGCCCCTTGAAATAATTGTGTTGCTTGTTCCTCACAAATGCATGGATTTGAGCAATTTTCAAAAGTTATGGATCCAATATCTAATGTTGTATTGGTAATTTTATCTAATGTGTTGATAAATTTATTTTTACAACATTTGCTATTTTTCAAACTTGTATTCACTATATTCAAATATCGGTCATATATTGTTCCCTATACGTGAAAAGAATGTTCCTGCTCCTACTGTCATCACTGCTTGCAATTCCTTGTTTCAAATTCTCGACTATGTTTTTCTCAAGATGGTGTATTTTGTTGATTTTACAAACCAACAAATTGCAGCATAATTCCATGTGTGAATTTATAATAGGAGATAGACACTAAGATGGCTTTTTGTTAAGCTTTTTGCAAAGTGAACTTTAACTTAATAAATTCAAACTCACATGGACATAACACTTGATTATATAAATCAACCAAATCCCAGAATGAATAGCTTAGCTGTTCACAAAGTGTACATTCATTATTTTCTACAGCATTTGTGTTACTGCTTTTCTCAATACGTTGATCAGTGTCAGTAAGGGCAGGAACATTGCTCCCATGACACTAGCTCTTAAACAGGACCTTTCTAGAAGACAAGTGTATATCTTTAATAACAACCAATGTATACACATTTATATCATTTTTAATACATTATATTTTTCAAAGTAAACTTCAATAAACTTATGGCTACTTATGCTTCCTCCTCCTCAATTTATTTTGGGACTTTTTTTTACTCAGTTACCTGTCTGAATGCCTAAGTGATTTTTACTATTTTTGTCACTGCCCCAGAGCTATTGGGCAAAAGCTGATAATGAAATATAGTAATATAAGGTAAGAAGGACATAAGATTATTAATGATCCTTATTGACCTTTTAAAATATTTTTTAATATGTGAAAATAACCAGAGAATATGTAATTTTGGACTAGAAATGTAAGAGATATCAGAGGCACCAGGAATACACATAAAGAGGACAAAATATTCATCATACATCAGACCAAATCAGTTCCAAATCATAAAAAAAATACATTAGAAACCCAAAATCAAGCAACTAAAAACCATAGAAAGAGAAGGAATATGTGATACCTTGGTGTCTGAGCACTAGAGAAAAGCACTGAGGAAATTAGCTAATTTCTGGTAGCATAAAATATAGTTTACACATATATGTGTTTTATATATCAATAATCTGTATTGGACTTTAGTTCTTCTGAAACACGTCAGCATAATAAAAGGCAGGCAATTTAAACAGCCAGAACAGCAGGAACAATGGGATCTATAAAATGTGCTGACATGGAACCAAGGCTGCAATATAGAACTGACTTTTTTTTTATATTTAAGATTTTTATTGGTTTTTACATTTGTAAATACAACATTGATAGCACGAGGGTACAGTATGCGCAATGAAATAGTGTTTGAATTACAGTTAACATATGCATCGGTACATTTCGGCATTCAGTGTGTTACAGAGTATCTTCTATCTTAACAATACTATTAGTTGTAGCAAATTGAGTTGCAAACATAACATATTTGATCATAGCGGATAAGCATAAATACGATAGTCTAGATTACAGTTGTCTGAAGGTCCTCTTAAACAAACGTAGTTGTTATAGGACACTTCATCCCTTTAATGAACTGTAGTACCAGGACCTTGTGACCTACTGAGAGACTTTGAGCTGAGGTTGCTGTAAGCTTCCAGATGTTTTAGATACGTGCCTGTCTACTATGAGTGTCGGTCTTGGAAATCAGATCTTGCAATCTTTCCGTACGTCAAAAGAGAGGTGGGCCTGGCCGACCAGGTCATCTGGTTGTAATGTCAGTACTGTCTTAAGTCAGGTTATAGGGTATTACTTGGGTGTAATGAAAGCGTTCCATGGTTTCCATGTCTTGGTGAATTTCCCATAATTTCCTAATTTGGCATGTGTAAGTTCCTCCATCTGTTTAATGTACTCTACTCTTGAAATCCATTCCCAGACTGACGGGGGTTTTTGTTGTTTCCAGAGTTTGAGTATCAGTTGAGAAGCTGCCATAGCTAAGTGGTTGAAGAGGATTACTTCGGTTTTTGTGAGTTCTTGTGGAGCTAGAAGGAAGATGTAATGGTCAGGTGCATTAGGTAAATTGGCGTGAAAAAGTGTTTGTATGATAGTATGGATTCTATTCCAGAACTTGGATATAATCGGACATTGCCACCAGATATGGGCATGGTGAGCTTCTGTATGTGTGCACCTCCAGCATGGATCGGAGGTCGTGTTGTGTATTTTATGAATTTGTGTTGGTGTATAGTGCCACCTGGTTATACGTTTAAAGTTGCTTTCTTGTGCTGTCAGTGAGGCGGTAGAGTTGTGTGCGGTTTTGAAAATAGTACACCATTGTTGTTGTGTGAGGTTCGTTTTCCATTCGTCTGCCCATTTTATCGTATATCTTGGGAGGTTTGGTTCTTGCGTTTCCCTGATTACTGTGTACATAGTGGATAGAGTCTTTTTCGCGAGTGGATGAGAGGTGCATAGTTGTTCGAATCTTGTTAGCGGTCTTTCTCCTTTGGGTATTAACTTAATAAAATGTATCAGTTGATTGTAGTGGAGGAGTTGGTTTCCTGTGTGTGTGTGTGTAGGTATGAGTTGTGACAGGCTTTTTAATTTGCCCTCATGAACTACATCTCGCAGTTGTAGCGAGGGACCTTTATAATAGAGGTTGTATGCCTTCCCTGAGGTTCCCTTTTGGAAGTGAGGGTTTTGTGTGAGTGGATATAGTGGGGATGGGAAAGGCGATATGTCTGTCGTTTTCCTCAGTTTGTGCCATATTTTAATAGTAGTATCCATGGTTGGGTGGGACTCGTGTTGGCATTATTGAAGTGGGCATTGTTGTAGCCAAAGGCGGTTATTTAGTGGTGCCCCTGAGAAGGTATTTTCTAAGTTTACCCATTGTTGAGTCTTCGTGAGTTTTGTCCATTCATAAATTCTTTGTAAGTGTATTGCTTTATGATATAGATCTATATCGGGTAGGTTCAGCCCCCCCTGTTCCTTGCTTTTAATCAGCGTTGCGTGAGCCAGACGAGAAGGTGTATTAGCCCAAATACATTTTGTGAAAAATGGATCTGATTGTGTTGAAAAATTTGGTCGGAATTGTGATGGGGAGTGTCTGGAGGAGGTATAATATACGGGGAAGAAGGTTCATTTTTATTATATAGACCCCGCAGAGCCACCCAAAACATGGTCTATGCCATGCCTGAAGGTCTCTGACGACGTTTGCAATCAGTGGGGGGAAGTTTAGATGGTAAATGGAGTTTAGCTTGGTCGGGATGTGTACTCCTAAAGATTTGATGGATATGGGAGCCCACGTGAAATAAAATCTGGTTTGAAGTTGTGTATCAAGGGTTTTTGTTGTGTATATTGGTAGAAGATCGCATTTGGTTAGGTTGGCTTGGAAGTTGGAGACTTCACTATATGTTTTCATTTCTGCTAGGATTGAAGGTATTGTCGAGATTGTAAAGAGGAGGTCGTAAGGCTGTGATCTTATATTCTTGTTCGTTATTTTTAAACCCTTGAATGTGTTTATTGTCTCTGATCCCCTGGAGGAAGGGTTCTAAAACCAAAATGTAGAAAAGAGGTGAGAGGGGCAACCCTGCCATGTTCTATTTGTAATGGTTACTGGATGAGATAGTTGTCCATTGATTCGCAGTCGGGCCGTGGAAAGCGAGTATATGGTGTTTAGCCATTCCCGCCAATGCAGGCCAAAGCCCAGGTTTTGCATTGTGTGTTTTAAGAGCGCCCAATTGACCCTATCAAAGGCCTTTTTGGCATCGATGGCCAGTAGGGTGCTATTCATTTTACATGTATGGGCCCAGAACTGACTTTTATAACCACTGACTGTAATATTTTCATGTTTTCCTTTTATTATCCAAAAATTAAAGGACAAGGTGAGTGGACAAGTGGACATTCATCCATTCCATTCCATCCTGTTGCATTAGTAACCATCCTTCAGCTTAAAAAATGTTCCCAGTTGATGTCAGTAGTCATTTAATCGGAAAGAAAATTGATTTTTAAAAAAATTTAAGGGTAGAATAGGTGAGGGGGTTATCAATTGCACCCTCACCTTTTTCTGTAATTTTTTTGAAAAATCCAATGTTTTCAAATTAATTGACTCCTACTCATAGCACTGCATGCCACCAACAACACCAAACATTGAGACAGTACCTTGATACTCCACCGTAACTCCTCATTAAACAGTGGCTCTGGTGACACCCACCTAGACCCTGCTTCACTCTTTCTCAGTTGCTTCTTGGTGGGACACCAAGAAGGTATAACACTTGAACTGACTATAGTAGGAGAAGCAGCAGTGCCAGTGGAAGGGGAAGCACAACTAGTTACAGCATGAAAAGAATGGGGGGTGGGGGGGATGCCTCCTAATTTTTGAATTAGACATCAAAGACATGCTTCTAATCCCATTATCCTGAGGCTGAATACTTCATACTTCAAATAGTGCTGGTGGCAGCAGTAGTGGTAAAGGCAGCAGTGGTTTAGAGGCCAGCAGACCTCATGGCTGAGATGTTACAAGAGTCAGAAGCTATGACACTGCTGCTGGTGGGGATATGTAGAAAGGCCCTACCCTCCATCAATATTGGCTTAAGGGCAGGGCCGGCCCATCCATTGGCAGCAGTGGGGCCATGGCTCCAGGCTGCACTTTTATAGGGGCGGCATTTTGCCGCCCCTGTTCACTGTAAAGTGCCTGCTGTGGAGCTTGGGCCATCTATACATATGTATATAGCGATCCCCCTTTTTTCGCTCTCTATTGGTCAGTTCAGAGAGCTGCCCCCTAAGAATCAATCATCTTTATTTTTGCTACCTTTTGATTAGACAGGAGAACTAGCCCATGTGATTAAGAAGACCTCTTAAAAGGACACTCCAGGCACCCAGACCACTTCTGCCCATTGGAGTGGTCTGGGTGCCAATTCCCACTACTCTTAACGCTGCAACTGTAATTATTGCAGTTTTTTTATAAATTGCAATAATTACCTTGCAGGGTTAACTCCACCTCTAGTGGCTGTCTACTAGACAGCCACTAGAGGGCACTTCCTGACTCATAGCAAAGATTTTCTTTGCTAGAGCGTCGCTGGACGTCCTCATGCGCATTAGGTCTCTTCGGCCGGTGGGCGGGATCAGTCTCGCCCACCAGCCGACGGAGTCAGTAGGAGGAGCGGCGCGGAGGAGGAAGCATCGACGAGGGACATCGTCACTGCCTCAGGTAAGTTATTGAAGGGGTTTTCACCCTTTCAGCAACCGGAGATTGGGGGGTGGGAGGGAGAGGGAACCTGCAATGCCAGGCACTGGAGTTTTCCTTTAATAATGGAAACTAAGCTTGCAAAAAAAAAAAACAACAGCCTTTCTCCATTACATCCCCTTTTTTTCTGAAATCAGGAACAACACTCCAAATCACAATTAAAAGCATGTTGCACGGGGCGTGGCCTGACAGCTCAACTGAACGGTCGCATGAGCTGTTAGCTCCTCCGTGAAACGACCCTCCACAGCGACTTTCATAGCGATAATCTGCCTATTTTACCCACTGAAACGGACAGGAGGAAGAAGACAACAGTATGACAACGAAATCCGCAAAAAAACCCAGGCACAAACAAACCGTGCTACACGTCCAGGAGCTATCCTTGCCGCATTTACAGGCCCAAAATGGCGCAGGAATGCCGAGATCCCCAGCGGCGTGCTCTGATGCCAGCGACCTCACCTTGGTCTCGGAGCCGGCGGATGCACCAGCCACGGATCTTTCGATCCACAAAATGCTACAGGCAATGCAGACATCATTGCAATCTGAAATGTCCAAAATGGCACGGGACATCAGATCGGACATACAAGCCTTGGGAGACAGGACGTCCCGTCTAGAGGACAAATCGGAAGAAATAATATCTGCACATAATACCCTGGCAGATGCTTACACAGAACTCAAAGAGCAACTACATCGCCTTACAGAAAAGGTAGCGGATCATGAAGATAGGGATCGGCGCAGTAACATCCGCCTTCGCGGCATACCTGAGGCCGTTCTACCACAAGATCTCCAGGCCTATGCCATAAGCCTCTTCCAACTCCTAGTTCCAGACCTTACACCACGGGACTTCCTCATTGACCGCATACACAGGCTGCCTTAGCCGAAGTCTCTGCCTGTGACAGTCCCAAGGGACACTATAGTGAAGCTGCACTACTTTACCACCAAATATTGCATTATGAGAGCCTCCAGACGCACGCAAGATCTACCGGAGCAATTCGCGGCAGTCCAGCTTTACACAGATCTCTCCGCATCCACGCTGTCTAAACGGAGAGAACTGAACAGCATTACCAAAGCCCTACGAGACGCAAACGTCCTATACCGCTGGGGATTCCCGGCCCGCCTGATTGTCAGGCGCAATGGCGTGGACCGCCATATTACCACCATCGAAGAAGGAAGAAGATCCCTAGCGGAGTGGAATATCGCCTTACCACCGCAACCTGACAGAGACACCCCACCTGAACGCAGAAGACCCACGTGGAAAGTGCCGCAAGACTGGAATGTAGCAGCTTCAGCTAAGTGACTCTCCCACACCAACATTTATGCTGCCTTTCCTTCCATACATGAGGGCATATTAGCCCGACACCTTCCCTGTTACAGGACTTAATTTGTTATACTTATTTTTTCTTTTCTAGTTATTTATCACCTTCTCAATCATCAGTACTAGCCTCGCAGATTTGCTCTATTTTTATCTGTGGTTTTCCCACACTTTTCTTAAGGGCTACTGGCAGGCTACGCTAGAATGTTTTATACTTGGGCTACTGACTTACTAGTGTTACGGGGCTGGGGTGGTTAGCAAATGATGTATATATTGGGCCTCGCAGCCGCGGCGGGACTCTAACTCTGGTCCTCTCGCGGCGGCGATGCAAAGTGTTTGAAGTTCGTCCTATAGCACCCACACACCCCCGGCCACCTCTGTGGAATGCCCATACCGCACGGACTGTTACCTGCCAATAAGGCAGGGTTCCTGAAATTCCATGCGGTCCCCCCCCCCGCGGCCTGATCTAGTTGTAGCACCAACCCGCAAGATTAGAGGCCAGTGCCGAAAAACACCACGCCTTAGAGCAGAAGTTCAGTTCTGATGGCTACGAGGGCCGACCACGGTGTGGTTTGCCACATTTCCCCCCACCAGGCTCAGAGGAGCCATGTTTTTGCCGTCTCAGCCGCAAGGCATTCTCTCTGACGGCCCTTTGTACATAGTTTATATCACCCAGTTCGCATACCAGGAGTCCCCCCTCTGGTACTCACCCCACTATCCCAACTCTCCTACCCCAATATGGTATCTCAGGAGACGCAAGGCACCCGCCAAACTACAAATAATGCTCTATACACAACTTGACCACGCTATAATTCTGACGGGGTCATATTACACTGAGCGCACAACTTCGCTGCCTGTCACTTTCCTGTTAGGAAGGAAATTTAGCCTCTCACCACTTCGCCCCTGCGACCTGCATTGCACCACACTAATTCTACCCCCGCAACGAGTTTCACGACATACCAACTACAATACCTTTTTACCTCTAAATTACGATAACCACTCGCCCGCCAAAGAGCTTACCACAGCTGCCCGCCTTCATACGCATTAATGACACTCAATATCTTGTCCTTAAATGTTAAAGGACTAAATACACCGCATAAACGGCGATTAACACTAGATGAAGCAAAAAAGAACAAGGCCCACATAGTGTTTCTTCAAGAAACACACTTCAAATGGGGACACCGTCCCAAGTTCAGCTCTAAATTATACCCCCACGACTATCACTCATGCTTCAAAACAAAAAAGAGAGGAGTATCCATACTAATAAGCAATTCGGTGGCATTTTCCCTTATCAAAAAAATAAGTGACAAACAGGGGCGATACCTCCTACTCCAGTGCCTCATTAACAATGAGCCCTATACATTTCTCAATATATATGGCCCGCACACAAACCAGACGGAATTTTTAGAAACAATGTTTGCCCTAGCCACCATCCATAGACTCGGGGAACTCATACTAATACTAATTTCCTCCTAGATTGCTCCCTAGATACAACCTCATCGCACAAAATTGCCGCATCATCGGCACGCACACTTAACAAGACTACCTCCTCGCTTTGTCACCTAATCTTAAATAATAACTTCCTTGACCCGTGGAGGGTTCTCCATCCCCTGGAACGGGATTACACGTTCCACTCCCCGGTGCATAATACCTATACGAGGATAGACAGGTTCCTTATACCTTCCACGACAATACACAGAGTAGCTAAGACCCAAATCGGTTTGATAACCTGGTCAGATCATGCCCCTGTAATGCTGACCATAACGGAACACTTCCCTGCAACAGGCAAAGGATCTTGGAGACTGAACGATTCCCTATTGACAGACCCGACACTCACAGAAAAACTTACAGCGGACATCACCTCCTATTTCTATACAAATTCGACCCCCAACGTAGACATAACGACCATCTGGCAGGCACACAAAGCAGTTATACGCGGACTCCTAATCAGGGCAGGTAGCTATGCCAAAAAACAGAGACTCAAAGAATCTACTACACTAATCTCAGAGATTACAAACCTCACGCACAAAAACAAATCAGCCCCAACACAATCCCTACAACGCCAATTGTTAACATTACAATCCAAACTCAGGGACATAGAACTTAGGAAAACGACTCATATGCTTCAGCGCTTTAAATATAACTTTTTCACACAAGGAAACAGGGCCGGGCGTTGCTGGCAACACGACTCAAAGCACGTACAGCCAATTCAAAAATAGCTTATTTAACTGACAAGTCGAAACGCAAACTTACGAACCCTCAAGACATAGTGGAGGCGTTTGCAAACTACTATGGCACGTTATATAATCTCAAAGACGACCCTGACACCACTCCTCCACCTAAATCGGCCATAGAGGACTTCCTGGCCAAGGCGAACCTCCCCAAATTGACACCAGATGATGTAACCTCCCTTTCTGCACCATTCACCATAAAAGAAATAGAACGAACAATTCGGCACCTCCCCAAGCACAAGGCGCCTGGCCCTGACGGATACACAAACTTTTACTATCAAACATTTGCACCCACTCTATCACCTCACTTACTCACACTATTTAACCACTGTTTTGCTCAGGGCGCCCTGCCCCCTGAGATGCTGAGAGCCCACATTTCTACCCTCCCGAAACCAGGGAAATCTCCAACGCATTGCCCTAACTTCAGGCCCATCTCCTTGCTTAACGGAGACGTCAAATTATATGCTAAGCTCCTGGCCAACCGCCTCTCCAGCATACTTCCAAAACTTACACACAATGATCAATCTGGCTTTGTGAAGACCAGACAGGGCTCGGACAATACCAGGAAAATCCTGAATATTCTAGCACATACCAATGCCAGCCGTGGAGAAGGCCTCCTCCTAGCATTAGACGCGGAGAAGGCCTTCAACAGGCTTAATTGGGATTATATGAGAATGGTCCTACAAGCTTTTGGCTTTACGCCCCCACTACTTTCTGGAATTATGGCTTTATATAATGAACCATCGGCACAAGTAGGAAATACAGGTTTCCTGTCTACCCCCTTCAATATTTCTAATGGTACCAGGCAAGGTTGCCCTCTCTCACCACTGCTATTTGTTCTCTGCCTGGAACCGCTAGCCTATGTTATCAGACACCACCCTGATATTACAGGCATGTCGATGGGCACACACGAGTATAAACTGTCTATGTTCGCGGACGACATTTTCTTGACACTAAGCAATGTAGAGACGTCCCTGCCGACCTTACTACGACTTTTAGGCGACTATGGGGTATTATCGTACTATAAATTAAACCAGGCCAAAACCCAAGCCCTACCTGTTGGACTACAAAGAGCCACGATTACAGGGTTGGTTAGGGACTACAGATTCGACTGGCGAAAAGACCACATCACATATTTGGGGGTAAAAATAGCGCCCACTGTGGACCAAATATTTCATTATAATTATAGACCACTAACCCTAAAGTGCAAAGCGGAATGCAACAAATGGAAACCAGTGAGACTCTCTTGGTTAGGCAGGATTAACACCATCAAAATGGTCCTAATCCCAAAACTACTATACGTATTCCGCCTATTGCACATACCAGCCCCACCTTCCTTTTTTAAAATCCTTCAGCAGATAATCTCCAAATTTATCTGGGATTCCCGGAGACCCAGACTATCACACCGCACCCTACAATTGACCACGGCAAAGGGCGGAGTTGGTCTGCCGGACGTACACGCCTACTACAAAGCAGCTATTCTAGAAGCGGCGGTAAAGCTGCACACCCACAAAGGAACACACCAATGGGTAGATATGGAGGTGGCATACTCCGCTCAGATGCCTCTGGTTGACATTTTGTGGACCCCCTCACCCTACCGACCTAAAATCAGATCCCTACTCCCGACCACTTTACTGACCCTACGTCACTGGGATGCACTACATCGCAAACACAATCCTACCCACAAATTTCACCCTCGCACACCATTATCGGCATTTCAGACAATCTCACCCTGGCTCTCACTTGGCTCCTGGGCCAAACTGGGAATTACCCATGTGAATCAAGTTATGCAGGGCAACCTCATTAAACCCTTCCCAGACCTGCAGAGGGAATTCAAGCTCGCTAATTCGTCAGTGTTTGCCTACTTGCAACTTAAGGGCATAATTTTTATTTCATGTAATGCGAGATCTGGCGCCCTCATCCCCAGGTTCCAATGACATGGCCGCACTGCATGACAGATGCTGGCAAGCCCCAAACAAACACAAATCTCTATCCCTCTGCTACCAGCTGACCCTAGAGGCCACTACCGTGGTTACCCCAAATTTTGTGACCCAATGGCTCAAAGAGAGTGACGATTTCTTAACTGAAGCTGAAGTGCTGACATCCCCACGGGCTCTCACTGGCCTTACACGATGCTACTCCCATGTGGAGGCTCACAAAAAACTGGTATATAGGTGGTACTTAACCCCCCACAGACTCCACTCGATGTTTAACAAGGTGCCTCCCTATTGCTGGAGATGTGGGACTGAACAAGGCACGATGCTCCACATTTGGTGGGCGTGCCCGCAAATACGGCCCCTGTGGATGGAAGCACAGGCTATCCTACAATCTCTGGGTATCCCCTCGCCACCTATAGATGTCCGTACTGGCTTGTTCCTCTCATACCCACACTCAACTCCAAAGCATGTAAAAAAAGTAATGGCTATTGCTGCTATGGCAGTGAGAAATTTGATAGCGACTCATTGGAAACAACCCCAATGTCCCTCCCGAACACAACTAATAGACAAAATTCACCAGTACTACACATATGAAAGTATGTCAACCAAGTCTGCTGCTCAGCAAAAATTTTTCCAGGAGGACTGGGCATCATGGCTAGCCTTCAGGGCCGACTTGGCCATGACTCCACCACCCTAAGCCGCTGCGGCACTAACCAGGAAGAAGCCGACCCCTCTCCCCCACACTTTGCAGGCTCTGGTAGCCTGTCTCGTGTACAGAACCCTAGAGATAAATATGTAATAAGATAATGGGCCTCTGTACTATGATTAGACTATGCTATTATACAATGCTGCAATGTATATTTAATGTGACGTCTTCAGTGAAATGTTTCTAATGTCTCTAATGTGAAACCCTTGCAAACCCTTCCCCCCACTCCCCTTTTTCCTTTCTGTAACCCTAACCCTGATCCCACCTATTTGAAAATAAAAATTGTCAAATTGAAAAAAAAAAAGCATGTTGCACATGTCTGTTTCCCCCAAATTTCTGGCACATGGCTTTTTGGAATTTGGAAATTCTGCTGGTCAATGTCAGGATTACAGAATGATCCAGCACATAGAATTGTGTAACACAGAGGACTGATAGGTAACGTATACTGGACCTTAACGTACCAAAGAGTAGTCAGGAATAGCCGAGGTCAAGGGAAACAGAAAGAGACACAACAATAAGGAAAAGCCAGGAGTCAGTGATGCCAGAAAACAGGGAAGTCAAAAACAATGCCAAAGTCAAATAACCAGAATTACCAGAAGCAATAACGTGCTCTCGGACAACCACAAGGGAAACCACGACAGGGCACTGAGCAGGATGAGAACTGGGCCTAAATACCCCTCCTCTAGATCTGATAGGCTGTAACCGGCCTTTGACCCCAAAGGCAGTTACCAGGTTCCCATTTGCATTATTGCTGCTCAGCATTAACCCTTCTGTGGATTTGGTTGCTGCTCGGCACAACTTTTCCTGTGTGGACAGTAAATGTCATTAACCACATTTTTATAAGCGGATGAATATTGTTACAAACTGCTATTTGTAACTGGCCCTTTAAATGATAAATTGTCCTGCTTCCCTGGATTGTGGAGAAGCCTATCTGCCAGCCTCCTTCCACATGACTAGGGCCCTTTAAAAACAGTATGGACTTTTACTGGGTGTGCATGACCCTTTAAGAACCATCTGAGAACATATTGTCACTTTGATGAACAATGCCCATTTAAGACGGTGTCCCAAGACCTGTAAAATAACTTGTTCCTGGCTTTCTCCCACTTGGTTCAGTAAATGGGGCTTACTGAACCAAGTACCACACAGGCGGACCACCCAGAAGTGGAAGTGTGCAGGCAATTTACCTCCCAGGCTGTGAGGTTACTGCAGGTTAATTGCCGAGCGCTGGGTGGCCGCAGTTCGTGCAAACAAACACATGGCGGCAGCCATCTTTGTTCTTCGAACGAGGTTAGTGGTATGTGTAGCCAAATTCATGGAACTAAAATCGGCTACACATTTCCGCGAACACCGCTGACCCTTACCTTCTCCCATACTGAATTTTCAGCTGCAGAGACTAAGTCCCGTTCGAAGATTCGAATGGGACTTAGACGTTTTTCTGCATGAAATTGACCGACCGCACAGCCCAAATCTATGGAACTGTTTTGGGCAGGAAAATGTGCTTGCGGTTGGTCATAAAGGACTTCCGTCTAACTTTTTATCCACCAGAGGGATTTGGCTGATTTTTGAGAGTGTTTATGTTTAAAGTGTGCTGATTAATAATATGTCATTTTTATGTGTGGTTTTAAAGTTACAGTGTATGTGTAAAAACTGTATTTTTACTGTCTGTGATAATTATGTTAATCCCTTGTGTAACATAATTATATCACAGGCAGAGGGGAGGATGTTGTGTGTAATTGCTGGGAGTGTTTTCTGTAATGTACGTGTGTGATTGGTTGTTTTGTAACGCCCTGTGGGTGGTCCTATCTAAGGGGAAACCTGCATAAAAGAAGCTTCTTTTGGTGCCAATAAAACAGAATGATTTGACCCTCTAACTTGCAGCCTTGACTCATGTTTGTAGGGGACAGCTATAATAACTACAGGGATTGCTATGCTCTCCATACTCCCTTAGCTACTGAGCTCTTGTAAGAGCTCTTGTTCCTGATCCTGCTTCGCTCTACAGAAGGAAGAGGTTCACTTATTGGAACCTGGAGCCTGGTCGTAGGTCCAGGGCGCAGAGATGACGGCGAGATACCAGCCCAGCAGTGGTGGTTCGTGGAGTCTGCAGTACTTATGGTGGCTACGCAGTAGTTATGGTGTCTACGGTGCTGATGGTCCTTTGGTGAGTGCTAGGAGCATCCTTTTCTACAGTCCAACTTCCAGCAAGCCTGGATGCAACCGTAACAAATATGTTACAGTCACCTGATCAGCCCGAATTTAGCCAAATTGCACTTCAGTCACAAATTAGCCTACAAGTCTTATCTGTACATAAAAATACACTAATAAGTGAATAGATGTATGACACATGAATTTTGTCTTTAGAATATCACCTTATTTAACAAAGACATTCAAAATGTGCTTCAACAATGGCATTTTCATTGTATAGAAGATCTCACCTGGAATATTCAATATACCTTTGTCTCCAAGAAGAGTCTGAGAGATAAAATATATATTGATCGGCTTTATCTTTATATAATAGATGTGTTTCTCAAGTGGAAAATAAATATGCTATAGTATCATCTGAGATGATCATCATTACAAATAGAATTGAAAGGTAAACAATTCCTTCAGAATGTGCCAGAAACCGCTATTGTTTGTGACTTTAATCAGTCACGTTGATAGCATCAATGTAGTAACTAGCACTGTATTTTTCAATGAATTCACTTTCATTTACTTTATATACTATTGATCTGTCATATAGATATTTACCAGAGACAATTTTGAATTTAAAGACAAACTGTAGGTCTATTTGCAATAGAACATAATGTATAATTATAGGTGCCAGAAATTGGCTGAAGACGTGGCAAATCATCAAACTCTATGCCCATTGTTAATATAGTACTCTCCATAAGATTCCTCATCCCTAGAGTTGATTCATGTTTTTTAAAAGCATTTTGTGGACAATGAATGAAGTAACACTGAGTTTTAAAGGGATGTAAGGAATTATATTTTAGCAATATAATATTTTGATATACATGCAGCACCCAGTTGTCTCATCGTCATCATGTTTAAATTGTTATGTGATGATGCCCTATGATGATAATTGTTCTTATAGTTACATGTGAAGGGCAATATGATGTATGTATATATTAATAATTGCATAAACTAGACAACTAGACATGCTTGGATAATAGCCATACGTAAAATATACCTTTATTTGCAAAATACTTTGATTTTGCATCCATTGTAAAGGTCTGCAGAATCTGTTGGCACTTCATAAGTAATAATAATATTAATACTAGATTGCTACATAGTTACATAGGCTGAAAAGAGACATGCAACATCCATCAAGTTCAGCCTTTCTCACATCTGTTTTTGCAGTTGATCCAAAATAAGGCCATAAAAACCCAGGTTGAAGTGCTTTCCAATTTTGCAACAAACTAGGGGGAAAAAAAGCCTTCTTAACCTGAGAATGCCAGTTAGATCTTTTCTTGGATCAAGAAGCTGTTACCCCACACATTAAAAATGACATTACTGAATAATATGTTTTTGAAAATATTCTTCCAGTTGCTGCTATTTAAACATTTGTACAGACTCTGATAAAACCACCTCTCCAGGCAGAGAAATACATGTCTCTATTGTTCTTACTGTAAAAAAAACAAAAAACCTTTCCTTTGCCTTAGAATAAATCTCCTTTTTTCAATCTAAATGCGTGGCGTTGTGTCCTTGGTATAGTCCTGTTTATGAACGGATGGCCCCAAATATATTAGTATAAAGCGGTCATATCCTAATTTCTCTAAACTAAAAAGATTTTAATTTGTTAACCTTTCTTCATAAAATGTTCCATTCAATTTACTAATTTTGCAACCTGCCTCTGCACTTTTTCTAGTGCCATAATATCTTTTGGATGGAACTGTATTGAATTCAATGGCAAAATCGAAGTACATCACATCCATTGCAACACCCTTATCTATACTTCTACTTACTTCTTCGTAGAATGCACTTAAGTAAGCGAGTTGATTGGAAACAATATATTGTGTGAATGACTCATTTTACACTATTTGTAGTGTCTTGTACTTGAATGCTATGTCAGCTGGAAGAATACTCGCATGCCAACCAATTATATGGAAATGTATACTTGAATTGTTACTGAAAATACTAGTTATGAATAAAAATGTACATGTTATTTTTGTTTATAGGATTTTTAATATCTCTGGTAACGTTGTTCTCTTTTGTAGTTACAAAACAGAAATAAATGAAAAGTACATGCATAAATGACATATTCTCCAGGCTTCACTTCTAGACACTTCTGTATTATTAAAGAACATCTGTATCACAACAGATTTTACCTTTGAGCTGAAGGCAGCAAGGCGAATTGTAAAAACAGAGAGAGATTTGCCTTTACATTGGCATGTTAATGGTACTAAAGCTTGTTGTACAAACTGTTATTTAAAATTATGCACCAGAGTTTGGGCAGGGCCAGAGCTAGGACTTTTGGTAGCAAAGAATTATTTGACCACATACCCCTACTTTTCATGCTCATCACTCTCTTTATCGTAAACTCATTAATTCCCAACATTACTTTTTTCCTAATGAATACATAGGAACTTAGCTTTTGTTAACCCTTCGAACTAGGTAATAATTGGTGTTAAGATTCGAGACCAAACAGGTCGGTATCTAGTCATTAAATAGTGAGACAAAATAAGTAGAGCCAATAGCTGCTACTTAGTCACTGGCTTTCGGCAGCATCCGTAACTCCCTGTCACAACTTGTGAAAATTGCCAAAGATAATACAATAAAAAAATGCTCATAAAAGTTTCCCTTCAGAAGCATCGACTTTTACACTGTAAGATATTGAAAGCATCTTAAAATATGTGATATCAATATAATAAGAAGCATTTTGCTGTATTAATGGGTTTGATGTCATATTCCACGCTATAGTGTCTGTTTTAACATGAGACCCTTAATCTGTAAGATGTTGATTCTACTTGGTGGATAAATATATTGTGTTGTAGTTATTGAAGCATTTGGAAGAACAGTATTTAAATAAAGCTTTACTCTTCTCTGAATATGCCATACAGAATGTGATTTAATCTCATGCAACTGAATTAAAATGACAGCAGCAGGTTCTAGTGCACACATGATAAAAGTTAGTTTTCTTTAGGCAAGTGTGTTAGGTGACGCATAATTGAAAATCTGAAGCTTTTGTCCTTCAAACTGAAGTAGGAATTTTTTTCATCTGCACAGATAAATGTTCTCTTTTTTTTCCTTTGAGTGCAACAGACAAACAATAGCATGTCTGGAATGATTGGCCACATCTTAGTAGATTCAATAACTCTTTGTACTCCATCATATTGTGAGTTCACCAAATTACAGTTTCTAGGGTACTTAATTTTTTATTTTCAAAGAGAATTTTTTATATATATTAAAACCACTCACAGGTGAAGTGAATAACATTAACAGCAGGAATAAAGCGCAAGCAATACAAATCTGAGTGATTTTGAAGAAGGTAGCCTGGTCTGATGAATCACATTTTCTTTTTGATAAGGTGGATTGATGGGTGCGTCATTCACCTGACAAAGTGATTCACTATGGGCAGAATGGCAGAGGCAGTGTTATTCTCTGGGCAATGTTCTGCTGGGAAACATAGGGCCCTGGCAATCATATGCATGTTACTTTGACATGTGTTATCTAACAAGAGATTGTTGCCAACCACATATAACCCTTCATGGTAATGGTGTTCCTAGATTGCAGTGGCATCTTTTAGCAGTATAATGCACTGTGCCACTATGCAAAAAAATGTTCAGGAATGGTTTCAGAAACATGACAAATGTGTTCCCTTGGCTTTCAAAGTCCCCAGATCTCAAGTCGATTGAGAATCTGTGGAATGTGCTGGAAAAAGAAATCTGATCAATGGAGGCCCCCCCTTGCAATTTGCAAAACCTAAAGGATATGCTGCTAATGTATTGATGCCAGACACCAAAGGACATTACAGAGGTCTTGTGAAGTTTATGCCTCAATGCATCCAAGCTGTTTTGACAGCACAAGGGAGACCTACATGATATTTGGAAAGTGGTTTTAATGTTGTGACACCAAAGTATTCTAAAGTCAAATATTTCCAACAGCTAAAGCTTAGCCGAAATTGAGTCATGCAACAGGAAAATATTCCCAAGTACACCAGCAAATCTACAAAAGAATGGCTAAAAAAATTAAGAATCAAGGTGTTGGAATGGACAAGTCAAATCCAGACCTCAACCTGATTGAAATGCTTTGGTGAGACCTTAAGAGAGCTGTGCAAATGCCAGTAAACTTCAATGAACTGAAGCAACATTGTAAAGAAGAGTGGGCTAAAGTTCCTCCGCAATGATGTTGGAGACTGAGGAAGCCATACTTCAAATTATTGCTGCTAAAAATTGTTCTACAAACTATTGAATCATAATTTGAAGAAACATGTATTCCTTACCCTATATCTAGTCCCCATGGCCCCCTTGTCCCTGTCACATATTCATCCTCACCTTGTGGTATCTGCAGTAGTAATTGCCTTCCTGACAATAACGGAAGTGCCGCTCAGCAGCCCTGCGCCAGTATACCGGACTCCAGCAAAATGTTGGTGGATGCTGGCCGCTGCGGATCCATATTATAGCCCCATGGCCACCCACGGTAATGACAATGTCAAAGTGCGTGTGACGTCACACAAAAGAAGCGCACACACGTTTTGGGGTCAAAGGCCGGTTACGGGCAATCGGATCTGTAGGAGGCTTATTTAAACACATTTTAACTTTTTCTCATTGCCCTGTCATGGTTTCCCTTAGATGGTTATCCGAGAGTGTGTTCCTGATCATGTGTTTCTAGTTATTGACTTTGGCTTTGTTTTGACTTCCCTGACTTCTGGTATCCTTGTCTATTGGCTTTCCCTTATCGTTGTGTTCCATTCTGTGTCCCTGACCTCGGCTAGTGTATTGACTATTCTTAGGCACATTAAGTCTGGCCATTCTAAGGTCCGGTTAGATGTTACCCTTAGTCCTAGGTGTGACACAATTCTGCGTGCTGGATCAACTGTAATCCTGACATTCCCCTAGATATAGTAAAATCTTAATCTTATT
Source organism: Pelobates fuscus (assembly GCF_036172605.1). Lineage (NCBI taxonomy): Eukaryota > Metazoa > Chordata > Amphibia > Anura > Pelobatidae > Pelobates > Pelobates fuscus. The sequence continues at coordinate 141,410,079 of NC_086321.1, read as the reverse complement.
TGAGTCTCCTTATGCTGACTCTTCCCTGAACTGCCTCTTTGGGTGACATCATCAAAAGTGATGATTTCAGCCAACCACAATGCTTTCACATAGGGAAGCATTGGATTCTCTGAGATTGTCAATTCTGATGATCTCAGTCAAGGAAGTGGGCCAAAGGATGGGGCCAAATGCCGCTCTGGCTAATCAGTATCTCATCAATGAGTCAATGGATCTCTATGAGGAAAGTTCAGTGTCTCCATGCAGAGTGTGGAGACACTGTGCAGCACTGCCCCAGGAAGTACATCTAGTAGCTATCTGAATAGTGGCCACCGGAGGTGTCCCTAGGAAACTATGTAGACACTGCCTTTTATATATTATTTATTATTGTTATCTATTATTATTATTATTATTATTAATCAATAATATCAATATTAATAAAAATAATAAAAGTAACAAAAAATACCCTATTGTCTGGGAGTTTCATTTCCACTTGTTTTCAGCAGACTCTACATGTATGTTGCTATGATGCCTGAGAGCAGGAGCCTTGCTGCCATTAAGTGCACTGTAGTGGTTATAGTGCCAGGAGTGCCCTGGTACACTCCAATATAAATACTCAACGGTTTGACATTACATAGTTGCATAGGCTAAAAAAAACTTGCGTCCATCAAGTTTAGCCTTTCTCATATCTGTTTCTACTGCTGATCCAAGACTCTCGACTCAAAAAAGGCAGTCAAACCTCTTAGAGAGAGAGAGGAAGAGAGAAAGAAAGAGAGAAAGAGAGAAAGAGAGAAAGAGAGAGAGAGAGAGAGAGAGAGAGAGAGAGAAAAGAAAAAATGCTCTAAATGAGCAAGGACAAATTAATTTCACATTTTGTACACACATCTGTTATACATATGCCTAAGCATTTACACCTCAGTCTAAACATTAATGAACATCTTTCATTAAAATGCCTTCACACTATTCTTTTATCTTTTATCTTTTTTTTTTCTTTTTTAGTTCTTATCTAACATCCAATTAACTATTTTTAACAGAGGCACCTACACTCAGGAAACTTACAAAAGACTAGGGAATCGTGAATTATCTTATTAAAGAAAAAAAAAAATCCCAACCAAGCTCTAAATCTCTCATTATTGCTTATTTCCTCAGAAACACATTAATCCTTATATGTATGTTACAATACTCCAAACAATTCTCATATTCGGATATTGCCCATAATGTTACTTTGCCCCAAAAATATGTCAATGGGATATATAGTCACATTGTATTTATGTATTGTCCTATATATACTCACATTCTTCCCATAGGTATTTAGTGGTGCCAGATATTGCTGCAGTATCATGGCATTGCCCATATTGCTTTCACATTGCTTCCATGGTGCCATTTTGAACACAAATACACACAGACTCATACACAAATACTGACACACATACCCACCTACACATACCCACTCTCATTTGCTCACACGCATTCTCTATATCCTTTCTCCCTCTAGCCCCTGCACAAACCTACCCATACTTCTTCTAAACTAAGGCAGCTAATAACAGAGAGAAAAGTGCAGTCTTGTGTTAAATATACTCTACATATACAAGCGTCTTTCTGTGTTTAATCCAAGGAGAGATGCTAATAGTCTTACTAACATATGAATTTGTTTTGAATATATTTATTAGTGTCGCAGAAAAGCTTGAGCAGGCATATTACAGGGTAATAAATGTAGTATATGGTTGCCTGCGCAGAGGCAAATAGGTCAGGATAAACAAGCATTGAAGTATAAAACATGCGGTACGGTAGTCATACATGGTGATAGGGTTATAAGAGGCATGCATCTCGGTATGATGAAAAGTCCTATCTATGAACATTAAGACAGCGGCCAATCATTTACAGAACCTGTATGCCGCGAAGTGTGTGCATTATCAATAGAGAGGTAACAGTGGCACAAATAGCCTGGAGTAGTTTAGCCCCCAGTAGCTACTGTCAGTAAAGCAGAGTCCTAACTATACAACATAATATTAGACGCATGCGGATAGGATGTTATGTATTAATCAAGCAGCGTATGTCAGCTAGAAAAAGTGAATCTTTTGCTTTTAAATATTAAAGCGACATTTTGGCGTGTGTTAAAGGAAGCGGGATTTCGAAATATAGCAGGTGATCTGACTGTGTATTGTTACCCACAGCGTTAAACAGTTTGGACTGTTACAAGATCGTCACGGCGTTATGTTAATTGATATAGAAAGGATATACATTTGCTTAAGTGAATGGCTGACCCCATTACATGCTTAATCGCCAGTGCTTTAGTGTATCTGCCGACCAGTCTAAAAACGTTGCAGCATAAACTGCGTGATCATAGCTAGTACAGCTCCTGACATATGCAACATATGACTGATGAGTCAGAGCCATTTGTCACGCATCAGCGTCACATAAATTATGGCGTGGGTTTATAATAATTATGGATTATAAATGAAATGATCATACTATATAGTGCGGTCTGACCTAGGCTGTAGTTAACGGTGCGGTGTTAGCTTATGAATATATAATCAGACATAATACATAGAATGCAATGGTTGCGCCTAGTATGTTATGTCTCCAACATGCAAAGGTAACGTTCATTTAAGAAATTAAATGCACTAATAAAAATAATAATCGATCAACAGATATAAATTGACACGTTGCTGCGTGGTCTGGGGCGTTGCAATCCGTAGTGGTTTGCATGTCGCTGTTGCGGTAACAGATTATGCAGAGTGCATATGGGCTCCCCCGAAAGGGAGAGGCGAAAACAAAGCATCAAAAGCAAAACAAAACAGCCTTAATATAAAAATGTGAGTCACTTCGCTGGCCTCTCTCCGGTTTTGCTGCACCATGCGGTTCCTTTTCCAGTCCCCTAGGCATCCCCAGTCACAGAAGGTCCCCTTCCCTCCCCCCCCAATGCTGTTGAACGTGCCCGCGGTAAGGTCCACCACGCTGTGGGCACTCAGAGACTGCAGCTGTCCAGCGTCCCCCCCCCATAGAGTCCCCAGCGCTCCAGCCTCCGGCACCTCCCCAGCTCCGGTAAGGCCTCTTTGGAGCTCCAGCCCCGTCCTGCCTCACCCTCCTCCGGTCTCATACTTGGTGCCGGCACGCAGCCCACCCGGCCACCGGTCTACCGAGTGGTCTGTGCACCCCAGCTCCACAGGGCTCGCAGATTTGGGGGCATTTTCCCGGACCACCACCAAATCCGAAAAAACAGGGCCGGCTCCATGTCGGTCGGTTCGCCGCCCAGGGGAGTCTAGTCGTGGGACCCGCTGTCCCGGGGGGCCGAGGCACCCTGGTCTGGGTTACCGTTGTGTGCGTGGGGTGCCTTCCCCGTCGCTCTTTATGTGCGGGGTGTCCGTCCGCCATTTTGGCTCCGTGGGGGAGGACAACACTCAACGGATGGGCCCCCTCCTCCAGTCTCCGAAGCTCGGACTCTTGGGCCGGGATCACCCCCCCCGGCCGTGAGGGGGGGGGGAGCGGGGCCGGATCCGACCCCCTGCATGCCTCTTGCGTGTTGCGGTTCCCGCTCATGCGGCGTGTCACAAGCTGTATGGGCTTTTTGCGCTCCGTTCGCGGTGCCCGCCGGGTCGGTGCCGCAGCTCCCCGATCTCCGGTTCCTCACCACCCGACCACCTGTCTTTTCCTCAGTTGGTGAGAGCGATTTTGGGTCCAATTGTGGGCATTTTATGCAGCCTGTAGCCGGAGCCATCAAGGCTGGCTGCCGCTCGGCTCGGTGGCCCGGCCCCGCCCCGCCCCCAAGATTATGAATTTGAGCACAACATTCTACACTAAGATGTGTAAATGCAAATGCTTGCAGTTCTGCCCACAGCATCGCAAGCTACCTTCGATGTCACAGTGCTGGGGACATATTTTGCAATCATATATGATACAATAAGAGTTGTTTTTGTAATACGTAAACATTAATATATATCGATATGTAAAATTACTAAATATTCATATCCCTTAAAATTTGATTTTAATTTTGGGGTGCAAAAATAATAATAGCAATAACTAATTCTCTAATTTCCTCCTTGGGCTCAATAAAGATATCACATGAATATTCTGTCTAGGATGTTCCACTGAAATTATAAAGGAATTGAATAACTTGGTCTACTTAAAACAGGTAAGTATTGGTATTTAAATGTCTTCTCACTGACCCTAACAGTGGCTTAGGGGTGTTTTAAGATGCCAGGTTACAAGTGGCATGTTGGAAAAATTGCATGACACAGTCTTCATTAGGAAAACAATTATTAGCAAAAATTTATAAAATTATGATATGATAATATAGCAAAAACTTAGACAACATATTTTGCTGCTCTATGACAGTGTGACCATAGGAAAGAGTCTTAACTTGAACAAACATTGAGGCATGTTATCTAACAGTTTAATTACCAAGCGCACAGTAAAAAAAAAAAAACACCAACTGGACATTGGCCTTTGAAAATTAATATATATATCAACACCTGAAGGGTTAAAGCTGTGGATCACAAACCTATGTGGACCACAAAGGGTTAATATTGCGTGGGACTGGTGCAGTTTCAAAAGAAGTATTATATTGGATGTATATGATGTGGCAGAACTAAACAAATTGTGTGCTTGTTTTACAGTTTAAAATACAATTATCCAAGTTACCCAGTGAGGCTGGCCTCGAGTACTCCTTTTCCTTCAGAGACTCCTGAAATATATAACTTCCCGGAGCTTTAGTTAGGGTCTGCAGATAACATTTACCAGCCTCAAAGCACTAAACTCTCACTAATGTTGTGAGTACTAACTAACATTCTGGAGTGTGTTTCTTTGACCCATATTGACCAAAATAATTGTCCTTAACAACATAGGTAGCTGAGGGTATAATCGTTTTAGTGGTGTCCTTAGACTTAGGGATTTCCTTTATGGAGAGCTCTAGTTTCCTTGGTTGCCACCTAGTATACATGTAGAGATTTTTCCCTCACCTTTCGTCAGCTTCTCAGCTTATCCCAGACATGATAACACCAGGGCCGGACTGGGAACTAAAATCAGCCCTGGAAAAAAATTCTATACCAGCCCAATAATGCGTCGCGAAAGCATAGTGTGCTGATATAGAGGGTGAAAAAATAACTTGAAATTGAAAACTCTTACTCCAAAGAAGGAACGCATATAGGGCTTCAAAATAACAAAATAGCGCCTTTTTTTTTAAGTAGACGTACATTTGCTTGTAATCAATGTTTCAGTACAACTACTTTGGCCTATTAAGGACATTTTAGTAATGGTACTGAAATGCTAAATGTCTGCAGTTGCACAACTAAAAAAAATGAAGTGATCTGGTTAATTTTGAAGTTCTATGGGTGCGCTCTTCACTTTGAATATGTTATTGTGCATGAGTATGCAACTAGCAACAAGACAGGGCCATTACACACACACATATATATATAAATGACATTTGTGTGTATTATGCATATATAAATGTAAATTACAATATGTGTAAATATTATAGGCATAGTTATATGTTACTAATACACACATCAATATACATGCATATATATATATATATGTGTATTACTGTCAGGATTACATCAATTTACGTCTATTACCTTTACCTCGTTTAGTGTATCTTGGCTCCAATTGTCTCTTTTTTTTCCTCTTACAGCGACCCTTGTGCATCTTTTACTTCATCCCAGTCCATGTGTGTTTCTTTTTACCCTTCTCCAGCCTCTGTATTTCTCTTTCCCCCAGCCCCTTTTGTATTGTTCTTAGCCCCAGACACTTTGTCTCTTTCTCCCATTCCAAATCTCATCTGTGTGTTTCTTTCTAACTCCAGACTGTGTGCCTCTTTCTCTTCTCCCAGCCATCTCTGTCTCTTTTTCCCCAGCCCACCATTGCCTCCCACAAATCTTGTCACTTTGTCCCCCTTCCCTACTGTATGTCTCTTTGTCCCCCCAACAAACCTTCTGTGTGTCTCTCTTCCCCATCTCCTCCCTGTGTCTCTCTCTTACCCCTCTGTCTCTTTGTCCCCCTTCTCCTGTGTCTCTCTATTACCCCATCTGTCTCTGTGTCCCCCTTCTCCTGTGTCTCTCTATTACCCCTCTCTTTGTCCCCCAATCCCCCGTTTCTCTATTACCCCTCTGTCTCTTTGTCCCCCCTTGCCCTATGTCTCTCTATTACCCCTCAGTCTCTTTGTCCCCCCCCAACCTGGTGTCTTTCTATTACCCCTCAGTCTCTGCCCCCCCCCCCTCCCTGTGTTTCTATAACGTAAACTGTATTAAAGAACAATAATGCAAAGTTTTTTTCTCCGTAATTGTGGTAAAAAGTTGTGATATTTAATAAATAAAAATGTACAAAATGAAACAATTGTCTCCCCCCCTTCCCCTCTATTTGCCTACCCCATCTCCTCTATTTGCCTCTCCCCTTCCCCTCTATTACTCCCCCCCTTCCCTTCTATTTGCCCCCTTCCCCTCTATTTGTCTCCCCCTTCTCCTCTATTTACCCCCCTTCCCCTCTATTTGTCTTACCCTATATTTGCCCCCCCTTCCCCTCTATTTACCCCCCTTCCCCTCTATTTGTCTTACCCTCTATTTGCCCCCCATTCCCCTTCTGTGTGCCTCCTTAAATTGTCACAGGAGGACTGAGGGAGGGGGAGGAGTTAACTACCATGCTCCCTCACGGTTCCCATAATTCCCAGCATCTACACATCATAGAGTAGTGATTACTCTATGATGTGTAGATGCTAGGAATTATGGGAACCGCGAGGGAGCATGGTAGTTAGCTCCGCCCCCTCCCTCAGTCCTCCTCTGCTGACAGCTGCACGGCTGTCAGTATCAGTGAGTGTGCCGCCGGATCGCTTAGGCGGCCGCCCGGCTCACTCACTGATACTGACAGCAGGTATAGCTGTCAGCACAGGAGATGGGGCCGCCAGCTGCAAGGTAAGTATAAATCCTCACAGTGTGCCGCCGGACCGGCCACCCGGCGGCACCGACAATGCGGCTGGCGGCCGCAATATTATTAAAATATAGGGAGCAGGGCTCCCTCTCTCCCTCCAGCCCCCCAGGTGCCGCGGCCCACCGGGAAATTTCCCGGTGGGCCAGTCCGGCCCTGGATAACACCAGGGCTGTGTATGTTCTCAGCAATCAAATTGCTTCCCACTGTGTCGCTGCTATCTCCCACAAAGTCTCCCCAATGTTTTACATATTTGTCATGCATTTATGTAACACCTAGTACTGTATATATACTGCCTGTTGTTCTATAAACCAGTATTGTCCTGTCCTGTACTCAGTTTTGTCCTGTGTTTGGGTACAAGTTGGGAAGAGCTATTCATCACTGTATCCAGTATCTGGTTGATGGTTTGGTGATATCACTGAAGAAGATCAAGCTGCTAGGAGAGTAGCCTTAAGGTAACAGGTTGCTGAATCCAATGTAAGTGATGAGGCACACGATTCCTGTTACATAAGGTAATATTTTTATGCACTTTTTCCTCAAACATTTTTGTGGTTCAAAATGTATTGGGCAGAACTTGCTTTTCATCACTGAGGTAACATGACATCACCTGACTTTCTGTAATACAGGTGCAGCATAGTGGGAATATAAATGAAACAGCCATGCAATTCCAAAAATACACCTCTCAGTATATAGATTTTTACAATTGCAGTTTAGTCAGGTAGCTATATAAAGTTACATCTTAAAAGATTTTCTACTTGCTTCACTCTATAAAAAAGGAGACTTATGAAGTGGTGAGAATATTTGGCATGGCCTAATCTTTTTTCCCAAAAACAGAAGCATTTCCAGGACAAATGAATTTCAGCAGAGTGTTTGTTCAATTTGGCAGAATTTCGATACAAGAAACCTGGTGCAGGAACTGCATTTGATAAACCAAAAAGGTAATACAAATGCACCAATCAGTGAACTGCAATATATATATAGATGTAAAAACCAGATAAAATATGTATCTTGTAATATCTAAATTTATTTTAATGACAAGCCTTCGGAAGAACCTCCCTTTTCTCAAGTCTGAAGCATTTCTGAGCAAGATGACACATAGCATTCAAAGTTGAGTTGTGACACAGAGGTTAAAGGGACATGAGTGCAGATAAGACACAGGTTTGATAGAAAATAGACAACATTTTTGCAGAGGGTCATAAATATCTTCCTGAAGATCAGAGTGAGGGGGGAGAAGGGAAAAAAAAAACATGCAGGCAGTGCAGAAGATGGTACACTTTATACATACACACACACAAATATATATATATATATATATATATATATATACATACATACATACACACACACATATACAAACGTATAAACACATGAGCACATATACATAAACACATATACATACGTGCACATGAACTCATATACTCAAATATAAATGCACAGTCACGTATATAAGCATACATTATTATTATTATTATTATTATTATTATTATTATTATTATTATTATTATTGCCATTTATATAGAGCCACATGCATTAGAGTATGGGAAAGCATAGCTATACACATAGTACTTTGTATATTAATAGAATAAACATATTGGAATGTATTTTAAAGTGTTGATACATGTGACAGAACAGTAAGATAATGTGGGGGAGTGTTCATGTAAAGTGTTGGTAGTGGGACAGGGAACCCAAATCAATATTTAGCCTCTATTCTTGGTGTGGATTGTGCCATTGTTACATGTCACAGTAGTGTCCAGAAAATTCACAGATTTAGTGTGATACCGGAGAAACTGACGGAAGCCAAGCACAGAGAGATGGACACAGGTTTCTTCAGGAAGGAAGAGATTCTTTATTCGGTTCACCGATCGGGACTCAGAGGGACTAATGTCACCAAAATACAACAAGTTCTGAGCCCCGGACAATAGTGCAGGCTCCTTATATAGGCACATAACTCCTCCCATATTAAGCTCCACCCGCACATTCTCTTAACCAATCAATACAAATAAGAATTAACTTCCTGCTTGACCGCATGGCTTGTCCAGCACAATGGAGGAGGGGAATACTACATCCTGTATTCTTGCACATGCTCCGTACACTACTGATCGTATCTTTGCCACGTGCAACCAACCGACCGATACGTCAGCATATGCACGTACACATGCCACGTGGTAATCTCGGCCTACTAAATTAATTTTTACCGAGATTCCACCACATTCCCCCCTTTGATGTCTCTGATATTTCACAATTACTTGAGGCATCACTTAACCTTGGTTTGCATACACCTCAGGCTACCATGAACCAGACCAGACTTTTCCATGATGTGAATCCCTCAACACTCCTCTTCCTGCATTAGTTCTCCCTGATTTAGAGCCTCATATTTATATATGGCCATTACCTGTGCTGCAGCCTTCCTCTCTGCTATATTTTCTATCAGGCTCTGCACAGACCTAACTACTAAAGGAATAAGACATGGCAGGAGTAGACACATTAAAATCAGTATGACTCCGCCTACCAATGCCTTAAGCCCTCCAAACTGCTCATACCAGTTACCAAACCAACTACTTGGATTATACCCTTTCCATACCTGAGTAGGCACATGAGCTAGTTTAACCATATGGCTAGTAAGCTCAGCTATTGCTTGCCCTTCGTCATCTATTTGAAGACAGCAATTGCTCAGGTTAAACTTCCCACATACACCTCCCTCTACTGCCAAAAGGTAATCCAAGGCTAATCTATTTTGGTACACTGCTGTCCTCATTCTGGTATTATGCTTCGCTAGAAGATTGAGCGCTTGTGAGGTCTCATTAGTAATTATCTCAACCACCGCCTGTAACCTTATAATGCGGTTGAGCATATAAATTGGGGTTCTATATCCGAAAGTACCATCCTCTGCCCAAGTGGCTGGCCCATAATAGTCTATAATACGCTGGGGAGGCCATTCATCATCTTCCCAAGCGCCTATCTCTATGGGTCCTCTTTTCTTCCTATGATTCACATCATACACTTTAACTCCCAAAGTCTCACCTGTTTCAATAGGTAACAAGAAGAAGGATGGTTTGAGCATACCCAACACACATGCCCCTTCCCAGTCCTGTGGCAACTCCGAATAGGCCTTCTTACCACAGATCCAATATAAATTTGCTGGGGCTTTCCAACTAGATGTGATGGATAAGTCAAACCATACGTCCTTTAAATTGGCATATCTTGCAAACGGGTTAGATGGTTCTGAGACATTTGAAGCCGACCACCAAGTTGTATTCTTTGTATCATCATCATAAGCTTTTTGCCCTAGACAAGTTAATTCTCCTACAGAAGTATTATACATCATTCCTTTCCTTGCTATGCAAACATAACCTATGATGGAGGTCTTTAATCTCCACTCAGATTTACCTCTACCACTCATCTGATAATCGGCTTGTGAAGATATTAATTGTTCAACTGCCTCAGAACCGGACATTACCTCCTTTGCTTCACAAGGCCATTGGTCTCCCATGTTATTACCTCCACACACATAGCAGTTGGTTACATTAAGACTACCAGCAATACTCTCAGCTAAATCTATGAACAGGTTTTTAGCGTTATGGGGGAACTTATTATCTATACTCATCTCTTCATAAAAGGAATGGAATACCTGATGAGTTTGGGAGGTTACAGTATCGGTCTCTATCCCTATAAACAATATTGTCCCAGGGTCTAAACCCGTCCCATATATTTGAAACCCAAATAAGTTACCATATCTATCTAAAAATTGGTCAGGATTATTTATAAGAATATGGACTGGATTGCATTCCATAGACTTACAGTATGGATTGGTAGGCAACTTAGTAACAATCATATCCTTGTCTGTTGTCTGTCCCCAAGTTGCCCACCCCACACAAGACCAATATGGGCAAAAATTATATTCCCTATTTGGGCATCTCGGACTTACATACTTATTTTTACTACTGGGACAAATATATTTATCATTAGACCCATACGTTCTCTCCCATCTAAGATCCCCACATACATTCCACGGCTTTCTACCACTTGATATCGCTATACATGCATCAAATAGCAGAACACCCGAAGAATGTACGGATTCTAACACTGTTTTATTTATTAGGGTCCCCTGAGGATCTCCATTTCTGAGGGTCAACCAAATTGTACGGGGTTGATACTCTGGACTGAAGCACTTAGGTTCTCCTACTCCTAAATGGCATACACTATACTCTATATTAAAGTATCTACACCTAGACACATCTCCTTTACACTCATATTGCGAATGCCAAATTCGGGTCTGGGAAATATGATTACCTGTTCTTGTAGTCTTAATGCAAACCTCACAGCTAGGAGTGTCGGTACCTCTACCTTCCTGAATATAAAAAGACATATAAATAAACATTATCATTAGCACATCTTTCGTCGGCTGCATCCTCAATCTTCGTCCGTGCGATGGCACCTCAGCTTCCAGGAGGTAAGGGCTGCAGGGAATGGAGTTCTGCTCGTCTTCACAGGGGTCCCTTCGAGACTTCCCTGACTTTTAATAACATGTTGGTGAGCGGACAGGCGTTATTATGGCCGTCTAAACACTCACTTACCAATCTCTGAAACAATAAAATTTGTAATCCACAAGGTTTCCTCGTCACTCCGACTGAGTCGTGCGCTTTAACCGGATCTTGCAGGGATTCTCTGGATCTGTTGTAGCTTGCCAAGAATCTACTGCTGCTGATTTAACCCTGGAGTGATGAATCCATGGAGTCACTTCGGCCACTTTTATTGCTGTAGGGGTAGACAAAAGAACAACATAAGGACCTCTCCACTTAGGCCCTAACGGTACATTATTCCACTATTTAATCCACACTTGGTCTCCTGGATGGTAACTATGAACAGGGGGATAAATATTCACAGGTAATCTATCTTGTACCCATTTCTGTACCTCCTCCATAGTCTTACCCAACTCTACAACCTGCTGCCGGGCAATTCCTTCTCCCAACTGACTCAAATCCCCCCTTAAGTTACCAAGTACGGGAGGTGGACGCCCATACATGATTTCAAAAGGAGAGAGACCCATCCTTCTGGTAGGTGTACTGCGAATACGCAAAAGAGCTATAGGCAAAAGAACGTTCCACTTAAGTTGGGTTTCCTGACACATCTTTGCCAACTGATTCTTAATAGTTCTATTCATTCTTTCTACTTTACCAGAACTCTGAGGTCTATATGCCGTATGAAGTCTCCACTTAATACCAAGCATATGAGTCAGTTGTTGTAGGCACTGATGAACAAAGGCTGGACCATTGTCCGATCCTATAGAGCAGGGTAGTCCATATCGGGGTATTATTTCTCGTAGCAGGAATCTCACAACTTCTCCTGCTTTCTCTGTACGAGTAGGACATGCTTCTACCCAGCCTGAATAGGTGCACACAACTACTAGTAGGTAGCGATGTCCACCAGATTTAGGCATAACTGTATAGTCAATTTGTAGATTGGACATAGGGAGTACCCCCATATACTGAACTCCTGTTGGCTTTACTGGTCCTTGCCTTGCATTATTTTTATCACACGTTACACATCTTCGTACAATGGCTTGAGTTAAGTCGGACAATCTTGGTATGTAGAAATGTTTTCTGTACTATCTCTTCCAGAATGTGTCCCGTTGTGATAGTTTTGGACAATTTCTACCCCTAGTGATGCTGGAATAACTATTCTCCCATCTTCTAACTGATACCATTTGTTCTCCAGGTACTTTCCAGGTTCAGTCTTTAACCACTCTTCTTCTTGAGCTGTATAAACTGGAGTCCATTGAGACAGTGGAGTTGGTATAAGAGCAGCTATATGTTCCACATATTCCTGTCTTCCTGATTCAGCGGCACGCTTAGCTGCATTATCTGCCATCCGATTTCCTTTGGTTACATCACCATCGCCTCTCAGATGCGCTCGACAATGTATAATACCAACTTCTTTTGGTTCCCATACTGCTTCCAATAGTTGTAGTATTTCAGCTGCGTACTTGATTTCCTTGCCCTCTGAATTCAATAGTCCTCTTTCTTTATACAAAGCTCCGTGGGCATGAGTGGTTAAAAACGCATACTTAGAGTCCGTGTAGATGTTCACTCTTAAACCTTCAGCCAATTGTAACGCTCGTGTCAATGCTATCAATTCTGCCTTTTGCGCTGATGTTCCTTTTGACAGTGGCCGAGCTTCTATCACCTTGTCTATTGTTGTTACTGCATAACCTGCATAGCGAATCCCCTCTTTCACATAACTACTGCCGTCTGTATAATATTGGACATCAGGGTTCTGGATGGGAAAGTCACAAAGATCTGGTCTACTTGAAAATACTTCATCCATCACCTCCAAACAATCGTGTTGACTTTCAGTAGGTTGTGGCAAAAGGGTAGCTGGATTTAAGGTATTGACAGTCTCTAAATGCACTCTTGGGTTTTCACACAACATTGCTTGATACTTGGTCATACGGCTGTTACTGAACCAATGATTTCCTTTGTAATCCAACAACGTCTGTACTGCGTGTGGGACTCGTACATAAAGTTCTTGACCCAGAGTGAGTTTATCGGCTTCAGCTACCAGCAGGGCGGCTGCAGCTACGGCTCTTAGACAAGGTGGAAGACCACTGGCCACTGCATCCAGTTGCTTAGACATATAGGCAACAGGTCTTTGCCATGATCCCAAGTACTGTGTCAATACTCCCACAGCCATTCTTCTTTGCTCGTGTACATACAGGTAGAATGGTCGTGTGTGATCAGGTAGACCTAATGCTGGGGCACTCATCAAAGCCTTCTTCACATCTTCAAATGCCTTTTGCTGTTCTTGAGTCCATAAGAAGGGGTCGTGTTCTGTACCCTTGATAGCTGCATACAGTGGTTTCACCAGTATCGCGTAGCTGGGAATCCATATCATACAGAAGCCTGCTGCCCCCAAGAATTCTCGCACTTGTCTTCTATTCTTGGGTATTGGTATTTGGCACACAGCTTCTTTTCTCCCTGGCCCATTATTCTTTGACCTTCAGAGATATGGAATCCCAGATATTTGACAGTTGGCAGACACAACTGAGCCTTCTTCCTAGACACCTTGTATCCTGCCTTCCAGAGAATGTGTAGTAGATCGTGTGTTGCTTGCTGACATATTTCTCTTGTGACTGCGGCTATCAACAAGTCATCTACATATTGTAATAATACACACTCTCCTGGGATGGACTTGAAATCCAGTAAGTCTTGACTTAAAGCTGAACCAAATAGGGTAGGTGAATTTTTAAACCCTTGGGGCAGTCTTGTCCAAGTCATCTGGCGTTTCGAGCGCGTTACAGCATTTTCCCATTGGAAAGCGAAGATACATTGGCTTTCTGCAGGAATTCGGAGGCAAAAGAAGGCATCTTTGAGGTCTAAGACTGTAAAATAGGTAGCCCCGCCTGGAATTAAAGCAAGCAGGTTATACGGATTGGGCACAACTGTATACTTACAACCGCATCATTGACTGCTCTCAAGTCCTGCACAGGGCGATACTCATCTGTACCGGGCTTTTGAACAGGCAGCAATGGGGTGTTCCAGGGGGAAGTACAGAATTTTAGGATACCATACCGTATGAACTTATCCAGATAAGATTGAATATTCTTCTTAGCCTTCTGCGGGATATGATATTGTGGTAGGCTCACTGGATAAACCCCAAGTTTTAGTTCAATCCGAATGGGTGGAATATTGCGGGCCAGTCCTGGTGGGTTGTTCTCTGCCCAAACTCCTGGTATGTTGAATAAGGATTCATCACTCTTAGGGTTTTGGCTAGTCAACACTGTATAAAGTCGCCACTCTTCTTCCTTTGGTACAGATAATGTCATAATACCTGAAGGTCCATTAAACTTTAAGGATGTTGTTCCATTTGGTAGGAACGTTATCTGCGCTTGTAATTTTGATAGCAAATCACGTCCCAGCAATTGGACTGGACATTCAGGCATATAAAGGAATTGATGTTTCACTACGTGGCCTCCAAATGCACATTGTTGACTTTTAAGAACCGGATTTGCAGCACTTCTTCCAGTTGCTCCTATTACGGTGATAGTTCTTCCAGATGGAGGAGCAACCAGATCAGTCACCACCGAATGTTCAGCACCAGTATCAATCATGAATGCACTCCTTTTCCCCCTATTGATACTTCGACCATAGGCTCCGCTCGGCCAAGGGGGATGGAGCCCGGTCGGTATCAATAGACATCCATGACCGTGTCAGCCAATCCTACAAAGTCCCTATCTTCTCTATCGCGGGACCTTTGCGCTGTGGGATAATATCTGTCTTCCCTAACACTTCCTCTGTCATTACCATTACTCCCTCTGGGACCTCCTCTACCTCTCGCTCTACCTCTAAAGTTTCCATATCCTGCCCAGGGTGGGTCTCTCTCGTACTGCTCTCTTTTTGGACACTCGCTTCTCCAATGCCCTTCTTCTCTGCAGTATGCGCACTGATTCCTACTCAGGGGTTCCTTATTCCACTTACTATCGCCTCTATCCGGGCCCCGTCTATCTACGCCTGCGATCGCTACCGCTAGCATATCCGCCTTTTTACGCATCTTGCGCTCTTCCTCTTTCTTACTCTCTGATTCCCTATTCATATAAACCTTATTAGCTACCTCCATTAGTTGGGTGATGGACATTCCTACGAACCCTTCTAACTTTTGTAGCTTGCGCTTAATATCTCCGTAGGCTTGGCTGACAAAGGCAGAGTTTACCATTCGGGAATTCTCAGGGGCTTCCGGATTAAAGGGGGTATACAAGCGGTATGCCTCCAATAATCGGTCATAAAAGACACTGGGCACTTCATCACTTTTCTGTATCACCTCAGCCGTCTTAGACATATTTATGTCTCTTTCCTCCGGCTTTCATGCCAGCAATTATAGCGTCTCTATAGTCTTATCAATGAACCATGTCTGCACCATTAACATCCCATTCGGGATCAGCATTAGGATAATGAGTTGCGGCCCATGCTGCTGGATTAGCTTGATTTAATGTACGAGCTTCTTCTTCCAGCGCTTTAATGGCCGCTTGGTTTATCCTAGTCCTCTCCTCGTTGTTAAACAATGTCATTAATAATTGCTGGCAATCAGCCCAAGTAGGATTATGCGTCTGGACTATCGAGGTGAACAGGTCGGTCATGGCTTGTGGTTTGTCAGTATACGAGGAATTATGGGTTTTCCAATTCAAGAGATCGGTAGTTGTGAATGGGACATATATGAAGACTGAGTCAGCATACACCATTTGACCTACATCATTAAGGTATGCTGACCCGGGAGTCAAACGAAGTGGCATCTTATAATGTTTAGGTTTTTGGGTACCGGTCAATTGTCGGGTTAGTACAGGGCTTCATTGAGGGGAGTCGGTTAGGGGTTCCAGTCGAGGGGTAGTAAGGCATGGGGATGTAGAAGCTTTATTGTGGGGAAGGTCGGTGAATAGAATTGTGGCAAACCTAGCCACTTCTGGACTGTAATTATTAAAGGTTGTCCGTAGGCTGAATATATATTGTATATTTTAAATTGTGTATGTACCGTATCATGGCCGTTCGCATGCTGGCAGCCGCACGCTGCCAGCATACAAATCCCTTTCGTTTGACGAAACCCGGCTATCCAGGCCGGTCGCCATACGAATGTGGGCTCCCCAGGTAGACCACCCACTCACCAGTCGTGTGGCACCAATTAACCGATTGCAACAATGTTGCAATCGGTAATTAAGGGCTCTCCTAGGTGGCCGTCGTTCGGCTACCGACCATGCGGCGGTCGGCCAGCTTGGATCCTTTGTCTCTGCAGCGGTGTTCGGTCCTCGAGAGCCTGGAACCAAAAACGGCTACTCAATGATCCGAACACCGCTGGGCTTCCAGAGCGTTCGGGAGTTCCGCGTTCGGCACATTATGTTCCCCATAGATGTTCGGTACTTTTAAACCGAACTCAAGGTTTTAATGTATTTTGTGCGGCGTTCGGTTAGTTTAGCTGGGATCGGAGCGGTATTCTCACTAAATGTGCCCGCCGACTCCAGCTATCTACCGAACGGTCATTCATCTAAAAGCGAGTAAACATTTATAAAATATGGATTTCTGTGTAAATTGTCGGTTTTGCTCCACGAGGGGATAATCCACTTAATCGTCCATTTTAGTGGGAGTATCCCTCTCGTGCAGCAATGCCTGTTGGGATAATTACAATGCCTGATGGGAGAAATCCCCTGTAACATCTGTAAGGAAACCCCTTGCAAGGGGAACTGCATAAATATGGAAGTCTGTGAATTAAGCAAGTTAGTTGACTCCCAAACTGTGTTTCGTCCGGTTATTGGGAGGATTGGGGAATATTGCCGTGCTTTCTGCTCTGACTGTGGATTACCTGAATATACCAATGGATATCGTGGACTAATATACAGCATTCCGTTACAATTGGTGGCAAGCGACGGGATCCAAACCTTACAGCCGAAAAGCAGTGTTCGTGTAAACTGGAACTACCGAACAAGGAAAGCAAGGGCAATTCGTATGGAGATTGATTATACCATACTGAAACGACAGACTTTAAAAGAGCTACTGGAAGCCAGGGGTAAGATAGCCAGCAACAAATCTAAAGCTGTGCTGATCGCTGAACTGATGGAGGGAGACGGAGCTCGCAGCAGTACACCTCCACCAGCCATGGAAGAGACCCCATACCAGAAAGAGCTAAGAACCAGGTTGGCGTTTCTGCCACAGCCAGTACCCTTGGAAATATTGACCGTGCTGATATCAGATGTGCATGATTATCTGATGGCAACCCGCACACCAGAGACACCGCCTAGGGCAGAGTCTGTTACTGCCTCCATATACGGACAGGTAAAACCCAAAGTCCCACATCACGCATTTAAAGCTTTTTGTGAAGAAAAGGACGAAATTGACAGGTATTTACAGGATTTCGAGAGGCTGTGTGATTTGCACGACTTGGAACCCGCAGTATGGGTACCCCTACTGGCAGGCAAATTATCGGGTAGGGCAGCTGAAGCCTACCGCGCTGTGCCCCGAGAGGACAGCAAAGATTACCCTAAAGTAAAGAGGGCGATCTTGGAGAGGTATGCCATTACCCCAGAGGCGTACCGGCGCAAGTTCAGGGGCTTGCGCAAACCTGAGAAAGATTCTCATGCAGAGTGGGCGCACAAGCTGGATCAAGCATCACAAGGCTGGATACAAGCCAGCAACGCTACTAATATGGAAGAATTGCGGCAGTTAATGCTGCTGGAGCAGTTCTTTAATGGTTTGTCTCCAGAAGCACAAGAATGGGTGAGGGATCGAAAACCACTCACCCTACCCGAAGCCGCTAGATTGGCGGATCAGCATTTTGATGCCAGGAGGCATCACGGACTCCAAAGTAAGACTCTCCCTCGGATTACCGGGCCACCCAATACTTTTTCTCCTACCGGCCCCACAGTACCCCTATCCAGGCCAGCACTGAATAATCCACCACCCCCTTCCCGATACAATGGCCGGGCTAACATTCAGTGTCACACCTGCAAGCAGTGGGGACATATTTCTCGTGAGTGTACGCAAAACCGGAGCCGACAAGCTTGGAACCAGGTGCGACAAAATTTAACACCAAGGGCTGCTGCGCATCACTACCAGGTAGCGCCAGCCACCCAGGAGATGCTGAGCGCTCAAATCGAGGAGCCTCTAGGGGTGCTCCACAAAGTAATGTTGGTCCGAGCCACCGACAACCGACAACATCATCGGCAGCTAGTGACCCTAGAGGGGAAGGAGGTACAAGGGCTCCGGGATTCGGGAGCCACCCTAACTTTGGTTGCACCGCATTTGGTACCAGGCGCAACCCACACTGGCGGATCAGTGGCAGTGCGGGTGGCAGGGGGAGCAGTATACCGGCTACCCACTGCCAAGGTACATTTGGATTGGGGTGTGGGAGAGGGGACTGTGGAAGTGGGGCTTATGCAAAATTTACCCGCAGATGTTGTACTGGGGAATGACTTGGGCCAGATGCTTTCCGCTTTTATTCCCCAGGCTCCATACCAGGAGGCCCATCCCGTAACTACACGGCAACAGGCTCGCACCATGGCTACACCGATACACTCTGAGGCTCAGGTAAGAGACCATGACCCCCACCCGACTCCCATGTCCTGGGATACCCCGACCACCTTTGCGACCGAAGTACAGACCGACCCCACCTTACAAGTATATAGGGATCGGGCACAAGCTGACCAGACAGGGCTAGAGGGGGAGCGATACACATGGGAGAAAGGGTTATTATACCGTGTCACGGCCAAGGACGTGGGGGGGTCTGTCACCTTGACTAACAAACAGTGGTACCGCAGAAATCTAGGCAGGAGCTGCTTAGAATTGCTCATGATATCCCCTTGTCAGGACACCTAGGGATGACCCGCACCCGATACCGCCTGACGCATGCGTTTTTCTGGCCCGGAATCTCTCAGGATGTGCGACAGTATTGCACCTCCTGCGACGTTTGCCAGCGAGTAGGTAAACGAGGGGATCGCCACAAGGCCAAGTTATGCCCCCTACCCATTATTGCCGAGCCCTTCAGCAGGGTAGCTGTAGACATAGTAGGGCCCCTGCCAAAACCCAGCCCCTCTGGCAAAAAGTACATTTTAACCGTAGTGGACTACGCCACCAGGTACCCCGAGGCTGTGGCCTTCACTAACATTCATGCTGAAACCGTAGCTGAAGCCTTAATGAAAGTGTTCTCCAGGGTAGGGTTCCCCCCAAGAAATAATATCGGACCGGGGTACCCAATTTACTGCCGAGGTCACCCAACATATGTGGAAGGTATGTGGCATTAAGCCAATAGTCAATTCCGCCTACCACCCCCAGTCCAATGGACTATGTGAGAGATTCAATGGGACGCTGAAGCAGATGCTTCGGACGTTCGGGGAAGCCCACAAAGACTGGGAGAGGTTCCTGCCTCACCTACTCTTTGCGTATAGAGAGGTTCCCCAAGAGTCGACCGGATTCTCCCCATTTGAACTATTGTTTGGAAGAAGGGTGCGGGGACCCTTGAACTTGATTAGAGAACACTGGGAGGGAGAGAGTACGACTAACAAAACCCCTATCGTATCATATGTACTGGAGTTCAGAGACCGTCTGGAGGCGCTAACTCAGGCTGTGCACACCAACCTCCAGGCGGCTCAGCAACACCAGCGACGCTGGTACGATAGAGGAGCCAGAGACCGCAGCTTTCAGGTGGGACAGAAGGTTTTAATTTTAAAACCCGTCCGCACAGACAAGCTGCAGGCCATCTGGCAAGGCCCATACCAGGTAGTAGAGCAGCGATGCGACACTACCTATGTGATTGGCCCCTGCTCAGGGGTAGGGAAGAGACGCATGCTCCACGTGAACATGCTCAAACCCTACCATGAGAGGATAGAGGATGTGACGGCAATCTGTGCCTCCGCTTTAGAAGATCAGGAGAACTTGCCCCTACCTGACCTACTAGAACCGGAAGAACCAATAGAGCCCTCCCGGGGAGTTCAGCTGGGGGAGCGGCTAAGCCCTCACGAGCGTGCCCAGGTACAGGCGCTTCTCCAATTTACCTGGATACACTCCGCTAGCCACCCACCGAGTCGAAACCCCGGGACAGCTACCTATGCGACAGGCTCCATATAGGGTTCCGGAATCAGTCCGGACCCATATGAAGGCCGAGTTGGATGAAATGTTGCAGCTAGGGGTTATCGAACCCTCAGATAGCCCCTGGGCATCGCCGGTAGTCCTGGTGCCTAAAAAGGACGGCACTACCTGATTCTGCGTTGACTACCGGAGGCTGAATGACAAAACAGTGTCTGATGCCTACCCGATGCCTCGGATAGACGAGCTGCTAGATAAGATGGCACGGGGTCAGTATCTCACTACCATTGACTTGTGTAAGGGATACTGGCAAATTCCTCTAGCCGATGACGCCATCCCCAAGTCGGCGTTTGTCACTCCGTTTGGCCTGTACCAGTTCAAGGTAATGCCCTTCGGAATGAAAAACGCTCCGGCTACTTTTCAGCGGATGGTAGATCGGCTACTGGACGGCTTCCAGAAGTATGCCTGTGCCTATTTAAATGACATAGCCATCTTTAGCCAGACCTGGGAAGACCACCTACGCCATATAGGGGCGATCTTAGACCGTATTGGGGAAGCCGGGTTAACTTTAAAACCTAGTAAGTGCCACATAGGTATGGCCGAGGTGCAGTATCTGGGCCACCGAGTAGGGTGTGGGCAGCAGAGACCCGAGCCAGCCAAAATTGAGGCCGTAGCTAAGTGGCCTACCCCAAGGACTAAGACTCAAGTACTAGCTTTCCTAGGGACTGCCGGGTATTATAGAAAATTTGTCCCCGACTACAGCGCCCTGGCCAAACCCCTGACGGATCTGACCAAAAAGAACCTTCCCCGACTGGTTGTCTGGGCCCCAGAGTGTGAGCAGGCATTCCAACAACTCAAGACAGCTCTGACTAATGCTCCTGTGTTAACTGCTCCTGATCCAACTAAAAGATTTTTTGTCCACACAGACGCTTCAATGTTTGGATTGGGGGCAGTGCTGAGCCAAGTGGGAGCCGATGGCGGAGAGCATCCCGTAGCCTACTTAAGCCGCAAGTTGTTGCCCCGTGAAGTGAGCTACGCCGCCATTGAGAAAGAATGCCTGGCCGTGGTGTGGGCCCTTAAAAAGTTACAGCCGTATTTGTATGGACAACCTTTTTCATTACTCACAGATCACAACCCGTTGGTGTGGCTGAACCGTGTGTCTGGGGACAATGCCAGGCTGCTGCACTGGAGTTTGGCGCTGCAGCCCTTTGACTTCACCATCCATTACCGCCCAGGAAAGCAAAACGGTAAAGCCGACAGCTTATCCAGACAGACTGAACTCGAGAAGTGATCTGTGAGTACTTCCCCAGACATCCCCAAGCCGGGATCAGACTGTGTATGCCGGCTTGGTTCTGGGGGAGCATTGTGGCAAACCTAGCCACTTCTGGACTGTAATTATTAAAGGTTGTCCGTAGGCTGAATATATATTGTATATTTTAAATTGTGTATGTACCGTATCATGGCCGTTCGCATGCTGGCAGCCGCACGCTGCCAGCATACAAATCCCTTTCGTTTGACGAAACCCGGCTATCCAGGCCGTTCGCCATACGAATGTGGGCTCCCCAGGTAGACCACCCACTCACCAGTCGTGTGGCACCAATTAACCGATTGCAACAATGTTGCAATCGGTAATTAAGGGCTCTCCTAGGTGGCCGTCGTTCGGCTACCGACCATGCGGCGGTCGGCCATCTTGGATCCTTTGTCTCTGCAGCGGTGTTCGGTCCTCGAGAGCCTGGAACCAAAAACGGCTACTCAATGATCCGAACACCGCTGGGCTTCCAGAGCGTTCGGGAGTTCCGCGTTCGGCACATTATGTTCCCCATAGATGTTCGGTACTTTTAAACCGAACTCAAGGTTTTAATGTATTTTGTGCGGCGTTCGGTTAGTTTAGCTGGGATCGGAGCGGTATTCTCACTAAATATGCCCGCCGACCCCAGCTATCTACCGAACGGTCATTCATCTAAAAGCGAGTAAACATTTATAAAATATGGATTTCTGTGTAAATTGTCGGTTTTGCTCCACGAGGGGATAATCCACTTAATCGTCCATTTTAGTGGGAGTATCCCTCTCGTGCAGCAATGCCTGTTGGGATAATTACAATGCCTGATGGGAGAAATCCCCTGTAACATCTGTAAGGAAACCCCTTGCAAGGGGAACTGCATAAATATGGAAGTCTGTGAATAAAGCAAGTTAGTTGACACCCAAACTGTGTTTCGTCCGGTTATTGGGAGGATTGGGGAATATTGCCATGCTTTCTGCTCTGACTGTGGATTACCTGAATATACCAACGGATATCGTGGACTAATATACAGCATTCCGTTACAAGAATATTCCGAGCCGGGCTAGAGGAAGCCTGATCGGAAGCTTGAAATGGCGCCAAATCAGGATATGTGGTTTTAACAGGGGTTGGTACTGGAAGGGGAGGTTTAGTAATGAGGGGGATGGATTCTGAGCTAGAGGAGGAAGCAGATGGGGACAACGGGGAAAGGGGTGTAGAACTTCCTGTATCACTTCCCCTTGAGGAGAAATAAGGGGGAGGCATTGGGATCTCGGACTCAGGGGGCGTGTCCAAAATGGGCGTAACCATGGCCCTAGTGGACAAACGAGTCCTGGCCACCATGAGGCGACATTGCTCCTCGTGGCATATTCGGATCCACCTTGGCGAGTCGTTTACGGCCTGCCTCCAACAATCAATGTATGGAAACTGTCCGTAAAGTTCAGGCCTACCTGATACAGCCACGTGTACACGCTGTACCAGATTAGGATCCAAACTGCCACGTGGTGGCCACACGGATAAATTCTTTATCATACAACCTAAGGGATCCAAAATCGTCGACTCCGACGCGCCCATACTTAACAATGGAGCGTCGTTTCCAACGAATACTACACACGCACTCTATTCAACGGTCACACCCGTTCCCTCGGCAACAGCACCACGTGGTACAGTTACTAAGTGAAACGCACACAATAAAACACTCAGGGAATTCCCGTACACACACAGCTGTTACACCAGTCACTAAATAACTGATACTATGCCCTTTGGCGAAACTATACCGTCACCCACGCTATAATTCCTATATATGAATTACCCGTCTATAACATACCCCAGTAACATCGTCTTTACAAACAGTAGTTACAGTACGGTTAGCATAGGTTAAAGTACAATTTAAGGTCACAGTACAATTAATAGTGGTTATGGTGTTAGACATGCAATAGACGACAATTATTAGTATTCATATACAGTGTCAGTAAATATACAGGGTTATGGTACCGTGCACTATAATACAGCTACACACTATTAACACTCTCGCTAGACGGCAGAGCTCACACTATCTAGCAAGATATACACGCTACTAAACAATCTTTAACACATTTACAATCCCAACTAATCTATTGTCCAGTACCTTGATGGACTACCTAAAACTATCTACATCCGTTTTGGTTAGCCACACTGCCCAAGCACCACATATAGCGAACTAGAGGGCGGAATTTACAACAGAACCCTTTTAGTCTATCTACTCTATCAAAAGTCTAGTGGGTTCCAAATTTACACGCCTTCCCACTTAGCCAAGATAGGTTGAGAGCTAGCGGACCGAATTTACACAGACACCGCTTAGTCTCCCGGTCCCTCCGACCTAGCGAACAAATTGTACACCCTAGAACGCTAGTCTAGACAAGACACCGGTGTCCGGCTAGGGCTATTTACACAGAACCCCGCCTGACTCCAAACCAAATTAAACGGTCTTACTAAAGAGCGTTCAATTGAGCGGTGCGCCTTCGCTCCTTCCCTCCGACAGAGGGGGCAGATTCCGTACACAAATAACCCCTTATGGGCCTACCGCACAATCGGTATACCCCTAGTGGGTCCGCCATCTAAAACAGCGGTCGTCTTACCTCCTCGTTCCTGAACCTAAGTTCACACTCATCGACGGGGACACCCCAGCACTTACTACGTAGAGGCCGATGATCTCCTGGACAACAGACCAGTGGCGCCGAGACGAAGGGAGGTCCACGCAGAAGTTCAGGGGTGCAGCCGTAGAGAACGTGGGCAAAAATAGACCGTCTCACGCCTCTGCTTCTCAGCTACCGTTGAACGATGAGCTTCCCGGCCAATGCACCAAATGATACCGGAGAAACTGACGGAAGCCAAGCACAGAGAGATGGACACAGGTTTCTTCAGGAAGGAAGAGATTCTTCATTCGGTTCACCAATCGTGACTAATGTCACCAAAATACAACAAGTTCTGAGCCCCGGACAATAGTGCAGGCTCCTTATATAGGCACATAACTCCTCCCATATTAAGCTCCACCCGCACACTCTTAACCAATCAATACAAATAAGAATTAACTTCCTGCTTGACCGCATGGCTTGTCCAGCACAATGGAGGAGGGGAATACTACATCTGGTATTCTTGCACATGCTCCGTACACTACTGATCGTATCTTTGCCACGTGCAACCAACCGACCAATACGTCAGCATATGCACGTACACATGCCACGTGGTAATCTCGGCCTACTAAATTTATTTTTACCGATATTCCACCACAAGTGGAATATTCCATTTTAGTTTGATTGATGAATGGAATGTGTTAAAAGAGTCATGGGACTGTAACAGTTTCTTTGCTTTCTGATAGTTCCATTACTCCTTTGACACATTCCATCCATCAAAATATAAAAATATATAAACACTTTCTTAACTGTCCCTCCTTTTCTTCCTCTATTGCTCACTTCTTCTATGTGAATATAATCAACATTTAGTGATAGTCCCCATAATGTTTTCTCTGTGGGTGGGTGGAATTCAGACTCATGAACATACATGCTTGTGCTTTTCCTTTGGTTCATGATTTGGGTATATTTCGGCTCAGAGCCTCATGAGAGAGAGCGGGAGATAGATAGATAACTACCTGAAAGTGGCAATAACTACGATTCATTTATGTATTTGTTTAATTTTGATTAAAAATTTGGTAAATCCAAGCTTTATATTGATATAAATGAAGAATAACAAGTTGGCTTTTTTATGGTAGAATGAATAAACAGTACCAAATTAAATTTACTTTAAGCACACAAAAAACACAGGATTGTGGGAAGTGATGTAGTTAATGGTGTTTTGCTATTTTAAGAGTAGATCTCAGTGTTCTGTGTGCAGGCATGCTCAACTTTTATGTTTATTCACGCTCTCTGTGCGCTTATTTAAGACAGAACTTTGCAACAAAGGTCAGGGAGGTTGAGCACAAAAGCTGAAACCTAAGTAAAATAAAAAAGCATAGCACTCAAATGGTTTTATTCTATTTTAGGTACATATGTCAGTAAGGCCATAAATTAAAATATATAGAATAGAAAAACAAATCATCATGACTACAGCCCAGTATTTACCCTATGGGTGCATACTTTTTACACATATTTCTGACATTAACAACTGCATTTACATGTTCTTGTCGAAAAAAATCTAATTTCAACTTACAGGTTTTTCAATATTTATAGGATTATTCACTCAAGTCCAAGTGGCATTAATTTTTCCCCCATACTGAATGGGGTAAAACCATTCAGCTGCATATGTGGTCATACTGTCATTGTTTGTGCTATTTAAGAATGCCTGGAATTTGCAATTCAGTTCCTGAACAGGCATGATACTGCAGGATGGCAGAAATCTGAACCAAATCCTTAAAATCTAAAAATATTAAATTCAGGCCCTGAATCTCAAATATGAGCCCAAATATAACAAACATTGAACTATTTTCCCACTGGCAGCACTAGTCTAAATAGTGGCATGTCTATCCTGACACCCACAGGCTAGCCAGGGATCCCCAATTGCTTAGCTTCTCTCACATTAAAATAACGAACTCTACCTATTCACCCTCACCCTATTAATATTTAGATGAACATGCATCCACTGTAATATTATCTTCCTGTGTTTTTTTTTTTCTGCTCTGTACTCCATGGTTAAAGGTTCTAAGCATTGTACATTAATGGATTTCCTCTATCTTTTATACTAATAAATATATAGAAACATGCCTTATCACAGAGCTAAAGGATGTTGGGAATGTGTTGTTTTTCTGAGAAACATTAAAACATAAAAACACTTATAAGAGGAAGGCATGGATTCTCTTTTGAAATAAGCAATAGGCAGTTTTCCTGCTGTTGTTGCTAAATGTTTATTTCATAATGAATTCAGTCCTCCAATAGAAACTAAAGTACAGTAAACAAACATCTTATAGATATAAAGAAATGATTAACCATTATTATTAAGGTGGAGTTTAAAGAGCATATTGGCAGTATGTTAACAACGTATTCACTTGCCTCTAAAAACTGCATGTTACCACCCTAACCTGCCCATACTAATTATGAAAAAAAATTATATAATATAAATGCTTTGGAGGAACATAGGGACCTATTGCAAGGGGACATAAAGAATTGTTCTATTATTCAGCACCGTTATCATTTATTTTAATAAATCCCTTAGACAAGAGATATAAAACCATCATCTGTAATTTGAAACCCATATTAAAGCTGTCAAAAGAGCCTTTAAAAGTACCAATTTCAGCAATATTATTTCATCCTTCTCTAATAACGAGCACTTTCCTATACTGCAAAAAACACATTAGTAAAGAATCATTAGTTTAAGCAAATGCAGGTGAACCTCTTCTCTGGGAATTTTAAACAAGTATCTTTAAATGGTACGTTTCCAATTAAACATAATTTTGATGCAAAGGAACCATTATATGTTAAGTACAAATCCACAAATCCATTTGTATAGAATCTTTTAGCTGTATCCCCTCAGGGTTTAAAAGAACACATGTTCTTGATAAAATTTACTTTGTGTTCACAAAAAGGAAAGGATTATATTTAATTTGGTAAATCCAAGCTTTACATTGATATAAATGAAGAATAACAAGTTTTTTTTGTTTTTTTTATGGTAGAATGAATAAACAGTACCAAATTAAATTTGCTTTAAGCACACAAAAAACACAATATTACACATGAAAATGTTTTATATACTGCATATACATGTATATTATGCAATATGTATTGTTTGTGCAGTAATGATGTGATATGACTGCAAAGTTTTATTTTTATAATATCTTTTATGCTTTTTTTTCCATGTTTAATTTTGGTTTTGCATAATTAGAATACAATACATTCACAAATGGATGCAAATTAACAAATTATATAAGTATGTTAGCATACAGGGAGTCTTATGAATGATGATATGTCAAAATATGAACATTACAAAAATCTGAGCAAATAATAACAACAAATAAGAAATTAGGAATAATTGGGTACACTCCAATTGCATAGTAAATTGGTTTTCTAGTCATTTGGCCCATATCTTTCTGAAGTTGGTTAGGGTACCAAGAAGTCAATTGCTAATTTCTTCGTATTTCTAGGTCGATGCTAAAGATGTTTTAACTTAAACAATGTCCGATGGCATTGCGTCTTTCCCTTTTTTTCACAATTGTGTTAGTAGCTGCTATGAGGATACAGTATATAGCCAGGGCCGGCGCGTCCATAAGGCGGCACAGGCGGCCGCCTTAGGGCGCCAGAGAAGGGGGGCGCAAAAATCCGAATCCCCTGCCTCTGGCTGGAGACTCAGATTTTTAATCTCACCTCTCTCCCTGCAGCCAGCACACAGGAGCCTGGCAGTGAAGTCAGCCGTCCTCCTCTGATGATGTCAGAAGGGGGCGGGACTTCTACTGCTCCAAGACTCCCCAGCGGTCCTGATTGCAGCTCCAGCCTCCAGCCTCCAGTGCAGCCCATCCCATCCCATCCCATCCGACCACCAGGGGTAAGATTCTCCCTCCTGGACCAAGGTAAGTCTCTGGGAGGGGGTGGGGGAAGAACTTGTAGCATATTTTTTTTTTTTTTTTTAATCAAAACGTTTTTTTTTTCAACCCCTTTCTTCAGCCCCTGCCCCCACCATACTCCCCCTGCCCCCCACCATACTCCCCCCTGCCCCCCACCATACTCCCCCCTGCCCCCCACCATACTCCCCCCTGCCCCCCACCATACTCCCCCCTGCCCCCCACCATACTCCCCCCTGCCCCCCACCATACTCCCCCCTGCCCCCCACCATACTCCCCCCTGCCCCCCACCATACTCCCCCCTGCCCCCACTATACTGCCCCTGCCCCCACCATACTCCCCCTGCCCCCACTATACTCCCCCTGCCCCCACTATACTGCCCCTGCCCCCACTATACTGCCCCTGCCCCCACTATACTGCCCCTGCCCCCACTATACTGCCCCTGCCCCCACTATACTATCCCTGCCCCCACCATACTCCCCCTGCCCCCACCATACTCCCCCTGCCCCCACCATACTCCCCCTGCCCCCACCATACTCCCCCTGCCCCCACCATACTCCCCCTGCCCCCACCATACGGCCCCTGCCCCCACCATACGGCCCCTGCCCCCACTATACGCCCCTGCCCCCACTATACTCCCCTGCCACCTCTATAGCCCCTGCCCCACCATACTACCCCTGACACCTCTATAGTCCCTGCCCCCTCTACAGCCCCTACCCCTCCAAACTGCCCCACCATACTACCCCTGCCCCCTTTACAGCCCCTCTATAGCCCCTGCCCCACCATAGTGCCTCTGCCCCCTCTACTGCCCCATGTGCCCCTCTACAGCACTTCTATTTCCCTCTATAGACCCTGCCCCCACCATACTGCCCCCTTTACAACCCCTGCCCCCACTATACTCCCCCTGCCCCCACCATACTCCCCCTGCCCCCACCATACTCCCCCTGCCCCCACCATACTCCCCCTGCCCCCACCATACTCCCCCTGCCCCCACCATACTCCCCCTGCCCCCACCATACTCCCCCTGCCCCACCATACTCCCGCTGCCCCCACCATACTCCCGCTGCCCCCACCATACTCCCCCTGCCCCACCATACTCCCGCTGCCCCACCATACTCCCCCCACCATACTCCCCCCTGCCCCCACCATACTCCCCCCTGCCCCCACCATACTCCCCCCTGCCCCCACCATACTCCCCCCTGCCCCCACCATACTCCCCCCTGCCCCCACCATACTCCCCCCTGCCCCCACCATACTACCCCTGCCACCTCTATAGCCCCTGCCCCCACCATACTACCCCTGCCACCTCTATAGCCCCTGCCCCATCATACTACCCCTGCCCCCTTTACAGCCCCTCAATAGCCCCTGCCCCCTCTACTGCCCCATGTGCCCCTCTACAGCACTTCTATTTCCCTCTACAGCCCCAGCCCCCTGCCTCTGCCCCCCTTTCACACGCCTCTACTGCCCGTCTCCCCCCTCTACCCGCCTCAACAGCCCCTGTCCCCCCTCTACTTCCCATTTACCCCCTACCATACTGTCCCTGTGACACCACTTTATTGCCTCAGTGTCCCTCGTTACAGCCTGTGCCCACACCATACTGCCCCTGTGTCCCCCCTCTACTGCCCATTTCCAACCACATTGCCCCTTTGCTCCCACCACAGCCCCTATACTCCCTTCTACAGCCTCTAATTCCCTTACTTCACATCCCTTCCACTCCCTTTTACCCCATAGCTCCAGTACAGCCCCTATTCCCTTACTACAGTCCTTACCCCCACTACAGCCCCTCTCCCCAATTGCTGCCCATATCCCCCACACTACAGCCCCTGTTCCCACTTGCAGCCATCAACCTACTTCAGTCCCTAACCCCCTACTACAGCCCCAATTCCCCACTACATTTCCTAAGCCCCCAATTACAGCCCCTAACTCTCAACTACAGCCCCTGTCCCCCTACTACAACTCCTTAATTAGAGCCCCTATTACCCCACTAAAACTCACTACCACCTCCCCCCCCCCCCCCCCACCCAAGATTAGGTTCTGGATCTGCCCCTGCTCTGTATACCTGTCTGCATGTCTCTGTATGACTGTCTGTCTGTGTCTGTATGTCTCTATATGACTGTGTCCGTGTGTTTCTGAATGTCCCTGTATGCCTGTATGTCGCTGTATGACTGTATCCATATGTCTCTGTATGCCTTGTTCTGTATATCTTTGTGTGACTGTCTGTGTATATATGTCTCTGTATGCATTGTTCGTTATGTCTCTGTATGCCTGCATCTTCATGTCTCTGTATGTCTGTGTTTGTATAACTGTGTTTTTATTTATCTATATGCCAGTGTCTGCATGTCTGTGTGTGTGTGTGTCTGTATGACTGTATGTCTGTGTACCTGTATGTGTTGATTGTATGACTGTGTGCCTGTATGGCTGTGTTTGTTTGATTGTGTGCCTGCATATTTCTGTGACTATGTGCCTGTATGTGTGTGTGTAGCTATATATCTATGTCTATATGGCTTGGGAGGGAAAAGTTACACAAAGGAGCCTGAGGGGAAGAGGGACACACAAAAAACAGGCTGAGGGGAGAGACCCACAGAAAAGGGCTGTGGGAAAGAAAGACACACAAAGGGGCTGGGGGGAAAGGAGATACACATGGGGGTTGTAAGAGACATACAAGGGGGTGTAAGACACACTAAAGGGGGGTACAATACACTACATGGGGATTTCAAAAGGCTGGATATGAGACACCGCTAAAGATACATCTTATTTGTGTGTGGGGGGGCGGCAAAATTCATATTCGCCTGTGTAGCCAAAAATCCTTGCACCGGCCCTGTATGTAGCAACATATCTTTTTTTCAGCCCTCTTTAAAGAGAGAGTAGAAACATATGCAGGAACTATAATTCTCGACTTAATGGTAGGATTGTATCCGCCAGTTCCATAATCAATTTTTGAACTTCTTAACAAAAATGGCTACTAACGTAAATAACCATAAGATGTGCAGTACAGCACCCTGTGCGGCTCCACACCTCCAACATAAAGGACAGACACCCAGAAAGATATAAGCCAGTAACTGCTGTATCATATACCATCTCAGAATTACCTTAAATTAGATTCCCAGTGGGATTTACAGTGAGACACCCCTTGCATCTGTGTAAACGCTCCATGCCTAATGCCATTTAGAATTCTTTAGACGAGTTCCTACCCTCTCACATTGGACAATGTATGGTAATTTTGTTGCCTTATCCAATCCAGCAAGTAAGTTATGCATGTGGTTAATGGTTTGCAGTTATGTGTGACCTCAATTAGTAATATGCTGAAAGATGCTTTATTTATTTATGTATTTATTATTATTGTTTGTAAGTATTTTTCATATACATACAAACATGGCAGCATAGCTTTGTAAGCTTTTCAGTAAAACACATACAATGCTTTACAGTTTGGAAAGTCGTTGAACCATATACAATAAAATTGAGTTACATATACAAAGACCAAGCATGCAGTACAAGCATCATAACACATTATAGGATTTGTAATCATGTAATAACACGTTGTAAAAAACAGATCGTTTTGGATAACAGATGCCTAGGCTTATTGGGCCGGACCATGTCAAACAAATTCAGTTAATCCTGACTCTTCTTTCAACCTGTTCTTGTGTGCCCTATTCCCTCGGGCTAATGCTGTCCATGCGTCCATATATTTATATATTGCATCTTTCTCTATACGTGTTGTACAGCTGGATGAGTGCTAAACTGAAAAGCTGCTGCCCTTACAATTTGAGCCTTAAAAGATTTAAAACAACATAAAAAGGAAGAACTAAAGAAGAATTTAAGTGTGGCTTGCTCGGTTATTTTGTGTAGGGTGTACCCATCCCAGGTGTGTTTCCTTCCCTGCCCTTTCTTCCCTGACTACCCTCTCTCTCCCAAGTATCGTACCCATGGTTTCCATATAGAATTGAATTTATGCTGTTTACCTATGGCTGTTAATGTTAACTCCTCCATTCTGTGGAAATTATCCAGTTTTTGATACCATTCTCTCTTGGTTGGTTTACTGGGTGACTTCCACTTTCCAGCTATGACCGATTTTACTGCTGTTAACATGAAGTAAATTAGAGAGTGTTTAAATGTTGCTGGGGAAATTGGGATGTGCAAAAATAGGATTGTCTCTGGGTTGAAAGCGAGTTTTAGTTTGCATAGTTGTTCTGTAATTTGTGTTACATCCCTCCAGAATCCTGAGATATTTGGGCATGACCACCATATATGTGAACAGCTATGTGAACAGGTCCCTAGAAAGAATGTCAAATTTAGCAACTGCATATTTCCATGAGTTTCAAATCCATATCAACAAATTAGAATCTGGGCTGAGCAGCAAAAAGAGGTGCACACAACCCTGGACACTTGCCCGAGAGTGTAGGGGCCCAATGGTACCAAATACCAGGCTATATTGGTGCAGGGGAACAGATTTAGTTCAGGTGGCCTGTAACTGATTGTCAGCAACCTTAGTTGCTGATATGAATAAGAACATATTTGATCATTTTCCAGCTGCGCCCAAAGGGGAGTTGTAGTTGTTCTAGAAAGGGAAATTGTTTTAACAAAAATGGAGGCCACATTGTATCTTTATAATATCTTAATAATCTAAAAATGAAAAACCAGTCTGGACCTGGTCAAATCCCAGCAATGCTGTTGAAGCTCAGTGCGCCAGCAATTGCTAAACATTTTGCAACCCTAATTAACAAATCTTTGGTGTCTGGATACATTCCCAAACTTTGGAAGACTGCAAGAGTACTGCCTATGCATAAACGTGGTGACACTATTTTGGTTTCTAACTATCGCCCAATAACATTGCTCCCAGTATTGTAATAAATCTTAGAAAAATGTGTCTATACGCAACTATGTGAGTATTACCAACAATCAAACTATCTGACCCCTGATCAATCGGGTTTTTGCCCAAATCACTCGACTACAACTGCCCTCTTAAAAGCTTGCAATGACATCCAAACTGGCATGGAACAAGAAAACCTAACTAAAGCTATTTTCCTTGATTTTGCAAAGGCCTTTGACACAGTAGACCACAAAATTCTACTGCATAAACTCAAAAACTCAGGTATTGGGGATTGTCCGCTAACCTGGTTTCGATTGTATTTATCGGATCGCTTGCAATATGTGTCCATTTCTGACAGCGACTCCCTCCCTCTCCCAGTCATGTGTGGTGTACCCCAAGGTTCCATTCTTGGCCCCCTACTAATTTATAAATGATCTGCCTCATGTCTGCAAATCCTCAAATGTACACATGTATGCAGACGACACAGTAACCTATGCAAGCAAATCCGATCTACCGCAGCTTGAGCCTGTGCTCCAAGACCAGTTGGTTACAGAGGTAGAAAAAAGTCGATTGCAAAAAGCAAACTCTTCCTAAACACTGACAAAACTGTCACAATGATCTTTGGAACAGTACCTAAATTACACAAATTACACAATTCCCACCTATCCTTCAAAACTACTTAAAATAGCACACTGACCGCAGTACACTCTTCCAAATACTTGGGTATGTTGTTAGACCCCAATCTATCTTTTGGCCTCCACATATAAAAACTTGCATTTAAACTTTATCCAAAACTAGGTGCCCTGTACAGAAACAAATCCTGCCTAAGCCCTACAGTAAAGGAAAAGATTGTACAGCAAATGCTGATGCCAATCATTGATTATGGGGATGTAGTATATGCACCTGCACTGCAATCCCACATTAATAAACTCAATACATTGTATAACTCATTTTGTGCCGATTTGTGATACAGTGTAATTACAGGATCCACCATTGTGACATGCTAAAATAACCAAACTGGCTGTCGCTGGAATCCAGACGCACCCTTCATCTTTCCAGCCTTGTGTTTAAGAGCTTTTCTGGGAAGCTCCCGCCCTACCTGAGCAGAATGCTCTCCTCGGCTGTTCCAACCTCCTATAACCTCCAATCCAGTAACGACACTTTATTTAGTCTACCTCAATACAAAAAGAAAGTGGTCTGATCCTCCTTTTCCTGCAGAGCTCCGCAATTATGGAACGACCTCCCGCACACTTAAAAATCTTCCCCAAGCCAAAAGTCCTTTAAGAGATCCCTCTCTACATATCTCAAAACAGAATGCACGTGTTATCGTTGATTATTTGTGTAAGGGGCAAATAGCCGTATATGGAGTAAGGATCCAGCATAAGCGTAGGATAATATAAAGGGAGCAAGTCGGTTGTGGTGTGCCGAGACCGACGATACAGTAGGCCTGTAAATAAAGAGGGCCCACCAAGGAGTAAGAAAGTAAAAGTAAATGGAAAGAAAAGAGAAAGTGTTGAAATGAGGAGTGGGTGGGAGGGTCATTCTGATGCTGACCTCAAGTGATATGAGTCAGGTAAGGGGTGTCCCTTATATAGGGGAGTGAATTAATTTAAGCCCCTCCCACAAATACAGGCCAAACGGCTTTAATACTTGTGTAAGGGGCAAATAGCCGTATATGGAGTAAGGATCCAGCATAAGCGTAGGATAATATAAAGGGAGCAAGTCGGTTGTGGTGTGCCGAGACCGACGATACGGTAGGCCTGTAAATAAAGAGGGCAAAATGAATAATCAAAGATTTAATACAGTCAACAAATATATACAAATTAACCAGACATTTCCTTAAATGCATTACAGTATTTAATTCCTGGAAGAATTTTGAAGGTAGGAATCTAGGACCGAAAGTGGACACCATTTGTTGTCGGTAGGATAGTATGTTATCTCTACTGTTGGTCCGTGTTGACTCGTTTCGGAATGTGGTAGAGCCAATAGGTAATGATATATGTGTTTACGTACGTGAGATCGTTGAAGACAATGATCTGTCTGAGTGGTGGTGATGGTAGTGGATTCTCTGGCCCAAGAAAGGCATAAAAGGCAATGTGCATGGCTGGTAATGCCCAACTTGGTAGTATAATTGAATGGTTGTAGATCTAATAGGTCCGATAAGGATGAAAAGTTGAATGGCTATTGGTAATCTCTGAGAGTACCGTGGGGGAATGGATTCCTGAAAAACTCTGAGTATATTCTTGTCTTGTATGATAGCATGAAGTTATGGTAGTTTTGGCCATAGATTATCCTGTGTTGTTGAATGCCTGTAAAATATATAATTAATGGTGTGTGAGATAGTTTAAGGTGGCAAAAAGAAGCAAAACCTAGGAGAAATGTTATGACACAGGTTGAGCTATGTTGTGTTCCAATTAGATTCTTTAAGCCAGGTAAAACGTTGTGTTATGTGTTCTACAAGTATGGGATGAAAATGCTAGATGGGATAGTGCATGCTATGCTGCATGAGTATGTCTAATCCATGATTTTGTCTCTGGAACAAAAGAGTGGCCGTGACTGTATGGGCGGCTGTAGGAAGCGTATGATGAACTTGCCTGGAATATAAATGAGACAATTGTCGGCAGGGATTTATACCCCCGTCTGGTACATATAAGTGGCCAACCAAGTGAGTTCCCCAGAAATATCATGACCTTATGGATGAGTAGTGGTGTTTGTTGATGATATGACATGTGCCTAGTTGTCTGAGTAACAACGGATTGATGACCCTGACCATGATTTACCCCATGCCACAGCAGCTGCTACAATGGGGTAGATCTCCCAAAGGGGCTGAGGTGGTGGAAAAAATTCCAAACCTGGATGCCATGGCCAACAGCTCCAAAGCAATTGTTCCCGGTAGATCGCTGCCAAACCCGTGGTAGATGCCGCATCTGACCATCTGGTTGGAGAAGTGTCAGACAATCCTGGAAGGAACATGCTTTTACCATGCCAAGTGGTTAAGAAATTCCCCCCATGTGCAGGTCTGCTGTTGCTGAGGTGTCTAGGGACATCCTCTGATCGTCATGTTGGAAGTGTGGAAAAAAGGGGAAAGTACTCTGGATGTGAAAGCGTGGTCTTGTGGTATGATTGGCATGGCAAAATTAAGGAACCGGGTAGGGATTGTAGTTCCTTGCATTTGTAAGTACTAAGCAGGAGGTAGTGAATGATGTAGTTGAGAATGTTCCCTATTTGTCTTGTGGTAACTTGCGTGTATGGATGCCGACTCAAGTCATATGCCCAGTAATGTGATGATAGTGTCTGAGCCTTCTGTTTCTTATGGGGTACTGGGACGCCCAAGTGGTCAACCAGACTAAGCTGCCGTGAGGCTTCTAGTGAAAAATATCTTCTGATAGTGTATGACTAAGGCATCTGGATATGTTATCATAACCAGCACAGAGTATCTGCGAATATCGATAGTAGGCTAATCTACTAGCTCGAAAGATGAGCAGGGAAAGGATTGCCCAATTTATGCCATGTAAGTGCCAGTGTGTAGGGTAGATGGTAGCCGTTTACTGCGTTGATGATATTGGTCTTACTTAACCAAGCTTCAACCCATGCTTGAGTGATAGCTGTAAAGGTAGATCAATGGTGTTGTATAGTAAGAAAACTCCTCGGAGGGTATGAGCGAGTTGAGACTTGGGGTAGCGGAGGTGTGTGGTGCCAATAAGTCTATGGTTAGTCTTTGTTTAAGGGAAGATTCCTTGTGACAATACCAATGTGTTTGTTTTTGGTGCCATGCTGTAAATGGTGGATATTGGAAGACCCCTCTGCAAATCTTGGCTATGAGTGTGTTTACAGCCAATGGTTTTGTTGTGCTGACTGTAAGTGAGGGCATGCTATATTCCTTGAAGGTGTGTTTATGATACCTGTATGGGAGCCTTTTGAAGCTCCAGAGCTTTAGTAAATCTACTACAAGTCTGGAAGGGTGATGAGTCAGTAGTGTTGAAAATGCATTAGTGTGTACAGATGGTGAGTACGTTATTTGTAAGTTGTATTGGGACACATGGTTTGTCATGTGCCCTGAACCATTTGAACATATATGCAACAGTCTATATGCAATGCAACTACTCATATCAATGGTCTCTGGTAGTTCAGAGGTGCTGGTACCTGGAGCCTGAGAGTGCTCGTCCATTTGTTTGGGACAAACTCCCTTCTGTATGGGTACCTGCAAAAATAAACATCTCTACATATTCCAAATGCCAACCCAACCAAGGGATGGTCAGTTCCCGATTTACCTGGAATCCCTGGATCTGACCATCACCGATACATATATATGCCTGCTTCCCCAATGTGCTGGGATCATACGTGCAGGGTTAACGACTTGTGTGTCATAAGAATTGATTGTACCAGGTAACCGAGTTTCGGTTGGTGCTGGTTGTAGAGTAGCGTGAGGCCCAGCCTTGTGAGGGCTGTGGTGACCAACTCGAGATTGCCAGTCTATCATAAATGTTTTTTTTTTTTTTTTTTTGGCTCATGAGTTTATGAGTGAGGCTAGCATAGCCTGGATGTCACCTGAGTTGATGTAGCTGGGCCTTTCCCTGCCTCCGTGTTGTCCGTTGATGTATGGAGGAGTTTGAATAACTCTGCTTTCCTTGCTGTAGCAGGGTAGGGGATTTGTCACCTCCTTAGGTCGGTGGTAATGTGTGGGATCGTCCAGGATCTGATTGCTGCTGGACTAGCAACATCTCCTCTGCTTGAAGGTGTATCAATTCTAGCCGGGGTGCTAGGAAGAGGTGATTCTTCACCATCTTTTGGAGAAATACTTAAATAACAATAAAGATTGCAATTATTATTTGTACCCAGGGTTCTTGTACTGGCTTTCTAGCTAAGCCGTAAGGTGAAATGATTAGGCTTGGTGTTTTTTGGTGACTGGTGAGGCCCTGCTAGTTGCCAAGTGGCTTGAGAGGCTCTATCTATGCTTGGCGCGAGGGGATTTTTTTGTGGCCACTGAATGTTGTGGCAGGATGTTGGCCTCTCGGTGACAGTAACCAGAAAATAGGAAGGGGAGTGACAGGTGAGGCCCTCTCTATGATACAATGCGAGGCGGCTAGCTCATGAGTGGCCCGAGGGGTGTATGCCTCCGAGTGTGAGGCGGGATGTTGGCCTCGCGGGACCACTAACCGAAGCATAATGCAGAGAAAAAAGGGGGTAATACCTATTGGGCCCTAGAACCCTAATTGCCAGAACACTATTACTATTCCAGGGAAGGTAAGAGACGAATAACTACGTGAGCAGGTGTATGCACCCTGTAGTATGGTATTGAACCTGACAATCCATATAAGTTTTTAGTAGTAACTGTAACCTGAATGGATAAAACCGTATGGCATAAGGAAATGTGGCATAGACCAAGCTTATCTTAATACGTACAGTATATGTGAAAAGTAAAGTGCCGTGATGTGTAAATATTAAACATCGTAGCCATACTGGTTAAATCTTAACCCATTAAGTGCCGTATGTACAAGTGAAAATGTGGTCTGTCCCCACCTTGTATGTTGTATGTCCCCTTGCTAGGGGAAAGTCTGTTGTGTGAGCAGCGTGCTGTGAAAAATGTATTAACTATATTACCAGTGACGTATATACAGATGCGTCTGCTACTGTGTAATAATATATGTATTTATACCAGATGTTGATATAGTGCTTGCTATGTGAATTGTTGTATGTCTTATTGAATGGTAGGGGTCAGTGAACATGGTGTTGAAAAATGCAAGTGCACTGGAGATCTGCCGAGTGCCCTATAGGTGCAGTGTAGTTGGATACTGATTGGTATGTGAAATGTTGTTTGTCTGTTGACCTATAGGTGTCAGTGTTTTGGTGTTTGTAAAACCCCATGAAAATTGTCAACGTACTTGACAGACCTGTAGGTGGCAGTGTTGATAGAACCACTGTTGGTCTTTATGTGAAATGTAAATTATTGTGAATTAAACCTGAAGTTGAGCACGTGCTAGAGTTTGATTTATGGTTTATGTTATGTTTAAAACAATCTTATGTGTAATTTATATTGGCTGGTAAATTGTATATGACGTGTGAAGACAGTTTTGCTGTTGACCAGTAGGGGTCAGAAATGCTGATTGTATGTTAAAATACCCTTTAACCCCTTAAGGACCAAACTTCTGGAATAAAAGGGGATCATTACATGTCACACATGTCATATGTCCTTAAGGGGTTAATCCTACCGTTTGACAGATAGGAGTCAGTATAAAGGCGAAAATGCTGTAGTTAGTTTGTTTGCTTTTGAAGTGAAATAAAGTCTGAGAAGCCTGTAGTATACCGATTGACCGGTAGGGTCAGCATGTAGGCGAAAATGCCGTGTTTAGTTGGTTTGTACATGAAATGCAATAATGTCTGAGAAGCCTGTAGTACACTGAATGACTGGTAGGGGTCAGTGTGTAGGTGAAAATGCAGTGGTTTGTTAGTTTGTACATGAAATGCAATAATGTCTGAGAAGCCTGTAGTACACCGAATAACCGGTAGGGGTCAGTGTGTAGGCGCAAATGCAGTGGTTAGTTGATTTGTACATGAAATGCGATAATATCTAAGAAGCCTGTAGTACACCAAAAGACCAGTAGGGGTCAGTGTGTAGGCGAAAATGCAGTTGTTTGTTGATTTGTACATGAAATGCAATAATGTCTGAGAAGCATGTAGTACACCAAATTATCAGTAGGGGTCAGTATGTAGGCGCAAATGCAGTGGTTCGTTGATTTGTACATGAAATGCGATAATGTCTAAGAAGCCTGTAGTATACCAAAAAACAGTAGGGGTCAGTGTGTAGGTGAAAATGCAGTGGTTTATTGGTTTGTACATGAAAATGCAAAAAACATCTAAGATGCCTGTAGTACACCAAATGACCGATAGGGGTCAGTGTGTAGGTGAAAAATGCGGTGGTTGGTTGGTTTTTACATGAAATGCAATAATGTCTGAGAAGCCTGTAGTACACTGAATGACCGGTAGGGGTCAGTGTGTAGGCGAAAATGCAGTGGTTCGATGGTTTGTACATGAAATGCAATAATGTCTGAAAAGCCTGTAGTACACTGAATGGCTGGTAGGGGGTTTAAACAAATGATATGCATGAACTTGCAATGGTTTTAGAACAGACTTAGACAAAATGCAGCAGTAAAGTGAGGACCTGACCCGTGCATGGTGCCGTGGGACTGATGCCTGGCGTAACGGGTAGGTCGACTTACGGTTTGTGAGTCACTTGGACACCATCCACGGTGATGGATTGAAGAAAGAAGGTGGTAGGCCGGAAAAGCCTGTGGCTGGATTCCTGACACAGCTCTGCTTAGAAAACCTCATGGAGTAATCAGGTAAAATGGCGTCTGGATGACCCAGAAGTGGAAATCATTCTGATGCTGACCTCAAGTGATATGAGTCAGGTAAGGGGTGTCCCTTATATAGGGGAGTGAATTAATTTAAGCCCCTCCCACAAATACAGGCCAAACGGCCTTAATACATATTTTCTACCTGTTCTATGTTAAATTGTGTACATATTGTGTATTAATATTGTTTTTGTATTTTATTGTACCTTATTGTATCAATTTTATGTTTTGTGGACTTAGGACATACTTGAATACGAGATAAATCTCTATGTATCTTTCCTGGTAAAATATTTTTATAAATAAATAAATAATACATATTTTAACATTAAACATACTAGGTCACCCATATCGGTGGACTGGCACAGTGCTGACAGCACTACTCTTGGTAGCCTCCTCCTACAGATGAAAGGGTTTAACAATTTTTGGACTTGTTGCAGCTTCCATGATGGAATGCTAATAGGATGTTGTGGCGAACTTGCCCTTGCCACGAGCTCCTGGAGGAGCTCACTAGTTAACCGCCTGCTTCCTCCCCACACATGTCAGGAGAGCGCCGTTCCGTATTTTTTTTGTATGAAGTATACGAACAAACGCTACCAATAAGCCAGGGTGTGCGTTCAGTATTTCGTTCACATGGAATTCCCGAAGTTGACAGGCCAAAAGCATAAAACGCCCTGGAACTGTTTTGAGCATAGGACCATGTGTGCGGCCGGTCAGAACTTCCACACTGTGGCATTTCGGCTTTGTTCCTGGGTCCTGATTGATTTTCAGATATGTTGAGCACGCAGATCCAGGCTATCCAAAGATGTATAGACTGTGGGGTTTCCTACGTGGGGAGTATGTATTTTTATGTGGTTTTAATATTTTGTACTTTATGCTGAGTCACAATGACACTGTATTTTGTGGCACATTGTGGGTGTGTTTATTGGTGTGTTTATGGTTGTGTTTGGGTGTATGTCAGTATGCTCATATTCTGTATATAAGTGAGCCATTTGGCTGGGAATAAACAGTTCTTTTTCACCCTACACTAAGTCTCTGCTCATGTTTGAGTGATACTGTGGTTACCCCTTCAGCAGTAACTATAATCACTACTCAGCAATACCTATAAATCACTGGCAGCTATAATCACTCTGGAGCTATCACAACTAGGAAGGGGCAACCACAGGCAGTAGAAACCCATCTTTAAGAGGGTATAGCGCCACAGACGTGTTCGCAATAAGTAAAGGATTGCAGGTAGCACCATCATTTTGATAGTGTTAATTCATCCCAACCAAGATAGCTCCACCACCTCCCACTTGTTTACATAGAAACATAGAATGTGACGGCAGATAAGAACAATTCGGCCAGTCTAGTTGGATTTTGGCTTTGTTATGGAGTTTAACAAAAGCATTTTATTTCTGCACTGCAGCTATAAGGCCCAATAACACAATCCATCTGCAACAAAGCCACTTCATGTCTGCACTGCAACTTTAAAGGGACACCATAGTGACCAAAAATTTTTAGCTTAATGAAGCAGATTTAATATATAGATCAGGCCCCTGTAGTCTTCCACCTCAAGTCCCTGCTATTTAGGAGTTAAATCACGTTGTTTTTGTTTATGCAGCCCTAACCACACCTCCCCTGGCTTTAACTGACATAGCTTGTCACAAAATGGTTGAGTTTTTAATCAGATGTAACTTACTTTATTTATTTTTTTATCTCCTGCTCTGTAAAATTAACTTTCATTACATACAGGAGTTTCCTGAAGGGTCTATAAATCTATTAACAGAGTAGGAGATAGGACATTCTAAATTAAACAAAATTAGCAATAAAGCAAGTGTAAACATTAGATGACTTGTTTCAGGAAGTATTTAGGAAGTATTTCTAGTCACATACAGGGAGTTGTGCCTGCATAAACAAAGTGATTTAACTCCTAAGTGGCAGAAAACTGAGCAGTGAGGATTCAAGGGCATGATCTCTACACCAAAACTGTTTTATGAACCTAAAGTAGTTCTTGTGACTATTGTGTACCATTAAGGCTGAAATTTGCAATGAACTTATTTCACCTTTTTTACCAGAATATTAATTTACTACAATAAATGCTACCATTTTCATCAATAGTTTACTACTGTAATATTTTGTATTTGTAGTTACATGTAGTCAGGGCCGGACTGGGAAAAAAATTAGGCCCGGGCATTTTTCAATCAGAGCGGCCCCCTAAGTAGGAAGCGGGGCTAGAGAGGGTGTGTTTTGTCATCACTAATGACAAGCACGCTCCCTCTCAAAGTGAGCATGTTGGTTCAATGCGCAGAGCCCCGCTGAAGAGCTCTAGCATTAGAAAAAGGCCCTGTATTTGTTCTGCACAGCGCAAGCAAATTTAATAACATGCTTGCGCTGTGTTTGCTTGTAAATTGTCTCTGGTGTCTCCACAAGTGGGATACCAGAGGACAAAAGGGCCAGGAAAGTGTATGGTGCATGT
The DNA here is from genome assembly GCF_036172605.1 of Pelobates fuscus. Lineage (NCBI taxonomy): Eukaryota > Metazoa > Chordata > Amphibia > Anura > Pelobatidae > Pelobates > Pelobates fuscus. The sequence goes on along the minus strand of NC_086321.1, from coordinate 141,367,216 downwards.
GCTTGGAGCCTGCTTGCGGGATTGCGTGTGTGTAGAGTGTGGTGTGGTATTGTGTAAATAGGTCAATTTCATTTGTGTTTGTGTTGTAATATTTGTGGCTAGGGGCAGTGTGTGTGTCTGTGTGTGTGTGTAGGAGATCTAGTGTGTAAAGGACTCAGAGTGTGTATGTGTGTGTAGAGGATTAAGAGTGCATATAGGGTAAGGGATCTAGCGTGTATCTGGAGCGTAATGTGTGTAGTGGTGCCGTGTGAGGGGTGCTGTAGTGTGTATATATATATATTTGGACGTATTGTGTCTGTGAGGGGTGCAGTGTGTGGGTTTGTGTAAGAGGGGTGCTGTGTGTGAGGATGTTTTTATCTGCCGTCACATTCTAGATTTCTAATTTTTTTTGTCTGTTAACTCACTGAGGAGCTGCTGGTTAAAGCTCCGCTGATCCTCTCTCCTGAGATCTTTGATCTCCCCACCAGCCCATGAAGGCAGACAGCAGGGCCGGCGCTCGCCACTTCTGTGATCTCCCCTGCCGGCCTCGGCCCCGCGGCCATTGCGGCCCACCGGGCATTTGCCCGGTGTGCCCGATGGCCAGTCCGGGCCTGCATGTAGATATTAATATTTTGGCTGATAGAACTCGATTGGCCAATATTTAAATTGTGTGTGATAAAAGCCTTCTCTTTTTCTACCACTCTCCACACCCCCGCTTGCCACTTTTAGCTGCAAATTTCTTCAAATAATTGTGTATTTCTGTTCCTTAGACCCAATTCCACAAGCCATCTGCAACAAAGCCACTTCAGCTCTGACCAACCACATGCCCCTTCTAACTATAAAGCATGCTGTTTGGAATCAGAGTCAATCACCTCCAAATTCCCTTCACAACTTTTCAGTTACTGCAATTACACTACTAATTCTCTCTGCCATAACCTCCAAATTCCTCTGCTACCTCTTCTCTCTTCCCCATTTAGTCTTTAGATTGTGAACTCGTGGGCAGGGCCCTCTGCCTTTTGTATTTTCTATTAGAATAGTACATTTTCCATATTGCCAGAAGAAAGGAGGATTGGTTGTTCACAAAGAGGAAGATGTCATCAGCAAACAATGCCAATTTATGCACACCTGATTGTCACTTGATGCCAGTAACTGCCATGTTAGTTTTTATTTTGTTGTCTAGTGGTAAGTGCTAATGTAAAAATCATTGAGGGCAGTGGGTATCTCTGCCTTGTTCCACTAGAGCAGGGGTAGGCAACCTTTAAGCAGCACTGTGCCGATATAGGATTGTGATGTCCTGTAGCGTGCCGGTCCTATTTTTTAAAATTGAGGTGTGTATGCTGACGTATTCTGTTTGTGTTATTTTTACTGCAGTTGCTTTGCATCATTGTATTTGTGCGTATATGAGCTATTATATTGTATATGTTCATTAGTAGTTTATGGTATTGTGTATGATACATATGAATGTGGGCTGTGTATGAGGGCTGCTTGTGGAATTGTGTGTGGATGGTTATGTCACATTGTGTGTTTGGTAGTGTGTGTGGGCTGTTTGGGGTATTGCATGTGAAAGGCTGCATGTGGGGTTTGTGTGCATGTATGTGGATTGTTAGCGGGTTACGTTTGTGCAGATTGTGTGTATGTTTGTGTGTGGGCTGTTCGTATTATTTGTTTAAGGGGAGGGTTATTCTTAATTTCTGTGTTATGAATGTAAATTAGTGATAGTAAAAATGTCTATTTACTGTGTATACCTGTATTCAATATCTACTCAAAATGACTGCTAGAGCACCCGCTCCCACCGACTAACTACCTCGTGTAACAAGATGGCGCCTACATCCGGAGTAAAATCCCGGGATGATGGTGACATCACACCTCGTAGAATGTGCATTAGATAAGACACTTAACCAATTAGAGATGTATTCTCTCTGTTATCTACATTTTTGCATATGATGTATTTTTGCCTTTATAAGGGGCTTGCCACCCCCTGAGTAAACATTCCAAAGTTTTTTATTAACCTGATACCTGTGTCTCAGTGTAATTTACTTCAAAACGTGCACGCATTTATTTTAACAATTTGGAAAGGAGCAGATACTCAGATAAACAATTGGTTTGATCCACAATATCTGTGTATATCTAGCAGTATGGTTGGCTTCCCTGGGTTCCAGTGGGGACCAGGCTGGCCTGGTACAGGTCAAAGACAGGAGCTGCAACAGCAGCTGCAGGTTGCTCTACTACGTTGTGGATTCCCATTCACAAGTGCTTGGAGGAAGTGATCTGAGATAATTTCCTCTATGTGCTGCAATGCTTAAATTGAGGATTGTCCTTCGCCATCTTTTCTTATTAGCAGATATTTGAAGTTTTACTGGGACTCCTGATAGGCCAGAGCCTATAGGCCTTGAGTGCCGTGCAAAGACACCTCGAGTGCCGTGCACGGCACTAGTGCCGTAGGTTGCCTACCTCTGCACTAGAGAGATGAAATGGTTCTGAGGAAAATCCCACATTTTGGATTTAGGCTGGTGGGCATGAGTAAAGGGAAATGATTGCAGAAAGAAATTCCGGAGAAAAAACATATTTGTGTAGGGTACAACGCATTGAAGCATAGTTCAAACAGTCGAACGATTTTCAGCATCAAGTGCCAGGAAAAGCATGGGAAAGCACAAATTCTGCTTGGTCTGGTGATATCAGCCTTGGAAGGAGGGGCATAATCATAGCAGTTAGCACTTAGGAGTAAGACAGGACAAACATTATGGCTTATTTTTGGTGGTTTGCCAGGTTTTGGGAGTGTAATGATGTTAATCTCTAACATTTATGTTGGAGTGTGCCATTACTCATAAAGGTATTACATACTTTCATCAGATGTGGAATCAGACAATCTATGAATTTTTTATGATAAGAACTGCTAAAGCCTTGTACTCTGCAAGGAAGAAGTGAAGTGATCACTGTCACGAACGCACCCTACTCCAAGAGTGTGCACAACATAGTTCTGGTGGTGAAAGGGTTAAAGTTCACCATTTGTCTGCACTAGACCGGAACTAATGATAAAAATCCCCCTTTACAACACCAAAACTAATTCATAATAATATAAATATTACTATTTTAATGCTGCCACCACCAAGACAATTTATAAATGGGGTGCCTTGGTCACCCAGGTAAATTAGAAGTAAAAAAAAAAAAAAACAGCAAGTACAATTTAGGACAATATCTATGGCAGAACATAATATAATAAAGGAATATTTATTATGAACAAAAATAGTCACAGTGCATACACAAAATAGATGACAAACAAATTAGTTACACCAACCACAGATAAAACAAAAAAGGATATATTAACAGTCCTAATTGGTCACTCACTTTCCTGGCAAGGAAAGATGGTGACTCACTCAAAATTTGATTTTGGGGTTCAGCAACCTATTGCTCGTGTATGAAAGTAATGATGACATTTTATTTTGTAGAAAATCTGCCTTCAACATTCACAATAGAGAGTCTAGCAAACAGGGCCTTAGAGGGTTTAGTTATATGCTCTGTTGACAAAGTGTCTATTGTTTTTTGTTGAGTTGTTGTTCTGAAATTGCCTTTCTTTTTTGATGTTACTTATTTGGATATGGTGACCTCGCGCCACAGCCTTATGGGCCAGTCAGACCTTTGGAGGAATGGATGTATCATAAGAAATGGAACACTCTGCTATAGTATGCAGAAACCAGGAGCTTAACCTATGATACTGGCTGAGTGTGGTGAGTGGTGAGGGATTGCAAAATATAAAAGGTGGACTGTGCCTTTAAGGTGTGAGAAATATGTGCTGTGCCTTTAAATCTCACATAATGTGCGTGGTAGGTCTGCTGGTAAGAGAGAAAATCAAACAAAACAAAACAAAACAAAAAATGGATAATCCAATAGATCGTAAAAGGAAAGAGAGATGGGAAAAATAGGAAGAAGAAGGATGAAGAGAAGAAAAAAGTGAAATAAAATGGAGTACAGAAGATAAAAATGAGTGATAAAAATGATAATAATAAATGAATAAATAGTGGAAAACGCAGCCGATGATATGTGCAGTGCAGATAACTCTATCCCTAATGGGGTATAGGGTAGTTGGTATCTGCTCCAAATATTATACTTTGTATGTATCAAAGATCTGGTTCAAATAATAGTAGCAATACAGTATATGGAACTGGATGCTAAGGTGATAGTCTATTCACAAAGTGTCACTCGATATAGAAAGCAATGGTACAAACTGGATGTAAATAACAAAACCAGTTTATTGGTAAAAATATAAAAATATGTAATAATATAATACAGGAACAGTTCATACAGAGGTTACCAGTCTAATGAGTTTCAGAAAAGTGCAGGAACCCTTGGATTTGTCTGGGATTGATGTGGATTGACTCGGGCCGATGAGCTTCAGAAATCCTGCTGCCGGTGAGGACGGCGGGCTTTTCGGTGTGCGTCCCGATAAGGATCTCTCTCCAGGGGACGTGCTCTGTAAACGGCTCCACTCGGCAAATACACAAAAGGTCCTGTGCGAATACTGTTCTCTGCTGGTAAGCGCTCTGCGCGCTGAAACTCAGTCCTGATAGATTGCTGTGCTTGTCTAACGCGTTTCGTAGGAGGGTGCCCTACTTCTTCAGAGACGGGATGTCGACCATTGCTATCTAGTTGCTTAAATATACATTTTGTAATTGCTAATAAAAAACTTATAATCATATACTGCTTTTTCATTATTGTGAAGATTTATAGGATTCATCGGTCTGCATGCAATACATAAATCTCACATGAACTTCATGTGTGATATGTTTAAAGATACAAATTATGACACAATTATATGGGAATCCGGACTAAATTGGTAATTTAGACAATATCATTCGTGATACTTAATAGTCATACAGGTATACAGGATGATGTTATTAATAACTCAATATTGTTACAATGCATAATTGCTTAGTGTACAAAAAATGTTACAGAAGGAATACAATAGTGGAATAAATAGAATAAAATATGATGGATTAAATAGATCTGAGGGTATGTAAATGTATGGCTACCCCATAATAAAATAATATTAATAAAATACGACAATAAATGTGACACAAGGATGAAGAATGGCAATACCAGTTAGGCATAATGGAAAATAGAGATGCTTAGTGTCAAATATTGGGAGATTATCTAAAACGGAGACATAAACATATGTAATCCTATGTACATGATTAACTAGGAGATGATGTAGATTGCTGTACAATAATATTATACATATGATATACATATTCTTCTTATCTAAAAGGGAAACACATTGGTTAGTAATCAATAAATAAATATAAAATCCAAGACTGAAAGTGGACTCATAAAAGATACATTAAGTAAAATACATCCATTAAGGGGGCAACGATTAAAGTGCCATTGGTCAAAAAAGTGATATGTGCATAGTATAGTGCATATCGGAAAAGGAATGACCAAGTGTATGGTATCAGATTGGGGGAATCAAATTATAGGAAAGCATGCAGCTCAAAATCTATGTTCAGTCCTTTAGGGGCTAGGGTGTCTAACTCGAAGATCCATTTTGCTTCAGTCTGATCTAATAGTTTGTCGATACTGCCACCTCTCCAATGTACATTTACTTTTTCTATAGGTAGAAATTCTAAACCTGTGGGGTCTCCCCCATGTTTCTCTTTAAAATGCTTTGAGAGGTTGTGTGTTAGAAGTCCCTTTTTGATGTTTCTGATGTGTTCGGCAATGCGTACTTTCAGAGGTCTTTTCGTCCGTCCCACATATTGCTTTGGGCATGGACAGGTAATGAGGTATATGACTCCTGAGGTGTTACAGTCCATTCTGCTTTTCAAGTCATATTCCTCTTGGCTGATCAGTGAAGTAAATCCGGTAGTGGTTTCTCTCATAGTGGGATTGTTTCTACATGCCAGACATTTCTTACACTTTGTGAATCCATGAGCAGGGTTTCGACTCCTAATGGTGTGTGGGGGTTTGATGGTAGGTGCCAACATTAGTTGGAGATTGGGTGCTCTAGTGAATATGATCTGTGGTTGGTGATCAAGGAATTGAGAAAGGGATGGGTCACTCTTTAGGATTCCCCAGTGTTTTCTCAGAATCTTCTGTATAGTCGGTGCTTGGTGATTGTACTTCGTGATAAAAGTAGGTGCCAAGGTGTGTGATTCCAAGGTCTTGTTTCTTTCCTTTAGAGTGTCTTCCCTTGGGATGGATAGTGTTTTCTCCATGGCTTCTCCTAATAACGTTGTGGGGTATCCTTTGTTCACAAATCTGGTCCTCATTTCGTCCATTTGGTTCTTGCATACATCCATTTTGGAGCAGTTCCTTCTAACTCTCCTGAACTGATTTTGAGGGATGTTCCTTAACCATGTGGGTTTGTGGTGACTGTTAAAAGGGATAAAACTATTGCAATCAACATTCTTCTTAAAAGTCTTCGTGTGGATTTTTCCTTCCTCAATATAGATGTTGAGGTCTAAAAACTCAATTTGTTCCTTCGCAATAATGAAAAAGCAGTATATGATTATAAGTTTTTTATTAGCAATTACAAAATGTATATTTAAGCAACTAGATAGCAATGGTCGACATCCCGTCTCTGAAGAAGTAGGGCACCCTCCTACGAAACGCGTTAGACAAGCACAGCAATCTATCAGGACTGAGTTTCAGCGCGCAGAGCGCTTACCAGCAGAGAACAGTATTCGCACAGGACCTTTTGTGTATTTGCCGAGTGGAGCCGTTTACAGAGCACGTCCCCTGGAGAGAGATCCTTATCGGGACGCACACCGAAAAGCCCGCCGTCCTCACCGGCAGCAGGATTTCTGAAGCTCATCGGCCCGAGTCAATCCACATCAATCCCAGCCAAATCCAAGGGTTCCTGCACTTTTCTGAAACTCATTAGACTGGTAACCTCTGTATGAACTGTTCCTGTATTATATTATTACATCTTTTTATATATTTTTATATTTTTACCAATAAACTGGTTTTGTTATTTACATCCAGTTTGTACCATTGCTTTCTATATCGAGTGACACTTTGTGAATAGACTATCACCTTAGCATCCAGTTCCATATACTGTATTGCTACTATTATTTGAACCAGATCTTTGATACATACAAAGTATAATATTTGGAGCAGATACCAACTACCCTATACCCCATTAGGGATAGAGTTATCTGCACTGCACATATCATCGGCTGCGTTTTCCACTATTTATTCATTTATTATTATCATTTTTATCACTCATTTTTATCTTCTGTACTCCATTTTATTTCACTTTTTTCTTCTCTTCATCCTTCTTCTTCCTATTTTTCCCATCTCTCTTTCCTTTTACGATCTATTGGATTATCCATTTTTTGTTTTGTTTTGTTTTGTTTGATTTTCTCTCTTACCAGCAGACCTACCACGCACATTATGTGAGATTTAAAGGCACAGCACATATTTCTCACACCTTAAAGGCACAGTCCACCTTTTATATTTTGCAATCCCTCACCACTCACCACACTCAGCCAGTATCATAGGTTAAGCTCCTGGTTTCTGCATACTATAGCAGAGTGTTCCATTTTTTGTATAGGTTTTAGTGAATCCCTATTTTTTCCAGTTTTTGAGCGACCTATTGTTAGTCGGACTCCCTCTCCCCTGGGTATTACATTAGGTATACCAGCACTATCCATTTTCGTATCATAAGAAATGTATACAAAGAAATCTAATGTATAGTCTGCATTTTCTATTTTTAAACTGGGTCAGCAAGGAGGGCATCATTCAACCTCCAGGACCCTCTACCAGACAAAAAAGAGGTAAGCATGTGTGCATGGTCTGACTATGAGACACAACCGGTGGAAACTTCTTTGATCTTATCTTACATGCTGGACATCATAACCATTTAATCTCTTTAAAGTGGTTATAAGGGATGGTGTGCACTGGAATCATCATTTGATTCACTGTTAAAAAATTGAGTTTACACTTTAATGGTGAGCTAAGGACCCAGCCTGCCCATAGGTCTCCCTGCAACTGCCACTTGGGCTAACCCTTTCTTGTAACAAAGAGTTATCAATCACTCAAGTAGTGACTGATAGGGGCATTGGTAGGCTAAGAGTGTCACATGAACACTCTCAGCCTATCACTACCTATCATTGCATGTGCAGATTAGCATGCGCCACATGGGCAACAGAGTCAACCCAACCAAAATTATTGAGATACTCAAAATAGCATGCATCACTTTCCCTAGACCCAAGCAGTGTTTTCCCAACCTCGTTGAGTCAGTTTGGTAATATTCAAAGACCCAGAGAGCCTTCTCATATTTATTAATCTTTTATTGTCAATCCTGCATCATTTTTTTTGTGCATTGCCAACCATTTTAGGTATTCTTCATTCAACCTACAGTTCATGATTCTTGATCAGACCTTGTCACTTTAGTTACATAATTAAAACATGATTGGGAGACATATGTTTGGAACTTTGCACTGATTTTCTTATATTTGTGATACTAATATGTTGTTTAACTGCTGTGACACGTTTGTTGCAAAGCTCTTTTTTTATTGTACACACTGACACTGCTATTCTTTCAATAAAAATGGACTATAAATATTTTTGTCACTCTTACCTTACGTGACCAGAAATATAAATCAGTTTCTATGTTGGTATTTCAAAACTTAAATATGTCAGTTATACATAAGTTATACCATATAATTTCTTAAACTGTTGTCCCCTGTTTCTATAAAGGATAAAAATGTGTATAATTGCTGTGTGGAGTTAGTAAAGAGAGATATGCAAAAAACGAAGCCTCCTGTCATGTGGTAAAATTACATTTATCCCTGTGATGCAATATGTTTAATCCTTAATTTTTGTGATATATTTGTATCACATGATTACAATAAATGTTATACTATTATTTTTTTAACCAAAAGTAACTCAGCAGGGATGGGTTTAATACGTGCATCAGAACTCCCCTTTATTACCGTCATTCTTCAATTGTGCAGCACACTGGCCACAGGGAACAGATACATCGGAATCAAGAATGAGCTAAACATGATAAAAAACACCTTCAACTTATGTAAAGTTTATTGTATGCCTTTAGTAACTCTTCAGAAACTACTGTGTTATGCTTTAACTTGTATCTTTAATGTGAAATGTATTATTTCATACAAAATACTCGTATTAATAGGCTATAGTAAAACATTAGAGGCCTAGTATTTTTATTTATTTTCTATATGTGTAGGGTATAATGTGAGTTTGCTTTCAAAGATATATTTACCTTGTTTCAAATTAAAGTAAATAAAATTATGAGGGTGCAGTGCTGAAAGTACTAAAGTCTCCTTTAAAGAAACACTATAGCGCTATATATTTTTTTATTTATAAAATATTTTACCAGTAACACCAGGATGGATACATTGAGATTTATCTCGTTTTCAAGTATGTCCTGGGTCCACAAAACATTGCATTGTTACAATAGGATACAATATTACAAAAAATACTATATACAAACTATATATATATATATATATATATATATATATATATATATATATATATATATATATAACATATAACATATAACAGGTGATAAATATATTTAACCATATATAACGCTATAGTGCCCTAGTAACTCTTTAGATAACCACTGCAATGGTTTAAAGGGTGAGTTTACTTCCCTTTCTCCCTCACAGTGCTGGTCTCTGCATTCCATACAGTCTTGATTAGCTCAGCCAATCCAATGCTTTTCTATTAAATCATCTGACTGGAACAGTGGAATTTTTGTATTTCAGTATGACAGTCACTACAGGCTGGTTAACCCTGTAATGAACACATTCCTACAGAACGACAATGTTCAAAACATAAGGTAGAGGAGTTTGGCAGAAGTGTTCAATATGGACTGCTAGGGGAAATCTAGGTCAATAACTAAGGGTTGGAACAACAAAAAGTATAGACATGAATGTTGGTTTCATCCAGAATGAGTAAGGAGTAAATAAGAGAAATGTTTCTTTAAATTGAAAGTGACATGGTTTGACGATAGGGTTTAGGTACGAAGTGTAATAAAGGTCAGAGCCAGAGAACACACTAAGACAAGGCACTGCTGGGTAGATGTTATAATAGCTCTGTTGATCTTAACAGAAAACAGATGGGTATAGCCTTAGAGGAAGGATAGAAAAGGAGGGGCTGTGTTTTAGAAATTATGAAGTAATTTAGTAAGAGAAAGTGGATAGGCAGTCGGTGACAAGATCCAGCATATAGGAAGAAAGATCAGGCAAGGAGAGGTATCAGGATATCAACAGCATATAGGTGATATTAAAAGCAAAAGGATGATAATAGGTCATCTAGAGCAGCAGTGTAAATTGAGAAAAGAAGAGTCCTACCTCTTTCTTTGCTGCTGCCTCCAGGTGATTGATGCCCTTTAACATTCTAAATTCAGATACATAAATTATGTGAGCACGGGGGGGCGTGGCCGACCACGGAGCTACATGGACGCACATTGACTTAGCTCCTGAGGAACCGGGCTCAATCCACAACAATCGGAGACTTTCTTAAGACATGGGTAATCACAAGAAGCAGGGTTCAACACAAGGACAATCGGGGAGGACTCCCTCAACAAAACCGGGAGCCCTGACCCGTTACTTTAAGGAAAACCCAAACCGCGAGGAGGAGGCCGCAACCATAGCTGGCGTAATGGCGGATACAGACCCACATCCGAATAGCCCATCGGCCTCAGAGATCTCACAAACCTCGACGGAACTAACAATAGATACAGATTTAAAATCGATACTGAGGAACTTACCTTCCAAAACTGATCTCCACAGCATGAAAAGCGATCTTCAGAGCTCGATTGATAAATTGGAAGCCTCATTCCATAAGAAAATGGAAGGTATAGGAACGGAGGTCCGGCAGTTGAACCTCAGAGTGGTAGACCTGGAGGAGGAGAGGGATATAACTCAGGCCCAACTGACAAACTTATCGACGACATTAAACTCCTATGCATATAATATGGCAGCCACACAAAGACACATAGATGATCTGGATAACCGCGGGAGGAGGAATAACCTGCGGATTAGAGGCCTACCAGAATCCCAAGGTGAGAGCCTGGACACTATCTTGTCTGAACTTTTTAATCTCGTTCTGGGGGAACAAAGCGATAACGTAATCCTGCTTGACAGAGCTCACCGCTCATTACGCCCCAGAGGCCTAACTCCTGATACCCCTAGAGATGTAATCTGCAGAATTCATTATTTCTCAATCAAAGAAAATATCCTCAAATCACTCAGGGATACTTCCCAACCCCTCCTCTTCCACGGTCACCCCATACAGATTTACCCGGACCTATCTCGCTACACTTTACAAGCCCGAAGGGCCCTAAAACCCATCACCGAACATTTAAGGAACAGGAATATCAGGTATCGCTGGGGATTCCCTTTCGCCCTAATTGTTAACCACAAAGGCATGCTTCTAACGATATCCTCCATCCTAGATGTCCCTCCATTCCTTCAGGCACTAGATTTACCGAATACCACAGTCTTAGACTGGAACGGGCAACAACCCCAACAAGACACAGCAAGCCTTCCACAGAGACAACGCTGGATTACGCCTGCTAAAAAGAGAAGAAATGACCAACGATTTATATCGCCGACACAAAGATCCAAATTACCTCCGGACGATTCAACCCGCAGGAATCTACAATCTCCGGAATAAGTGACTGTTTGCACCCTCAAAAAGAATCAATATATCACGACTCACGACCCATATTACTCAATGGTCAACCAGATGAAGACAACTACATGCTACTCAAACCTCCCCTGGAAGCGGACACTGACCACTCCACCCAACCCTATACTCCCTACCCTATACCCTGTCAAAGCGGAACCAAAAACTCTCCTAATTAACAGTTTATTTTTCCTTAGCTTCCCTTCAGAGGACAATTTGTGCCTTCTGAGATAGTTGAAGGTAAAGCAGACAGAATGAGAAAGACACCTGAACTACCAGCGGGTACAACCAGACTCAACAAGCACCCTCCATTTTCTCTCATTTGCCTGCCTGCTCATTACACAGGTCGTATCCAAAATACTATGAACTGTACAATTTGTGTTATATGCAAAACTTGATAATCCACACCACCAGTGAGACATGCCTCTCTGAGGCCGTTATCACAAACGAATTAATAAGTACATGTATTGCCTACATACCTCTAATAACTTGAATGTAGTTCATTGTATGACATTATCCCCCCCCCCACTCCCTCCTCCCCCCCTAACTACCTACCATCCAATTTCCTGGTATTCCCACTCCATTTTCCTTCCTGTTCTCTTCCCTCTCCCCCCCCCCCCCCTATATCCGCTCCGTTAAGTCTCTGGTATCCGACCTGATTTATTTACATGTCTCCCGAAATAACTAAATGACTGTCCAAATCAAAGGATTGACACACCCGGGATCCTTAGCCATGCCACGGATTTCCCCAATTATAAAAGGGTATCTATCGGTTGCGCCTAGATAGATCACCCATTCTCTCTCATTACTCGAGAGAAAACCCCTATTGTAAGGGGTAAGGTACGTTTAATTAATACAGAACCCCATCCAAGCTACACTAACGCTTGACCACTAGAAAGTGGGTTCTGAGCTCTGGTGGTACTGATCAGGCTGCAGCCCCTCAGACCACCTGCGCTACTAAAGTCGACCTGTAAATCAGATTACTTTCTAAAACTTATTTCCCATTCATTGTACGACAGGGTAACCATTTTCACATATATTACCACTGTTTATCCTTTCAATTGTTAAATTTATACTTGTCTTTTCACTGTTCATTTTTCTTTTTTCGTTACTGTTAACGAGTGATTATATAACATTTTACATCTCTGACTGTTACTTCTGCACGTGGACGTGCATCTCATCTAAACGTATATTGAAGTGTATACCTATCACCACAAGATAAGGAAGTTCAACCATAACTCTGTAACAGACTCCATTCCAGCACACACACCTAATAATGACAACTCTAACAATATTAACACAAAACGCCAAAGGCCTAAACACCCCTGAGAAAAGATCACTGGCCTTGTCTGACTTCCGCAGACAGAGGGCGGACATAGTTTTTGTCCAAGAGACGCACCTCCGCAAGGGCACAAATGTAAAATTACGCAATAAAGATTATCCACAGGGATACTATGGCCATTTCTCAGAATCCAAATCTAGAGGGGTGGCGATACTGATAGGGAAACATTCCCCATTCACTATTCGAGAACATCTCACAGACGACTCAGGTAGATTTTTGTTTGTGAAAGGGACGTTAGGCTCAACTATGGTAACGCTGGCCAACCTATATGTACCTAACAAAAAACAAAACCAATTTCTGAACAAAGTTCTACAGAAACTATCAGGGTTTCAGGAAGGTATCCTAATACTAGGGGGAGACATGAACATTTCCTTAGATGGAAAACTAGACTCCACAGCTAAATCACAACCTCATCTGACGCAAATTAGAAAAAAGATAAACTCTACCCTATACGAAGCACAATTGTTTGACTGCTGGAGGCTGCTTCATCCTTCCCGTAGAGATTTCTCTTTCTACTCTCCACCAGCGGGCACATATTCCCGAATCGACTCATTATTTCTTCAACACAGGTACCTGTCCCTAGTGACTGCTGCCGCTTACGGTCCGATCACTTGGTCTGACCATGCCGCAATGACACTAACACTAACAATACCACATCTGCCACACCCCTCCACTCAGTGGAAATTAAATGACCTACTCCTTAATGACACAGACACCATATCACATATAGACAAAGCAATAAATACATACTTTGAAGAGAATACAAATCCAGACACCACACTACCTCTCCTATGGGAAGCTCACAAAGCAGTCATAAGAGGGGAATTCATCAGAATTGCCTCCTCAGTCAAAAGAAGCAGAGAACGAAGAGTGGCCCAACTAATGAGGGAACTAAAAACACTAGAATCTACTCACCACGATCAGGACCCATCCCTTGACACGTACAAACTAATTCTATCAAAAAGAGCTGAACTCACGACAACTCTACATCTCCATGCTAGACGCAAGGTTACTTTGACTAAACACCTCTACTATACCAAGGGGGGTAAGGCGGGGAGATTGTTAGCGCAAGCACTAAAGCCAGATAAACAAACCACATTCATCTCAGAAATTAAAACAACCGCTGGGAAATTAACAAAAAACATGCCTGAAATTAGAAGAGAATTCCATAAATTCTATACTAGCCTCTACAACATCGCAAAAGTACAACCAACTAGCGAGCAGATACGCACATATTTACAACCGAGAATTCAAAGAACAATCCCACCCAATGAATTAGCGTTCTTGGATGAACCCATCTCAATAGAGGAGTTTCATAATGTAGTCCGATCACTACCTACAGGTAAAAGCCCAGGGCCAGACGGCTATACGGGGAAATACTATAAAACTTTCTCACCAATTCTAGCACGACCATTCATAGAGGCATATAATACACAAAAATTATCAAACCAAATCCCCAATTCTGCATTGGAGGCAACCATCACACTCATCCCAAAACCAGGCAAAGACCCAACTGAGTGTGGAAACTATAGACCAATATCTTTGATAAATATAGATCTGAAGATTTTAACGAAGATTATGGCGAACAGACTTAAAGCTTTTCTCCCAAACATAATTCATACCGATCAAGCGGGCTTCGTGCCCGGTAGGGAAGCAAAAAATAACACAACGAAAGTCCTGAACCTGATTCACTGGGCCCAATCACACAAAATACACAGCGCACTCCTTGCCATAGATGCCGAAAAGGCATTTGATAGGGTCAACTGGTCTCTCATCACACATACGATGCAAGCCCTGGGCTTTGGCCCACGATGGATGGAATGATTGGCAGCAATCTATTCCAGACCAACGGCACGCATACGTATTAACGGCCAACTATCACAGCAGGTCCCAATTACCAACGGGACGAGGCAAGGATGTCCACTCTCACCCCTACTATTCATACTAGTTCTAGAGCCATTTCTCCAAGGAATAAGAGACAACCCAAACATTAGAGGCATCCAAGTAAAGGACCATGAATATAAAGTCATGGCTTTTGCTGATGACCTCCTCTTCACAATAACAAACCCGCTAACCTCCATACCAAAAATCATCTCAGAAATGGAACTATACGGCAAAATCTCCAACTTTCAAGCAAATATATCTAAATGTGATTTGATGCCTATCCACTCTACCAAATACCTGAACACACAACTCAAGAACAGGTTCCAATTCACTTGGCAACCCATTTCTATCAAATATCTAGGAGTACACATACCACAAACAAGTAAACTTATCTTCAGCCTCAACTTCCTCAAATTACTAGACAACATCACCACTGACTTACACAACTGGAACAAACCATGCTTCGGTTGGTTCAGTAGAATCAACATCATCAAAATGAACGTTCTCCCACGCCTACTCTACACTCTTCAAGCCCTTCCGACCCAATTAAACACCAATTTCTTCTCCAAAATTAGGAAAACATTCACTAGCTTCATATGGTCAAACTCACAACCTAGAATTGCATTCGAAACACTTATAAAAAACAAAGACAAGGGGGGGTTAAACTTTCCAGATATTGTCTCATACCTCAAAGCTGTCCACTTAAGCAGGATCTACGAATGGACAAGGCCCGTGCCAGCCCACCACTGGGTCCAGATAGAGAATGAATTCTCAATCATTCCCTTAAAAGACCGTCCATGGCTAGCGAATCCACCAGCCCAATGCGGAACACTCAATGGCCCTCATCCTACCATCACACCTACATTACAACTATGGCACAAACTGACACGAACTACCGAAATATCCCCCTACCCCTCACCATTATACCCACTCACCAATAATCCTAATTTCCAGGGAGGCCAGTCAGGTGGGGCCTATGCTAACTATCACTGTGGCTCCACGCTACGGCTACGGGATATGGTTACTAATAACACACTGAAACCACTACAGCAATTTTTCCCCTCCAATCCCCCGACCGGTAACCAATTACTACACTACACCCAACTAAAACAGTTTATCACATCCAACGATCTTCTACCATTGGGCAACCGTCCCTTGACTGAGTTTGAAAACATCTGTGAGAAACACAAAATTACGAAAAAACTATTATCCTCTCTTTATCAAACAATCAGGGACTCACAACCGCTAGAACTCCCACAATGTATGCAAAAATGGTCACAAGAGTTACAAATAGAGATTACCCCCAAACAATGGCAAGCTATTTTCAACTCCACGCATAGAACTTCCACCTCTCTACTAACGCAAGAAAGTAATTTCAAACGTATCTCTAGATGGCACTACACACCAGAGAAAATCCAACAAATACACGGTAATGAGAAAGCAAAATGCTGGAGATGTGACAATACCACAGCACATCATGCCCACGTCTGGTGGCAATGCCCAGTCATACATAAATATTGGAGCAGAATACACACTCTTATCCAGTCCATAATGAATATTACTTTCCCACTAGCCCCATTACAGTTCATCTTCCAAGAACTTCCCCCAAACCTCACCCTAAATAAACCACAACGCACACTGTTTAAACTTTTGACCATGACAGCAGCTCAATTGATCCCTAAGTATTGGAATCAACCGCAGGCTCCCACGATCAGGGAATGGATCAGGCGAGTAGAAAATATCAAACAAATGGAACTAATAACGTATGCCATTTTGAAAGAATTTAAAACATTCACCGCTACCTGGGATCCATGGACACGTTTCATGGTTGCAACTAGTGCAACAAAACCCAGTTATACAACATCTCTCCCCTCTCTCAATGACCACACTTCTTAGAGAAATCAGTTATACCGCCCTCATGTCCACGCTAACCACCCATCACAAAAAACACTCCATCAACTTGCTGACAGTTCACAATGACTCTAACTATTATATCTAAATAACATACGAGGTGGCACATTTAAAAATGTTGGGATAGAAAATCTTACCGTTAGAATTATTTTGTCTATTTTCTTTAGGATTTATCCTTCTTTACCCTGTAACCACAAAATGTAATCACTTGTCAGCAATGCATGTTATAACACGTATACCATATCGTACTGGATTATAATTTCTTTGTAACAGTGAAAAATTTGTTATATGTAACTTAAGATTTCATGTAAAATGTATGCCTATAAAAGAATAAAAAACTTACAAATTAAAAAAAAAAAAAAAAAAAAAAGAAGAAGAAGAGTCCTAACTGCAGAGCACTGAGAAACACCAACAGATATGGTACATAAGGGAATGAGGAACCAAAGATGGAGACACTGATGAAGCAGTTAGAGAGGAAGCAGAGGAACCAGAACTGACCTGTGCAACCAAGATATGAAACTTTCAGGTATCCTCAAATTGTTTATAGGAAAGGCAAGAGTTTGTCTACATATTTAACACCTAGTCACTTCCAGAATAAAATTAATAGAAAAATAGAGAATAGCAGAGGATTCTATACTTGTGGCTCATGTAAAGCGTGCAGAGGATTACCACCCCATACACGCTCTTTCTCAAGCTTCACCACTAAAGAGACTTTTCTCATTCAGGGAAGAGTCACCTGTTCTTCCTCACATGTTGTGTACCTCCTCTCATGTGGATGTGGTGCACAGTATGTGGGGAGAACGGGGAGACCAGCCAAAACTCGTTTTTTAGAACATAAAATAATATCAGGAAAAATGTAAAAAATCATTCTGTACCAGTACACTGTAATGGGTGTTTGCAATTTTACTCACACAATCTTTCTTGGGTGGTCATAGAACAAGTATCTCTTGGTGTAAGAGGAGGAGATATCACCACAATACTTAGACAAAGAGACGGATACTGGATTCACAAACTATGGGTTGAATGTGGATTTTGACTTAATTTGTTTTCTTTAATCATTATTTTTATTACTTTATTTTTTATTTTCATTTTTATTTTTATTTTTACCTTTATTTTTATTTTCATTTTATTTTTATTTTTATATTTATTTTTATTTTTATTTTATTCATATTTTTATTTTATTCTATTGATTTATTCATTGATGTTTATTTTATTTGTGTTTCTCTTTAATATTAATAGTTTGCATATTCCAGTATCCCTCCCTTTTATCATCCCCATGATTCTTTATGTATTTTTTTACTTCATATACCACTTGGATTATATGTAAATCTCATCGAGTATACCTATACATATTCAATGTTTGAACTAGTGATGGGGGATTCACTTATGTCTTTTCATTTATGTCAATTGTTTTATTTTATGTGAACCGATGTACTTATACACTTTTTTCTCCCTTCTGTATTTACATCTCTCGGCCGCGGCTGGGGTGGAACGCATGTGCGTTCCAGCCGCGGAAAGATGACGTATTCAGAGATGCGTCGAAAAGGGAGGATCTCTTCCGGGTAGGTGGAACGCATGTGCGTTCCACAGTGACAATACGGAAGTCCATAGACGGACTCGAATTTGGGAAGATCTACAACAGCTGCTATGGGACTTACGGATTGGCGGATTTCTGGCGCGGAATTTGACAGAGGACCTATATAAGAAGAATAGAAGACACTGGACTTTTATTGATGTATTTGTATTTATTGTTTTATATGCTTGATTGTTATTGCTCCTGATGAAGTCTAATATATAGACGAAACGCGTAGAGCTGCTTCATAAATTTTGCAACCTGCTCCTTCCATTTATCATCTCAGAGGGAGGAATTTAATCTTTGATGAGCATTTTTACTTCTGACTTCTTGTAAGTTTTTCCATTAAATGTGATTTTTTTTATACAATTAAGATTTCACGCTATGTCCAGTTCTTCTTTTTTCTGCATGTATTCCTGATGAATTATACTTCAAGATCTAAAGATACCTGATGGGCTTGAATTACTCCTTTATTTTGTGAGTGCAAAACATTTATAGCAGGGACACATACACTAAACGGTGTTTCCCTATGAGCGTTCTCTGCTTTTGTTTTATCTAGGTGTATCTTGTTTCATATATTGGTTTGTGAGGATCCGAGGAATCCTTTGTTACAGCCTAGATCCAGAGGGAAGTAATTAATCTTTCCTCTCTAACATATTGCTGCACCTGGGTGGTCTTGTTGTCTATATATATACTGTGCAACCAAGGTTAAGATTGCTAAGAGGGAGGAGTTGGAGTGGATTGTCAACATAGTTACGAGCAGCACAAAGAAGCAGTAGGAAATAATTGACTCCGGATTTTGGCATCTCTAAGTCATTTGTCACTTTTGTTAGAGCAGTCTCTTTGAAATTTTTGAAGCAGAAGTCAGATTTAAAAAGTCAAGTAGGTAGTTGGAATTCAGTCGGTAAGTCTAATATAGACAAGCCTTTCAAGTAGCCTGGAAGTAAAGACCTTTTCTTCAGAAAAAGGAGAGAATATACTTAGTGTATGGGGAGGAGACCGGTTAAATTCATAAGAAGTGAGAGTGGCGGAGAAGCGATCAAGGTGTGTCACAGGAATATACTGTAACACACAGAATCTAGGTAAACAATAGCAGACCAGATAGATCAGACATATTACCAGACCTTCGAGTGGCTGGGCTTAACGTACAAAAGCAAGAGATCATAGTCAAATACAAACTAATGGAGAGACAGAGTAATCCTATAACTAGCCAGAGTTTGGAAAACTTAATAACAGAAGAATGTATAAACTAGCCAGGTAAGGGGGACAGAAAAACTTGGAGTCAAAAACTAGCCACGGTTAATATCAGAAAAATTTGATAGGAACAAAGGACACTAAAACAGGTTCTATCAAGATAAACAGTTAGGTGTGATTTGATTCACCCATGTAACACCTGCAACCCTCGAACATGCGTAATGGGCATGGACCACATAGATCTGGACATGATGTGTCACCCCTTGTACACCTTTAAGAACATGTTCTGAATGTGAGCAGCTTTTGTATCTCTAGAACTTGGGCCGCATGAATGGCTTACCCATTCAATGTACACAGCCCATATGGGAACATTGGATCGCTGTGCTGACCGAGTAAGTAACACTAAAAGGTGGCATTAAGGGTAAAAAGCGAGCAAGGCAACTTCTCTTTGGATTTTGAATCTTTTCTATGAAATAGAATGACAAATTGACATCAGTAAGCTTAGTTACTGGTGTTGGTGATGTGCATTTGTGAATTAAAAGTGTGAAAGAGGTGTTTGGTATCATGCAAGAAAGTGGAGATGTAAGAGGTGTACAGAGGATTTGAAGTTGCATTGTGGTTATGAAGATGCGCATGAATGGGGGAGTATAATAATATGGTGAGAGCAAATGATTAATGAAGATGGGGCATTACAGTATGACGGAGGGGCATTACAGTATGTATATATTTACACAGCTGTGCTCAAAAGGGAAATCTATTATTGTTTGGGATATGTTATAAACCACCTAATGTAAATATTAATGAGGAAAAACAACTGTTAGAGCACACTGAGAAAGCTGCAAATCTGGGTAACACGTTAATTATAGGACATTTTTATTAACGTACATAAATTTGGATAGAGGAACAATTACTTCCGCAAGGGGAATCAGGTTTTTTGAATGTGTTAAATAACACCTTCATGTTACAACTGGTACAAGCACCAGCTAGAAAGGATGCTTGTCTGGATCTCGTTATAACAAACAATGTTGATATTTTGACCTACATTCAAATAGGGAAGCATTTGGGAAACAGTGATCACAATATGGTAATTTTTTAAAATAAACTCAAAAAAGCAAAAGCATGTGGGGTATATTGAAACTTGTAATTTTTAAAAAGCCAATTTAAATAAAATTAGGGAAGCTCTACAACATATTGACTGGCATAAACTCCTTAGTGGAAAAAAAAAAAAAACAGTAAGCATAAATGGAAACTCTTCAAACAAATATTAGAAAGGTAAATTTCTCAGTATGTACCATTGGGTAATACATTGAAAAGAAACAATTTGAAACCAATGTGGATTAGGAGAGAAGTAAAACAAGAGATAGAAAATAACAAAACGGCATTTAAAGCATTTAAATCTGACACAGAGGCATCCTATATAAGATATAAGGAAGTCAATAATGCTTGCAAAAGAAGATTAAAGTGGCTAAATTAGAAAATAAGAAATTGATAACCAAAGAATACAAAACCAACCCCCAATTTTTTTTAAAGTACATCAATTCTATATATAAAAAAAAGTGTAGGTACACTGGAAACAGAGATGGGTCTGTTAGTTATTTTTCTTCAATATATATTATTAGTGAGGATCCTATGGCAAGAGATATGCTAATGACTGCTGCAAAAAACTTGCAGATAACTTGGATGACTCGAGACAAGGTGCTACAGCAGTTAAAGAAAATGAATGTAAATAAAGCTCTGTGGCCTGACGGTATTCACCCACAAGTACTTAAGGAGCTAAGTGGGGATATAAGAGTTAATCTTTGAGGATTCTTTTGTTTCAGGTATTGTACCAGAGGATTGGATGAAGACAGGTGGCATAAAGGATTCAAAATCCTTGCCTGGAAATTATAGACCTGTGAGCGTAACTTCTGTGACAGGGAAAATATTGGAAGGCTATTAAGAGATAAGATTTAGGAATTCATTGGGAAGAACTTTGTTATTAGCAATAATCAGCATTGTTTTATAAAACATAGGTCATGTCAAACTAACCTAATTGCATTCTACGAAGAAGTAAGTAAAGTATAGATCAGGGTGCTGCCGTGGATGTGATCTACTTGGATTTTGCCAAGGCATTTGATATGGTTCCTCACAATAGGTTAGTCTTCAAACTAATTCTCTTGGGTAGAACATTGGCTTAAGGATAGAGTACAACGAGTTGTCATTAATGGTAAATTTTCAGGCTGGACAAAAGTGGTAAGTGGTGTCCCACAGGGTTCTGTTTTGGGACCACTTCTATTTAACATATTTATAAAAGCCATGTTTTAACTTTGTATACTCATGCAAACTGTGCAGGATATTGCTTTACTGCAGAGGGATTTAGATAGATTGGGGGACTGTGCACTAAAATGGCAGATGAAATTTAATGTAGAGAAATGGAAAGTTATGCACTTCAGGGTCAAGAATGCACAAGAAACTTACACCCTAAATGGTAGTGAATTAGGGATAACAACACACAAGAAGGATTTGGGAATTGTTATAGACAACAAATTAGGCAGCAATATGCAATGTCAATATGCAGTTGCTAAGGCCAGTAAGGTTTTGTCATGTATAAATAGGGGCATAAATTCTCGGGATGAAAATATAATGTTGCCTCTTTATAAATCACAGGTAAGTCCACACCTTGAATATGCTGTGCAGTTTTGGGCTCCTGCTGTGAAGAAGGATATCATGACACTAGAAAAAGTGCAGAGACAAGCTACACATTGCTAAAAGGAATGGAGCATTTTAGTTATGAAGAAAGGTTAAAAAATGTAAATCTCTTTAGTTTGGAAAAACGGTGCCTCAGAGGGGATATGATAACATTATACATGTATATTCAGGGCCAGTACAAACCATTATCTGGAAATCTATTCATAAACATGGCTATACATAGGACACAATGTCACGCATTTGGGCTGAAAGAAAGGAGATTTAATCTAAGGCAAATAAATGTTTATTTTTTTACGGTAAGAGTAATAAGCATATGAAATTCTCTGCCTGAAGAGGTGGTTTTATCAGAGCCCATACAGATGTTTAAACAGCAATTGGATAAATACTTCCAAAAACATAGCATACAGAGATATAGTTTCTAATTAGTGGGGTAATAGCTGCTTGATCCAAGGAGACTGCCATTTTGGGGTCAAGAAGGAATTATTTCCTAGTTTGTTGCAAAATTGCTTCAGACTGGGTTTTTTGCCTTCTTTTGGATCAACAGCAAAAACATATGTGAGGAATGCTGAACTTGATGGACGCAAGTCTCTTTTCAGTTATGTAACTATGTAACTATGTAATTACCAGTGGCTATAACCAGTGTTAATTTTGCTAAAATTAAAATCCTTTTCTGTCAGAGCAGCAAAATATTTGAACATGTTATGAATAAACATTAATTTCATTGTATTGATAAAACACCACAATACTACATTGATCTGCTCATCAATTCTCTGATAATGAACTTTTTTACTGAAATATCATTAGGAACAACTTTAATCTAGGGAATTCTGTAATACGTTTATTGATGCTCAGCTACTGTTTCCTCATGCTCCTTTAAGAAATTATGAAAAGGTAAATGTATTGCTTTGAAGGTATGTGATTCCCATAATATGTGTTTTAAATTTCTCTGACTTTTGTAAAAAAGCATTGGAAGTGTTGGCTGAGAGAAAAAAACATTACATTCAATGTATTCTGTGGGGCACGGAGGATTTTTATTATTTAAGAAGTACCAACTTGGCACTCTCTTAGTAAAAGACTGTTGTACAGGTCTGTTCAATGTGTTGACTCACAAGATCTTAATTCCATCGTTCTTTAGGGATCACTGAAATACTAATGAAGTTATAGTGTGAATGAAGCATGCCAAGAACCTGTCATGTTAAAGTTTTACTGCCTTTATTAAATAAATCGCCTGAAAAAAAAAAAAGAAAATAAAAAAACACTATAATTAAACATCAGGCACATTTTTGTGTGGTGATATCTTATAATTCAATATTGAAGTTCTCTTTTCTAAGAGGACCAGCTTGGTCTCTTTTTCTCTGAAAATGTTAACGAGCAGAGCATGCTCCCAGTGAACTGTCTTTCATGTGATAACGTACAAGTCATGGGGTGACTTTGAGATAGTAAGAGAGAGGAGGGGGGATGACTCGTAGATGATTTATAATAATAAGTAACGTTTCAGGCCTGAATTGCTGTAATCATCTCCAGTGCACTTTCAGGGCTGTTCATTTGTTTTATATCTATAAGAGTGGTAGCTCTATTTCCAGCAGTATCATAGTAATCAAATCCAAACAAGATGGGTAATGAAGAAAGGGAACATCAGAGTTTTAGCTCAGCATGTATTTAGTAGCTGAAGCAATGCAGACAACATAAAGATATGGGAGATGGACAGGGTTGTTGAACTTGAAATAATAGATTGGCTTTTGGCCTTATTGGCTCATTGCCTTTAAAAGGGCAGGTGTAATAAAACAATTTGTATAGTAAGTTGATGCATTTTCACTTTGCATCAACGTACCAAGTGCTTTGCTTTTACAGTATAAGTATTTGAATCAAAATGCACAAAAAGGAATGGTGGCAAGCTATTCAGTGTCTGGAAACTATTTTCACAATTATTCCTGGAAAGCTGTATGTTTTAAAACATTACAAGTGCTACAATAACCTACTAAAACTGTAGCTAAATTGAAAAGACAATACTTTGTTTTTCAAGCTAAATCAAAGATATTGACATGTATCTAGCCAAGTATAATGAATTAAAATACATCACTGCTGAAGAAATATAACCATAGGAGTCATGCAGGGAGAGGTGATGATGGCATTTAAACATTCCTTGTGATACAAAGACTATTATTATCAATTAACTGACCATAATTACTGTAACTGTAAATTGAAATAACACTATCATATATGTTTTGTTTTGTGTTTATGGATATGCCCTCTAGACTTTCAAACAAATTGTGATTTGTTAAATTTTTGTGAGATCAGTGGTTCCCGAATTCTTCCGAATTCTATAACATTGATACCTTATTTAGACGAATTACAAAACAAAAGAAACAAGTGATGGATGAGCAGATGTTGTTTGTTTTGCAATTTGGATCTCCATTCATGGTGCCAAAAAAAAAGGAAAAAAAGGATGATCGATGGAAAAAAGATGTATGAGTCCTAGGGGACAGCCCCTTCAATATGCTTTCACAGATCAAGCAGTGTAAAAAAAACACCCAAAAAACGATATTTATATATTATGTTTAATAAATATATTATACATAAATATATAAATGTAGAATTTTTTTTTTTACTGCCGCTTCTTTTTTCCCTCTATTGGTTACTTCTCAATTTATCTATGAAGCAAATGGAATCTATTATGGTTCTGTAAAATATATAAATGACACTTATGTATATATTTTGCAGTACACGGTTTAGCCAATTTTCTTGTCTTTTGGTTCATCCAAATAATTTTTCCTAAAACACATGGGCAGAATTAATCTGAAAAGAAAATCTACATGCACAAATCCAGGATCAACCAACACAATTATGTTTTTTGGACAAATTGATTTGGACAAACTGAATTTTTTCAAAGTCTAATGTTCTCTGGTTTTCATATCTATTGAATTTATGCATTGGTCCTATTCCATTGGAGTATGTAATACTCTTCTAAAACTGCCAGCGTCTTGCATTTGGCATAATCCATCGTGTCTCTCTTTCTCTTAATGCTTTCCGATTCCAATGCTGCATTTGCTTCAATTACTAAACATGTTTTTGTACTTCCAGCATCACAAACATTCTGAAAACCAGTGGTTGGGGTATAGCTTTGTTTATAAAAGTGCTGCTGATTAAGTTATATAAATACCAATAATTATAATAAGAAGAATAAAGATATTCTCACTAGTCTAATTTTATAACCAGACAGTAGAAAATAGAGATATTGAAATGTTACTCCAACCACAATGACCACTTCAGTGACTTAAAGTGGTCATGGTGGGAAGAATCTGTATGTGCAGCTTTTCTGCTACTAAAGAGTATTCTGCACTTCTGTGTCCGGAGCTAGTGTCTGCAAGGGATTTTTCTCTTCTCTCCACCTCCCAATAAAATTGCTTGTTTTAAAAAAAAAAAAAAAAAAAAAAATCCCACCAGTCTCCCTTCCAACTCCTTTTCCAGAGAAGCCTGTGAATGGACTGCGCAAGGTCCTGGTTGATGTCAGGAAAGGGTGTGGAAATGCAGTGCTGGAAGCTTGGCCCCATGTGAATTCCAGTTAAGTAAAAATCAATTTTTGCAGGTTTTTTGGCAAACGGGGAAAAATAGGGCACAGAAACAAGGTTTGGAGTAACCATATAAACAGTGTACCGAGAAGAATATAAACTGATTGCAGCTGCAGTATGGCTGCTATCAGTTCATATAATGACTCCAGTATCATGTGAGATGAGTAGAAATGCCCCTGGGGATAAATTGCTTATCCTATAAGTCCTTGCTGGATAATATCAGACCACCATAGAGAAAAATATAAGTCTGACTGGTAAGATTCTTTGTGACAGTAGGGGTCAGCCTGCTACTAACACATTTTTTGGTATTTTATTTTATTATTATTTTTTTTTTACATTTTAAATACCATGGCCTAATCTGACATGGAACCATTAGAAATGTATCATAATAAAGTAACCACTGTTATGCTTATATAACAACTGATATTTTGACCAATGTTAAACCTGTAGTTAATAGTCTGCGCTATTTGTTATTGTGCCATCGGGTGATGCTCAATACATTTAATGGCTTGCCTAACACATGAAGTCCAATCAATGGAAATCCAGAATACTAGAAAAAATAGGTTACCCTGCCGTTGAGCTGTATCTTTCTTTTGGAATTTCATGCTGAGCCTTGCACACATTCTGGTCTTAATCAGAATAGAACTCATCTTCAATGCTATGGTTAAGCGAACTTCGTAATATGATGTTGAGAAATTACCTGCAATTTCCAGTAGGGAAAAGTAAATAGCTACTTAAGAGATGCCTATTAAAATGTTTATTTTTATGCTTCATCAACATTTACTGACAAACTCAGACTATTTCATGCCTGAGTAGTTTCAAGCTTGTTACACTACAGAGATAGCACTTAAATGGTTGAAGAATGATAATCAATTTTAGAACGATATCTTGATTTTGGAACTCACATGGCAATAAAATGTGTTCATATCCAGACAAATTTGTTACGGGTATTATCAAGAAATCTACTCATCTTGTTGCTAAATAATTTGCACGCATTTTTCTAAATCTATTCCTTGTTTATGAGCTAAATGTACACTATGAGGCTAGGAGTCAAACACATTACTAGAAAATTGGAAATCTAGGCAAATAAATATAAATATTAATGCAGCACTGTATATAGTTAAAGGGACACTTGAGTCACCAAAACAACTTAATTAAGCAGTATGTGTGTATAGATCATGCATCTGAAGTTTTACTGCTCAATGTACTGCCATTTAGGAGTTAAATCACTTTTGTTTTTGTTTATGAAACCCTAGCCGCATCTCCCATGGTTATGACAGACACAGCTTGCATGAAAACAAAATGGCTTCATTTTCAATTAGTTGTAACTTAATTTAAAAGTTTTTACCTCCCGCTCTTTAAGTAGAACTTTAATTACATACAAGAGGCTCCTGTTGGGTCTAGCAAGCTATTAACAGAGCAGGAGATTCTAAATTAAACAGAATTTTCAATAATAAAAGTGTTAATATTAAATGACTCTGTACAGTAAGTATTTAGGAAAGCCATGTAGTCAGGAAGGTGTGCCGAGGGCTGCATAAACAAAGTAATTTAACTCCTAAATGGTAGAGAATTGAGCAGTGAGACTGCAGGGGCTGAAACTCCCTAGAAAATGTATGGTGGGATTTCAAGAAGGCTGTTGCAACACGCAAACCCAAGAATATTGCTGAACTGAAGGCCATTCCTCTTGAATTTGGTCTCTGGATCTATCTCTGTGACTTCATAATTACTTCAAAAGCATCAGGTTCTAGGAACCCCATTCTATACATGTACATAGTTAAAAACATTTCTAAAGAGTGCCAAGATAAAAAATGTAACTCATGTTTTAGTAGTGTTCTTTCCGGGTAACAGGATGAGCTCCATCAACTTACAGAATGCCTTATAGTAAATTACAGTTGGAAGTAAACAATAACTGAAATGTGTTAACGCTACGTGATATAAAAAGTAATTTATTAATAAAAATTAATATGCATCCTCCTAGTACGACCTTCACAGACTTAAAATTTGTAAAACAAGGGCCATATGAAAAAAATATTTTTTATAACATATAAGCTCTGATATTTTAACATTTTGAAGATAATATTGTAGATGTTTATCCAAAATTATTAAATATGGAAAAAACATATTCAACAATATTAACCCCTTAGTGACCAGACTGTTTTTCAATTGTCTTACCGTTAAGGACCAGGGCTGTTTTTACATTTCTGCAATGTTTGTGCTTAGCTGTAATTTTCCTCTTACTCATTTACTGTACCCACACATATTATATACTGTTTTTCTCGCCATTAAATGGTCTTTCTAAAGATACCATTATTTTCATCATATCATATAATGTACTATAACAAAAATTGTAAAATATTATGAAAAAATAAAAAGACTTTTTTCTAACTTTGACCCCCAAATTCTGTTACGCATCTACAATCGCCAAAAACACCCATATGGTGTCCGTAATGGCAAATGCCTTTCTGGCATTAATGGAGGTGATACTCAGCAACCTTGTGCCGGTGTATCTGACTCCTGCAACATGTTGAAGGACGCTGGCCGCTTCGGATCCATTCCGATTTGTAGTCCCATGTCTGCCCACGGTATTGACAACGTCGGCATGCGTGTGACGTCACACAAAGGATGCGCACGCAAGTTCTGGGATCAAAGGCTGGGTACGGCCAATTGGATCTCAGGGAGGCTTATTTACACTCCTTTTTCCTTTTCCTCATTGCCATGTCGTGGTTTCCCTTAATGGTTGTCAGAGCATGTGTTACTGAGCCTTTATTTCTGGTTATTAACTTTGGCTTAGTTTTGACTTCCCTGTATTCTGGTATCCCTGACTTTTGGCTTTCCCTCATCGTTGTGTCTCATTCTGTGTCCCCGACCTCAGCAAGTATTCTGACTATTCTCTGGTACGTTAAGTCCGGCCAGTCTAAGACGTTACCTTTAGTCCTAGGTGTGATTCAGTTCTGCATGCTGGATCAACTAGTAATCCTGACATTGTGACATGGCCATAGATCCTGCAGAACTGTGTCAGCACATAGCAGCTTGTTGGAGAGAAAGATGGAGGAGAATGATCACCGCATGGATCAATTTGCCCAGGCTTTCAGTACGCTTCTTATTTGAACAGTGCACCTACAGCCTGTGGTTTCTCCGACTATGTCACCTCCGACTATAGTACATAAGGCGCCTACTATCTCCCTATCTCCTCCCCTGCATTTTGCCGGGGATTTCTGAATCAAATTGAGTACCGCTTTGAGGCCTCACCGGGATCTTTTCCCTCAGATAGAGCTAAGATTGGTTACCTAATAAACCAACTAAAAGGTAAAGCCTTAGCTTGGGCCAATCCGTTATGGGAGAATAATAGGAGTATTGCACATAATTACTAGGAATTCCGTGCGGAATAAACATTTGAACCATGAGGCAGGGAAGACGACGCCTCCACTGCCCTAATGCATATCAAAAAAGGGAACCGGTCTATCTCAGATTATGCCATAGAATTTCGCACCTTGGCCTCTGAGGTAGACTAGACTAATAGCGAGTTAATCTCTGCATTTTAAAAATGTTTATCCAAGGCAATTCTGAATGAGATTGCTGCCAAAGATCTACCTAAAAAGCTAAATGATTTCATCATGTTTGTTATGCAGATTGATAACAGACTTAGGTCCAAAGAAATTACCAAAGAGAGAACCAGACGTATGGCTATGACACTGGCACCTCGTTTCTCCAAACCTGTTATTCCTGACCTCTCTATACAGTCCGGACCCGATAAAAGGACATATGAGACATGCTTGTTTCATACGTCCTAAAAAACTTCCGCACCTAAGAACCTTAAGGGGAGAGGTCTTAGGTGTGATGGATACATCCTCTGGTAATAATCAAAATAGATTTCTCCTTGACATCACTGCCCTTTGCAACCAGAAAAGCTTTTAATGCAAAGCCCTGATGGACTCAGGAGCAGTGGGAAACTTTATTGACTTACATTTTGTAAAGAAACACTCCATACCTATTAGAGATATATCATCACTTCTGGCCGTTGAGGCTATTGAAGGGAGACCTCTCTCCCAACCTCTGATTACCCACAAAACCATGCCTATTAACATGTCTATAGGAGCATTACACAAGGAAGACATAACATTCCAGATAATTGCTTCTCCTTCTTGTCCCATCATATCAGGATTCCCTTGGCTCATTAAGAACAGCCCACATATTGATTGGGATAAGGGTGAAATACTGGAATGGGGTAAAGACTGTATAGAGAGATGTATGTTACCAATTACCAAGAGAGTGGGCATCGTTGCTTAGCCTACCACAAAACCTCAGACCTCCAAAAATTCCTGTACACTACTGGGAGGTTAACCCCTTATGGACACATGACATGTGTGACATGTCATGATTCCCTTTTATTCCAGAAGTTTGGTCCTTAAGGGGTTAAAGAGGTGTTCAGTAAAAGCCATTCTACCTCCTCACAGATCATATGATTGCTCTATAGATCTGCAACCTGGTGCTACACTTCCTAAGGAGGCAGTATATGCCTATTTCCACAGGAGAGTAGAATCATGGATGAATACATTAAACATTCTCTAAGTAAGGGCCACATATGTAAATCATCCTCGTCTGCTGAAGCAGGGTTCTTTTTTGTCTCCAAAAAAGATGGTGAGTTACGGCCATGCATTGATTACAGGGCTTAAAACAAGATCACCATTAAAAATGTCTATCCCATTCCCCTCATTTCCGAATTGTTTGACAGACACCAGGGTGCTAAAATCTTTACTAAACTTGGCCTCAGGAGTGCATACGATTTGGTAAGGATTAAAGAAAATCATGAGTGGAAAACAGCATTTAACACTAGAAGTTGGCACCTTATCATGCCTTTCGATTTATGTAATGCTCCGGCCAGGACTTTATAAATTATGTGCTCAGAGACTATATTTATTCTTTTGTTCTTGTCTACCTGGATGATATCCTTATTTATTCCCCTGACCTCCAGACTCATCACGATCATGTCAAACAAGTGCTGCAAACTTTGCTTAAAAATTGTCTTTATTGCAAGCTTGAAAAATGCATGTTAGACCAGTCGGAGGTACAGTTTCTGGGTTATAATATGTCTGCCTCTGGTTTCCAAATGGATCCTCGTAAACTAGAGGCTGTTCTACACTGGCCACTACCTAATGGATTAATAGCAATTCAAAGGTTTAATGGTTTTGCTAATTACTATAGGAGATTTATCAAAAGTTTCTCTTCTGTGATAGCCCCCATCACCAATATGACACGCAAGGGGGCTGTTTTGGGCATAGGACCATGTGCATGGTTGGTCAAAATTATAACTTCCATGAAAATTCAGGACCCCTGAACAGATCTGGGTGATTTTTGGATATGTTGGTCACCCAGATCGGAGCAATCAGGGGATGTAACTTTCTTGGGGATTTTATGTGTTTTAAATGTATTTAGTTTTTTTTTTGTAATATTGTATGTTTTTCTGTGCCTGGAGACAATTGAGTTAGTTCCTGACTCAATTATCTCTCAGACTCAGGGGAGGAGTTTGAAAGTGTAACTAATCCCCTCTCAGGTCCAGGAGTAGGATTATCCTGTTGGTGTGGGAGTATAAGGGGCGTGCTTAACTGTATCTGAAATTGTATAAAACCAGGCCATCTGGCCAGATTAAAACATTCCAGCTTGTACTCCCAGAACTATGTGTCATCTAGTAACTGGGAGGGGAAAGAGCTACTCTTCAATAGCTGTTCCAGTGTGGAGGATTCAACTGGGAAAGTTCTTGTAACGACTAGAGCTCCCAGGACTGAGTGTCGTCCAGTGCCTGGGGGTGGCTAGAGCAAGATCCCAATTCAGGTCCAGGAGGGAGCGGTTCCAGAAGCCCAATCAAGCCTCAACAACTGTGGGCAGAAGTGCTGCGGTTTGTCCCCTGTTTCAGCTAGGAAGTGATCCTTTGCGAAAGTACCCAGCCAGCTGTACAGGGAGCTCTGTTACAAGTGGTTACTAAAAAATACTGAACATACCCCATTTGCAATACCTTGGGTTGACTTATTTTGCAAATGGTATGCCATCATGGGGGTAATTCTCATTCCTGGGCTACTATACGCTCTCAAAGGCAACATAACCAATCTGGCAAATTTCAATTTGAAAAAAATGGAAAAACAAGCCTTATATTTGACCCTGTAACTTTCAAAAACAATATAAAACCTGTACATGGGGGATACTGTTATACTCGGGAGACTTCGCTGAACACAAATATTAGTTTTGATACAGTAAAACGTATTACAACAATGATATCATCAGTGAAAGTGCCATTTGTGTGTGCAAAATGCAAATATCATCACTGTGATATGTTTTACTGTTTTTAAACACTAATATTTGTGTGCAACGAAGTCTTCTGAGTAAAACAGTAACCTCCATGTACAGGTTTTAGGCTGTCATGGAAAGTTACAGGGTTAAATACAGTACTAAAAAATTTAATTCTCTGTACTTTCGACCTGGGTCCCTCAAATTGCAGTCAATATATTAATTAATTATGTAATGATATTACATACATTTGCACATAGAATTTAAATATATATACAAAGTATATATTTTAAGCCTACGTGTATATTAATGACATTATTTATGCGATTGTGTATATGAATAAATATATATATATATATATATTTCATATTATTTGTATTTATTTCTATATATATATATATTATATGTATATATGTGTGTAATTTTACTCTGTATTTTTATATTAATATATGTATATATTAATAAAAAAATACATTTAGTATGACATTATATATATAAGATTCTTATATATATAAGGTATTCTGTCCTGATGAAAGTTCCCTAGAGGAACTGAAACGTTGACTGTTGGAATAAAGAAATAACATTTCACTTTGGATAAATCCTGGGAGTGCTGATTTTTCTTCGCTTGTATCCATTCAGTGCAATCAAGCACCGGGTCCGTATTGATGTGAGTTGGAGTGCAAGGCTTTTTTTTTTTTTTTTTTATATATATATATATATACATACACACATACATATAATATTATTATTTTATTTATTTACATTTGTGTCAGTTAATTCAGCAAACCAATGAAGTTCTTAATATTACATTATTACAGTATCAGTGCCCTGCAGTCTAAACCATTTTAATTTGCCTGCCGTGTACCTTTTTGAATAATCTTGAAGAAAAAAAAGCACACGGCTTGTCCAAATCTAGAGATGTTGAAACCCAAATTAAAGGAAGGCAGCATAATTAAGAGAAGGGACGTGATAACTGTGGCAGCTTGCAAAATATCAATCAAACTAAAGACAGACTGGGTTACATGGCGATCATATTTCTCGCACAGTTCTGATCCTATAGAATCAGTTTCAAATACAAATTACCTGGGTAATGTGGAATTGCAATTTTGTTTTATATATTACCCTTTTAGACAACTTGGATGCTGTATTAGTTTTCACAAACCTCATCCAAACACCCCTATACACTTTTTTACTTTTCCTTTTATTTCCCTTGTAAAGTGATCACTGGGTGCAACATATGGACCTTCAATTAATTTGTGTTTTGAAGCATGTGCGCAATGCATTCTCTTTTCCAAAAACTGTGTTAATCTAAGGGTCCACCATGATTGCTATTTAAGTGGGTTATCAATGCATTCATATGCTACAAAGATCCACTTGTCTTCATCATTCTTAAAGTAACACTGTAGCATTAGAAATACATATAAGTATTCCTAATGCTGCAGCCCTGTTGCCCCTTGTCAATTACCCCCCAACTGTTTAAAAACAATAGAAAGAAATTAAAAGTGAAAAAATTACTTACCTTCTCACCAGTGCCGAGCATGTATTAATGCTGCCACAACCCCATCAGGTTACATTGTCCTGGAGGAAGGCCAATCCAGTGCTTAACAAATAGGAGCACTGGGAAACGTTGGCACGTGCACAGTGCTCACCATGATGCCTCTATGATTCCTCCATAGATAAATATTGTACTCAGTGAGGGTACTGCGGCTATCATAACCAGAGAACTTGGCGTTGTGACTTGGAGGTGTGGCTTGGAGCCATGCTTCCAAGTCTATTAATTAGTATAATATGAGGTTTTGGGGGATAAGACAGGGTGGCCATTAATAAAAGCACGAAGCAATACGTTGAAGAGAATGTTGATGAGGTGTGATATTCAATTTACAATTGTTTGCCTCAACACCAAGTTATATAATATAGATAGTACCAAATAAGTTCTTAAATTGCAAGTAGAGATCTTAAGGTCGTAAGATTAATAGGATTTAAACCCTAGTGCTGGACTTTTCCTAGTATTAGAAAATGTCTCACAGTAAATATACAATGGTTCACACACATGGGTAATCTCCAATAATCCACAGAAAAAAGTGCACATTTATTAGTATAAAAATATACAAATCATGACTTCATGGCATCAAAGTGTCATGGCAGCCCTCATAAATGCTAAAGGTTGTGCTTACATAATATGTCACACAAACAATGTAATGTGTCAAAGTAACATAAGATTCCAGGCAAAAGAAACACATTTTGCAAAAAGATCAGGAGAAAAACTGATGTAGAAATAACAAAAAAGCCATACTAGCTGCAACTGCCAGACAGGGGAGAGACCACCCACACAACTACCCGAACAAAAATATGGTGTTTGACCCCTGGACGCATTTCGCACCTCCCTGGTGCTTTCTCAACATGTGCTCATCAGTGGAAATTACAAAAATATATAGGAGGTGTTCACCCAAAGTGAGGCTTCTTAAATCTACGTAAACCCACATCTATGAGTAATTACAATTCACATGTTAAAAACCCTTTGTATGCCGGAATGTCTGTTGCTGAGGCAATCCCTCAGTGTAGGTTAAGTTCTAAGATCCTCCCTCACCAAAAAAAAAAAACAGTTCCTGATAACACTCCATAATAGAGCACATAAATTGCAATCATGATGAAAAGTCTTGCCAGAGCAATGTTTCAACGTTTAGCATGCACTAAGGAAAAAAGTTGACTACTAACGGATTAAACTAGACAAATAACTACTATAATAATAATAATAACGTAAGGTGAGCAAGGCTGCCTATTCAGAGATAGGGATGCTCTAGTGTGTGTTGCCACAATATGATGGATTCTACTAATTAGATCAACTCAGTACAAGCATGAACCCATTACTTAGGCAAACCCACAATTGTACATCCCGTAACTAAAAAAAATCCTAAAAAAAACTGTTGCTGTTTTTCCTTTTATTTTATCTCTTTTTACTTTATTAACCCCTTCAGGACCGCTGACGGTTCAGGACCGTCAGCGGTAAAACGTGCGTTTGGACCGCTGACGGTCCTGAACCGTCATAACGGTTTTGGGCAACTTACCTGATCGCCGTCGGTCCCACGGCGGCAATCAGCTCTCCTCCCGGTCCAGGGGGACTGCCTGTCTGCCCGGGCAGTCCCCCCTCGGCAGATCAGGACCCCACGGCCATGTGATCACTCGATCACATGACCGCAATAGGGGTCTTTGTATCTGCCTGCAGGGGGACTGTCTGTGCTGACAGGCAGTCTCCCTGCAAGTGAAAAATCATTAAATAAAGTGTAAAACAAAAAAATCAGTGTAAAAAAAATTATAATATGTGTATATATATATGATATATATACATGTATTATATCTATATATAATATATGTATATGTATCATATATATAATGTCACACTAAGTGTATTTTTATATTTATATATACGTATATTAATATAAAAATACACTTATATTTAAATTACACACGAATATATACAATATATATAATAACTATATATATGGTATATATATATTATTATAAAATACAAATAATATGTTAATAAAAATAAATAACAAAAAATAAAAATAATTTTTAATAATTAAAAAAAAATTATATATATATATTCAATTTTATTCTAACAGTATTTTGATATTGATATATATATATTTATATCAAAATACACTTAGAATGTAATGATATATATATATCTATGTATAAATAAATAAATAAAAATAATACGAAATATACATATGTCCACATACAAAATTACATTAATAATTTCATAAATATACACGTAGACGTCAAATATATAAATATGTATATATATTAAAATTCTACGTGCATATTTATGTAATATTTTTACCTAATTAAGTAATTTTAATGATTGCAATTTGAGGGACCTGCCTGCCAACCCAGGCCAAAAGTCCAGATAATTTAATTTCCTAGCACTGTGCTTAACCCTGTAACTTTCTATGACACCCTAAATCCTGTACATGGGGGTACTGTTTTACTCGGGAGACTTCGCTGAACACAAATATTAGTGTTTCAAAACAGTAAAACATATCACAGCAATGATATTGTCAGTGAAAGTGAAGTTTTTTGCATTTTTCACACACAAACAGCTCTTTCACTGAGGATATTATTGCTGTGATATATTTTACTGTTCTGATACACTAATATTTGTGTTCAGCGAAGTCTCCTGAGTATAACAGTACCCCACATGTAGAGGTTTTATAGTGTTTGTGAAAGTTACAGGGTCAAATATAAGGCTTGATTTTACTTTTTTTTTTTTTATTGAAATTTGTCAGATTGGTTAGGTTGCCTTTGAGAGCGTATGGTAGCCAAGGAAGGAGAATTAGCCCCATGATGGCATACCATTTACAAAAGAAGACAACCCAAGGTATTGCAAATGGGGTATGTTCAGCCTTTTTTAGTAGCCACTTAGTCACAAACACCGGCCAAAGTTAGCGTTTTTTGCATTTTTAACACACAAACAAATATAAATGCTAACTTTGGCCAGTGTTTGTGACTAGGTGGCTACTAAAAAAGACTGGACATACCCCATTTTAAATACCCTGGGTTGTCTACTTTAAAAAATATGTACATGTTAGGTGTGTTTCGGGGATTTATGACAGATAACGGTGTAACAATGTCACTATTGATACATTTAAAATATATATATATTGAAACAGCAATTTCCTACTTGTATTTATAGGCCTATAACTTGCAAAAAAAAGCAATAAAGCATGTAAACACTGGGTGTTTTTAAACTCGGGACAAAATTTTGAATCTATTTAGCAGTTTTTTTCATTAGCTTTTGTAGAGAAGTAAAAGATTTTTCAAGTAAAAGTCCAAAAACATGTTTTTTTGTTTTTTTTTCACCATATTTCATTATTTTTTTTAAATACAATATATGACATAATATAAATACTGGTATGTAAAGAAAGCCCTTCTTGTCGTGAAAAAAACAATATATAACTTGTATGGGAACCGTAAATGAGAGAGCGGAAAATTACAGCTAAACACAAACACCACAAAAGTGTTAAAACTGCTCTGGTCCTTAACGTACAAACATCGCAAAAACAGGCCGGTCCTGAAGGGGTTAATGTATATATCTACACCAAACAGATACTGAGCGCAGATCTAGCTGTATAGCAGGTCCATAATCAGCATCTAAATTCAAACTCATTCTGCCCTTCTCCTGTCTAGCTAGCCTTATATGTAGCCAGTCTGTTATAAACTTCATGTCTAGCCAGTTTCTATCATTTTTATCTTAGTGCTTAATCACAAATGGCTAGCTGGTGTTTCTTCATTATTCTGACCAATAGCATGTATCCTAAGTCTAGGCATATTCTCTTAGCCTATCCTTATGTTATGTTATTATAAAATTGTGCTGAAATGTCAAAATGCCATCCTACTGTTTCTCTCATATATATTGTCGTGCTTGCTCTGCTGTCGTAGCATTGCAAGCTTGCCTGTAACTTTATTGCACAACAAAAATAAAGAATTAAAAAAAATATATAGTAGTACTTTAAGGCCAGCTTACCGCCTAAATAAAAGTACAGAAAGCCTTCCATACTTTTGCACAGATTATAGTGATCAATTTAAATCCATTACTCATATTATACGGAAACATCTTCCAGTTTTAAGGTTAGATCCTTTCTACAGAAAGATCTGCTATACGAAATATCAGTTCAGCGAGAAGAGCTAAGTTGCTTAAGTCCATTTTATCCCCAAGTCTTTTTCTTTCGCATATACCTCATACAACGGAAACCTGGCTAACATGTAAGGGCATATTCAAGTGTGGTCTGAAGAGATGCCACTATTGCATACTGGCCAATTAAACTACACACTTTGTTTCCTCTGTCACCAATACCAAATAGGAGATCAGAGATTTTATTAGTTGTTCTATTTACCTCATCACCTGTAAATATTGTAAAAGAACAGTACGTGGGACAAACTAAAATTAAAATTAAAGTTTAGGATAGCAGAGCATATCCAAAGTATTAAATATGATACAATAAAACAAACTTCAGTATCAATACATTTCAAATTTTGCAATAGGGCTAATTTGTCCATATTCTCATTCCAGGGAATTCAGAAGCGTAGACTGGGTCCAAGAGGAGGTACTTTAGAAAAGTGGCTACTTAGTAATAAGATGTTGTGGATACTTACCTTACAGACCAGATTTCCACATGGTTTAAACGTGAAATGGGATACCAGTTACATCTTTAGACACTAAATTGTGCAACGTTTAACAGTTTTTGCCCCTTTGCTCAAATACAACCCAGCATCATATCCATCTTTTATCAGTTATTAGGATTACCTTAGTATTTGGATGTCCCTCTCCATTCATGCATATTCTATATAATTTTCTATCATAGCTGGCATGTGGTCTCTTTACACGTATTAGATATTGTTGGTTCTCTTAGGATAACATTAGATGAGTTATTTTTTATCTCCCATCCTGTTTATCCATTTCTCTCTACCTCTAATTTCTAATTTTGTCCTCTGTGTGTCTATTTTACCTTTTATGCTCTCTTTTTGGTTGAAATAATTGTTTTGTTTTATTATTTCTTATCACAGGTTGCCATATTATTATAAATACTTTTATGGTTAAAAGGGTGAAGAGGTTGTTATGCCCATTCACAAATTACATTTGCTATACCCTTAGTAATAGTTTTGGTGGTCTGGTGGCGGAATGTCACTGGGTACTGGGTCTTTTTATACCGTGCCTTTCATTAAGGGTCTAAGAGATGCTGGAGTGTCACTTTTTGGCAAGTCCCCTATATTTCATATATTCTTGATACAATTTTTCTAATCCCAAGTATTAGAACTTTGGGACCCCAAAAAAGGGGATATATTTTTAGTTACGGGATATACAATTGTGGGTTTGCCTAAGTAATGGGTTAGTGTCTGTACGGATTTGATCTAATTAGTAGAATCCATCATATTGTGGCAACACACATTGGAGCATCCCTATCTCTGAATAGGCAGCCTTGCTCACCTTCCGATTCCACCTCCTAAGTAGTTATTTGTCTAGTTTAAACCGTTAGCAGCCAACATTTTTCCTTAGTGCATGCTAAACATTGAAACATTGCTCTGGCAAGGCTTTTCAATATGATTGCAATCTATGTGCTCTATTATGGAGTGTTATCAGGGACTGGGTTTTTTTTTGGTGAGGGAGGATCTTAGAACTTAACCTACACTGAGGGATTGCCTCAGCAACAGACATTCTGGCATACAAAGGGTTTTTAACATGTGAATTGTAATTACTCATAGGTGTGGGCTTACTTAGATTTAAGAAGCCTCGCTTTGCGTGAACACCTCATATATATTTTTGTAATTTCCACTGATGAGCCCATGTTGAGAAAGCACCAGGGAGGTGCGAAATGTGTCCAGGGGTCGAACACCATATTTTGTTCGGATAATTGTGTGGGTGGTCTCTCCCTGTCTGGCAGTTGCAGCTAGAATGGCTTTTTGTTATTTCTACATCAGTTTTTCTCCTGATTTTTTTGCAAAATGTGTTTCTTTTGCCTGGAATCTTATGTTACTTTGACACATAACATTGTTTGTGAGACATACTATGCCTGTACAACCTTCAACATTTATGAGGGCTGCCATGACACTTTGATGCCACGAAGTCATGATTTGTATATTTTTATACTAATATATGTGCACTTTTTCCAGATTTTTTTTTTCTGTGGATTATTACCGATGTGTTCAGACCATCATGTATTTACTATGAGACATTACTAGACATTACCCTACAGTGTTCCTTTAATTGGTGTTCTTATATGCAGTTAATGAAGGGATAGTTTCAGGGTTGATTGTCCTATCAGTAACATTGATAGCAGCTTCTGTCTGCTGTGCCTATAATAGGGAGTATTTTGCAAATGCATTGTAGATTAAGCTGAAGCCACATGTTTGTAACCCAAAGGCAGAAAGACAGAATTGCAATTTTTTATTACTTCAATGGAGCATATTTTTCTTCATTGTTGCGTTACTGCTCTGATTTTCAACATAGTGAATAACATTTTGAAAGAAAATAAAGTAGCACTATCTACTTTTAGAAATTCAGCTTAGTAGTCAATTGTAATATTGAATTTAAGTAAGAGTTATGTCTTTGGTATCTCTCCAAAGCCTTAATGATGCACACTTTCAAGGGTTTAGTCCTTTTAAATGTATTTTGATTTAAATATATGCATATTAATATCAACATACAGTTAGAACAAATTAAAACCGGTATATGTTTTATTTATTTATTTTTTCTATTTTTCTATTTTATTTTTTCAATTTATTTATTGATTATTTGTATTATATGTATTAAGGCCGTTTGGTCTGTATTTGTGGGAGGAGCTTAAATTAATTTACTCCCCTATATAAGGGACACCCCTTATCTGACTCCATACCGCTTGAGGTCAGTATCAGAATGATTTCCACTTCCAGGTCATCCAGATGCCATTTTACCTGATTACTTCATGAGGGTTTCTAAGCTGAGCTGTGTCAGGAATCCAGCCACAGGCTTTTCTGGCCTTCCACCTTCTTTCTTCAATCCATCACCGTGGATGGTGTCCAAGTGACTCACAAACCGTAAGTCGACCTACCCGTTACGCCAGGCATCAGTCCCACGGCACCATGCATGGGTCAGGTCCTCACTTTACGGCTGCATTTTGTCTAAGTCTGTTCTAAAATCATTGCATGTTCATGCATATCATTCGTTTAAACTCACTTGTTTATATCTGTCACTGGCTCATTTCGAGCATTAGCATACTCCCAAACGGGAACACATTCTGTTTCAATTGCCTAAACATACAAGGCAATTCTGTGCGTGCATTTCGAATCTCACTGCTCGTTTTGTTTTCCTGACATACCAGGCTCACGGTTCATGCAATTTTCTACCAAAAGGGAACTAGTTCATGCATTTACTTTTGTACTACACACATGTTTTGTGCGTTTACAACCCAAAAACAGAACTTTGGTTTGTTACAATTATTGTTATTAAGCTATTATGTTCACATATTGAATATTGTCAAACGGGCACTGTTCGTTTCCCTGGCATAGAACTATAATGCTGGGGCATAGCTCACGAAAAATGTTTCACATAAACCACACTGACCCCTACAGGTCACTCTCAAAATCTTACGTGAACCTTGCATTTGGATTAAAGGGTATTTTTACCATACAATCAGCATTTCTGACCCCTACTGGTCAACAGAAAAACTGTCTTCACATGTCATATACAATTTACCAGCCAATATAAATTACACATAAGATTGTTTTAAACATAACATAAACCATAAATCAAACTCTAGCACGTGCTCAACTTCAGGTTTAATTCACAATAATTTACATTTCACATCAAGACCAACAGTGGTTCTATCAACACTGCCACCTACAGGTCTGTCAAGTACATTGACAATTTTCATGGGGTTTTACAAAACACCAAAACACTGACCCTTATAGGTCAACAGACAAACAACATTTCACATACCAACACATAGGGTCACTTGGCAGAAATGGATTGACACCTATCCTAAAGATCCCTGATACACACGGACGCAGAGCAGAATAGGGACTGTTCCCCTTACATAGGGTCACCTTGGCAGGTATGGATTGACACCTGTCCTCAAAGCCCCTGATACACACTGACACAGAGCAGAATAGACTGTTCCCCCTACATAGGGTCACTTGGCAGGTATGGATTGACACCTCTCCTCAGAGCCCCTGATACACACTGACACAGAGCAGAATAGGGACTGTTCCCCCTACATAGGGTCACTATGTGCCTTTATTTTGGTTTGGTTTTTGAAGCCACAGTGCAGCACCAGAGGGCCTAAAAATTAGGCATGTACACATGCCTGAAAAATTAGGTATTGTTGCAGCCGCTGCTGTAGCAGCGGCCAGAAAAATTGATGTTTGTTTCACAGGCAGAAAGTGCCCTAAAACATGGCGGCTTGAACCCTAGTTGGTGGCGGATAA
Organism: Pelobates fuscus; assembly: GCF_036172605.1. Lineage (NCBI taxonomy): Eukaryota > Metazoa > Chordata > Amphibia > Anura > Pelobatidae > Pelobates > Pelobates fuscus. Next base: position 141,325,167 of record NC_086321.1, on the reverse strand, counting down.
GTCACGCAAGTCAACCGGCATTCAGAGCTAAAATACAGCAGCGTGTGGACCATTTTAAGCCCAAGGCAGCTCATCTCATCAGGCCTTTTTTAATTGAATGTATCACCAAGTGTCAGTCCCTTCGGGATCCATCCTTCATTCATCTTAATAAAGGTGAGGTAATCTAGACTTTTTTGACCTAGACGACTTCTCTTCTCAGTGACAATACCTCCTGCTTAGCTGAAGGTCCTTTCTGACAGGACACTTGAAGCGGGGCAGGTCAGAAGTTCTATCGCAAATAGGGATAGCTCAGGCCACAGGTCAAGCCTGCACACCCAGTAGTCAAGGGGTTCATCGCTCCTCATAGTGTAGATATCTGCAGTTAAGGCGAGGTAGTCTGCTACCTGTCGGTCGAGTCGTTCTCTGAGGGTGGATCCCGAAGGGCTGTGGCGATGCGTAGGACTTAAAAAGGTCTGCATGTCCTCCATCAACAATACGTCTTTAAAGCGTCCTGTCCTTGCCGGCGTGGTCGTGGGAGGAGGAGGATGACTTCCACCTCTCCCCCTGTTAGATTCCCGTTGTGCTGTGACATCACCCTTATACGCTGTGTAAGGCATACTTTTTAATTTATTTTGCAAATGCTGCATCCTTTCCGACTTGTTGTAATTCGGTAACATATCCGCCACTTTCTGCTTATACCGGGGGTCTAGTAGCGTGGACACCCAGTACAGGTCGTTCTCCTTCAGCCTTTTTATACGAGGGTTCCTCAACAGGCACGACAGCATGAAAGACCCCATTTGCACAAGGTTGGATGCCGAGCTACTCATTTCCCGTTTCTCCTCCTCACTGATGTCAATGAAGGTATGTTCTTCCCCCAGCCACGTTCAACACCACGGGTACCATATAGGTGACAACGAGCACCCTGGGATGCCTGTTGTGGTTGGTCTTTCTCCTCCTCCTCAAAGCCACATTCCTCCTCTGACTCCTCTTCCTCACAATCCTCCTTCCAGTGTTGCCGCAGGTCCAGCAAGCAATGCTGATAAGGCTGTTTCTGGTGGTGATGGTGACCACAACTCTTCCTCTTCCTCTTCACGCTGATCTACGGCCTGATCCAGCACTCTTCGAAGGGCACGCTCCAGGAAGAAAAGAAATGATATGATGTCGCTGATGGTGCCTTCGGTGCAACTGACTAGGTTTGTCACCTCCTCAAAAGGACGCATGAGCCTACAGGCATTGCGCATGAGCGTCCAGTAACGTGGCAAAAAAAATCCCAGCTCCCCAGAGGCTGTCCTAGCACCCCGGTCATACAAATATTCATTAACAGCTTTTTCTTGTTGGAGCAGGCGGTCGAACATTAGGAGTGTTGAATTCCAACGTGTCGGGCTGTCTCAAATCAAGCGCCTCACTGGCATGTTGTTTCGCCGCTGGATATCGGCAAAGTGAGCCATGGCCATGTAGGAACGCCTGAAATGGCCACACACCTTCCTGGCCTGCTTCAGGACGACCTGTAAGCCTGTGTACTTATGCACAAAGCGTTGTACGATCAGATTACACACATGTGCCATGCACGGCACATGTGTCAACTTGCCCAACTTCAATGCCGCTAACAAATTTTTTCCATTGTCACAAACCACTCTGCCTATATCCAGTTGCTGTGGAGTCAGACACTTTTCCACCTGTGCGTTCAGGGCGGACAGGAGTGCTTGTCCGGTGTGACTCTCTGCTTTCAAGCAACTCAAACCCAAGACGGCGTGACACTCAATCACTCAAGCATGGGTTGAAGCTTGGTTAAGTAAGACCAATATCATCAACGCAGTAAACGGCTACCATCTACCCTAGACACTGGCACTTACATGGCATAAAATAGGCAATCCTTTCCCCGCTCAACTTTCGGGTTACAGATTAGCCTACTATCGATATTCGCAGATACTCTGTGCTGGTTATGATAACATATCCAGAGCCCTTACAGTCATACACTATCTAGAAGACTTCTTGTTGATCAAAGAGAACATATTTTTCACTAGAAGCCTCACGGCAGCTTAGTCTGGTTGACCACTTGGGCGTCCCAGTACCCCATAAGAAACAGAAGGCCCAGACACTATCATCACATTATTGGGCATACGACTTGAGTCGGCATCCATACACGCAAGTTACCACAAGACAAATAAGGAACATTCTCAACTACATCAATCCCTATCTCCTGCTTAGTACTTACAACCGCAAGGAACTACAATCCCTACCAGGTTCCTTAATTTTGCCATGGAAATCATACCACAAGACCACACTTTCACATCCAGAGTACTTTCCCCTTTTTTCCACACTTCCAACATGATGATCAGAGGATGTCCCTAGACACCCCAGCCACAGCAGACCTGCACATGGGGGGGAATTTCTTAACAACTTGGCATGGTAAAAGCATGTTCCTTCCAGGATTGTCTGACACTTCTCCAACCAGATGGTCAGACGCGGCGTCTACCATGGGTTTGGCAGCGATCTACCGGGAACGATTGCTTTGGAGCTGTTGGCCATGGCATCCAGGTTTGGAAATTTTTCCACTACCTCAGCCCTTTTGGGGGATCTACCCCATTGTAGCAGCTGCTGTGGCAAGGGGTAAATCATGGTCAGGGTCATCAAGCAATTGTTACTCAGACAACTAAGCACATGTCATATCATCAACAAATGCCACTCATCATCCATACGATCATGATATTTCTGGGGAACTCCCTTGGTTGGCCACTTATCACATTTCTTTTACTTTCATGTACCAGGCGGGGGTATACATCCCTGCCGACAATTGTCTCATTTATATTCCAGGCATGTTCATCATACGCTTCCTACAGCCGCCCATACAGTCACGGCCACTCTTTTGTTCCAGAGACAAAATCATGGATTAGACATAGTCATGCAGCATTCACTATCCCACCTAGCACTTTCGTCCCATACTTGTAGAATGCATAACACAGCTTTTACCTGGCTTAAAGAATCTCATTGGAACACGACATAGCTGAACCTGTATCTCCTAGGTTTTGCTTCTTTTTGCCAGCTTAAATTAAAACTCTCACACACCATTAATTATATATTTTACAGGAATTCAACAACACAGGATAATCTATGGCCAAAACTACCATAACTTCCTGCTATCATACCAGACAAGAATATACTCAGAGGTTTCCAGGAATCCATTCCTCCAGATTACCAATAGCCATCCAACTTTTCCATCCTTATCGGACCTATTAGATCTACAGCCATTAAATTATACTACCAAGTCGACCATTACCAGCCATGCACACTGCCTTCTATGCCTTTCTCAGGCCAAAGAATTCACTACCATCACCACCACTCAGACTGATTTACCTATTGGCTCTACCACATTCCGAAACGAGTCAACACGCACCAACAGTAGTGATAACATACTATCCTACCCACAACAAATGGTATCCAGTTGTGGTCCTAGATTCCTACCTTCAAAATCCTTCCAGGAATTAAATACCGTAATGCATTTAAGGAAATGTCTGGTTAATTTGTATATATTTGTTGACTGTATTAATTCTTTGATTATTCATATTTGCCCTCTTTATTTACAGGCCTACTGTATCACCAAATACAAATTCAGACCACCCAGGTGCAGTGAAAAAATGAATAAATAAAAAGGATAGTTACTTCCTTTTTTAGTCAGGTAAGACAAAAGGATTCCTCTTAATCCTCACAATTATAGAAACAGGGTAGAATATAACTAGACATATAAAAATAAAAGAGAGAATATGCTCATAGGGGATTAACATAAAAACACAGGTACCCCTTATGTTTATGTCACACTCACAAGATATATGTGGTTTTCAGGCACATCAATTTGATGAATTTTCTCGAATCCCTCAGGGTTAGAATAGTAGTTTGGACATGTAAAAAATAAAAATTGACATAGTATAGCGTTGTTATGAAATAAAATAACAGCTTTAATGGTTGCACTTACAGTGTAACAATTGTAAAAAGGCCCATCAGAACAAATCTGTTTCTCCCATCGAAATGGAGCCAAACGTCCTTGTAGATGTGTCAGGCAGGCCTAACAAATACACAATGGTAAAATAATAAAAAATAGCCATCACTGTCAGTCTCTACGCGTTTCGTCCGGATCACCAGACTTCCTCAGGAGTAGTGGAGTGCTTCAATTGGTACCTGTGTTTTTACGTTAATCCCCTATGAGCGTATTCTTTCTTTTATTTTTATATGTCTAGGTATATTCTACCCTGTTTCTACTGTATCATCAGTCTCGGCACACCACAACCGACTTGCTCCCTTTATACTATCCTACCCTTATGCTGGAACCTTACTCCATATACGGCTATTTGCCCCTTACACAAGTATTAAGGCTGTTTGGCCTGTATTTGTGGGAGGGGCTTAAATTAATTCACTCCCCTATATAAGGGACACCCCTTTCCTGACTCTATATCGCTTGAGGTCAGCATCATAATGACCCTCCCACCCACTCCTCATTTCAACACTTTCTCTTTTCTTTCCATTTACTTTGCTTTTTTACTCCTTGGTGGGCCCTCTTTATTTACAGGCCTACCGTATCGTCAGTCTCGGCACACCACAACCGATTTGCTCCCTTTATACTATCCTACGCTTATGCTGGAACTTTACTCCATATACTGCTATTTGCCCCTTACACAAATATATATATAATTAATGTTATTCTAAGTGTATTTTAATATATGTGTGTATGTATATATATATATATATATATATAGAGTAATATTAAAATACACTTTTAATAATTATTTATGTATGTGTGTATACAAGTACATTGAACATGCAGGCACTGCACAAGCCGGCTATTGTGGCCATGTGATCGCGAGGACCCTGTGATCACATGGCATGGGAGGGCTTGGATCGCGCAGAGGGAGAATGCCTGAGCTCCCATGTAGACCCCAGCGATCAGATAAGTGGGGATTTACTATCTGATGTATACGGTACTTCCGAGGTCGTTAACAACCATTTTTTGACGGACGTACCTGGTACGTCCGAGGTCGGGAAGGGGTTAAAAGATGTTCAATGGGCTGATTTTGGTGAGTGGGCGACAAACTGGATTCAAAGCTCACCTGCTGACAGAGTGTTATCCGGAGCTAAGGTTCACTTCCTCCTCGTTTATAGGAAACAGGGGAAATGAACACCTAATGCATAATCATTCCTACTATAATTATCTGTGTTCCTGCTCTTGTTACAACATTACATCCCACTCATAATGTTAAATTACATTTCCTGCATCAGATTTTATTAATAAATAGGGAATTATGACAATATCTGTGTGACAAAACTTAAAGGGTTACATTGTAAGGTGACATCTGGCACAAAGTTTTTTTTTAAGCAAAACAGCATTAACCTCTGAAGAAATTCTTTATCAACTATATGTCAGTAGAGATAATCTGAAAGCATGTTTTATTGCACTGCAGACCCAATTAGAGCTAATGCAGAAAATAAGAGATTAAGACCCATAACTATATGTTTTATTTTTGACAAGTTGATGCGTAGGTGGCTCTGCATTAGATACGTTTTTTATCATGAAGAGTGCAGATGCCAAGCTATCCTCAGACATATCTATCTCACAATCAACTTATCAATACTTGATCTGCTGCTTATCACTGTTTTTATTTTCGAATGCAATTTTTCATGGATTTTTATTCAAAATATTTAAGGGGTGATAATACATAGACAACCTCCATGCAGTTTGAGGGTCCTAATCTCAGGCAGAACCAGGACATATATTAGAGTTATACTCCAATTTTAATTTTATTTTATTTTATTTCTATTCGTAAAAATAGTTGCAGAGTATATTGCTTGAGAGGTTATGATGAATTGAATAGTATAACCATGATGAAAGCAACATAATGATAAAATGTGAAATATAGATGGATTTACTTTATTCTGTTACATACACCCTTGTGTACCCTTTCCTTTTTTTTTATAGAATAAAAGTACAGCTCCTTCGGTGTAGAGCTTATTTATGCAAAATGACATAATACAGTTTTTGTCCACTTAAAGTGACAGTTCAATTACTCCATTTAATTTAAACCTATATAATAGTTAACATCCCTTTACACATAAATGCTTGTGTTGTACTTGAGCATTTATTAAAAGAATCCCATAAATATGGGAAGCTAGCTGCTTTGTTTATGCAGTCATATATATCAAATCGCAAATCAATAGCTAAATAACATAGCTTGACTTTTCTCTTTGTTTTCTCTTTTACTGGGTGGTATCCATTAGTACACAATGAACACGATCTATTTAAGAAAAAGATGCAAAATACACACAAATAACACACACATCTTTGCATCTCAAACACAAGCCCCGAGAGCAAATAAATGATACTCTGCGTATACCAATACACATTAAAGATGATGCCTTTAATAAAAATGTGTACAGAACAACTATTCAAAACAGTCTCTCAAAAGACACTAATGAGAACATTGTAAAGTGCAGTTAAATCTTTAAAAATAGTATAAAATGTATGGTGATATCAGATAATTTTAGATAATTTTAGTGTGGTCATATAGGCCAGACTGTGTGATTATGTGTGATGTGTAGTATAGGTGATCTGTACATTGCAACCTAGTTGTGAGATAACCCAGTTATATCCCCACCAGGTTAATTCTAAAGTCCAAAAAAGAAGTAAATTCTACAGCACTCTTTCAATTTATGTTACTTTAATTTGGTGACCACAAATATCAGGCTGTGTCCAAAATACCTTCATCAAACATAATACACTAAAGTACAAATACCAAAAAAAAAAAAAAAAATGAAAATTGGTGACATAAGCTCCACCTATTATGATAACATTATCACTGTTACAGTGCATGTGTGTGAGTCATTGAGCATTTTTTTAACTTTTAAAAAGCAAAAGCAATATAAGATTATAACAATTTTAAACAGTCAACATTTCAGAAGTTTCTGACACATTAGCATATTTTGAAGTAATAGGGCTGAAACTAACTTAAAATTTTAAAGCAATTGTTTGTTTTATGTGAAGTGCTTGGAGTGCATTCCTTCATGCTAGAATTTTCAATTTATTTTACATTTTTTACACTTGTATATAGCTATGTAATGCATTTTAAAACTGGTATTCCAGGGCTGCTTTTTTTCTCAGCCTGATCCTGGTTAGCTATGTAAAAAAGTAAATGCAAACACAGAAATAAGTCCTACCTTCATACTCACAATACTCCCAGCAGTAATGGCAGTGGTGTATCCTGGTTTTGTGCTGCCCTAGGCAGGACAAAACTCAGGCGCCCCCCTCCCGCCTGCCCCACCCCCATCCAACCCTTCCCCCGCCCGCACCACCCCCACCCTTCCCCCACCCCGCCTTCTAAATACACACACACACACATTCACTTACAGATACGCATACACTAGCTAACAGAAACACACACTCGCTAACAGAAACACACACACACTAACAGACACACTCACACTCACTAACAGACACACACTCACTAGCAGATACACACACACTCACACTAACAGACACACACACACGCACTAACAGACACACACTAACAGACATACATACACACACACTAACAGACACACACTAACAGACACACACTAACAGACACACACTAACAGACACACACTAACAGACATACACACACATACACACACACACACACACTAACAGACACACACTGACATACACACACTAACAGACATACACAGACACACTAACAGACATACACAGACACACTAACAGACATACACAGACACACTAACAGACATTCACACAGACACACTAACAGACATTCACACACAGACACACTAACAGACATACACACACACACACACACTAACAGACATTCACACACACACTAACAGACATTCACACACACACTAACAGACATTCACACACACACAGACAGACAGACACACACACACACACACACACACACACACACTAACAGACAGACACACACACTAACAGACAGACACACACACTAACAGACAGACACACACACATTCACACACACACACACACACACACACACTAACAGACATTCACACACACACACACACACACTAACAGACATACACACATACTCACTCACATATTTAACACATTTTTTTTTTTTTTTAAATTTATCCCCCCCAGCCTCCTTACCTTTGGGAATGCTGGGGGGTTCCTATTTCTCCCTGGTGGTCCAGTGGCTGCTGGGCAGTGCTGGCGGGCGGCCGGCGAGGGAGCACTTCCTCTGAGCTGTCTGCTCAGCTCCCTCGCGCGCCGCACAGTGAGGCTGGGAGGCGGAGCCGGAATATTACGTCATATTCCGGCTCCCAGCCTCACTGTGTGGCGCGCGAGGGAGCTGAGCAGACAGCTCAGAGGAAGTGCTCCCTCGCCGGCCGCCCGCCCGCCAGCACTGCCCAGCAGACCGCCCAGACGGCATGTCAGTTAGCCGCAAGGCTAACAAGGCATTTGCCCTGGGCGTTTGGGGGCGGCTTTTTTGCCGCCCCCTGGAAAATGCCGCCCAAGGCAAATGCCTTGTTTGCTTCGCGGCTAATACGCCCCTGAGTAATGGCTATAGAATTCATCATCAGATGCATACCTAGATTACAAGATTACATGGCACCTGGAGTGGAAATGTATTCTACACTGCACCACTCATACGATAGGGAAATAACACACACATATCAGTATAATTCATATTCACATGTACTTCCATTCATATATACACATACATTCATAGAGCATTTGGCACCCACCCCCACACCCACAAAATATTTTAAATGTTTTCTTTTTTTATGTTGTTTTTTTTTATAATGTATTGCACACATTTGTAAACGTTGCAAAACCCCTGTCTTCCCCTTCTACAAATGGGACATATTCCCAGACCATGACACTCCCACCACAATGCTTGAATATAGGCAAGTCTTTGTACTCCTTACCTGGTTGCTGCCATACACGCTTGACACCATCTGAACCAAACAAGATTATCTTGTTCTCACCGGACCACAGGACATGGTTCCAGTAATCCATGTCCTTAGTCTGCTTGTCTTCAGCAAACTATTTGCAGGCTTTCTTGTGCATCATCTTTAGAAGAGGCTTCCATCTAGGACGACAGCCATGCAGACCAATTTGATGCAGTGTGCGGCGTTTGACTGAGCACTGACAGGCTGAACCCCCACCCCTTCAACCTCTGCAGCAATGCTGGCAGCACTCATATGTCTATTTCCAAAAGACAACCTCTGGATATGATGCTGAGCACGTGCAATCAACTTCTTTGGTCGACCATGGTGAGGCCTGTTCTGAGTGGAACCTGTCCTGTGAAAACACTGTATAGTCTTGCCCACCGTGCTGCAGCTCAGTTTCAGGGTCTTGGCAATCTTCTTATAGCCTAGGCCATCTTTATATAGAGCAACAATTATTTTTTTTCAGGTCCTTAGAGAGCTCCTTGCCATGAGGTGACATGTGGAACTTCCAGTGACCAGTATGAGAGAGTTTGAGAGCGACACCAAATTTAACACACCTGCTCCCCATTCACACCTGAGACCTTGTAACACTAACGAGTCACATGACACCGAGGAGGGAAAATGGCTTATTGGGTCCAATTTGGACATTTCCACTTATGGGTGTACTCACTTTTGTTGCCAACAGTTTAGACATTAATGTCCGTGTTGAGTTATTTTGAGGGGATAGCAAATTTACACTGGGAAATAATTTGTAAGGACTAGGGGGGATATGAGGCTGTCTCTAGATAGTGTGTAAGAAAATCATTAAAAATTATATGGTTTAATTTAGAAATGCTAAAAACACACACAATGACTGACGAAGTTGCTAGTCACTACTGTCTCAGTAATGGATACCTGAGGCAGACACGGTGGCTGCAACTAGACAAACTACGTGAAGGTGGGTACAAACGGGAAGACAATAGACAAAACGTAAATGGACAGAGACAGGGCAAGAACCACACTAAAATAGTAATTAGGTCCCCACAACAGGAATGGTACAGTGCATACGATACTATTGCCCTATTCTGGTTAACTGGCAAGATCGTAAAGTATGGGTGCAAAGTAACTAAAGTGTCAGACGAAAATCACAGTATGGCTACAATGTGCCAGAAGTGCCCCTTATCTCAGGAAGAATAGGGGAAATCGTTAGTCAATTCAGGGTAGTGGGTGGGAGCTTAATCATGGGTTGGTGCCCTATAAAGCATAGAAAGGTTTTAACTTGTATCCTCACAGGGAGAGTACCGCTTGTAGTATACACCGGCGTCCCTATATTAGTGGAGGATATAGTTGTAGGTCAGCATCCTAGTATAAATCTAGTGAAGTACATATAACGAAGAATTGTGTCTGTATAATAGTACCCAACCTAGGTGCTAGTGGTTACAGTATAAGCTGTACTAATATCCTGATCTGTGCCTTCAAGGGCACCTAGCTTCTGGTAAGGCTATGGTAGTACTAGATACACTGTGCCCACATGAGCACCTAAATAATGGTCGGAGTAAATGTAGCAGAAAAGTCCTGTGCCTTCGTGGGCACCTGTATAATAGTATCCAACCTAGGTGCTAGTGGTTACAGTATAATCTGTACTAATATCCTGATCTGTGCCTTAAAGGGCACCTAGCTTCTGGTAAGGCTATGGTAGTACTAGATACACTGTGCCCACATGAGCACCTAAATAATGGTCGGAGTAAATGTAGCAGAAAAGTCCTGTGCCTTCGTGGGCACCTACGTGGTTAGCAGAGCTGTGCTACCTATTATCGGCTGTTCTAAACTGTGCCTATGATGAGCACCTGAATAATAGTCGAAGAGTTAAACAGAGATATCCTGTGCCTTCGTGGGCACCTAAGTGGTTAGCAAAGCTCTGCTTCCTATTACGGCTATTCTAAGCTGTGCCTTCGTGGGCACCTAGCTCTAGCCGTAGAAATTAGCAAACTAGGATGCTGAGTGGAAACTATGGTCAGAGTCCAACGATCCTCGGTGTAACCGAGCTCTAGTGGCTAAAGTACTGTAAAGTTTAGCGTGTAAGGTCACACGAAAAATCATATAGAGTTAGTAACACCGGATCGATTATCGAGCCCCGACGCGCGTTTCACCAAACACAGGCTCTTCAGGGGGAACCGGCTTCCCGATCGAGGCGAGTTTAAATAAGCCGCCTATTTTCCTTATTGGACCAAAGAATGTGACGTCATTGTCAGTAGTGAGACGTACGGTGGCTGAACGCAATCATTTCGAGTCAGACTGCGCTGACTAAATGATGCCCCGTGATGTTCAACTGATATGTTCTGAAAGTAACACCCAGAGTCATGCTGATTAGGTGGGAAAAGGGGAGATGGTTCATCCTCATAATTTGGGGATAATGTACCCTGAATGATAACACTTGATAGTGACGATAATCTTAGGTAGTGGGAGATATATAATAGTTCCCATCAGTGCAGGGACAGATATCTAAATAAGGAGAAGTCCCTCATAATATTTGCCAATTGGTTAAGTTTGTGGCATGGTGGATCAGCAATACGGGTGATATGTATAGTAGCGATTAAAGTGCATAGTAGATGGGTCACAATGTTTGGTGGTTGGTCATAAAGGAAAGGTATATCATTAAAGGTGTGTCTTAGTAGATAATTTTTAGCTAAGAAGTATTCAAGTGGTGTAAATGCAACATAAGTGCTAATACATCGTGGATAAGGTATAGAGTGCTCGTCATCGGTGAATGAATGCGGTGTTAAACCATATAATTTTTAATGATTTTCTTACACACTATCTAGAGACAGCCTCCTCTCCCTCCTCTTGCATTTATCTATCTAGGGTTATCCCCTGTGCTGTCACTTATCATAGGACCAACCCTCTACTACTAGGGGGGATATGATGCACCTGGGAAAGACAAAAGTTAAAAACTCCTGACCTCATCCGAACTCAAAATGCAAAGCAGCCCTGGGAAAATAAAATGTATGCCAGCCCTTTAAGTCATTGCACCAAGGTAGTGTTTGATTGTACATAAATATGTGTGTGTGTGTGTGTGTGTATATATATATATATATACACACACACAGTTGCAAGAAAAAGTATGTGAACCAGGGGGCTTTTTCCAAAACTTAAGTCACCTTTGAAGAGATTTCAGACCGACAGTTTCGGGAAAATACGACAAGGCAGCTGATGGTAATTCCAACAAAGGATTTTGCTGTGTTTTTTTTTTTAAACCGTAAAAGATGCTGGGAGAAGTGTGTGTGTGTGTGTGCCTACTTTGAAGGGAACTGAAGCGTCACTGTCCTATGTATAATGCTTTTTGTATCTTGTATCTTCTTCAATAAATGTCTCTTTTTTTCACATTACATTCCGGACAGACCTTGCACATATGTAATTTTGGTGGTTGTATGAGAACATTACATGTGCATTTTTTATATATACTGGACATATAACATTGATGTACCTAATTGTATTTATTACAGCTAAATAGCAGATAGATTTAATACTATTGAAATAGCATACAGTTGTAATGGTTTTGCTGACATGACTTCTCCAAAATGTAATCCAAGCCCATAGTCAACTTATCCAATCAAGTATCCCATTGTACCACAAAAAAGTTTAAAAATCATTAGATCAATTTCAAAAAGTTTTTAGAGGATTTGCTGCAAAAAGAAATTATGGGACTTCTTCATTAGAGTTCCACCTGGATAAAATTTGAGTTTTCACCTAATCATTCTGCCACCCATTTTGATAAACAGAGTTTTATAAGAGGATTATCTCAAGCAGCCTTTTGTACCAAATTCAATTCTATTGTATGAATGAAAGTTAAGTCAATTTAATTCCATTTTTCTAATTAAATATCGTGCTGGCATTAATTTATGAAACATATCTAAGTCATTGCTTGCCTTACATAATCCAATATGCATTTTATTTGTTAGAGTAAGTGTGGACAATTGCCTTTTTACACATTGCAGTCCATTACCCATTCCATTATTGTTGTGATAATTAATATCACCGTGTGTACATAGGCATCTGCAGTATTAATTCCACCAGTTAATTAGAGCAAAGTATAAGCCATATATCGTGTATGATTTTGTAAAATATTTTATCCTCAACAGCCTTAGCATAATTTAGTAAGTCAATGCTCTTTCTGTTTCTCTAAAATAAAATAAAAAGAATTAAACAATGGTAAAGATGGAAAATTGTTTACTAACTTCTATACAAAGCCAGCAAAAAAAAAAAAAATAAAAAAAAAAAGGAATGAACTTAATTAATTTGGTAATTTCATTAAGATGCTAATGCTGGAAGCAGCAATGAATAATAAAGTCTGCTCTTGTCAAACAGATAAAACAGATAATACAATTTCCACACATGTCCCTTTGAAAAGAAAAAAAGAGCATGAATAGAGTTTACTGTTAAAATATCAAAATAAAACAACAAATAAAACAAACAAAAGAACAACAAATAAGTAATATGCTCAAATCAGCAGAGTGATGCATACTGAGCACCCTCTCTTACATTTCTTGAATTGCAAACTCCACCATGCTCATATATATGTTAACACTCCAGGAGGCAGATATCCACCAGTAAGTGCACAAAAGTCCGTCCCTGCTTCCAAAATGTGTTACATTTGGGGCAGGGCCAGAAGCTGAGGGTTCCTGTCCCTGTGTTACACATTGCGGAGGAAGAAGGGAGGTGCTTGCCAATCTTGATAGTGTCATATAACAACATATCAGAAGTTTCCTTTGTGACTCTCAGTGGTTCAAGCATCTACTGGTGCCCTAGATACATATGCCTTTCTGGCCTAATTGATCAAGTAAGAACTGCCAATTCATGTTCCAATTGAATCATGTGTGGTAACTTCACATGCCTCGAGATTTCTTCCAGCAAAGAGTAGCAGAGTGGGGTTTTAGACATTTACTGGATTGTAATATGTGCTTTAATTTGAGGTAGCAAATAGCCTTTTTTGGTGGTAATAGATACTTTGTTTGAAGAGTGGCTAAAGATTTAATTGAGGCAGGTAACCATAATTGAGACACTTTCTGAACCTTTGCTGCATACCAGCTCCCCAGGTGCAAAACGTGAGTATAGCATGTGAAAATACTCAGTGGGGCCAATACTGGGAGAGGAGTGGGATTAAATTTACATTTAAAAAAATTATATTTGGGGGAGGGGCTTGGATGCCATACTGAACGGTCGCAGGTTGCATGAGTTCTTGCTTAAATCAAACAAAACAGGGATTTCTGGGTCGAAATAACCCTACTATTGCATCTCCTCTGGCCGGTGCCCCTTCATCTGGTTCAGCTGGGACAACTTTTGAGACAGTTCTGGCACTGATAAATCAGCTAACCGTCAACTGCGGCCCTTGGCTTGTTGCAGACCTTGTGGATTTCTGGTGGGAGAAACGGACGATCTCCCATTCCAGGGCTGCCTGGCACCTATCTTGTGTGGACACTCAGAGTCTTGAACGCCCCACCTTTGGGCTGACGGGGGTTATCCTGGCCACACCAAACAGGCACTTACCTCTTACCTCTCAATTGCTCCAGAGTGACTTCTGGGACGGAGACCGACACGGCCTATCCAAAAGGACCAACAGCAATGACAAGCATGCAGAGCAGACGACCCTTGACAGCTGGGTAGCAGGATTCCTGCACAGGTTCGACACCATATGCCAAAGATTCTGGGAGAACTGGGAGAATAGGCAACAGCCGCCTGCACTTCCCTTGCCTGAAATACATACCCCAGCTAGAGGCCCTGCTTGCTTCTATCTGCAGAATTGTTTCTGTATGCCTGCCTTATGCGACTCCATTTAGAACACATATCGGGTTAACACCCTGAGAGTAAACCCTAAATTACTTGGTGGTTATACACTCATACCTCCACTCATGTGCAGGCAGTTTCATTTGTTGAACACACCATTCCTTATTATATTTTTTCCTAAGTAGCTCTTGTTCCTGCTTTATAACCATGTATTCTATTCTATAAAACAGTTCAGAACGTGTGACATCTCATGTAAAGCCTTATGTTGTTTAGCATATGTATATCTGCTGAAATGTCTCTTTAATGCATGTAATTCTACCGTGCAATGAAAATCACTCCAGACAAGTCGACTCTAGTATCAGTTTACCTAGCCTGTTTTAAAGTGTATTTAGGTAATTACTTCGATCAGCATGTCTTGTCTATCTTATCTATAGTTTATCACTAGTGATGTCGCGAACACAAAATTTTCGGTTCGGGAACGGCGGACGTGAATTTCCGCAAACGTTCGCAAACCAGCAAACCGGGCGAACCGCCATTGACTTCAATGGGCAGGCGAATTTTAAAACCCACAGGGACTCTTTCTGGCCACAAAAGTGATGGAAAAGTTGTTTCAAGGGGACTAACACCTGGCCTGTGGCATGCCGGAGGGGGATCCATGGCAAAACTCCCATGGAAAATTACACAGTTGATGCAGAGTCTAGTTTTAATCCATAAAGGGCATA
Organism: Pelobates fuscus; assembly: GCF_036172605.1. Lineage (NCBI taxonomy): Eukaryota > Metazoa > Chordata > Amphibia > Anura > Pelobatidae > Pelobates > Pelobates fuscus. Next base: position 141,309,751 of record NC_086321.1, on the reverse strand, counting down.
AATCACCTAACATTCCTAAATCCCAATGGATATGGATTGACACCTGACATATTGACACCTTGACATATGTATTGACACCTGTCCTCGGAGACCCTGATATACACTGACACAGAGCAGAATAGGGACTGTTCACCCTACATAAGGTCACTTGGCAGATATGGATTGACATCTGTCCTCAGAGATCATGATACACACTGACACAGAGCAGAATAGAGACTGTTCCCCCTACATAGGGTCACTTGGCAGATATGGATTGACACCTGTCCCCTGAGTCCCTGATATACACTGACACAGAGCAGAATAGGGACTGTTCCCCCTACATAGGGTCACTTGGCAGATATGGATTGACACCTATCCTAAGGATCCCTGATACACACTGACACAGAGCAGAATAGGGACTGTTACCCCTACATAGGGTCACTTGGCAGATATGGATTGACACCTGTCCTCAGAGACCTAATTGTGTAATAATGATAATACTATTACCTATTATATAATATTGGCAGGGGCAAGGAAATTCCCTCTAAATAGATGGGTATAGGCAGAGAGTATGGAGACCGGAGTGATAAAGTGTCAATAAGGTGATATAAAGTTAAATGTATCAGAGACACACAGCCACCCTTTCTCTAGTTTCCAGAAATGCTGAATTGGTAGAAGGGCTATAAAGACTCAGAGAGGTCTAAGAAGAATCCTCTAAACTAGCCCTAATCTCCTTAAACACCTTCAAGGGTGTTCTAAGCTAAAGCTCAATCTAAACGTTTAGATGACTGCCTGATTTCCCATCACAGATGCTGGCTAGGAATAACACTGTGCAAGACAAAGAGTGGGTCTAAGTTCCCATAGTGCAGTAAAGTGTCCGTAGTGAAGTGAAAAAGAGAATGACGAGCTGGTGCCCAAGAGAATAACGAGCTGGCGCCCTATCATGGGACGTGTATATGGCATCGATTTTAGGAACCGGGAGATGGAAAAAGATGCTTGGTCGGTGCTCCTACTTCAAATTTGGGGCACTGCGCGTGCAATCTAATGTGCCACCAGATAGGAGTGGTGTGTTAAGTAGTACTATTCCTATCAGTTTAATCCCTGTTATGTGCCTTTTTTGTGGTTTGGTTTTTGAAGCCACAGTGCAGCACCAGAGGGCTGAAAAATTAGGCATGTACACATGCCTGAAAAATTAGGTATTGTTGCAGCCGCCGCTGTTGCAGCCGCCGCTGTAGCAGCGGCCATAAAAAATTATGTTTGTTTCCCAGGCAGAAAGTGCCCTAAAACATTGCGGCTTGAACCCTAGTTGGTGTCGGATAAGTCACGCAAGTCAACTGGCATTCAGAGCTAAAATACAGCAGCGTGTGGACCATTTTTAGCCCAAGGCAGCTCATCTCATCAGGTCTTTTTTAGTCGAATGTATCGCCCACTGTCAGTCCCTTCGGGATCCATCCCTCATTCATCCTAATAAAGGTGAGGTAATCTAAACTTTTTTGACCTAGGCGACTTCTCTTCTCAGTGACAATGCCTCCTGCTGCACTGAAGGTCCTTTCTGACAGGACACTTGAAGCGGGGCAGGACAGAAGTTCTATCGCAAATTGGGATAGCTCAGGCCACAGGTCAAGCCTGCACACCCAGTAGTCAAGGGGTTCATCGCTCCTCAGTGTGTCGATATCTACAGTTAAGGCGAGGTAGTCTGCTACCTGTCGGTCGAGTTGTTCTCTGAGGGTGGATGCCGAAGGGCTGTGGCGATGCGTAGGACTTAAAAAGCTCCGCATGTCCTCCATCAACAACACGTCTTTAAAGCGTCCTGTCCTTGCCGGCGTGGTCGTGGGAGGACACCTGTTCCCCTGTTAGATTCCCGTTGTGCTGTGACATCACCCTTATACGCTGTGTAAAGCATACTTTTTAATTTATTTAGCAAATGCTGCATCCTTTCCGACTGGTTGTAATTTGGTAACATTTCTGCCACTTTCTGCTTATACCGGGGGTCTAGTAGCGTGGACACCCAGTACAGGTCGTTCTCCTTCAGCCTTTTTATACGAGGGTCCCTCAACAGGCATGCCAGCATGAAAGACCCCATTTGCACAAGGTTAGATGCCGAGCTACTCAATTCCATTTCCTCCTCCTCAGTGATCTCAATGAAGGTATGTTCTTCCCCCCCAGCCACGTACAACACCACGGGTACCAGTTAGGTGACAACGGGCACCCTGGGATGCCTGTTGTGGTTGGTCTTCCTCCTCCTCCTCAAAGCCACATTCCTCCTCTGACTCCTCTTCCTCACAATCCTCTTCCAGAGTTGCCGCAGGTCCAGCAAGCGATGCTGATAAGGCTGTTTCTGGTGGTGATGGTGACCACAACTCTTCCTCTTCCTCTTCACGCTGATCTACGGCCTGATCCAGCACTCTTCGCAGGGCACGCTCCAGGAAGAAAACAAATAGTATGATGTCGCTGATGGTGCCTTCGGTTCGACTGACTAGATTTGTCACCTCCTCAAAAGGACGCATGAGCCTACAGGCATTGCACATAAGCGTCCAGTAACGTTGCAAAAAAATTCCCAGCTCCCCAGAGGCTGTCCTAGCACCCCGGTCATACAAATATTCATTAACGGCTTTTTCTTGTTGGAGCAGGCGGTCGAACATAAGGAGTGTTGAATTTCAACGTGTCGGGCTGTCGCAAATCAAGCGCCTCACTGGCATGTTGTTTCGCCGCTGGATATCTGCAAAGTGCGCCATGGCCATGTAGGAATGCCTGAAATGGCCACACACCTTCCTGGCCTGCTTCAGGACGTCCTGTAAGCCTGTGTACTTATGCACAAAGCGTTGTACGATCAGATTACACACATGTGCCATGCACGGCACATGTGTCAACTTGCCCAACTTCAATACCGCCAACAAATTTGTTCTGTTGTCACAAACCACTTTGCCGATATCCAGTTGCTGCGGAGTCAGCCACTTTTCCACCTGTGCGTTAAGGGCGGACAGGAGTGCTTGTCCAGTGTGACTCTCTGCTTTCAAGCAAGTCAAACCCAAGACGGCGTGACACTGCCGTATCCGGGATGTGGAATAGTACCTGGGGAGCTGGGGGTGTGCCGTTGATTTGTAGCAAGACGCAGCAGCAGAAGAGGACTCAGCCGAGGAGGTTATGGAAGAGGATGGAGTAGGAGGAGTAGAGGAGGTGGCAGCAGGACTGCCTGCAAGTCGTGGCGGTGTCACCAACTCCTCTGCAGAGCCACGCATTCCATGCTTGGCAGCCATCAGCAGGTTTACCCAATGCGCAGTGTAGGTGATATACCTGCCCTGACCATGCTTTGCAGACCAGGTATCAGTGGTCAGATGGACCCTTGCCCCAACACTGTGTGCCAGACATGCCATTACTTCCTTTTGCACAATCGAGTACAGGTTGGGGATTGCCTTTTGTGCAAAGAAATTTCGGCCGGGTACCTTCCACTGCGGTGTCCCAATAGCTACAAATTTTTTGAACGCCTCAGACTCCACCAGCTTGTATGGTAAAAGCTGGCGGGCTAACAGTTCAGACAAGCCAGCTGTCAGGCGCTGGGCAAGGTGACTTTTTGACATTGGCTTCTTACGCTCAAACATGTCCTTGACAGACACCTGACTGTGGGCAGATGAGCGGGAACTGCTCAAGGCGAGAGACGGAGTGTCGGATCGTTGAGAGGGGGCAAGGAGGACAGCAGTGGTTGACGTGGCTGAAGATGCTGGACCAGGAGGAGGATGGCGGCTTTGAGTTTGTGTGCTGCTTGTACTCATGTGTTGATCCCATAGGTGTTTGTGATGTGCGATCATGTGCCTACGCAAAGCAGTTGTACCTAGGTGGGTGTTGGACTTCCCACGACTCAGTTTCTTTTGGCACAGGTTGCAAATGGCATCGCTGTTGTCAGAGGCAGACACACAAAAAAAATGCCACACTGCTGAGCTCTGCAATGACGGCATTCTGGTGGTGGCAACAGCATGCGTTGATTGGCGTGCTGTCTGGCTGACCCCGGGTGCTGATGCATGCTGTCTGACTGTGCCACTAGCTCCTTGCGTCGACCTCCCCCTGCTTCCAACTCTGTAGGCCTGACACACCCGCTTGAAGACAACTAACTGCTATTCAATCTATAACAGTGAAAAAAAAAATTGTTTTTAAATCCCCGCTATTGTGACACCAGATATGAGTGGCAATGTGCACTTGCAGAGGTTGGCAGAGTACACGCTGAAGGCCTGAGACCCAGACACTTGCAGACAACTAACTGCTATTAGCTTACAGTGAAAAACTTTTTTTCGTTTAAAGGCACGCTATAGAGACACCAGATATGAGTGGCAAAGTACACTGGCGGAGGTTGGCAGAGTACACGCTGAAGGCCTGACACCCTGACGCTTGCAGACAACTAACTGCTATTAGCGCACAGTGAAAAACTTTTGTTCTTTTTAAAGGCACGCTATAGTGACACCAGATTTGAGTGGCAAGTGCACTTGCAGAGGTTGGCATAGTACACGCTGAAGGCCTGACACCCGCTTTAAGGACACTGACTGCTATTAGTTTACAGTGAAAAACTTTTTTCTTTTTAAAGGCACGCTATTGTGACAGCAGATATGAGTGGCAAAGTACACTGGCAGAGGTTGGCAGAGTACACGCTGAAGGCCTGACACACAGACGCTTGCAGACAACTAACTGCTATTAGCTTACAGTGAAAAACTTTTTTTCTTTTTAAAGGCACGCTATTGTGACACCAGATATGAGTGGCAAAGTACACTGGCAGAGGTTGGCAGAGTACATGCTGAAGGCCTGACACCCAGACGCTTGCAGACAACTAACTGCTATTAGCTTACAGTGAAAAACTTTTTTCTTTTTAAAGGCACGCTATTGTGACACCAGATATGAGTGGCAAAGTACACTGGCAGAGGTTGGCAGAGAACACGCTGAAGGCCTGACACCCAGATGCTTGCAGACAACTAACTGCTATTAGCTTACAGTGAAAAACTTTTTTTCTTTTTAAAGGCACGCTATAGAGACACCAGATATGAGTGGCAAAGTACACTGGCAGAGGTTGGCAGAGTACACGCTGAAGGCCTGACACCCGCTTTAAGGACACTGACTGCTATTAGCTTACAGTGAAAAACTTTTTTTCTTTTTAAAGGCATGCTATAGAGACACCAGATATGAGTGGCAAAGTACACTGGCAGAGGTTGGCAGAGTACACTCTGAAGGCCTGACACCCAGACGCTTGCAAACAACTAACTGCTATTCAATCTATTACAGTGAAAAAAATTTTTGTGGACACTGAATACCCTAGCCTAGCTATCAATTTCCCTATCAAATGAGCAGCAGCTACACTTTCCCTCCTCTATCTAAGAATGCAGCTTCAGAATTAATCTAAAATGGATGCTGTACAGGAGGTGGGAGGGTCTGGAAGGGAGGGTCTGCTGCTTATTTGCTGGAATATGTTTGCTGACCGTGAGGCACAGGGTCAAAGTTTACTCAATGATGACAAATAGGGGGCAGATCAAACCGCGGATGTGTTCGCCCGCCGCGGCGAACTCAAACACGCTATGTTCACCGGGAACTATTCGCCAGCGAACAGTTCGTTACATCACTATTTATCACACATATCTGGAAAACTTTCTCTGTTAACGATTTTAATTCATGCCCTGTATTTTGATGTGTAAACCTAGCACGCTTCAAGATGTTCACTCATAGACAGTACTCCTAGAATAGTGATCCCTGTGAGGAACATCCCTCTAGATATGTCAGCTTAATGTGATATTATTATATGATGAGATGTGCCTGTTTTCTCTTGGCTACAACTTTAAAGCTTTGTGTGCTCAATTGCCTGTAATCCACTGTTGTGGCGTGACAAGCCTGTTTGTCTACTTGTGCACTTCAAAAATAAATGTAAAAAAAAATTATATTTGGGGCTAAGCTATGCCACCTGGTTAGAATAAATTTGCTAACTTTAACTTGTTGGTGGTGCACATGCAGTTGCCAGGGAATGCAGAGCAGCAGGATAGGGAGCTTGGATGTAGAGCGTGATCCTCAGAGACATTCTAGGATGACCAATGTCTGAGTTAAGACAGAGGTCCTACAGTAATTGGCCATATTGGGGACCCCCAACCCACCTAGCTATTCAGGGAGACAGTATACACAATACTTTAGGAGTCCTCCACTTCCAGATATGCACTTCCAGTGGTTTTTGGAATTATTTAGAAGGGCAAAGGGTCAAACAATTGGAATTGTGTGGAACAAGTACAAAATATCAGGAAGAACAATAATATTTTCACTGAATTTGTAGGGCCTAGTGAGCATTCTATGTCTTGTAAGAGTTTGATATGATTTTCATCTTTTAGTTACAGGTAATTTGCAATGTTTTATTAAATTGTGTAATTTCCATAGAAGTGACAGCTCCCTTTTAAAAGAAACCCTTTGTCTTCCAGTAAGGGGTGTAGAACATAATTTGTCACTGACAATGGTAAGTTTTAAATGTATTATGTAGACTTAAGTAAAAATCCATTACTCCGTTGCCAATTCAGTTAAATCTGAGATTGTGCAATAAGCACTTTGAGTGGTGAAATGAGCTATATAAACATTTTAATAATAGTATTATTATTGTACATTTAAATAAGGAAATATATAGCTAATTAAGTTCAATTTGATTTAGGATTGCAGAATGCTAACTTTTTACTGGCCAGTAATGCTACATAATCCTTCTTTCATTCAATATATCAACTACAAAATTGTCTCACCAGTAATGTTCTCTAAGGTTAAAATATGGGCTTGACCAGAAGCGACTGAGCAGTTTTATATTTTACTATCCTATGAAAAATTGAATCATACAAAGATTTTAATACAAACCTCTATGTGCAATCTCAGATCATCTAACTTACTCTAATTTAATATGAAGAAATACATTTAAAAAGTTAAATAAAAATATAAAATTAAATAAATAAAAATAAATAAATTAAAGTGTGAAAAGATGACAGATCAGATCATGGACGGTGAGGAGTTGTTTAAAATCGAATTAAATGGTCAATATATATACCAGTAAAGAGTTATAAAATGTCATTAAGATAAACTTAAGATTAACAAAAATATATCTCACAGTGACAATAACTTTCAGGGGGAATCAGCTACATGTAAGAGACTTCTGGAATCAAGACAGGTAATTATCCCTTAAACACATTGTGACGGACAGCCTGACACCCTAACTGAGTACCTCCGTCAATCGCTGCTTCCTAGTAGTAGTTCCATAAGCACTGTACTGGAACACTATAACCACCGTAAACCACACGAACCGCCGCAGCTTGGTTGGGGTCTCGCTGTCCTCCAGCCAACCTGGACCCAAGACCAGAATCCAGCTTCCAGTGAGTAGACCTCTCCTAGTCCAGAGAGCGTAGCAGGAACATCTCTTATAAGAGCTAGTGATTATATTAAGAGCTAGTATTGTGATATATCAATCCCTAGAGTGAATGTAGTTCTCCAATCCCCCAAATATGAGCTAAGACTTCATGAAGGGGTAAACAAATCTCAGTTTAATGAGAGCCACACTAAGCCTTATATGACAATCCCCATGCAAGTGGTACGCCCACATGGCCCTGATGGTAGACGGATTTGCAACATCACAGACCAATAACCAATAACAATGAAGTTACAAGGCACAACACTCCCACACAGAGCACACAATACCTCCCCTCTGCCTGGGAGATAATTGAGTCAGATGCTATATTAACTCAATTATCTCCAGGCAGAAAAAAAACACATTTCTAAAAACCCCAAAAGTACCCCAAACACATAAAATCCCCAGATAGCCCTGATCTGGGTGACTGTCAGGATCGGGACAGGGATCCAACACGCAGAGTACAAACAGGTACAGGATACGTATACCGGACCTTAGAATGGCCGGACTAACGTACGGAGAATATAGAGAATAGTCAAAGACAAGCCGAGGTCGAGGGAACGAGAAGACAGGTAAGCGAGGAACAAGCCGGGTCAAGGGTAACAGAGATAAACAGAGTAAGTCAAACAAGCCGGGTCAGAACCAAAGGGATAACAGAAATACAAGAGCACTGTGTGACTAGGCAGACTAGAACCACGACAGGGCAATGAGCAAATGGGAGAAGCAAGTTTAAATACCCTGGCTCGGAAGGGTAGACACGCCTCCGACGAGTCCTGATTAGTCTCTGAAGGATTGAGTGACAGGTCGTTCCGGGTTGGCGTCATGACGTCGGTTTCCGGACGTCATGCTAGAAAAGGAAGTGAGTCCCTCGCGGCCGGCGTTTACGTGACCGGATGGACCACGAGGAACAGAGGAAACAGCCCGTCCGGACGGATGGACGTCTAAGTCTCTACCTCTCTCGGAGGTAGAGACTTCAGGTACCCTGACAGTACCCCCCCTCTCAGATACGCCCACCGGGCGGAAGGAACCGGGACGAGATGGGAAGCGGGAGTGAAACGCCCTGCGGAGACGAGGAGCATGAACATCCTCCTGAGGTACCCAACTCCTCTCCTCAGGACCATATCCCTTCCAATCGACCAGATATTGTACTCTCCCCCGGGAGATTCGAGAATCGATAATAGAGTTAACCTCATACTCCTCCTGACCCTCCACCTGAACAGAGCGAGGAGAGGATGATGTGGAGGAAAATCTGTTACAGACTAGTGGTTTCAACAATGAAACATGAAATGAGTTTGGGATGCCTAAGGCAGTTGGAAGAGCTAGACGATACGCAACTGGGTTAATGCGAGTTAGCACCCTGTAAGGTCCAATATAACGAGGAGCGAACTTCATGGAAGGCACTTTTAAACGGATGTTTCTTGTACTCAACCATACTCTATCACCTGGAACAAACACCGGAGCCGCCCTTCTACGTTTATCAGCGTGTTTCTTAACCAGCATAGAATTGTGCAGAAGAATCTGTCGAGTCTGATCCCACAACTTCCTCAAATTGGCAACATGAACATCAACCGACGGCACCCCCTGGGAAGAAGAAGCCGAAGGGAGAATAGATGGATGAAAGCCATAATTCATGAAGAAGGGGCTTGAACGAGTAGAATCACAAACGAGATTGTTGTGTGCAAACTCCGCCCAAGGAATCAAACCAACCCAATCGTCCTGGTGTTCGGAAACAAAACAACGTAAATATTGTTCAATCTTTTGGTTGGTGCGTTCAGCAGCTCCGTTAGACTGAGGATGATAGGCAGAAGAGAAATTCAATTTGATACCCAGTTGAGAGCAGAAGGACCTCCAAAAACGGGAAACAAATTGGGAACCTCTGTCAGATACAATTTGGGAGGGTATCCCATGTAATCGAAAAATCTCCCTTGCGAATATCTCCGCCAATTCGGGAGAAGACGGGAGTTTAGGCAGGGGAATGAAGTGTGCCATCTTAGTAAACCTGTCAACCACGGTGAGGATAACAGTCTGTTTTTTAGAGATAGGTAAATCGACAAAGTCCATAGCCAAACAGGACCATGGCTTCTCTGGAACCTCTAAGGGGTGCAGAAATCCACAGGGAAGGGTATGAGGTTGCTTGGTCTTAGTACAAACCTCACATGCACCGATGAAATCTTTAATATCCTTCCGTAAATCAGGGCACCAGAAGTCCTTAGAGATCAAAGCACATGTCTTGCGAATACCAGGATGTCCAGCCACCTTGCTGTTGTGGAAACATTGCAACAGTTCCAGTTGTAGAACAGGAGGAACGAAACGTCGACCTTCAGGAGTCTGTTTAGGAGCTAGATGTTGCAGTTTAATGATCTCGGCAAGTAACGGAGAGTGAATCCTGAGATTCGTGTTGGCGATAATATTGCATTTCGGAACTATAGAGGAAAGAACCGGTTCAGATATAGTAGAAGGTTCATATTGGCGAGACAAAGCATCGGCTTTGGAGTTCTTAGAACCAGGTCTATAAGTAAGCACATAATTGAAGTGGGTCAGGAATAAGGACCAACGAGCTTGTCTGGCGGACAGTCGCTTAGCTTCCCCAATATAAGACAAGTTCTTGTGATCCGTTAAAATAGTAACAGGATGTAAGGTCCCCTCCAATAAATGTCTCCACTCCTTTAAGGCCATAATGACCGCTAAGAGTTCCCTGTCGCCAATGTCATATCTACTTTCAGGGCCAGACAGTTTCTTAGAAAAAAAACCACAAGGGTGTAGTGGTTTATCCACCCCTAACCTTTGCGACAGAACAGCCCCTACGCCTGTCTCAGAGGCATCGACCTCGAGTAGGAACGGCAGAGTCGTATCAGGATGGACTAGAATTGGAGCAGAAGCAAAAAGATCCTTGAGAGTCTTGAAAGCAGCGAGAGCTTCATTAGACCAAGTCTTAGTGTCAACCCCCTGTCTGGTCATATTGGTAATAGGTGCAATAATAGAAGAGTATCCCTTAATGAAGCGCCTATAATAATTGGAGAAACCAATAAACCTCTGAATAGCCTTGAGTCCCTTAGGCAAAGGCCACTCTAAAATGGACTGGAGTTTGTCAGGGTCCATCTTAAAGCCTTCCCCAGAAATCACGTATCCAAGAAAGTCTATCTGAGACTGGTCAAATCTACATTTCTCCAATTTACAGTATAAGCCATGTTGCAGGAGTTTGTGTAATACCTTTCTGACCTGTCTGTGGTGGGTCTCAACCTCTCTAGAGTGTATCAGTATGTCATCCAGGTATACAATAACACAATCATGTTGAAATTCCCTAAGAACCTCATTAATCAAATCCTGAAATACTGCAGGTGCGTTACAAAGACCAAAAGGCATGACCGTGTATTCATAATGCCCATAACGGGTATTGAACGCTGTCATCCACTCGTGTCCTTGCTGGATTCTCACCAAGTTATATGCCCCTCTGAAGTCCAACTTGGTGAAAATTTTAGAGCCTTTCAGACGATCAAACAGCTCGGTAATCAAGGGAATCGGATAGGCATTTCTGATGGTTATCTTATTCAAACCTCGGTAATCAATGCAAGGTCTTAGTGAACCATCCTTCTTTTTAACAAAAAAAAAACCAGCCCCGGCAGGAGAAGAAGATCTACTAATGAATACCTTGTCTAGATTCTCCCGAATATACTCCTCTAGAACTGAATTCTCCTTAGTGGATAGGGGGTATACATTGCCCCTCGGAGGCATGGTACCAGGTAGTAAGTTAATTTTACAATCAAAGGTCCTGTGTGGAGGTAGAGTATCAGCATTCTTTTTGTCGAATACTGCTTTTAAGTCTAGGTACAGGGGCGGTATCTGTATCTCTGTAGACTGGGTAGAACTACCTGGTGTGTTAATTACACCCAATGGGGAAACCCTCCGTAAACAATTCTCCTGGCAACCCTGGCCCCATGAGAGTATCTCCCCTAACTCCCAATCAATAATAGGGTTATGTCTTTTTAACCATGGGTAACCCAGGACTATGGGAACAGAAGGGGATGAAATAAGCATAAGCGATAAGTTTTCCTCATGTAAGATACCAACAGTTAAGCTAACTGGGATGGTCTCACGAGAGATAACAGGCTCAAGTAAAGGTCTACCATCTATGGCCTCAACGGCCAAGGGTGTATCCCTTAACCGGGATGGGATAGTGTGTTTAGTAGCAAAGGCTTGATCGATAAAATTCTCAGCAGCACCGGAATCTATCAAAGCCATGGTCCTTAGTACTCCCCTTTCCCAAGTTAAAGAAACTGGTAGCAGAAGCCTGTGATCTTTATAATTATGCGTAGAGGACAAAATAGAAACACCCAAGGCCTGTCCTCTAGAGAAACTTAGGTGCGAGCGTTTCCCGAACGATTAGGACAATTCAGGCGTAGGTGACCTCTGACTCCACAATACATGCATAATCCCTCCCTTCTCCTGTACTGCCTCTCCTCCTCTGAGAGGCGAGTATTGCCTATCTGCATAGGTTCAGGACATAGTGAGGTAGTGGAACCAGGACTTTGAAATGCGGGAGCTAATTTAAATGAAGGTCTAAGGTTCCTCTCTCGAGTGTTCTGTCTCTCTCTTAAACGCTCATCAATACGAGAAATGAATGAAATTAAATCCTCCAAATTTTCAGGAAGCTCTCTAGTAGCAACCTCGTCGAGGATTACATCTGATAGCCCATTAAAAAATACATCTATATATGCCTGCTCGTTCCACTTAACTTCTGCCGCCAAAGACCTGAACTCTAGTGCATAATCCACAAGAGTTCGGTTCTCTTGTCTCAGGCGCAACAGTAATCTAGCTGCATTGACCTTTCTACCAGGAGGGTCATAAGTTCTTCTAAAGGCAGCTACAAAGGCATTATAATTATATACCAAAGGGTTATCATTCTCCCATAATGGGTTGGCCCATCTCAGAGCTTTCTCAATGAGTAAGGTGATAATAAATCCAACCTTCACCCTATCTGTAGGATAGGAGCGAGGTTGTAATTCAAAGTGGATACTGATCTGGTTAAGGAAACCACGACACTTCTCAGGTGAGCCACCATAACGTACTGGTGGTGTAATACGGGAAGAGGCACCTACAGTGGCTACCTCTAGGCCTGAGCTCACAGGAGAAATAGAAGAAGTACGCGTCTCCTCTGGCGGGTTATTAGCATGAGACAATAACGCCTGTAGTGCTAGCGCCATCTGATCCATTCTGTGCTCCATGGCTTCGAACCTAGGATCAGAAGGACCAAGCTGACTGTTTGTACTTGCAGGATCCATTGGCCCTGTCGTAATGTCAGGATCGGGACAGGGATCCAACACGCAGAGTACAAACAGGTACAGGATACGTATACCGGACCTTAGAATGGCCGGACTAACGTACGGAGAATATAGAGAATAGTCAAAGACAAGCCGAGGTCGAGGGAACGAGAAGACAGGTAAGCGAGGAACAAGCCGGGTCAAGGGTAACAGAGATAAACAGAGTAAGTCAAACAAGCCGGGTCAGAACCAAAGGGATAACAGAAATACAAGAGCACTGTGTGACTAGGCAGACTAGAACCACGACAGGGCAATGAGCAAATGGGAGAAGCAAGTTTAAATACCCTGGCTCGGAAGGGTAGACACGCCTCCGACGAGTCCTGATTAGTCTCTGAAGGATTGAGTGACAGGTCGTTCCGGGTTGGCGTCATGACGTCGGTTTCCGGACGTCATGCTAGAAAAGGAAGTGAGTCCCTCGCGGCCGGCGTTTACGTGACCGGATGGACCGCGAGGAACAGAGGAAACAGCCCGTCCGGACGGATGGACGTCTAAGTCTCTACCTCTCTCGGAGGTACCCTGACAGTGACCAACATATCCAAAACTCACCCAGATCAGTTCAGGGGTTTAGGAATTCTATGGAAGTCATAGTTTGAGCGACAGCACACATGGTCCCATGACCAAAACAGTTCCAGAGAATCAGGCTGTGTGGTCAGTCTATTTCGGGAATTTGAAATAAAGTCCAAAATACCGAATGTAGCCGTTCGTGAGTACAGTCAGTGTATGTCTCTCGTTCATGAGTTTTTTGTTAGCGAACGTCGTTCGACTACCTTTCGAATAGCCGAACATCCATGGAAGGTAAATATTCAGCGGCGTTCGTGCCGTCGAGTGTCCGATTTGAGTTCCATGAACTCGACGACCAAACACCACTCAATGTACTTGCGGCTTAAGATGGCCGCTGCCACGTGTTTGAATGCCGCTTCGAACCACTTCGACCATTCAGGAGTTAGAAGTGCCGCTTTGAACCACTTTGGGTGTTACTACACCAGTCTAAAAAGGTGGTTTAAACCAGGGTTTAACACGGGGGCCATAGTCACAGGGTAGGAGGCTGGCAAACAGGCCCTTTCAAAAGCCAGTGGCGAGGTTGCTTTCGTCACACACATCATTTGATTGCATCTAGAAATAGGCAAATACAAGTTTTAGTTTAACACATGAAACAAATACAATCACACAGCTAGGTTGCAATGCTGCTGTCCATCCTATGTGTTCCCTATTAAGGGAGCCAGGTCTAAGTCACACGTAGTAGGGTGTAACTTTTGCATGGTTCTTTTAATTCCCTTTATATCCACATTTGTAAAGGTGGACCATAAACTGGGACAGTCTGGCATTTAATTGTAGAGATTATGGTGTGTCCCTGACCTGCTGTGATTGAGGCTCGGATTAAGGAAATCTTGTCTCTGAAGAAGATCGCAAAGGCATCACACTTATCCTGAGGAAAGTTGGTAGGGATATGCATGCATGCTGGTTTGCAGAGCCTTTCTACTATGCGAAACAGTTGCCTGGGTTATGGAAGAGTGCAATTTTGCATGACAAAAAATAAAGAGTTATCTTGAATTGATATTCATTGAAATGTTTGGTGAGAGTGGCTTTATCCTCTGGATCATGTGTCCTGCGTCCATTCTCTTCATTTCTCTGATAGTGCAATCAAACCCATTATTGTGGGTTTTGACAGTGTATATGCGTGTTGTATATGCGTGTTGGTGCAATGCTTTCTATGGTGTCTCTCATGGTTTTGTTGTAGATTCAGACTAAGGAGCTGGGGTCTTCACAGGTGCCCATTAGTTCACTTAGATCCATATGTGATGTTACATCCAATGGCGTCACCCTTTTTAATGAGCAGTGTTTGACCAGGTTCTGAGGCTGGGGTCTGGCTGATTGTGATACAATGGAGAAGTGAATGGAGTGGTGGTCTGAACGAACATTTACAGTTACTGGTGACACTTTTAGTCCAGACTGGAATACTAGATCAAGTGTATGACCTTTTCTGTGGGTGGAAGTATTGAAGATTTGTGTTAAGCAGAGTGCACTCATCGAGCTGAGAAGATCTTGCCCAAGCAGGCATAGGGTGTCATCAATCCAAGTGTTGAAGTCTCCCAATATAAGCCATCTGGGGTGTTAAAGGATTAAGGACTGATAGTTCCTGAAGAAATCTTTTTCCATCTCCTGGGGGGTCTTTATATTAACAGCATCCGGAATCCTCTATCTATTCAGAGGCTTGCAGCTACCCATTCAAAAGATTGGACTGATATTGATCTGGAATTTAGGGATGATTTCGCACAGCTCATAACTCCACCTCCCTTGCGATCTTGTCTCATACGGTGGTACACCGTGTAATTGCCTGGAATAACTGCCTCTAGAATAGGCCCAGTATTTTCATCTAGCCATGATTCTGTAATGCACGCTAATTCGCATGTTTCAATAAGGTCGTCAATAATTGCCGTTTTGTTCCTTATTAATCTGGCATTGCACAGGATTGATCTGATAAGACAGTATTGGGATTTTGAGTTTCGACTCTGTACTTTGGAAACATTGTGTCTTCTGAGGTCTTAGGGAATACTGATATGAGGGAGTATAGGTGATCATTCCCTCAGCAGTGAAGGAGTTAAAATTGCTTCTGGTTTTTGAGATTTTAGCAGTGGGGGCTGGTAACATTGCCCTGCTCTATAGGATTCAGGCCAGAGAGAGGTGTGAGTTTTGCACTTCAGGAGGTGAGTTTTTTTTAGTTTAAATGTAGCTTGTTTGTGGTGTTCAGCTGAAGGCATCTCTTCCTGGTAGTAATATGCTTCAGTGGAAGTATATTTCAATCCACTGTGTATTTCAGTTTAGTAATGCCATCCATTCAATTTTGGTAAATTCAGTTATGTGATATGTGGAGTCGATATTGGTCCTTGAAATATTTGTTATGAATTATGAGTGTAAGGAGGTTAAAATAAAGATAATTCCTGGAGAGGCCAGGAGCCTGCCTGAGAAAAGTGTGGCAGCCAGCAGGGGTGCCTGGGAATATCAATTTAGGATCATATAATGTAACTAACTCCCTTTATTTTTTTGCCAAGGTGAGGTGTTTTTATATAAAACTATTACAATCTTTAAATCAATGTTTAGTGAGTGAGCTGGATTGTGGATTTTGTATGTTGTTTATATTGGCCCCATCAGCACCCTATAATGTATGCATGTTTAGGTGAGTGCAACCCTCTTTTTTCATTTATATATATTTGGAAGTCCAGGCCAACACCTTGGTTTTGCACCCCTCCCTGTCACAGGTGCCTCATTTCATGGCCCTATTTAGCCTTGACTTGCAGAGAGTCCCAGTAAGAAAGTATTTCCCAACTAAGTGGATTAATCTCATAAGAGCAAGCATTAGGCTGCTAGCGTAAGACCTGCCAAGAATGGGGTACATTGATGTTGTGGCAGGCTTATGCAATATATGATCATATAATGCATGGGTCGTCAACCTGGTCCCTACCGCCCACTAGTGGGCGTTTCAGGATTCCAGGTGGGCGGTAGGGATTTCCAGGTTGATCGGGCGGGCGGGCGGGCGCGAGCCGGCGGTACCCGTGCGACTGGGTACCGCCGTGACCATTTGCGGCCCCGGCCCGCGCGGCAAACCGCCGGGGCCGCCTTCCAAAGTGTCCATCGGGTGGCCCATGCTGTCAGGGCCACCCGATGGATGCGGATTGTAAGGGGGCCCGGTCAGCGCTGGGCGCTTTAACAGCGCGACCGGGCCCCCTGTGATGACATCAGAGCTGGGAGGAAGTGATTCCCCGGTCACTCCTCCCAGCTAAAATTGAGAGCCGCGCGGGAGGAAGCAGAGGGAGTCAGAGTGGGAACTCTGACTCCCATCCACCTGAGCCACCACTGGACCCCAGGGAAAGTCACCCTCCTGCACCTTAAAGGTAGGAAACAGGAGGGTGACTTAAATATAATGTGTGTGTGTGTTTGTAGGTATGTCTTGTGTGTGTGTATGTCTTGTGTGTGTGTGTCTGTCTGTATGTGTCTTTGTATGTATGTCTTGTGTGTGCATGTGTCTGTCTGTATATATATGTGTGTGTGTGTCTGTATGTATGTGTGTCTTGTCTTTGTATGTATGTGTCATTGTATGTGTGTCTTGTGTGTCTGCATGTGTGTGTGTCTATGTATGTCTTATGTGTGTGTCTGCATGTGTGTGTGCATGTCTGTGTGTGTCTGTTTGTATGTGTGCCTGTCTGTTTGTATGTATGTGTCTTGTGTGTGTGTGTATGTGTGCCTGTCTGTGTCTTTGTGTGTCTGTAGGTGTGTATGTGTGCCTGTCTGTGTCTGTATGTGTGTCATGTGTGTGTCTTGTATGTGTGTATGTGTCTGTCTGTATATATGTGTGTGTGTGTCATGTCATTGTATGTGTGTCTTGTGTGTCTGCATGTGTGTGTGTGTCTATGTATGTCTTATGTGTGTGTTTGCATGTGTGTGTGCATGTCTGTTTGTATGTGTGCCTGTCTGTTTGTATGTATGTGTCGTGTATGTGTGCCTGTCTGTGTCTTTGTGTGTGTCTGTATGTGTGTCTTGTGTGTGTGTGTCGTATGTGTGTCTGTATGTGTGTCTTGTGTGTCTTTGTGTGTGTGTCTTTGTGTGTGTGTCTTGTATGTGTGCCTGTCTGTTATAGTGGACTATAGTAAGTGGGCTACCTAGCTCAGCCTTCCTACTGGGCATTGCTATAAGGACGGTTAAAAAATAGAAAAAAGGGGAAAAAAAGGTGGGGAGGGGAATTGAGGAGGCAGAGGAGATGAGCTGACGCACAAATGAGAAATCATATTATGCGCAAACAGAGAAGTCGTCTGAATATCACTGAAAGAGACCTTCGTTTGTTCCTTACGAAAATCGAACCAGATATCAAATATTTAGTCTCGCAGCATCAACCTCAAGGATCTCATTAATCACTAGTAAAGGTAATTTCAATTTACTTTATTGTTTTCTCATTAAACTTTATAAAGTTAAAAACCTTATAAACCTGCATTAAGTAGAAATAAAAAGATAAATGTACGTACATTTATTTTTATTTTTAAAACACCCTCCTTTCTTAAAAATATTCTGCATTTGCGCGAAAACTGGTGGGCGGTAAGGAAATTTTTTCAACCAAAAAGATGCATTAGTGGGCGGTAGGTAAAAAAAGGTTGACTACCACTGATATAATGTAACTAAACCCTCATTATTTTTTGCCTAGGTGAGGTGTTTTTAAATAAAGTTATTCTAATCTCTAAGATTTGAAATCACTGTTTAGTGAATAAGCGAGTGCGCTGGATTGTGGATATTGTATGTTGTGTGTGTATACGGAATCTGTTGGCGCTATATAAATGGCAATAATAATAATAATATATGTGTAAATAAAAAAAGCACTCCAAAGGGTATTTTTCATAAGTGTATTATTGTAATCAACGTTATATATATAATATAATATAATGCAGGGATTTACAAAATTATATAAGAAAATATAAATTAGTGGCTTACCAAAGGTGAGTGAACGGGATCCCCCATCCTCCCGAACGCGTAAGCAAAAAAAATATATAGTTGTAGTATTATGGTATTTTACATTTGGGTACATTTATTTGGTGCTGAGACAACTGAGTTTAGTACCAGTCTGTTCATTGAACTCACGTCACCACCAATGTGGTAAACAATTGCTGTATTGTCTGCATTCATGTATTGTACAGTACAATGTCTAAGAATAGATGTTCTTTTTTTTTTCTGTGGGTTTCACAAAACCTTAATAAAACCTCTTTTAGTGGAAAAAAAAAAAAAGAAAGGCTAGGTCAATAGTGCACAGTCTGAAAAAGTCAAGAAATTACACTTTTGTAACATGTAGCCATAGGTTTGAGTAGTATGAATTGTAGTATACTTTATATCATATGCCTAATTTTCTTAGTTTATTTTTGTTATTCATTGTAATTTACCAACTTATTAAAGTTTTGTACTTGCTATTTGTGGTTGTTATAGTGTGCATTATGTATTATATGTTTTTAAAAAAGCAACAAAAAAAACAGAAAACGAATTCACAGAAATATGCATAATCCATATGCAATAGTTAAATACAAATGTACACAAAAGAATACACAGAATTTAAATTAAAGTGTGCTCAAACAACTGAACATTGAATACTCAAACAATGAAATCATGAAACTGCAGTGTGTAGGGGAATGGGTGAAAGGCTTCTTATGGCACTGCATCTGGTTGAGCTTCCACAATTTATGGCCTTAACCCCTTAAGGACCGGACTTTTTTTGCGATGTTGTACATTTGCGACCAGGCATCTTTTTGACACTTTTGTGGTGGTTGTGTTTAGCTGTAATTTTCCGCTCTCTCATTTACTGTTCCCATACAAATTATATATTGTTTTTTTTCAGGACAAAAGGGGCTTTCTTTACATACCATTATTTATATAATCTCATGTAATTTAATTTTAAAAAAATGAAAAAATATGATGAAAAATTGAAAAAAATACATGTTTTTTGACTTTTATGTAAAAAATCTTTTACTCATCTACAAAAGCGAATGAAAAAAACTGCTAAATAGATTCCAAATTTTGTCCTGAGTTTAAAAATACCCAGTGTTTACATGCTTTTTGCTATTTTTTGCATGTTATAGGGCTATAGGTACAAGTAGGATATTGCGGTTTCAAAACCTATATTTTTAAAATGTATCAATAGTGACATTGTAACACTATTATCTGTCATAAATCGCTAAATAACACCCCACATGTACATATTTTTTTTAAAGTAGACAACCCAGGGTATTCAATGTGGGGTATGTCCAGACTTTTTTAGTAGCCACTTAGTCGCAAACACTGGCCAAAATTAGCGTTCATATTTGTTTGTGTGTGAAAAAAGTAAAAAACTAAATTGAACGCTAATTTTGGCCAGTGTTTGTGACTAAGTGGTTACTAAAAAAGACTGGACATACCCCATTTGCAATACCTTGGGTTGTCTACTTTTGTAAATGGTATGCCATCATGGGGGTAATTCTCATTCCTGGGCTACCATACGCTCTCAAAGGCAACGTAACCAACCTGGCCATTTTCAATGTAAAAATATGACCCATATATTTGACCCTGTAACTTTCAAAAACGCTATAAAACCTGTACATGGGGGGTACTGTTATACTCAGGAGACTTTGCTGAACACAAATATTAGTGTTTCAAAACTGGAAAATGTATCACAACAATTATATCATCAGTAAAAGTGCTGTTTGTGTGTGAAAAATGCAAAAAAGTCACTTTCACTGACAATATCATCGCTGTGATATGTTTTACTGTTTTGAATCACTAATATTTGTGTTCTGCGAAGTCTCCCGAGTAAAACAGTACCCCCCATGTACAGGTTTTAGGGTGTCGTAGAACGTTACAGGGTAAAATACAGTGATAGCAAATTAAATTCTCTGGACTTTCGGCCTGGGTTGGCAGGCAGGTCCCTTAAATTGCAATCAATAAAATAACTTAATTATGTAAAAATATTACATAAATACGCACGTAGAATTTAAATATATATGCATATTTATATATTTGAAGTCTACGTGTATATTTATATAATTATTTATGTAATTTTGTATATGGACATATGAATAGTTCGTATTCTTTTTATTTATTTATACATAGATATATATACAATTTCATTCTAAGTGTATTTTGATATAAATATATATATATATTAATATCAAAATACAGTTAGAATAAAATTTCGTATAGATATATAATTTTGTTTTAAATTTTTATTATTATTTTTAATTTTTTTAGTTTAATTTAAATTACTTATTATTTGTAGTTTATAATAATATATATACAATATATATAGTTATTATATATATTATATATATACACGTGTGTAATTTAATTATAAGTGTATTTTTATATTAATATATGTACATATTAATATAAAAATACACTTAGTATGACATTATATATATATATGATATTTAGACGTATATTATATATATATATATATATATATATAATATACGTCTATATATCATATATATATATACACATATATAATTATTATTTTTATTTATTAACTTTAAACTTTATTTTTTTTATGATTTTACACTAAGCAGGGAGACTGCCTGTCAGCACAGACAGTCCCCCTGCAGGCAGAGACTAGGACAACTATTGTGACCATGTGGTCGCCCTGTTGGGCGATCACATGGCCACAGGGGTCCTAATCCGCCATGGGGAGACTGTCTGGGCTGCAGGCCCACACCGGGAGCACCGCTGATCGCCGCCGGGGGAACGACGGCGATCGGGTAAGTACATTGGACCGTTAGGACGGTTCAGGACCGTCCTCGGTCGGCAATGCAAAAATGCCGATGACGGTCCTGAACCGTCCTCGGTCCTTAAGGGGTTAAAATAGACTGTTTAGACTAAGGTCATTGTTCTTTAATTTTGGACTTAATTTCTGAATCTTCGGTTATCATGACTTCAAGTGTCTATTTTGCATTCACCCTCTGAAACTTAGCTTAGATCTTGTTGTCCTTAATAATATGATCAATTTGCTGAATAAGGCATCACCTGTTAAAGTAAACTTGTTGTTACCTAACATTAAAAAATAAAACAAAACTGTATTAATGGATTACTGTTTTGGAGAGAAGAAATCATAACATATGACATCATCCATATAAAAGTTCTAGGGTAACTTTTATAGAACTTAAATGGCCTTGCTTTTCTTGAACACTAATTTATGTATAGAAAAAAAGGGGGTATAGGCTCAGCGCTAGGTGGTCTAAAGGAGAAGAGAAAAGAGAGAAGCTGCAACCTATGGGTATGAGGTTCCCTCTAAAGTCCTCAATAAAGAAAGTTGGAAAAACAAAATAATAGGTCGCGCTGTACAGAAATAATACAATTTAAAGGTAAAATGAGAAATATAAAATAGATAGAAATTTTACTCACATATAAATATACATTAAAATAAATCTAAGAAAAAACGTAATAGTCCCAATATGTGGTGGATTCCAATAGGCTGATGGAAACTTGATACTGTAGTCAAAATAGAACGCTGGGTCTTCTATGGTATAGGCAATCTTGGTTCAATGATGGGCATGCAAAATAGAAAGACAGGGAGACTCCAATAGTGCAGACTGTATTGGCATAAGTGAAATAGACTGAAATAGGTGTAGGGGAGGTATTTCACTCACCTATGCAAGAGCATGTACTTGCTCAAGTGTAATCAGCATTCAGTGGCGTTTATCCCCCACTGGCGGGACATAGATGCGGGTAATTCCTCGAGATAAAGAAAATAAAATATAGTGCTCACTGTATATAAAATATAAAAGTAAGACTTTAAAAAAAAGAGAGAACGTACTCACATTTGAATGAGCAGGATATACTGCTCAATATGATGGCGTGGGTGGTATAATCCCCACCTAGGATTCTTTTAGACAATAGTCAGCTTCAAAATGACGTGTAACCAGGTAAAAGAGGAAAAGATAATATA
The DNA here is from genome assembly GCF_036172605.1 of Pelobates fuscus. Classification (NCBI taxonomy): domain Eukaryota; kingdom Metazoa; phylum Chordata; class Amphibia; order Anura; family Pelobatidae; genus Pelobates; species Pelobates fuscus. The sequence goes on along the minus strand of NC_086321.1, from coordinate 141,287,616 downwards.
ATATAAAATATACGGATAAAATAAAATAAAATAAAATAAAAGGTATATGGCAAATGTATGGTGAAAAAAGCCAATATTCCTTTATTAGTACAAGTATAAAATATATATATAAAATTAGCTAATTTTATATATATATTTTATACTTGTACTAATAAAGGAATATTGGCTTTTTTCACCATACATTTGCCATATACCTTTTATTTTATTTTATTTTATTTTATCCGTATATTTTATATTATATTATCTTTTCCTCTTTTACCTGGTTACACGTCATTTTGAAGCTGACTATTGTCTAAAAGAATCCTAGGTGGGGATTATACCACCCACGCCATCATATTGAGCAGTATATCCTGCTCATTCAAATGTGAGTACGTTCTCTCTTTTTTTTAAAGTCTTACTTTTATATTTTATATACAGTGAGCACTATATTTTATTTTCTTTATCTCGAGGAATTACCCGCATCTATGTCCCGCCAGTGGGGGATAAACGCCACTGAATGCTGATTACACTTGAGCAAGTACATGCTCTTGCATAGGTGAGTGAAATACCTCCCCTACACCTATTTCAGTCTATTTCACTTATGCCAATACAGTCTGCACTATTGGAGTCTCCCTGTCTTTCTATTTTGCATGCCCATCATTGAACCAAGATTGCCTATACCATAGAAGACCCAGCGTTCTATTTTGACTACAGTATCAAGTTTCCATCAGCCTATTGGAATCCACCACATATTGGGACTATTACGTTTTTTCTTAGATTTATTTTAATGTATATTTATATGTGAGTAAAATTTCTATCTATTTTATATTTCTCATTTTACCTTTAAATTGTATTATTTCTGTACAGCGCGACCTATTATTTTGTTTTTCCAACTAATTTATGTATGTCATTAATTTTCTAATTAATAATGTCATTTTGGACTATGTTAGAGCCTAAGGCAGGCAATTATTTGAAACCAGTTGTCTGTGCGTGACTTTGAAATTATGTCATTCCTTCAACTAAAAAAAAAAATCACTTAAAAATAGCACAATGATCACAATTGTTTTGTGCTGTGTAATACAAAAGCAAATAAAAACCTAAGAATTAACTCATTGATCAAACTCCCATTATTCTTAGGTAGCAAAAATGGCTAACTTATTCAGCTTTAAACATGAGCAAAAAAGTTACTTGTGTGGTATACAGTGGAGCTGAAAACAATCTCCTTTATTGACAGGGACACTACAGTCACCAGAACAATTATAGCTTATTTTATTTGTTCTGGTGAGTATAATCATGGCTTCGGGCTTTTTGCAGTAAACCCTGTCTTTTCAGAGAAAAGGCAGTGTTTACATTATAGCCTAGGGATACCTCCACTGGCCACTCCTCATATGGTTAGTAGATGTGCTTCTTGGGGCAGTGCTGAACTTTCATTCAATGCATCTCTGTGAGAAGATGCTAATTGGCCAGGGCTGTGTTTGGCTTGTGCTGGCTCTGTCCCTGATCTGCCTCCTTGACATTCTCAGCCAATCCAATGCTTTCATTTTAACTCTTGCTTTCTTGCTACCCCATATAAATTTAAAAAAAGGATGAGGTGTAGTAAAGGTGTACTAAAGATAGCCCGTTTTCTAGAAAATTAAGTGAAAAAAGATGGTTTACATGGAGTACGAACTGATAGACCTAGAGAACCGGTCAAGACGGAACAACTTAAGAATTAGAGGAGTATCAGAACAAATAAATCTAAAAAATCTGGAACCATACATAAAGGAATTCTTTAAGCATCTGAAGGTGGAATGGCCAAGAATCCCGGTAATGGAAAGATGCCACAGAGTGAACAAACCTAAGGGTGTCCCAGAACATATCTCAAGAGATGTACTGATATGCTGCACCTTCTCTAAAATTCAGTCACAAATTTTGAGAGCCATAAGAAGCAATAAATGCGCAGAAGTATACAAAACATTGAAAATTTTCCAGGACCTGTCATGGCCAACCAGACAAAAGAAGAAGACATTTTCTGATGGCACACTAATACTGAGATCACCTCCATTAATTATGCAGAAAACCTAAAAAGTTGGTTAAACAAAAATAAAATCGGAAACAGCTCCAACCACTAGTCAACAAATGATGAGGTCCCAAATATTTAGAGGGGAGAGAAAGAAAAAAGGAGAAAAATGGGCAGTAGTGGCACTCAACCTTTTAACAAGGGAAGACGAAAAAAGAATTATATATGAAACAAGAGAAATCAACTTTTATTTTCTCTCCTTTTTGCTTTATTTCAGTTAATAGCAAAAGGGGATAAAGGGGATAATGGAGAGATATAAAAGTATAATCAGGAATCTAGGGAAAAAATAGAAATGAAAAACAGAGAAATGTAGATTATTTTAGAAAATTGATTAAGCAGGCACTTAACAAGATAAGTAACGCACAAAGTGAAGAAAAACTATCTACTTTGTTAAGTTTACACTAACTAGAATGAAACAATTGAATGTACACTAAAAAAATGTATTAAATAAAAGGAACTTATAAATAAACAGAAATGTGCACACCCACACACGGAGGGAAAAAAAAGAATGGGGTAAGGGAAAGAGATAAAGATTTAAGAACAACACTATTTTTTTAAAATGGATAAGTAGAATAATAATCAGTTAAAACACTTTATAATAGACTCAACAATAAGCTGAAAGTGTGTGGGGTGTAGATTTACAAGGTTCCCCCATCCCTATTTTTTTCACACATTAGGAAAGTTACTGTGTACTTGGTTGGTTTCTTCTCTTGTCTTTTTAAAAATGTATTTATCTATGTATTTTTATATTTTCTTATACTAACAGTACCTTTAGGTAGGATCCCCCTAGATTGTCTACCCTCAGTACAATTTTCCCACATGACACATGGGACCTATATCTCAGTAATGTTTTGTATTACACAAGATACTGTATGGTGGCTTTTTTTTTTTTTGCCATACATCACGTTTGTCTTAGGTTGATATCATCGCTTGGGATCAACCCGTCTTATTTTTATGTAATCACAAATAAAGACTTTTTTTATTTCTTTATAAAACTTTGGAAACATTTGGAGAGAGAGCACCTCGAAAAGATAAGAAAATACAATTTAAGCTGATCTCAATAAATGCCCGGGGGATCAACACACCATGTAAAAGGTCTATAATTGTGGACTGCCTGATAAAAAAAAATCGGGTACAAATTTGTGCCCTGCAAGAAACCCACTGGATAAGATCTAATAAAAATACAATTAACTCATCAAGATACCCCACTATTAGAAGTGCGGCTCTAGAAAACAAAAAAATAGGCGTAGCATTTATGTTTGCAAAAAATGTCTCCCTAATCATTAAACATCAAGATTTAGACCCAGAAGGGCGTTACATTATTCTAATACGTGAAATAAATAATAAGCTATGCACATTAGTTAATATTTATGCACCAAATAAATCTACAATAAAATTTATCACAAAAGTGTTTAAGAAAATAGAGCAGATTAAACAAGGGTTGGTACTAATTATGGGAGACTAATTGTGTAGTGGACCCTTTGAAATACAGAGCCAGAATAACAGGAAAAGCAGGAAAATAACTGAAAACAGATTGCAAAATGTACTAAATAATTATTACCTAGATTACACATGCTATTCTAGAACATTCAATTCATACTTCAGAATTGACCTTATCCTGGGTAACGTGCTCATGCTATATCTTGTTAAAAGAATAGAGATACAGGATATAAGATGGTCAGACCATAGTACAATCATGTAGGAATACAAAGATAATTTTGATACATTCTGTAAAGAGTGGTGTATAAAAATGGCAACCGCTGCAAATAAAGGACTATTGCATCTCTTTAAACTATATATATATATATATATATATATATATATATATATATATACACATCGTAGTAGCTTGCACTCCAAGAAGACTTTTGTAGTGCCCGGTGCTGGTTGTGGCAAAGGTAGATATGGGTGTAGAGACAATCACACTCCTGGGACTTGGTTGAAGTAGTAAAATTTAGCTTTTATTTATTCCATATAAAATATCAACGTTTCAGCTCCAACATGGAGCTTTCATCAGGACAGGTAACATGTAACAAATGTGCAGACAAGAGAATATATACCCCAGATCCCTCCAAAACAAACTGAACACTCAAATTAAATTAAATATGCACAGGAGTGTACTTACTGAATCAGTGTCCGGATGTAGCACAGCTGGCCATGGCTGTCTCCCACTCTGCCCTTGTATCTGCATAATTGGGGTTCAGAGGGAAGGGGGGAGGGGAGTGTTTGTGTTCCAACCATTTCCTGGCAATATCCAGTATGCATGGTTTGAGGTTACCATGATTACAAACAGAACTTTAACTCTCATCATCCTTAGCCAGCGTTGTTGCCCGGGTACTTGATTCAGTAGTGTAAAAAAGCTTGTATAAATAGAAAGTTACTAAGCAGTGAATTACTAAAAACAAATACTCGCAGGACAAGATGGTGAATCACAAAGCTAACAAATTATTAGTATAATAGACGGATAGTTAGAATGCATCTTATCTATAAGTTTAAGGGAAGGGCTTGGTGGGAGTAGCGACAGAGTACCGTCAACCTTATAGTAATAGCTTGTACTGGCACTTTTTTTAAGTGGCAAAAAGGTTTTAGTGCTAAGACAACATAACCTCAACAGAATAGCTATAGCAGGGTAATAGCAATAGGAATGAGTTGGTGCAGGACTTGACACACAGTGACAATGCAATGAAGTAACTATTTGAAAATAGTAACATAATATAATTGTACATATTAGGTATATTGAGCTGGACACTAATGACATGGTATTGTCAATACAGTAACTAACACATGTAGCAACAATTAATATACTGGAAGTGTTGTCACATTAAAGTTTAGCACACCAGAGATAAGTAGCAGATGCTAAGCATAGACATAGAGGAATTATCCTAAAAATACTGATAAGGCACATTTTTCATTGAGACCCTTAGGGTGGACAGTATTCAAAGTTTTAATCCAATAGACTTCCCATTGAAGTAAAAGTTTCTTACGATCTCCTCCTCTGCGAAGGTGTAGCCATAAACTTCAACGTTGGAAGGGGGTGTCCAAATGCCAAAAAGTGTTTGGCCACAGGGAGGTCAGCCTTATTGTCCCTATAGGCTATGCGGATATTAGAACGATGGTTCCTTATGCGTTCTCTTAAGGGGAGATCTGTCTTTCCTATATAGGACAGTCCACAGGGACACAGCAGCTTGTAAATTACAAAGTCTGTAGTGCAAGTGAGTCTATGTTTGATAGGGTATCTCTTCCCTGAATGAGGGTGAGTGAAGTATTTACCTGGTGACATGTGACTACAGGTGACACAGCCCAGACAGCGGTAGCAGCCTCAGTTAACAGATGTCTGTTCCTTGGTGTAACAGTGCACTGGATCTGTTTTGACAAGAAGATCCTTCAGGTTCCTCCCTCTTTTATAACACATCATGGGGGGATTGTGTAAGACCTCTGGTAGGCTCATGTCACGTTCTAGGATGCGCCAGTTGGACCTTAGTGCATTTTGTAGACTGTTGGACGCTGTGTGGTACGTGGTTGGAAATACCAGGCGTGGATTATTTTTGGTATTCTGTCGTGCTGGCTCTTGACTTTTAATCAGTGCTTGTTGTAAGGTTGATTCTTTATAGCCTCTATCTCTGAATTTGGTCCACATCTCTTTGATCTGTTTTTGGGTATTCACAGGATCAGAATTGTTGTGCACTACCCTCATAAATTGAGAGAGTGGTAGTGATTTAAATTGAGAGAGTGGTAGTGATTTAAAGAGATGCAATAGTCCTTTATTTGCAGCGGCTGCCATTTTTATACACCACTCTTTACAGAATGTATCAAAATTATCTTTGTACTCCTACATGATTGTACTATGGTCTGACCATCTTATATCCTGTATCTCTATTCTTTTAACAAGATATAGCATATATAGACACCGAACAGTTGTATGCATATATATACACCGAACAGTTAGAAGCACTACAAATCCAAGTGGGTAAAGAAAAATCTAGAAAGAAAAGAGTAATATTTAAAAAAGACAAAGAAACCCATCTAATGGCCCCAGAAAAAATAGGTAGAGCGTTTCAGAGATTTTATCAGAATCTATATAACCTACCACAAGAAATATTTGACAGGGAAAAAGAGATTAAGGAATTCATCGAAAACTTACCCATGCCTAAAATCCTACCCGACCAATTAAAGCTGATAAACCAGCCTATAACAGAAATAGAGATCAGTAAACCCATAGATAAGCTTAAAATATAAACTGCCCCAGGACCAGACTGCTTCATAAATAAATTCTATAAACTAATGAAATACCAACTAAAAGAAGAACTTACCACCATTTTTAACTATATAATGAAAACCGGAAGCTGTCCCGGAGATTTGTTGAGAGCGAATATTGTCCCCATTCCAAAAGCAGATAAAGACTTAGAACTGCTTGGCAATTATAGACCTATATAACTAATACAGATATTAAAATATTATCTTCTATCCTTGCAGATTAAAATAGTCATACCACAATTAATTAATAATGACCAAGTAGGATTCATACCTGGGAGGTCTTCAATCAATTGATAAGATAATTGGTATCCAATGATCTTTAAATAGTCTGTGTACCTTAAAATATACAAAGAAGCAAAATATAGTGTAACACCATGGATATTTATCCCCCCCCCCCCCCAAAAAAAACCCAACACCTTATTTGAAACTCTTACACAATAAAGTGGTGGTTTTTGTTTCGTTAATCACAAAAGAATGCATATAGTCAGTAATATACAGTCAAACAGAATGTTCACAGGATTTTTACCACTCCATCGGAGCTGCTGGATCAGCCAGTATCCTGGGTGTCAAGCCGCAATATGTGTATTACGAACCAGAGGGATGCCGTAATGAAACATCAGTGAAAATAGTCTGTGCTCACTGAAGTGTGTGCAGGCCAATCTCCAATCTACATGTTTAGCCCAGATTTAGAGGGCTTTTCCAAGATGAAGAGAGAGCAGCACTATGGAGTCCTTATATACCACTAATGTCCCATTTCAAAAAATCTGGATACTCTTAAAAATATAAAATAAATATATTCTCTACTTTACCCTGATGTGGCAGAACTTTTCATGTGTTTTCCAATATTTTGTTGGATTTTAGGTAAAGGAATGTCTTAGAATATATTTGTTTATAGTGCTTCTTATCAGGTATATATTTCAGAGTAACATATTTAAATAAGATACTGCATAGTGGTATAATCAAACAATCTAAAAATAGCTAATATCATATTACTATATGCATACACAACATTATAACATCGTGATATATACTAAAACTCATATAGATGCTATTTAAAACACTAAAAATAGACAAAAATAATAAAGATCAGTGTAAAAGATGTTGCACCATCTAATATGGATGAAAAATTGAGAGAACATTTAAAAAAAAAAAAAAAATCAAAACAGTTTTTTTGTATTCATATGTTTATTTAAATAAAAAAAAATAATAAATTCAACACAAATACCTTTTCTTTAAAAGGAAATATAGTCAATATAACAAAAGGAAATACAATCCCATATTATAATACATTAACAATATGTAAATTATCCACATAGTTTTTAAAAGAGGTGTTTTTATATTAAAACCCATTGCTTTTCCTTAAAATTATACGATTTATGTGGGTTTTTTTAAATTAATTTGAAAGATCTTTTATATTGCTACATTTTACTGGTTCTCAGAGGGTCACATGATAGTTCTAATTTATCATTCAAGCCAAATGGAACTAGAGGTTTTAAATTGTAGATCCAGAACATTTCCTGATTTGAGAATGTTTTTAACCAGGTCTCCTCCTCTCCATGGTGTATTTATAAGTTGTATACCACTGTATTTAAGAGCTTTGTTTCACTCTCGTGGCACTCCATATAGTGTGGTTCAAAAATGTAATTTTTATGTTGTACACATGTTCCCTCAATCTTATTTTTAACATCCTTCTCGTTTGTCCAGGACCATCTATAACACAGGGCAAACGGGGCAGCTGCTCCGGGCCCTGTCACTGCTGGGGGGCCCAAGGCAGCTGCCCCGTTTGCCCTCTGCCCGCAACAATGTCTTTTGGGGTTGCAGATCCCAAAATAAATTGTTTTGGGCAGCGGGCCTGCACACTATGGGGGCCCATCCGGTGGCTCATGCACTTAGGGCCACCCGGTGGGCCTGTGTCGGCCTGAAACAGTTCAACCAGGCCCCTTGCTTTTTGGCAGCCGGCTGGGAGGGAGTGACAGTTGCAGGTTACTTCCTCCCACAGAAACAGGAGTCGCGCTGGGACAAAGGAAGACCAGCTGTTCTGGAGGGGACCAGGCCGGGAGAGAGTGAAAGCTAAACTCCCAGCAGCCCCAGCCAGTCCACTGGACCCTAGCGAATCCACCCACCAGGAAAAGGTAAGAAACTGAGTGTGTGTTTGTCAGCATGTCTGGCTGTCTGTGTGTGTCAATATGTCTGTCTGTCTGTGTGTATGTGTGTATGTGTGCCAGTATGTCTGTCAGTGTGTCAGTATGTCTGTGTGTGTGTGTGTGTGTATGTGTGTTTCAGTATGTCTGTATGTCTGTGTGTCTGTGTGTATGTGTGCCAGTATGTATGTGTGCCAGTATGTCTTTGTGGGTGTGAGTATGTCAGTGTCTGTGTGGTTCAGTATGTTTGTGTGTATGTGTGTGTGTCAATATGTCTATGTGTGTATGTCTGTTAGTGTCTGTGTGTATGTGTGCCAGTATGTCTGTCAGTGTGTCATTATGTCTGTGTGTGTGTGTGTGTGAGTCTGTCAGTTTCTGTGTAGTTCAGTATGTCTGTGTGTCTGTGTGTCTGTGTGTGTAACAGAAAAAATAGTGTGTATATTAGGTTATAACACGATTAACAGCAGAGTGCTACAATCACCTATGTTGGTCACTCCACCACACATAAATAAGTAAATAAAATAAAAGTGGTGAGAGCACACAAAATAAAAAATACAACATTTGTTACCCCTATGTTCAATTAAAATCCTGTAAAAGACAAAATCAGGAGAAGAAACATAGGATAATAACATACAGATAATTGATATATTGTTTAATAAATGTACAAACTCACATATTTCTAGGCCACTTAAAATAAAAGCTGGCTCAGACTAAGGACGTTGAAAGGATGATATAGTGGTAGCTGAAGTTAAATGCCAACTGCTTACTTCTCCCTTCTTTCAAGAAACCCAGGATGCAGGATCTTCGTTTAAAAAAAAAAGTTTATTTTCCAAAGTAAAAACAGCAGCAAGAATCAAAATCAGCAGTCACACACTGACGTGTTTCAGCCGAAGCTTTTATCAAAGTGTAAGTCCGTTCAGTACGTTCATAGTTTAAATAGGAGCCTTTTCGCGCCCTTTTCCCAATCGGTAATAAGCTCCTCCCCTTCAAATTAGACGCAGCCGTCAGCCGGGCACCCTTGCGTCCATGGTTACCTTCTTTTACTTCCGCATTCGTCATGATGACGTGGGGGGGGATCTGCTCGCTTATGCTGATTAGACTTGGATGTTGCAGAGAAAATTCTCTGCTACAAAGTGCAACATACATATTATCATATTCTATCAATTAGAAACAATGTTACAACAAATTAGATATTTTGATGCATTAAAATCCGAAGATTTTCTTTCTCTTTTTTTTAGAAAAGGGGTATGATAAAATAATTATTTTTACTGCAACAAATGGCACTTCACAGACTTGGATAATAGGGGTAGGAGACAAAACATGAGAGTCAGAGGGGTGCCTGAGGAGCTGGACAGGAAAAGCCCAATCCAAGATACCTTGCTGGACTTATTTAACAAACTGCTGATGCGACCACCCCAGACACCTATTAACTTTGTACGAGCGCACTGCGCCCTGAGGCCTCCGGGCCCCCCAGACGGACCACCCCGTGACATTATTTGCTGTCTGGAAAGCTTTCCACTGAAGGAGGAAATCCTCCGCAAAGCCAGGGGCACGGATAAAATATTACTGGAAAACTCAGAAGCCCACCTGTTTCCTGACCTGTCCCCAGCCACGCTGTCATTCAGGAGAGCACTGAAACCCCTTACAAGGCAACTACAAGCGGCTCACATGAGGTACCGCTGGTGCTTTCCCACGGGCCTACAGGTTGCAACCCCCAACGGCCCCTTCATGATCCTAGGGGAAGAAGATGCCCAGGCGCTGCAAAGAGAACTACACCTTTCGCCGGAGACTCTGACATGGCCGAACCCGCTTAATTTCTACACCTTTGACCCCAGATCGCAGGACACGGGCCCCCGCCCTCAGCGACTTCGACCCCCCCGTACACAAATGACCAGACCGGTGGGGACACCCAACTGAAATCCGCTCCATCCCTGAGAAGTTACATCCTCGGAACCACCATTTTTACATCAATAGCGGGTTATGAACTGTAATACTCTCGGCAGAACACCCTCGGCGCTTTGCCGCCATTGTGAACATTGACAATCATTTTGCCACAGCAAGTATTATTATTGGGGCTGCGGCTCCACCTTGGGCATGAGGGAAACTTAGGCCTGGATAGGACTACCCTGGGGGGAGGAAGGGGTGCTGAGCCCACACTTTCATAGAGGGGAGGGGGACCCATGAAGGGCCTAGGCCCGGGAGGTAAATGAAAGGAGCAATACACACCCCCATTGCCAGCCCCATTGCCAGGCCCCCCACACTCTAACGCTCAGAGGCCCACTGCATTAATTAAGTTTGGTACATTAGGCTGGGGAAGGAGGGGGAATCTAGTTCGGGGACTGGAGGGGGGGGGTGCTAGAAGCTCGGGAGGGGGGAGAGACGCAGCACACTAGGCCAGAAGACCTACACGGTTCAGCCGCATAGGGGAGGGGGGGAGGGGGGGAAATGTTGAAATGTTGAAATGTTTTGTGTTATGGCTATTACAATTGCTACTGTTCTTATTGTCATTACATGGTGAGGTTGACATATATGCTGAATTTCGTATAGGTTGTGCCGTAAGTCGGGGAGACGGTGGATCCTAACTGGGTGGAGCCCCGAGAGGTCATAGTGGTCTGTGACGACCGTTTTGAGAGCGCACTTGGCCCCCTGGGCCCTACTCACTTGGGATTCCCGGAACTCCTTCGATTGCCCTACTGGAGTGAGCGACAAGAATCAGGTGAGCGGTCCCCCTCCGCCCTCTAACGGTCGGGGGGGTTCCAGACCCCCGACGCTCTTTTCCGATACCGCTGGTTACAGCGATTCTGTACAGACTTTACGACTGTGACTCACGACACCTGACTTTTTCCCTCCCCGTCTGACCTAAACCTTCCTATACCCCCCCCCCTCATCCCATCTTCCTGCTTGCCCGCCGGACGGACAAGCTTGCGCTACTGCACGACTACCAGGAGAGCCCCGGTCATGTCCATTGCCCCGGCCCCCATTACGATACTATCCCTGAACGCTAGAGGCCTTAATAAACCCGAGAAACGGTCGGGAGCTGTGAGGGAATTCCTCTCCCGTAAAGCATCGATAGTGTTTGTACAAGAGACACACTTCAGGGAGGGGTCACGGCCCAGATTGACAAACCAGCACTACCCTGTGGGATACTTTAGCGATTTTCGGGGTGGAAAGTCCAGAGGAACAGCGATCCTCATCCACAGACACATCCCGTTCACAGAAAAAGGCGTACAATCCGACCCAGAGGGTCGATATACCTTTTTAAAGGGGGAGATAGCGGGCACACTTTACACTTTCGCTAACGTCTACGCCCCAAACCGCAGACAATACCGTTTCCTGGCCCGGATACTCCGCTCACTACAGCACATTGCGGAGGGGGTACTGGTCCTAGGGGGCGACCTGAACGTAGCTCTAGACCCTAAATGGGACTCCTGCTCGGGACGCTCACATGTCCCTACCCAACACATTGCAGCAATCAGGGCCCTACTGGCGAGGGAGAGACTTGTGGACTGCTGGAGGGCACTACACCCCGACGAAAGGGACTATACCTTCTACTCTCACCCGCATAATTCCTACTCCCGCATTGACTACCTCTTCCTCTCACAATACCACCTACCGCTGGCACTCAGGGCCGACCAAGGCACCGCAACGTGGTCGGACCATGCACCGGTGTCGGTCACCCTGGAGTCTCCCCTATTTAGACCTAATGTCTCTAAGTGGAGATTGAACGAAGCCCTACTTGCCATACCGGAACTGACTGCAGACATAGACGCCACACTGCGAGACTATTTTACACACAACGGCGACCAGACGTCCCCCACCATACGATGGGAAGCACACAAAAGTGTTATCAGGGGACATTTCATACAAAAGGGCGCTCTCCTTAAAAGACAGAGGGAGGCGCGCATGACTACACTACTGGCAGACATACACCACCTGGACGCCCTCAACAAACACCTCCAACTCCCTACGCACCAGGCGATGCTGTTAGGGCTGAGGAGGGAACTGACCACACTCATACATTCCCAACACCATAGGGCAGTTCTCAGACATAAGGCATTCTTCCATGTTAACGGTAACAAGAGTGGGAAACTCCTAGCGCGCATGCTCAACAAAGAAGGCGGGACACATACATAGACCGCATCCGGGACAAGGAAGGGAACCTCCACAGACACCCTACTAAGATACAGGAGATCATCCGGTCATACTATGCAGACTTATACTCCCTACCAATACCGCACACTGACACGCACACCCTCAGGCTCCGCGACTCTATAGACGAATACCTCTCGGCCCATACACTCCCCACCCTAGCGACAGGCGTGACTGACCGACTGGAAGAACCCATCACCTTGGAGGAACTTGCGCTAGCGGTTAAAAGCTCCAAATCAGGGAGGAGCCCAGGCCCCGACGGGCTACCACTAAAATATTATAAGACATACGCTGACATACTATACTCCCCATTGATAGACATGTTTAACGCGATCAGAGAAGGACACGAACTTCCCGGACAGGCACAAACGGCACACATCACTATCATCCCCAAAGAGGGGAAGGATAGGGGGCATTGTGGAGGCTACCGACCCATATCCCTCATTAATACAAACCTTAAACTCCTGGCGACCAGACTCCAAACGCACATACCCGGCCTGGTCCACGCAGACCAGGTTGGGTTTGTACTGGGCCGGGAGGCTAGGGACAACACTATCAGGGCCCTAACGCTTATGCATAGGAAGACCGAAACTGACACGGGCCTTCTCCTACTCTCCACGGACGCGGAGAAGGCCTTTGATAGGGTCAATTGGGAATACATGTTCCGGACACTGGCACACATGGGAATGGGACCACATCTCCTGGGCTGGATCAGAGCCCTGTACTCCAAACCGTCAGCACACGTGCTGGTCAACGGGGCACTGACAGACCCGTTCCCTATACATAATGGCACGCGTCAGGGATGTCCCCTTTCCCCGTTGCTTTTTGTCCTTGCACTGGAGCCATTCCTGAACACCATCAGACACCACCCCGACATCACCGTCCTTCACACAGGGGACATGCACCACAAAATTGCCGCCTACGCGGATGACTTACTATTTTTCCTCACACACCCAGAGGTCTCCCTGCCCAACCTAGTGAAGGCCTTCCGAACATTCGGACTCCTCTCAGGACTGAAAATTAACTTCTCGAAATCATATATTTTAAATATTAGCGTACCCGCACCTCGCGCAGATCAGCTGCGCAGGAGCTACAAATTTCAATGGGCTTCGGACAAGATACGCTACCTGGGCACCTGGTTGACAGTGAGCGTAACCAACCTATATGCGCAAAACTTTACCCCATTACTGACCCAATTTCGGAAAGAGATGAGGGAGTGGGCCTTCCCCCACATATCCTGGTTAGGTAGGGTGCAAGTGGTGAAGATGAATTTTTTGCCGCGACAGCTCTACATCTTTCAGGCCCTACCTATCCTGATCCCAACATCCTTCTTCACGACACTTCGGGGAGCGCTTGGGTCCTATGTATGGAACGAGAAGAGACCCAGACTGAAACACTCACTGCTCACACGACCCAAAGACAAAGGAGGATTAGCCCTTCCAGACTTCCTACTATACTACAAAGCATGTCACCTACAACGAGTAGTGGAATGGTCCAAACTAGGGGTACACAAGTTGTGGAAATCCACAGAGGAACACGCAGCAGGTGTCCCCACCGCCTTACTCCCGTGGCTCCTCCCCGGAGGATCAGGAAGGGAAGCCCGATACACACCCTACACAAGAGCGACCCTGATGGTATGGAGAAGGAGTATGGGGCGCCATGCTCTTAGTACGCACCCTTCCCCTCTATTACCTCTCACCCATAATCCGGACTTCCAACCGGGCCTTGACCCGAAAGCCCTACAAACTTTGGTAGACGACCCCCTACCCCGACTAAGACATATCTGCTCCAACCGGGGACTGAAAGACCTGACAGAATTACGTGGGGTGACCACTCAGTCCTTCCTGACGCGCTTTCGCTATGAACAGGTACGCAACTACATAAGACTTCTCCCACAGGGACAGGCTTTGGGCAGAGACCTCACAACCTTTGAGAGACTGTGCACAGTCCCTGACCCACTATCACATGGAATTTCGCACCTCTACTCCCTTCTCCAAACGCAAACCCCAGTAGAGACACCTACTTTTATGGGGAAGTGGGAGGAATCCCTAAATAAGACTTTTAGCGCCCCAGAGTGGGAGAAGATTTGTCACATTGTTCACCACTGCTCAACATTTAGTAAGAGTCAGGAGACAGCTTATAAACTGCTCACTAGATGGTACCATACACCAGCGACAGCGCACCACATAAACACTCAAGACTCCCGCCTATGCTCGAGATGTGAAAAGGAGATAAGCACACTCATACACATTTGGTGGAACTGTGAACTGATTCAACCTTTCTGGCACACTATCCATCAAGTCATAGCCCGCTTCTCAGATAATCCCCCGCCTCTTGAACCGGCGGCCATGCTGCTCCACCACACATCCACCCCCACATCCAAATATAAAAAGACACTCACGATCCAGATCATCAATGTAGCAAAATAATTAATCCCACAGTTTTGGAAGAAAAAGACGGCCCCACCCATATCCCAGTGGTTTGCCTAAATGGAGGACCTCAGAGCTATTGAGGAACTTATCATGCACGCGGCTGGCCCGCAAAAACAACAACAGACTTACCTTGACATATGGACGCAGTGGATACTGACGACTACGAAACCAGAATTCCAGACTATACTAACGGGCCACATGACCGAGGTCCCACGACCGACAAACGTAGAGACCGTAGACTATCCCTATACCCCCTTCCCTACCTGAACCCTATACCCCCTTATCCCTGACTCACTTACCTTGCACCGACTAGAGAGATGTAGACCCGTAACCCAGAGCGAGCAGAAATACTAGGCTGGGTAACCAAGAGCAATGGGCACTGACGGCTAAAGTATATAACTCTGCCCATCAGCCTAACCGACCCACACACTTGGAGACCTGGTCGGTGACTGAACTCACAGTGCTCATTGCGATTCTGTGTAGCACCAGACCAAACTCTTGATTACTACAGACCTAGTCAGACAAAATGTTGCTTGTAGACTACTGACGAAGACCTGCGAGCTCTGAGATTCATAGGGCCTACGTGCCCACAAGAATGTGTTTTGTTCCCTTTTGTTTTCTCCCAGATGGACACTCGTTATGTCCTGAATCCTAGTCGTGATTGAATATACAGTGCTCATTACGATCCTTTGTAACACCAGATTTAATTTATCACGAGATTGTCATTACCTGATAACATGGTTACATGAAGCATTGCGGAGATACTTTGATTATTGACGAGGACCTGCGAGTCCACTGCTCCATGGGGCCTGCGCGCCCACAAGTTTATGTTTATGCTCTATTGATTCCATATGGTTGGACACACGTTGTGTTCTGAATATTGCCAATAACCGTACATGGAGACTTGCACATCTCGGAATGACTCTTTAATCTTTGAAATAAAAATCATAAAAGAACAAAAGGGATTATTTAATTGTGGCAATTGTAGAGGGTGCAAGATAAGAACTGGGAATAAGAGGAGAATTTTTACATTTATCTCTTTTAATACTAAAAAAGAATATGAAATAAAGTATTTTATCACTTGCAATTCAGTGGATGTTGTATATATGCTAACCTGTCCTTGTGGACTACAATATGTAGGGAAGACATCACACCCATTAAAGACAAGGATTAGGGAGTATATATACAACATCCAAAGGAAATTCCCCAATCATTGTGTGTCCAAGCATTTCATGGAGCATCATAATGGAGATGCTAGTTGCTTGAAGTTTTTTGCAATAGATCATGTTAAAAATCCATTGGAGAGGTGGCGACAAAGATAGTCTCCTAAGCAAGACTGAAATGAGATGGATTTTTAACTTGAACACACTTACACCGAGGGGGCTTAATGCAGATTTTTAAGATAAATACTTATAGTTAATTTTAGGGAATTTTTAAAATAATTTTTTATAATAAAATTGTATATTCTTATTTACTGAAGAACTTCGAACAGATGCATTTAATTTTATTCTAGGCATACATTTTTATATTATTTATGAATTTTTATATTATCAGTAAAAATATAGATTTTTAGGCAATACTCACCCCTTTTTTTCTATCATTTTTATGCATATATAGATGTGCTACATACACTAATATGTGTAGAAAATATTTAAAATTAAGTATTGTGCATGATGTTTGCCTGCTGTTTTCTATTTGTCTTTATTCCTCCTGTTTTACTTTGTTTTTAATGGATCAATATGTTTTTTATTCTTTTTTCTCTCACTAATCTTCCTGTGTGTTTTTATAGGAAGGACAATCTTCGTTTTTTAATGTATCAAAATGTCTAATTTGTTGTAACATTGTATCTAATTGATAGATAATATGTATGTTAGAGAATTTAAAATAAAGAATTTTCTCTGCAACATCCAAGTCTAATCGGCATAAGCGAGCAGACCCCCCCCCCCCCCCCTCACGTCATCATCGTGAATGCAGAAGTAAAAGAAGGTAACCATGGGCGCAAGGATGCCCGGCTGACGGCTGCGGTGTATCTATATGTAGTCAATGTGTATCTGGATGTTCTTGTTGTGTGTATGTGTGCATCTAAACGCAGTCAGTGTGTATCTGCATGTGTGTCATGTAGTGTGTTTGTGTGTCTGTTTGTGTGTATCTATATCTAGTCAGCATATGTATCTTTGTATCTACGGTGTGTATCTGTGTGCATTGTATGTTCTCATTGTATGTATGTGTGTATCTATATGTAGTCAGTGTGTATCTTTGTATCAGCATGTGTGTCAGTGTATTTACATAGAACCATAGAAACATAGAATTTGATGGCAGATAAGAACCATTCAGCCCATCTAGTCTGCCCAGTTTTCTAAATACTTTCATTAAGTATGTAATGAAAGTATTTGTATTTTCTCATTTTGTGTATCTATTTGCGGTCAGTGTGTATCTGTGTATCTGCATGTGTCAGTGTGTGTCTGTGTATCATTGCTTGTATCTGTCTGTCTGTGTATCTGTATGTGTGTATCTGTGTATCTATATGTAGTCAGTGTGTATCTGTCTGTGTGTATGTGTGCCATTGTCTGTCAGTGTGTCAGTATGAGTCTGTGCGTGTGAGTCTGTGAGTGTCTGTGTGGTTCAGTACGTCTGTGTGTCTGTGTGTGTCAATATGTCTGCATGTGTGTATGTCTGCCTGTGTATCTACATGTGTCAGTTTGTGTATCTGTCTGTATGTGTGTCAGTGTGTGTGTATCGGTGTACCTATATGTAGTCAATGTGTGTTGTTGTTTGTATATGTGTGTCTGTGTCTCTGCATGTGTGTTTCAGGCTGTGTATCTGTATCAGTTTGTGTATCTGTATATCTGCATGTGTAAAACAGTGTGTGTGGCAGTGTATGTGTATATGTGCATACATCTCAGTATTCAAACACACTCCTGCATTGAAACATTAATACTACATACAAACACACCAAACTTATATATAAACACACCCCTGCATACACATAAATACATGCTTGCATTCAAATGCCAGCACCACATGTGAACACATCCCTACATTCACACAAACATACTCCATACAAAACATGCTTACATTCAAACACACAAACACTGCTCATTGCTAAATACATCCTGCAAGCATGGGACAATGATAGATGTCCAGCTGTCAATGCATTGTTGGAATTGTATGACAGATGGGGATCTACCGTATGGCCAACTTTGTGATAGCGGGGCCCAAAATAAGCATTGCACCAGTCTCTTTCTAGTGTATTTCCGCCACTACATTGCGGTGGAGGACGTGACCGCATGCTAGGGAGTGGGGTGGGGGGCAGGGGGCCTAAGTAAATGCTTGCCCAGGGTCCAATCAATATTAAAGATGGCCCTGAGTTTGTCCCACATACTCAAATCCACATTCAAATAAATAAAACACTTGCTTAGAGTGGCATGTGATGCAGTCCTCAATTTTGTAACTTTTTTCATTTTATAAGATTGGAAATTAGTGATTTTTCCAAAAGGTGGTTCTATGGTTTAACAAATACTGCACTGTCCACATTTAAAAACGCTTTTTTATCATTAAGAAAATGTCTATCTGGATCTGAGGCTGTAAAACTGTGTACTAATTTCTGTTTGATATTGGGGACTCCTCTAAATATTATATTGGGTTTGGGAGGTACAAGTAATACAGGATCTTGTAGTAATAAGTGCCAATTTTTGTATATAGTCTTTCTTAAATGGGATTGAGCACTATAGTTGAATATTAATGGTCACCTGAAATCATTATTATTTTTAATTTTTGTTTCCTTATGCTCAGGAGAAAAAGTAATTTGCATCTATCTGTACAGTTAACTTCTGTAGATTCCCTTAGAAGTTCTTCTTCATAATTTTTTTCTTCAAATTGTAATTTTAATTTTTCTATCTGTGTTTTGCAAACTCCCTCATCTGTACAGTTTTTTTTTTATTATTCTTTGAAATTGTCTATACGGTACATTATTCTACCATGGAGGATAATGAAAACTCGAATTTAATTAAAACTATTCATATCCACACTTTTGAAAAATATTTTAGATTTTAAAACATTATGTTCTACATAAAATACCAGATCTAGAAAATCTATGCTTATACGAATCTATTTGTGAGTAAAATATAAATTAAAATCATTCTTATTGATATAAGATGGAAAAACTCCAATAAATGTCACTCTTCTCTCTCCCAGATGAAGAAGCAGTCATCAATAAAACACCTAAAGAGTATTAGATTCACCACTTGGGGGCGCAAATCTAGTTCCCATAGCACTCCCCGAGATTTGGAGGAATATGTCTTTGTTATACCAAAAAAGTACTGCTATCTCTTCATCTTGAAAAAGACAGCTGAGTCTGGGCTAAACATGCATTTTGGAGATTGCCCTGCGCACACATCATCAAATCCCCAATTTTTTCTTTGTATTCGTTTTTTCACATTTGTGTTTGTTCACAGCACACAAGGTATTTGCCGTTGGGCAATTTTAATATTTTTCACTAATAAAGTTTATTTTTATTTTTCATATTTGATATTTTACTTGATCTGGACTTATTATTTATATCTGGATATCTGTTAGCTATCCCAGCTCCCTCCTTGGTACACTATCTTTTCTTCAAATATGGGTAAAAGGAGAGTTTGAAGTTTGGTGGAGAAATGCTGGAGATCAAGGCAGTGAAGGTTTCAGCGAGACTGGAAAGTTGAGGTTGGTGAAATTTGGGAATGGGGTATGCCCATGTCAAAGGTCAGCAGATGGTGGTCAGAGGAAATGGAACATTGGAGAGATTAGATGTAGTACAGAGATTGGTGAAGATGAGGTCAAGAGTGTTTCCTGCTGTATGAGTTGCTGAAGTAGACCACCGTGTGAGGCCGAAGGAGGAGGTTACATAGAGCAGACGGGAGGCATCAGGGCAGTTCAGGTTGTTGATTGGGGTGTTAAAGTCTCCAAGTATGAGGGAAGGAGTGCTAGAGGAGAGAAAGTGGGGTAGCCAGGAAGAAAAGTTTTCAATGAACGGATGACCGAGGGGGGCAATTAGATGATGGAAATTCTTAATGGAGTGGGCTTTAATATGCGGACAATGTGAACTTCAAAGGAAGTAAAGGATAGGGCAGGGAGGATAGGTTGAAAGGTACATTGAGGGGGAAGAAGGATGCCTACACCGCTGCCTTTACAGTTGAGTCTGGGAGTGTGGGAGAATTGTAGTCCTAAGATACTACTACTCCAGCTTCTTTAAGTATCAGAGGGGGAAAGCCAGGTCTCAGTGAGTGCTAATAGTGTGAGGGAATTAGAGATGAAGAGGTCGTGTATGGCTTTTTATTTAATATTGCTAGAGATGGAACGGGCATTCTAATTTATTTATTTATTTATTTATTATTGCCATTTATATAGCGCCAACAGATTCCGTAGCGCTTTACAATATTATGAGAGGGGGATTTAACTATAAATAGGACAATTACAAATAAACTTACAGGAACAATAGGTTGAAGAGGACCCTGCTCAAACGAGCTTACATTCTATAGGAGGTGGGGTGTAAAACACATTAGGATAGGAATTTACAATCAAATAAGGTGGGCTGCCCTTTAGGAGAGGGCAAGAGACAGGTATGTGAGGTAAGGGTTAGTCTTGGAGGCCATAAGCTTTCCTAAAGAGATGGGTTTTAAGGCACTTCTTAAAAGATGCAAGACTAGGGGAGAGTCTGATGGCGGTAGGCAGGCTATTCCATAGGAAGGGAGCCGCCCGCGAGAAGTCCTGCAAGCGCGAGTTGGCCGTACGAGTGCGGACAACGGACAGGAGGTGGTCACGGGCAGAACGGAGAGACCGAGAAGGGACATACCTATGGATCTGTGAGGAGATATAAGAGGGGCTAGAGTTGTTCAGTGCTTTATAGGTGTGAGTTAGTACCTTGAATTGACTCCTATAGCATACAGGAAGCCAATGTAAGGACTGGCAGAGGGGTGAGGTGTGAGAGAAGCGACTAGAGAGGAAAATCAATCTAGCAGCAGCATTCATTACGGACTGTAAGGGTGCAGTACGGCTATTGGGGAGACCAATCAGGAGAGGGTTACAATAATCCATGCGGGAAATTACTAGAGCATGGACAAGCTCCTTGGTAGTATCTGGTGCAAGAAAGGGGCGGATGCGGGCTATGTTTTTAAGATGGAATCTACAGGATTTGGCAACATGCTGGATGTGAGGCTCAAAGGTGAGACCAGAGTCAAGTATGACACCAAGACAGCGCGCTTGCAAGGATGGACTGATGTTGGTACCACAAACTTGGAGGGAGAGCGAAAGAGGAGGATCAGTATTAGGAGGAGGAAAGACAAGGAGCTCAGTTTTTGAGAGATTGAGTTTCAGAAAGCGGGAGGACATCCAGTCAGAGATGGAAGAAAGGCAAGCAGTGACACGTTGCAGGACGGCAGGGGAGAGGTCCGGGGAGGAGAGATATAGCTGGGTGTCATCAGCGTACAGGTGGTAGTGAAATCCAAAAGAGGTAATAAGTTTGCCAAGAGAGGCAGTATAAAGAGAAAATAGAAGGGGACCAAGGACGGAGCCTTGGGGAACTCCAACTGAGACAGGGCAAGGGGAGGAGGTATCATTAGAAAAGGAGACACTGAATGAGCGTTGGGAGAGATAAGAGGAAAACCACGAGAGGACAGAGTCACAGAGACCAAGCGATTGAAGAGTTTGAAGAAGGAGAGCATGATCAACGGTGTCAAAGGCCGCTGAGAGGTCAAGAAGAATTAGTATGGAGTAGTGGCCTTTGGATTTAGCTGCGATTAGGTCGTTAGTAACTTTGATAAGGGCAGTCTCTGTAGAGTGGAGAGGGCGGAAGCCAGATTGAAGAGGGTCAAGGAGAGAGTTGGAATTGAGGAAATGAGACACACGGGTAAAGACAAGTCTTTCCAGAAGCTTTGAGGAAAAAGGGAGCAGGGATATGGGACGGTAGTTAGAGGGGGTGGATGGGTCGAGGGATGGTTTTTTTAGTATAGGTACTACAGTGGCATGTTTAAGGTCAGCAGGGACGATGCCAGAGGAGAGCGAGCAGTTGAAGATGTGTGTTAGAGAAGGCACGAGACAAGTGGAGAGAGATCTAATAAGGTGAGATGGGACAGGATCGAGCGGGCAAGTGGTGGGGCGAGAGGAGCAAAGAAGAGCAGCCACCTCTTGGTCAGTAGCTGGGGAGAATGTCTGAAGGGTAGGAAAGGCATGATCTATGTGTGATTGAGAAACAGAAAGGCAAGGAGGGGAGAATTCTTTCCTTAGCTGTTCAATCTTGTCAGTGAAGTAACATGCGAAGTTATCAGCAGTAAGGTTAGTTTTGGGGGTGGCCACAGCAGGGCGAAGAAGAGAATTAAAGGTGTGAAAGAGACGCCTGGGGTTGTGGGAACATGAACTAATGAGAGTGGAAAAATAGGACTGTTTGGCAAGGGCAAGGGCTGCACTGTATGAACACAATATGAATCTATAATGGAGAAAGTCTGATTGTGTACGAGACTTCCTCCAGGAGCGTTCAGCACAACGGGAGCATCTTTGCAGGTAGCGCGTTGATTTAGTATGCCATGGTTGGGGGCGGGTCCTCCTCGAGGTGCTTGTTTGGAGTGGCGCTGCAGTGTTCAAGGCAGATGTAAGAGTAGAGTTATATATGGAGATGGCCTGTGAAGGACAGGAGAGGGAAGGGATGGACAGCAGTTGTGAATCAATGTCAGCTGACAACTGTTGGAGATCAAGAGAATTAAGGTCCCTCCTGAGTTGAGGGGGGTTAGGCTGAGGTTTTTGGGTGATGGGGTATGTGAGAGCAAATGATAAGAGGTGGTGATCAGAGAGTGGATATGGAGTGTTGCAGATATTAGATACTGTACATGCATAAGTGAAGATTAGGTCAAGGGTATTGCCAGCTACATGGGTGGGAGAATCTGCCCACTGCGATAGCCCGAGGGAGGAAGTCATGGAAAGTAGTTTGGTGGCTGCAGAGGTCAAAGGTGGGTTTATAGGAATATTGAAGTCCCCGAGAATTAGGGATGGAATGTTAGAAGAGAGGAAATAGGGTAGCCAGGCAGCAAAGTGGTCAAGGAAGAGAAGAGGGGAACCAGGGGGGCGGTAAATAACAGCAATGTTAGCAGAGAAGGGTTTGAAAAGGCGAATTGAGTGTATTTCAAATGATGGGAAAGAGAGAGAAGGGGGGGTGGGAAGAGGTTTAAAAGAGCAGTGAGGTGAGAGGAGAAACCCAACACCACCACCTTTACATTCAGAGTTTCTTGGGTTGTGGGTAAGTTGGAGACCACCGAAGGACAAAGATGCAGGGGTGGCAGTGTCAGAGGGGGAGAGCCAGGTTTCTGTTATGGCTAGTAAATCTATAGAACGAGAGATGAAGAAGTCATGGACAGCAGTGGATTTAGTTATATTGCAAACAGAGCGTGCGTTCCAGAGGGCTGTATTGAAGGAGGATTTAGAGGAACATGAGATGGGTATGAGATTAGTGTGGATCCTTGGGTTAGTATGTGCTGAGTTTGTTGCGAGGGGGCCGGGGTTAGGAGAGACATCACCAGCAGCTAGGAGCAGAAGGATAGAAAGGAAGTGAAGGTGGGAGTAGGATTTGAAAGTTTTGTAGGAGGGTATGTATGTAGAGGATTTGGGAGGAGTTGGTGGAGATAGGCTGGAAAGGTATGTGTAGAGTGCATGGGATGAATAGAGAGGGGAGGGGAGTAAGGTGGAAGTAATAATTATGGTGTTGCTAGGGACAGGTGAGTGAAAGGATAGGGATATTTTAGTGATGAGAGAAGTTAGTGTTAAAGTGAAAAATAGAAGGGAGAACATTAGAGAAAATGAGAAAATTCTAAGAGGGCACACTGAATGTTGGTAGAGGAGGATAAACTGCAGGGTAGTTGTTTTAGTGTGAGCAGATGAGGTAAAGCGCCCTGGGTTAGGAGAGATGTCACCAGCTGCTAGAAGTAGGAGGAGAGATAGTGACAGAAGGTGTCAATGGATTTTTTTTTAAACTCAGAATGTGGAAGACAGAGATGATATTGTCAAAAAGGCCTGCAATTAAGCTATGGAATGGAGATGCACAGATGAGGTGAGGATTGGTCAAGCAAGACATTCGGGTGGGCATTACTAATATAAGGGGGGGGGGGGATGCAGAAATAACAGAGAAAGTCTTTAGAGATAAGCAAATAGGTGAAATTGCATTTAATTAACAAGCCAACAATGTTCAGTCAGGCTGGGAACTACTAGCTTTAGCATGCAGGGAAAGACAAAGAAAAGTATATATGTTTAAATAAACAAGTACACATACACACCACAACTGTAAAAAAAAAAAAAAAATATATATATATATATATATATATATATATATATAAATATATATATATCCAAAAAAATACCGGCACTCCAGGACTTTTTCAATCTTAGTAGTTTTCTTTATTCAAAACAGGACATCAACGTTTCAGCTCCTCATGGAGCTTTCATCAGGAGCTGAAACGTTGATGAGGAGCTGAAACATTGATGTCCTGTTTTGAATAAAGAAAACTACTAAGATTGAAAAAGTCCTGGAGTGCCGGTATTTTTTTGGATGTATGACTATTGCTGCCAGAGCACCAGGTACCAATAAGTTTCTTTGGGTTGGAGTGCAAGAATCTCTTCACATTATTATATATCAGAAGATAAGGGTTTGCAAGTGTTCAATGAGAGATAAGTATGTGTGTGAGATACTCAAACGTCTAGGTGTGGTCCCCTTAGCCTTCACCAATAATGCATCATATAAACAAAAAATTAGACGGAATATCTTACATATAAACAGTAGAAATTCTGGTGGTGTGAGTATTGTTCCTATAATAGGATAAAAAGCAAAGAAAACAAATAATGGTGCAGTATCGTTTGTACTGATGGGAGGATTTGTATTATTCCCAATATAATCCCAATAAATTTGCACTCACAAACAAGGAGCCAATCAATATCCGGCTCAGATCATCAGCTTTGTGGGGTATCAGAGGTCCCACTCCCTCCTTTGTGTGTGCAGAGTCTTCCTTCAGTTGCAATAACAGGCATGCAGTAGTAGTTAAAGTGCTTTATTCCATAAAGTGCACATAAGTGATAAAAGTAAATAAAAACCTTACAGTCTGTACTGGTTAGTCCTGGATAAAATAGCAATACGCGTTTCGCCTCTCTGGGAGGCTTCCTCAGTTGCAACTGAGGAAGCCTCCCAGAGAGGCGAAACGCGTATTGCTATTTTATCCAGGACTAACCAGTACAGACTGTAAGGTTTTTATTTACTTTTATCACTTATGTGCACTTTATGGAATAAAGCACTTTAACTACTACTGCATGCCTGTTATTGCAACTGAAGGAAGACTCTGCACACACAAAGGAGGGAGTGGGACCTCTGATACCCCACAAAGCTGATGATCTGAGCCGGATATTGATTGGCTCCTTGTTTGTGAGTGCAAATTTATTGGGATTATATTGGGAATAATACAAATCCTCCCATCAGTACAAACGATACTGCACCATTATTTGTTTTCTTTGCTTTTTATCCTATTATAGGAACATTATTATTATATATATATATATATATATATAAGAAAATTTGAAAATCCCCCGCACTCACGCTTAGTTCTGTGTCCAATTTGCCGGGTGCCTGGCATGAACTCCAATAGAAATATATTTGCCAAAAAACTGCCGCTCACCGGTCTTGTAAAAGTCCAAAATTTATTGAGAAATAATTAAAAAAGAGACCAACGTTTCAGTCCCCGTTCGGGACTTTCCTCAGGTATTGTTTTGTTACCCTGAGGAAAGTCCCGAACGGGGACTGAAACGTTGGTCTCTTTTTTAATTATTTCTCAATAAATTTTGGACTTTTACAAGACCGGTGAGCGGCAGTTTTTTGGCAAATATATATATATATATATATATATATATATATATATATATATATATATATATATATATACACAGACATACACACATATATTAAAAAAACAAGCACACCAAGGTATGTTCAAATGACAAAGAAATGGAGATTAAAGATACATTGATTCAAATGTATACAAGTAGTTATAGTACAATAAAATTATAGTGTCCAGCATTAAGGGTTTATAGTGTCCTCTATAAGCTATCTTGTATAATGCACTGGTCCAGCTGTACTTGATCTGAGAATTGTTCTGATTTCCAACAGGGATTTTTTTAAACTCAGACTAGCATAAAGCACTGGTGCAGCTGTACTTGATCTGAGAACTTGCTTGACTTCTTCAGGAATTTTGGCAATACCCCTTATGGAAGTTACATCCATTCTCATTTTAATAGAATCCAGGCCCACATTCTTACCTAGGTGTACATTCTCAGCTCAAATGTACATTGATCCATGAAGCTATCATCTCTGTTCTTTTTCTGTAACGTGTAATAGGATTTATTCCCACTGTGTATCCTGCATCCAGTGTCACCAAAACGTCATAGACTTTTTTTTATCTTATATAATTTTTTTTTCATCTAATCTAATTATCAGTCCTACCTCACATTATCATTGCATGCATTTATACAATATTTATTTTTTGTTGTGTCTATCTAAATGTCAGTGTCCTTTGTTCAAAATCACTCATCCAACTCAGATATAAGGTGCCTCTCAATGTTCCATTAATTCCAAGAAGAGAGGATTATGAGCCAAGCATTTCTGAAGGGGGCTAAAACCAATTGACATACAGGTCATGATTCTGATCCTGGAAAACTAATTTCATTTGGCAGCCATATCACATCTATCAGTGCATCTGATATGAGTCGCAAAGCAATTTCTTTTTCTACATACTTGTTCATATGCTTGGAAATGTATTGATTCAAGTACCATTTGGACTGTAGTAGTAATGGTAAAATGCTCTTCTATAGTTTGAAGGGCACATTGGAAGTCATATGTTTTATGTATTTATTTCCCTTGGGGTGATCATGTGATTATATTTAACTGTGGATATTTCAGAAAAATATTTACTCGAGAACCAACCTTTAAGTAAGAGGGGTTGAATGTTACAACAATTGATGCATGAATTGCTGTAATAATGTTACATGGTAATTTATAATAAAGAACATAGCATATTGTTTCTGGAGCTTTTCTCTGCTTTTACACATAATTGTAATTCCCAAACAGAATTTAGGGCAAAAAAGTTCACCCAAAATGTTATGAGATAGTTGCACCTATGTAACCTTTAAAACACGCTAATTCTTACACACCCTGCTCCTCATAACTTCCGAACAAATAAGAAGTTGGACAGAAGGTGATTAGCATTCACTCCAACAATCTTATTCCCAATACCTGAAAATAAATTTTAGAGTAGTTTACTGCAGTTGCAAATACCGTGTTTTGGGTGTTTTCATTTTGGTAACTGAAATATGCATGTTCTAGTTTTGACCTTGAATTTCCCAGAATAATAATAAATTCGTTCAAGCGTTTTTGTTTTTTGTTTTTTTTCCTGTATGAAATAGAATAGTAAAACACCATGGGCTGGCCTAATTTGAAAGAATGTATGCTTGAGTGGGTCAGCCTTTGGTTCTGTGATGACTATAACCGTTACAGTCATATTGACTAAATTTGAAAAAAATGAAGAATAATGATGCCAAAGTGTAGAGATTTTTTAAAAGCTTTGGCTTTATTTATGCAAGGTAATAGCTTTTTGATTTAATGAGATATCATATTGCTATTTTGGAGTCAATATGAGTTTGTGGCACAATTGGGAATTGCTTCAAATTCAAAAACAGAGATATGTGAGGTTGAACTTGATGGATTTCAGTCTTTTTTTCTGCAACTTATGAATATGTTACTATGCAAGATAAGAACTGATAAACCTCCTCTGCATGTGATACATTTGTAAAGGCAGGGCAAGGCTTTTATGTAAAGCAGCCATCGAAGAGGTTAAACATTAGTGGGTTGTTTTTGATGTTTCAATTTTTATGCTACATTTTTTTTTGTAAATTTCTAGTTAATATGTTTAGTACATATTTTCATACATCCAAATGGTTTACACATGCACAGACTTGTTATATTTTTCCAAAGAACAGATACAGTTGAGACGCTAAGGGGGTGCATAACCAGTAATTACATGGGCATGTACTATAAATGGTGCAAACACATTTTATCAAAACTTTATTTTAAAGGGACACTATAGTCACCAGAACTACAGCTTAATGTAATTGTTCTGGTGAGTATAATAGCTCCCTTCAGGCTTTTTTGTTCATGCAAACACTGCCTTTTCAGAGAAAAGGCATTGTTTACATTGCTCCTAGGGACACCTCCAAGTGGCCACTCCTTAGATGGCCACTGGAGGGGCTTCCTGACTCAGGGCTGCACAGTAAGCAGCCCTGCCATTCAGCGTCCCCACGCTCTGCATGGAGACGCTGCATTTTCCTCATAAAGATGCATTGATACAATGCATCTCTATGAGGAGGTGCTGATTGGCCAAAACGGCATTTGGAATTTATAAAAAATAGTGGAGCGCTATATATTTAGTGTCAGAAACATTCCATGCCTATGTATATATAAAACACTTAGCTCAATGTTCTCTTTTGAGTAACTTCAATCAAGCGTATATCCGTTTAAACAAAGATGCAAATAAAGTGCAAATGTGTGAAATCTTTTAAAACAGTTTAAAGTGCAAGATTTGCCAATTTAACACTCACAATTTCCAGAGCTATATGACCTAGCTCTGGTATGTATTGCTTGTTAGTCGGGTTTGGGCGACCACTCCCCTCGTTCGTGTAGTAGTTATGGTGGTAACTTATTTTCCTTCCCTTTCCTTTCATTATCTCTGTTTTGGGCGACCACTCCCGTAGCAAAGCAGCTATCTTCATAAAGAAAATCTAATTAGCATATTTCCACAGAAAATTATTTGCAATCTCTTGACAAGATAACACACATTTTTTGCTATTTAGAACAGCATTTGGCCCCGCCCCGTGCCGATTTTAGCCAATCTAATGCTTTCCATATGGGAGAGCATTTGATTGGCTAAAAATCGTCCATTTAGATGTCATAAAGGGGACGGAGCCAGCACCAGCAGACCTGCGCGGCAATAG
Organism: Pelobates fuscus; assembly: GCF_036172605.1. Classification (NCBI taxonomy): domain Eukaryota; kingdom Metazoa; phylum Chordata; class Amphibia; order Anura; family Pelobatidae; genus Pelobates; species Pelobates fuscus. Next base: position 141,258,559 of record NC_086321.1, on the reverse strand, counting down.
AAATAAGGTGATTTTAAACTTTTATAGGGGGGCTAAGGAGGGGGCACGCCATCCTAAATGGTGGGTTTAGCACTATAGGGTCAGGAATACATGTTTGTGTTCCTGACACTATAATGATCCTTTAATGAATGGGTTTACTAGATGAGAAAGAGGGTCATTTTTAATGATTAGAGACATTGAATAAAACTGCAAATTTCTCAGAACCTCAATTAAGGAAGTAGTCTTATGAGATGATATATATGTAAGTGGGGCTCAGATTTTGCTAATTAGGAAAGATGCACTAGCATCACACTGCAAGGTGTTTATGCAGTGCCTTGTGGTCTTGAAATCCTAGATGTACTGTACAGCATCTACATCAATACCATCTTTGAACGACAGACATGAAAAGCAATCATTCATCATTTCACACTCAAAAATAGACACATAAACATGTGTAATCCATTTTCTCCCATATTTCAATTCACAAGTTATTTTCTCTGCTGTCGAAAAGAGACACTGGTTGTCATGTATAAATAATGGTGCTATTTCAAACATCAAGAATAATCTGTTATTTTTTTCGACTGAATTTACATAGTTTGTGTACAAAATGTCTGAATGGGATTATGGAGATATATAAATATCTCAGAAATAGAACGCTGGTGTTTTAATATAATTTAGTTTTTTTTTATATTCTTTATATTAGAGCACCAACGTTCTGTTTGTGAGACATGAGGCTGCATCCTATTTTTTCATTATCGTTTATATATTTTTGTGACTGTAAAAATTGTATACAAAACCAAAAGCACCAATGTATGGTGGTGGAATATTTTAACACAGCAAAGTGATATAAAGTAGTTTTGTAGTTGTTTATACATCGATTATGACAATTTATGCATAATGCACATACAGTCATCAATATAAGAAAATAGCCATTAAAGAAATACTACATACAGTGGATATGGGATGAAGAAAACAATTTAGGCATCACTGAGCTGAAAAAGGAAAGAGAAAAGAAAATATAGAAAATAAACTGTAAAGCAAGAAAAATAAAATGATGATATTCAGAATAGGGTTGCTCAACAGATTTTTGCATAATGATGAATAAGGTGCTTGCTAATTAAGAGTATTTGATACATTCACATGTTTGTATGCTGTGGAGAGATAACTTATATTTATTAGAAAAGGTGTAGCTAACATATCTATTTTTTTAGGAATACATTATAATCCAAAAATGATATTTCACCAATAATATATATTTGTCTCTTGGCTTGTTTGGGATAAATGCTTTCATTGTGGTCACTATCTAAAAATAGCACATATTTCTCACTGGTAGTCCCACCTAATTTAGGACATAATTATCCACCTAAAACTAAACATAACTTCTTTCAGTTTCAGTAAACACAACACGGAGATTGTGAGGTTTACAATAACAAAAATAGATTAATTAGTCTTGGAATTATCAGACCTGCCGATTTGACTCACTTCATAAGGCAGTTGTGATGACATAGATGACATGTCTGTCATTAACCTGATATATACCATATTGACTTGTATATGTGTGTAGGTCTTTTTCAGCTATGCTCATATCATATATTTTGAGCATAGTGTGCATGTGTATTTTTGTGTTATAAATGTAACTGTTATTTTGCTGTTATAGTTCTTATTAATTGTTTAATTGCCTTACACGAAATTGCAAATTCATTCACATTGATTGCATCAATTCAGTAGAGGTGGTTTGGTGTTTCTGTGAAAATGATTGGATAAATTAGTACAAAAGTGGGTTTTTTTGTTGGTTCTTCCAAAACTATTATGATTAGAGGTGAGCGAACCCGGACTGTAAAGTCCGGGTTCGTACCGAACATTAAGTTTTTTGGACCCCGGACCCGAACACGGACATATCACTGTATGTTCGGGTTGGAGTTCGGTGTTCGGCGATTTAATGGCGCGTTTTGAAAGGCTGCAGGGCAGCCAATCAACAAGCGTTTGACTTGTGTGCCCTTAGAAGCCATCACAGCCCTGTCTACTAATGGCATGGCTCTGATTGGCCAGTGCAGCATGTTACCCAGCCTCTATATGTAAGCTGGAGTTGCGTAGCGCCGCACGCACATGAGGTCTTATTAGTGTAGGGAGAGGATGCTGCCACTGTGAGGGACAGCTTAGGAAAGAATTCTGCAAACCAGTACATTAGTGGAGTTCACTTCATATCCGAGAGTCAAATAGTAGCGTCAAATACTGCTGTCACATTGCAGTTTTAAAACTTTTTTTTGGGTGCTAATCTGCTAAATAGTACATTTTGGGGCGTGCACTTCATATCCGAGAGTCAAATATAAGCGTCTAATAGTGTGCCTAAAGCGCACTTCTAATAATTCTTATTTTCTAGTTGCTAATCTGCTAAGTAGTACATTTTGGGGCCTGCTCTTCATATCTGAGAGTCAAATCTAAGCGTAAAATAGTGCGTTTACAGTGCAGTAGGAGACATTCTAATTTTCTGGGTGCTTACCTGCTAAAAAGTACATTTTGGGGCCTGCTCTTCACATCCGAGAGTCAAATCGAAACGTAAATAGTGCGCTTACAGTGCAGTAGTAAACATTCTAATTGTTTTGCTGCTAATCTGCTAAATAGTACATTTTGGGGCCTGCTCTTCATATCTGAGAGTCAAATCGAAGCGTCTAATAGTGCGCTTACAGCGCAGTTGTAAACATTCTAATTTTCTGGGTGCTAAATAGTACATTTGGGGTGTGCACTTCATATCTGGTGTATGTGTGCAACATTGGCTAGTTACCGCTTCTCAAGAAAGGCTAAATACAAATAAATGTTGCCTATGGTGCAGGTAGTATAGAAGGCAAGACTGAGACAAATCATTCGGGTTACATTTGCCTGTTGACATGTTAATTATCTTAGACCATTAAAATTCAATAATCAATGAAAAAACACACTGTCATACAAAAATATGTATTATAGACAAGTTAAAAACAACACTACAAGTCATGCTATAACAAAATTAAACACGTTTTAAAATATCTATGGGCCAACCAGTGGTTGTAAAAACAAAGTTTTACTGGTTACATTCATGACTACACACTCTAGTGAACAGGATCTTCATGTAGTGTTTTCCTTTTTTTAAAAAAAATCATACAGCATCCTTTCATGTGCTTTTCAAATGTCATATTGTTAATTACCAATTTGTTTAGCCTGATTTTTTTTTAAAGTGAAAAATAAGTGTTATTGTGATCGCTTCATATACAGAAGCATTCATATAAATTGCTATATTGTGTAAAGACACAACTACAAAGTTAAAAACACCAAAACAACATGCCAGACAATCTACCTGTGCATGGCTAGTGTGATACAATAAGTCTACATCTTAAAAATGCAATAACCCACAGAAGATGGGATGAGAATTTTTTTTGCAAATGGAACTTTGATTCGAATTTACTACATCGGTCACTTGTAATATTGTTTCACACCTACAACACGTGTTACACAGATCTAAGTGATATAAAACAGATTGATATTTTCTACACTAGAAACTACCAGATAACAAGCTGCTATATTTGAGATACTTAAACAATATTGTAATGTAGGTCAGTTTATAGGGAAAACTGTTGCCTGGATACAATTCTAAAACAATTTCCATATGTCCTTTGCAGACTTTACATGCTGGAAAAACACAGGTGCCAACTGCTATGGCTTTCTGCAGTGTGCATACTGACAAGGTGGGCAGGGTTGAGGAGTGGGTGGAAGATGATGTGGAGGATGATGAGGTCCTACACCCCACATGGAATCAAGGTAATGTGAGTGACATGTGCAGTTTGGAGGAAGAGGTGCTGGTCGCACAGAGGCACCAGCAGAGCATAAGAGGGAGCAGGGTGCAAAAGCAGAGCGGCCGTCCCCTAGCGCTCGTCGGCATGCATTATCTTTAGAATTCCCACAGTTTTCCAAGTAATAGTTGAAGCAATAAAAAGAACCATAACAGATTTAACTTTGGCCTTCCCACTCACTGCCCAATATTCAAACTCCACATTGCATATGCTGGAGAGACTGTGCGAGCAGCAGCAGGCGATAGTGGAGTTTCAACTGCAGCACACACTGGTCTGCTCTGCACCAGACTTTCCTCCAATTGTTCAGAGTTAAAGGATTTCAAGTGGACTCATTACAATTACAGGGCCTCTAAAGAATCCTGTATTGTTATTTGTTTTCACTACCTTCCCGCGTCGGGAGTGTGTTATTTGCGTGCCTGCTGCCTTCCTTGCATGTGGTAGCCATTTGTCAGGGTCCCTGTACGTAATCGAACCCTGATTCCCCGTTACCCGTGGTCACCATGGTAGGCGCAGTCAATGGCATTGAAAGTTGATATGGATTGATAAACGAATGCGTCGTCGCCTTCTCATTGGGGAGCACATTGAAAAAGTGCTCTAGCATGACTAGCTGGGTGAGCTCCTCCGGGAACTTGGCTTGATGGGAGTTGAGCCAGTTCTGGGTGACCCTGGTGTATACCCAGATATATCAGAGCTGCTGCAGAAAGTGCGGGCCGTCTGTGTACGCTTTTGGCGTTCTCACCCTGCTGCTGCTCGCCTGTCTGCGCTGCAGCGTAACTTCGGCCTAACCGCTCACCGCCTCATGAGACTGTGAGAGCAGCAGTAGGCGATAGTGGAGTTTCAGATGCAGCCTGCACGGGTCAGTCGCTCTGCGGAACAGTTTTTTTTTTTATATGTCCCAATATTTTCGGGGCTACCCCAATTAAAATAAAAACAAATATATATATATAAAAAACAGTGTTGGCTAACTCCTCTTCCTCCACTGCTGCGATCACCACCTCATCAACCTATGGGTCACTTAGTATAAACTATTTACACAATAGCAGGGGCTTGTGAAGGCCTTTTCTCCATGCATCAGGAGTTAGCATTTTTCCATGCATCAGGACTGCAAGAAATGCACCACAGGCCGCAAATGTTTCTTTTTTTATATGTCCCAATATTTTGGGGGCTACTCCAATAAAAAAAAATATATATAATATAAAAAACAGTGTTGGCTACCTCCTCCTCCTCCACCGCTGCTTCCACATACACCGCTACGGTCACCGCCTCCTCAACCTATGGGTCACTTAGTATAAACTATGTACACAATAGCAGAGGTTTGTGAAGGCCTTTTCTCCATGCATCAGGAGTTGAGCATTTCTCCATGCATCAGGACTGCAAGAAATGCACCGCAGGCCGCAAATGTTTTTTTTATATGCCCCAATATTTTGGGGGCTACCCCAATTAATAAAAAATATATATAAATAACAGTGTTGGCTACCTCCTTCTCCTCCACTGCTGCTTCCACCTACACCGCCACATTCACCTCCTCCTCAACCTATGGGTCACTTAGTATAAACTATGTACACAATAGCAGAGGCTTGTGAAGGCTTTTTCTCCATGCATCAGGAGTTGAGCTCAGTTTGAACAATAAAAGAGAATACCCTGCACTCCAACCCTCTCTCAAATGGATAATTCTGGTGATCCTCCTGACAGCCATGCTTTTGATTTTGATTTACCGTATATACTCGAGTATAAGCCGACCCGAATATAAGCCGAAGCCCCTAATTTTACCCCCAAAAAACGGGAAAACGTATTGACTCGAGTATAAGACTAGGGTGGGAAATGCAGTAGCTACTGGTAAATTTCTAAATAAAATTACATCCTAAAAAATTTATATTAATTGAATAAATATTTACAGTGTGTGTATATAATGAATGCAGTGTGTGTGTATGAATGCAGTGTGTGTGTATGAATGCAGTGGGTGTGTATAAGTGCAGTGTGTGTATGAGTGCAGCGTGTGTGTATGAGTGCAGTGTGTGTATGAATGCAGTGTGTGCATGAGTGCAGTGTGTGCATGAGTGCAGTGTGTGCATGAATGCAGTGTGTGTATGAATGCAGTGTGTGTATGAGTGCAGTGTGTGCATGAGTGCAGTGTGTGCATGAATGCAGTGTGTGTATGAATGCAGTGTGTGTATGAGTGCAGTGTGTGTATGAGTGCAGTGTGTGTGTATGAATGCAGTGTGTGTATGAATGCAGTGTGTTTAAATGCAGTGTGTGTATGAGTGCAGTGCGTGTGTGAATGCAGTGTGTGTATAAGTGAAGTGTGTGTATGAATGCAGTGTGTGTGTGTGTGTATGAATGCAGTGTGTGTGTGTGAGTGCAGTGCAGGTGTATGAATGCAGTGTGTGTATGAGTGCAATGTGTGTATGAATGCAGTGTGTGTATGAGTGCAGTGTGTTTAAATGCAGTGTGTGTATGAGTGCAGTGTATGTGAATGCAGTGTGTGTGAATGCAGTGTGTGTATGAATGCAGTGTGTGTATGAATACAGTGTGTGTATGAATACAGTGTGTGTGTATGAATACAGTGTGTGTGTATGAATGCAGTGTGTGTATGAATGCAGTGTGTGTGTATGAATGCAGTGTGTGTGTGTATGAATGCAGTGTGTGTGTGTGTATGAGTGCAGTGTGTGTGTGTATGAGTGCAGTGTGTGTATGAGTGCAGGGTGTGTGTATGAGTGCAGTGTGTGTGTGTGTATGAGTGCAGTGTGTTTATGAGTGCATGAGTGCAGTGTGTGTATGAGTGCAGTGTGTGTGTGCAGCTGAGCCTTGGTGGGGGGGTGGGCAATTTTATTATTTTTTTAAATTATTTTAATAATTTTTTATTATGATTATTTTTTATTATGATTTTTTTATTATAATTTTTTTTTATTGAATTATTATTTTGTATTATTATTTTTTATTTTATTTAATTTTTTTTTGTCCCCCTTCCCTGCTTGATACATGGCAGGGAGGGGGGCTCTCCTTCCCTGGTGGTCCAGTGGCATTGGAGGGCACTCCAACCCTCTCTCAAATGGATAATTCTGGTGATCCTCCTGACAGCCATGCTTTTGATTTTGATTTACCGTATATACTCGAGTATAAGCCGACCCGAATATAAGCCGAGGCCCCTAATTTTACCCAAAAAAAACGGGAAAACGTATGGACTCGAGTATAAGACTAGGGTGGGAAATGCAGTAGCTACTGGTAAATTTCTAAATAAAATTACATCCTAAAAAAATTATATTAATTGAATAAATATTTACAGTGTGTGTATATAATGAATGCAGTGTGTGTGTATGAATGCAGTGTGTGTGTATGAGTGCAGTGTGTGTATGAGTGCAGTGTGTGTGTATGAGTGCAGTGTGTGTATGAATGCAGTGTGTGTGTGTATGAATGCAGTGTGTGTATGAGTGCAGTGTGTGTATGAGTGCAGTGTGTGTGTATGAATGCAGTGTGTGTATGAGTGCAGTGTGTTTAAATGCAGTGTGTGTATGAGTGCAGTGTGTGTATGAATGCAGTGTGTGTATGAATGCAGTGTGTGTGTGTATGAATGCAGTGTGTGTGTGTGTGTATGAATGCAGTGTGTGTGTATGAGTGCAATGTGTGTATGAATGCAGTGTGTGTATGAGTGCAGTGTGTTTAAATGCAGTGTGTGTAAGAGTGCAGTGTGTGTGAATACAGTGTGTGTATGAATGCAGTGTGTGTATGAGTGCAGTGTGTGTGTGTATGAGTGCAGTGTGTGTATGAGTGCAGGGTGTGTGTATGAGTGCAGTGTGTGTGTGTATGAGTGCAGTGTGTTTATGAGTGCATGAGTGCAGTGTGTGTATGAGTGCATGAGTGCAGTGTGTGTATGAGTGCAGTGTGTGTGTGTAGCTGAGCCTTGGTGGGGGGTTGGGCAATTTTATTATTTGTTTAATTATTTTAATAATTTTTTATTATGATTATGTTTTATTATGATTTTTTTTATTATAATTTTTTTAATTGAATTATTATTTTGTATTATTATTTTTTATTTTATTTAATTTTTTTCCGTCCCCCCTCCCTGCTTGATACATGGCAGGGAGGGGGGCTCTCCTTCCCTGGTGGTCCAGTGGCATTGGAGGGCACTCCAACCCTCTCTCAAATGGATAATTCTGGTGATCCTCCTGACAGCCATGCTTTTGATTTTGATTTACCCTATATACTCGAGTATAAGCCGACCCGAATATAAGCCGAGGCCCCTAAATTTACCCCCAAAAAACGGGAAAACGTATTGACTCGAGTATAAGACTAGGGTGGGAAATGCAGTAGCTACTGGTAAATTTCTAAATAAAATTACATCCTAAAAAATGTATATTAATTGAATAAATATTGACAGTGTGTGTGTATAATGAATGCAGTGTGTGTGTATGAATGCAGTGTGTGTGTATGAATGCAGTGTGTGTATGTCAGGGTACCTGCGGTCTCTACCTCCGAAAGAGGTAGAGACTTAGCTGTTCCTCCATCCAGACGGCCTGATGGCTCCCTTCCCCAAGGTCTATCCGGTCATGCAAGGCCGGCCGCGAGGGAGTGACTGCCTTTTACAGCATCTAGGCAGGAAGTTGTCATCAGGACACTCCTCCGGAACGACCTGTCACTCAATTGCTGCAGGACCAATCAGGACGCCTCGGAGGCGTGGTTACTGCTCTGAACAGGGTATTTAACAGAGCTTCTTTCATTGCTCATTGCCCTGTCGAGGTTCTAGCTTGTTCTAGTCACTCAGTGCTTGTGTATTCTATTATCCCTTTTGGTTTTGACCCGGCTTGTTTACCTTACTCTGCTTATCTCTGTTACCCTTGATTCGGCTTGTCTTTGACCATTCTATACTGTACTACTTACGTTAGTCCGGCCATTCTAAGGTCCGGTATACGTATCTGGCTACTGTTTGTACTCTGCGTGTTGGATCCCTGTCCCGATCCTGACATTACGACAGGGCCAATGGATCCTGCAAGTACAAACAGTCAGCTTGCTTCTCCTGATCCTAGGTTTGAAGCCATGGATCACAGAATGGATCAGATGGTGCTTGCGCTACAGGCTCTATTATCTCGTGCCAATAACCCACCAGAGGAGATACGTAATACCCCTGTTTCTCCTGTCGGTTCAGGTCTAGAGGTAGCCACAGTGGGTGCTTCTTCTCGCATTACCCCCCCAGTACGCTATGGTGGGGCTCCTGAGAAGTGTCGTGGGTTCTTAAACCAAATTAGTATCCATTTTGAATTGCAACCTCGCTCTTATCCTACAGATAGGGCAAAGGTAGGATTTATTATCACCCTACTTATTGAGAAAGCTCTGAGATGGGCCAACCCATTATGGGAGAACGATAACCCATTAGTTTATAACTATAACGCCTTTGTAGCTGCTTTTAGAAGAACATTTGACCCTTCAGGTAGAAAGGTTAATGCAGCCAGATTACTGTTGCGTCTGAAACAGGAGAACCGAACACTGGTGGATTATGCACTAGAGTTCAGGTCTCTGGCGTCAGAGGTCAAGTGGAATGAGCAGGCGTATATGGATGTATTTTTGAATGGCTTATCTGAAGTAATCCTTGATGAGGTTGCTACCAGAGAACTCCTTGAGAATTTAGAGGATTTAATTTCGTTCATCTCTCGTATAGATGAACGTTTAAGAGAGAGACAGAACACTCGAGAGAGGAACCGGAGACCTTCTTTTAGGTTAGCCCCCGCTTTTCCAAGTCCTGACTCCACGGTATCTTTGCTTCCTGAACCTATGCAGATAGGGTATACCCGCCTCTCTGAGGAGGAAAGACAGTACAGGAGAAGAGAGGGTTTGTGTATGTATTGTGGAGCTAAGGGTCACTTACTCTCAAACTGTTCTAACCGCCCGGGAAACGCTCGCACCTAAGTCTCTCTAGAGGACAGGCCTTGGGTGTTTCTATTTTGTCCTCTACTCCCAATTATAAAGATCACAGGCTTCTGCTACCAGTTTCCTTAACTTGCGGGAGGGAAGTAGTAAGGGCTATGGCTTTGATAGATTCCGGTGCTGCTGAGAATTTTATCGACCAAGCCTTTGCTAGTAAAAACAATTTCCCATCCCAGCTAAGGGAGACACCCTTGGCCGTTGAGGCCATAGATGGTAGACCACTACTAGACCCTGTTATCTTTCGTGAGACCATACCCATTGAGTTAAATGTTGGTATCCTACACGTGGAGAATTTATCTCTTCTGCTCATTTCGTCTCCTTCCGTTCCCATAGTTCTGGGGTACCCATGGTTGAAAGAACATAACCCTATTATTGATTGGGAGTTAGGGGAGATACTCTCGTGGGGCCAGGGCTGCCAGGATCGGTGTTTGTGCAAGGTTTCTCCATTAGCTAATATTAACATACAGGAGAATCCTACTCAGTCCACAGAAAGACAAATACCAGACCTTTACCTAGACTTAAGGGCAGTGTTTGACAAGAAGAATGCCGATTCTTTGCCGCCACACAGGTCATTTGACTGTAAAATTAAGCTTCTACCCGGGACTATGCCTCCGAGGGGCCATGTATATCCTTTGTCTGTTCAGGAAAACTCGGTTCTAGAGAAGTATATTCAGGAGAATTTAGAAAAGGGATTCATCAGGAGGTCTTCTTCTCCGGCCGGGGTGGGGTTCTTTTTCATTAAAAAGAAAGATGGCACGCTGAGACCTTGTATCGATTACCGAGGCTTGAATAAAATAACTGTCAGAAATGCCTATCCCATCCCACTGATTACCGAGTTATTTGATCGTCTTAAGGGCTCCAAAATCTTCACCAAGTTAGATCTCAGAGGGGCTTACAATTTGGTGAGAATCCAGCAAGGTCACGAGTGGATGACGGCATTCAATACCCGGTATGGCCATTACGAATACACTGTTATGCCATTTGGACTATGCAATGCTCCTGCAGTATTTCAAGAGTTGATTAATGAGGTACTTAGGGAGTTTCAGCATGATTGTGTTATTGTTTACCTGGACGACATACTAATACACTATAAGGAGATTGAGACTCACCATAGACAGGTCAGAAAGGTGTTACACAAACTTCTGCAACATGGTCTATACTGCAAATTGGAGAAGTGCAGTTTTGATCAGTCTCAGGTAGACTTTCTTGGGTACGTGATTTCTGGGGAAGGTTTTAAAATGGATCCTGGTAAACTCCAATCTATTTTAGACTGGCCTTTGCCCAAAGGACTCAAGGCTATCCAAAGGTTTATTGGTTTTTCCAACTACTATAGGCGCTTCATTAAGGGTTACTCCTCTATCATTGCGCCTATTACCAATATGACGAAACAAGGGGCTGATACTAAGTTCTGGTCTGAGGAAGCTCTTGGTGCTTTTAAGACTCTCAAGGAACTTTTTGCCTCAGCTCCCATTCTAGTTCATCCTGATACGACTCTGCCTTTCTTGCTCGAGGTCGATGCTTCTGAGACAGGAGTTGGGGGTGTTCTGTCTCAAAGGTTAGGGGTGGATAAACCGTTACACCCTTGTGGTTTCTTCTCTAAAAAAATTTCTGGGCCTGAGAGCAGATATGACATCGGGGAGAGGGAACTGTTAGCGGTCATTGAGGCTTTAAAGGAGTGGAGACGTTTACTGGAAGGGACACTACACCCTGTTACTATCCTAACGGATCATAAGAACTTGTCTTATATGGGGGAGGCTAAGCGCTTGTCCGCCAGGCAGGCTCGCTGGGCTTTGTTCCTCACTCACTTTAATTATGTACTCACGTATAGACCTGGTTCTAAGAACTCTAAAGCCGATGCTTTGTCTCGTCAATATGAACCATCCACTATAACTGAACCACTTCTGTCCTCCATAGTTCCTAAGGGGAATATCATCGCGAACACGAATCTCAGGATTCACTCTCCATTGCTTTCTGAGATCATGAAGTTTCAGCATTTGGCACCCAAACAGACTCCTGGGGATCGACACTTCGTTCCTGCCGCTCTCCAACTGGAGGTGCTACGCTGTCTCCATAACAGCAAGGTGGCTGGGCATCCTGGCATCCGCAAGACTTATGCGCTGGTCTCTAAAGATTTTTGGTGGCCTGACTTACACAAGGATATTAAAGATTTCATCGGGGCATGTGAAGTTTGTACTAAGACCAAGCTACCCCATTCGCTTCCATGTGGATTTCTGCACCCTTTAGAGGTTCCTGAAAAGCCTTGGTCCTGTCTGGCAATGGACTTCATTGTTGATTTGCCTATCTCTAAAAAGCAGACTGTCATCCTCACTGTGGTAGACAGATTTACTAAAATGGCTCACTTCATTCCCTTACCTAAACTCCCATCTTCGCCCGAATTAGCGGAGATATTCGCCAGGGAGATTTTCCGTTTGCATGGGATACCTTCCCAAATTGTCTGTGACAGAGGCTCCCAATTTGTTTCCCGTTTTTGGAGATCATTCTGCTCCCAACTAGGCATCAAATTGAATTTCTCCTCTGCCTATCATCCTCAGTCCAATGGAGCTGCTGAACGCACTAACCAAAAAGTTTAACAATATTTACGTTGTTTCGTTTCAGAACACCAGGACGATTGGGTCGGTTTGATTCCTTGGGCGGAGTTTGCACATAACAATCTCATTTGTGATTCTACGCATTCTAGCCCTTTTTTCTTGAATTATGGCTTTCATCCTTCCATCCTTCCTTCGGAGTCTTCTTCTCAAGGGATACCGTCGGTGGATGTTCATGTTGCCAATTTAAGAGAGTTGTGGGATCAAACTCGACAAATCCTTCTGCACAATTCTACGCTGGTTAAAAAACACGCTGACAAACGCAGAAGGGCAGCACCGGTGTTTGTTCCAGGCGATAGAGTATGGTTAAGTACTAGAAACATTCGGTTAAAAGTGCCGTCCATGAAGTTTGCTCCTCGATATATTGGACCTTACAGGGTACTGTCTCAAATTAACCCAGTTGCGTATCGTTTAGCGTTGCCTAATGCCTTACGCATTCCTAATTCATTTCATGTTTCCTTGCTAAAACCATTAATATGTAACAGGTTCTCCTCCACGATCGCCCCTCCCCGCTCAGTTCAGGTGGAGGGTCAGGAGGAGTATGAGGTCAATTCCATCGTTGATTCTCGAATCTCCCGGGGGAAACTGCAATATCTGGTCGATTGGAAGGGTTATGGTCCTGAGGAGAGAAGTTGGGTACCTCAGGAGGAGGTGCATGCTCCCCGTCTCCGCAGGGCGTTTCACTCTCGATTCCCTTCTCGCCCTGGTGTATTCCGCCCGGTGGGCGTATCTGAGAGGGGGGGTACTGTCAGGGTACCTGCGGTCTCTACCTCCGAAAGAGGTAGAGACTTAGCTGTTCCTCCATCCAGACGGCCTGATGGCTCCCTTCCCCAAGGTCTATCCGGTCATGCAAGGCCGGCCGCGAGGGAGTGACTGCCTTTTACAGCATCTAGGCAGGAAGTTGTCATCAGGACACTCCTCCGGAACGACCTGTCACTCAATTGCTGCAGGACCAATCAGGACGCCTCGGAGGCGTGGTTACTGCTCTGAACAGGGTATTTAACAGAGCTTCTTTCATTGCTCATTGCCCTGTCGAGGTTCTAGCTTGTTCTAGTCACTCAGTGCTTGTGTATTCTATTATCCCTTTTGGTTTTGACCCGGCTTGTTTACCTTACTCTGCTTATCTCTGTTACCCTTGATTCGGCTTGTCTCTCGCTTACCTGTCTTCTGTTACCCTCGACCTCGGCTTGTCTTTGACCATTCTATACTGTACTACTTACGTTAGTCCGGCCATTCTAAGGTCCGGTATACGTATCTGGCTACTGTTTGTACTCTGCGTGTTGGATCCCTGTCCCGATCCTGACAGTGTATGAGTGCAGTGTGTGTGTATGAGTGCAGTGTGTGTATGAGTGCAGTGTGTGTATGAGTGCAGTGTGTGTATGAATGCAGTGTGTGTGTGTATGAATGCAGTGTGTGTGTTTATGAGTGCAGTGTGTGTGTATGAATGCAGTGTGTGTATGAGTGCAGTGTGTGTATGAGTGCAGTGTGTGTATGAGTGCAGGGTGTGTGTATGAGTGCAGTGTGTGTGTGTATGAGTGCAGTGTGTTTATGAGTGCATGAGTGCAGTGTGTGTATGAGTGCAGTGTGTGTGTGTAGCTGAGCCTTAGTGGGGGGGTGGGCAATTTTATTATTTTTTTAATTATTTTAATAATTTTTTATTATGATTATTTTTTATTATGATTTTTTTTATTATAATTTTTTTAATTGAATTATTATTTTGTATTATTATTTTTTATTTTATTTTAATTTTTTTTCGTCCCCTTCCCTGCTTGATACATGGCAGGGAGGGGGGCTCTCCTTCCCTGGTGGTCCAGTGGCATTGGAGGGCACTCCAACCCTCTCTCAAATGGATAATTCTGGTGATCCTCCTGACAGCCATGCTTTTGATTTTGATTTACCGTATATACTCGAGTATAAGCCGACCCGAATATAAGCCGAGGCCCCTAATTTTACCCCCAAAAAACGGGAAAACGTATTGACTCGAGTATAAGACTAGGGTGGGAAATGCAGTAGCTACTGGTAAATTTCTAAATAAAATTACATCCTAAAAAAATTATATTAATTGAATAAATATTTACAGTGTGTGTATATAATGAATGCAGTGTGTGTATGAATGCAGTGTGTGTGTATGAGTGCAGTGTGTGTGTATGAGTGCAGTGTGTGTATGAGTGCAGTGTGTGTATGAATGCAGTGTGTGTATGAATGCAGTGTGTGTGTATGAATGCAGTGTGTGTGTGTATGAATGCAGTGTGTGTGTGTGTGTGTGTGAATGCAGTGTGTGTATGAGTGCAGTGTGTGTATGCGTGCAGTGTGTGTATGAGTGCAGTGTGTGTGTATGAATGCAGTGTGTGTATGAGTGCAGTGTGTGTATGAGACCAGTGTGTTTAAATGCAGTGTGTGTATGAGTGCAGTGCGTGTGTGAATGCAGTGTGTGTATGAATGCAGTGTGTGTGTATGAGTGCAGTGTGTGTATGAGTGCAGTGTGTGTGAGTGCAGTGTGTGTATGAATGCAGTGTGTGTGTGTGTGTGTGTGTGTGTGTGTGTATGAATGCAGTGTGTGTGTGAGTGCAGTGCGTGTGTATGAATGCAGTGTGTGTGTATGAGTGCAATGTGTGTATGAATGCAGTGTGTGTATGAGTGCAGTGTGTTTAAATGCAGTGTGTGTATGAGTGCAGTGTGTGTGAATGCAGTGTGTGTATGAATGCAGTGTGTGTATGAGTGCAGTGTGTATGAATACAGTGTGTGTGTATGAATGCAGTGTGTGTGTATGAATGCAGTGTGTGTGTATGAGTGCAGTGTGTGTATGAGTGCAGTGTGTGTATGAGTGCAGTGTGTGTATGAGTGCAGTGTGTGTGTGTGTGAGTGCAGTGTGTGTGTGAGTGCAGTGTGTGTATGAGTGCAGGGTGTGTGTATGAGTGCAGTGTGTGTGTGTGTGAGTGCAGTGTGTTTATGAGTGCATGAGTGCAGTGTGTGTGTGTATGAGTGCATGAGTGCAGTGTGTGTATGAGTGCAGTGTGTGTGTGTAGCTGAGCCTTGGTGGGGGGTGGGCAATTTTATTATTTTTTTAATTATTTTAATAATTTTTTATAATGATTATTTTTTATTATGATTTTTTTATTATAATTTTTTTTAATTGAATTATTATTTTGTATTATTATTATTTATTTTATTTAATTTTTTTTCGTCCCCCCTCCCTGCTTGATACATGGCAGGGAGGGGGGCTCTCCTTCCCTGGTGGTCCAGTGGCATTGGTAGTTCAGTGGGGGGAGGAGGGGAGCTGGCTGAGAGTTTACTTACCTCTCCTGCAGCTCCTGTCAGCTCCCTTCTCCTCTGCGCCGGTCCGGTCAGCATCTCTGTCAGCTCCCAGTGTAAGTCACGCGAGAGCCGCACTATGACCCCGCGGCTCTCGGGAGACTTAGACTGGGAGCTGACAGAGGTGCTGAACGGACCGCCGCGGAGAAGAAGGGAGCTGACAGGAGCTGCAGGAGAGGTAAGTAAGAGCTCTGCAGCCCCCACAGCCCCCTGTCTGTATTATGGCAATGCAAATTGCCATAATACAGACAGTGATTCGAGTATAAGCCGAGTTGGGGTTTTTCAGCACAAAAAATGTGCTGAAAAACTCGGCTTATACTCAAGTATACACGGTATGTTCTTCCAAAGCTAAAATCAAAAGATTCCATCTAGTGCTATTTTATGACTCAGCTGTATTTTAAATGTTTATGATATTTTAAGTGATTTCCCTATCCACATTTGTTTGCAGGGCACTTGTCCTACTCTTACCCCCATTTTACTTTCTTTTGCAACCCTCTAGCCCTTTCCAGGACTTTTTAGAGGCATTTTTGTTGCCAAAAGTTCAGGTCCCCATTGACTTCAATGTGGTTCGGGATCGGGGTCAATTTCGGGCCCGAACCCGGACTTTTTTTCAAAGTTCGGCGAACCCGAACATCCAGGTGTCTGCTCAACTCTACTTACAAGTTTAACACAGTCCCATATTGAACTGACCCCCCAACTCTTTTTGTTCCATTTGAGTTTCCCCAAATGGGAAGAAGAAATAAAAA
Organism: Pelobates fuscus; assembly: GCF_036172605.1. NCBI lineage: Eukaryota > Metazoa > Chordata > Amphibia > Anura > Pelobatidae > Pelobates > Pelobates fuscus. The sequence continues at coordinate 141,242,179 of NC_086321.1, read as the reverse complement.
TGCCAATTATGCATATATTAATGGCCACCAAATTCTGTTTTGTGAGAAAATGGAGATCTGAGGTGATCCCTAATTGGACTGAAATAGTCTCACAGATTAACTATCAGAGATTCATGAAGAAAGCTGTATATATTGGTCTTGAGAACTTGGGGTTATGGCACATGGAGACTCTGGCCTCTGGTTACAGACTTGCCTGAGACTCCTTCCAACTAATGCATCCACTCCGGGACAGGTATGAATGGTTGTGTGAATGGAGTTTGATTTTCTATGGCAACGTATTTGTAATAGATAATTTTTATAGAATTACACTTTATCACCGGCCTTTGACACCGATCGGCCTTTGACACCGTTGATCATGCTCTCCTTCTTCAAACTCTTTAATCACTTGGTCTCTGTGACTCTGTCCTCTCATGGTTTTCCTCTTATCTCTCCCAACGCTCATTCAGTGTCTCCTTTTCTAATGATACCTCCTCCCCTTGCCCTGTCTCAGTTGGCGTTCCCCAAGGCTCCGTCCTTGGTCCCCTTCTATTTTCTCTTTATACTGCCTCTCTTGGCAAACTTATTACCTCTTTTGGATTTCACTACCACCTGTACGCTGATGACACCCAGCTATATCTCTCCTCCCCGGACCTCTCCCCTGCCGTCCTGCAACGTGTCACTGCTTGCCTTTCTTCCATCTCTGACTGGATGTCCTCCCGCTTTCTGAAACTCAATATCTCCAAAACTGAGCTCCTTGTCTTTCCTCCTCCTAATACTGATCCTCATCTTTCGCTCTCCCTCCAAGTTTGTGGTACCAACATTAGTCCATCCTTGCAAGCGCGCTGTCTTGGCGTCATACTTGACTCTGGTCTCACCTTTGAGCCTCACATCCAGCATGTTGCCAAATCCTGTAGATTCCATCTTAAAAACATAGCCCGCATCCGCCCCTTTCTTGCACCAGATACTACCAAGGAGCTTGTCCATGCTCTAGTAATTTCCCGCATGGATTATTGTAACCCTCTCCTGATTGGTCTTCCCAATAGCCGTACTGCACCCTTACAGTCCGTAATGAATGCTGCTGCTAGATTGATTTTCCTCTCTAGTCGTTTCTCTCACACCTCACCCCTCTGCCAGTCCTTACATTGGCTTCCTGTATGCTATAGGAGTCAATTCAAGGTACTAACTCACACCTATAAAGCACTGAACAACTCTAGCCCCTCTTATATCTCCTCACAGATCCATAGGTATGTCCCTTCTCGGTCTCTCCGTTCTGCCCATGACCACCTGCTGTCCGTTGTCCGCACTCGTACGGCCAACTCGCGCTTGCAGGACTTCTCACGGGCGGCTCCCTTCCTGTGGAATAGCCTGCCTACCGCCATCAGACTCTCCCCTAGTCTTGCATCTTTTAAGAAGTGCCTTAAAACCCATCTCTTTAGGAAAGCTTATGGCCTCCAAGACTAACCCTTACCTCACATACCTGTCTATTGCGCTCTCCTAAAGGGCAGCACACCTTATTTGATTGTAAATTCCTGTCCTAATGTGTTTTACACCCCACCTCCTATAGAATGTAAGCTTGTTTGAGCAGGGTCCTCTTCAACCTATTGTTCCTGTAAGTTTATTTGTAATTGTCCTATTTATAGTTAAATCCCCCTCTCATAATATTGTAAAGCGCTACGGAATCTGTTGGCGCTATATAAATGGCAATAATAATAATAATAATAATAATAATCACTTTATTAGTTTTAAAATAAGTTTTGGATAATGGAAAGAAAAATGGAAACTGAGGGGAAGAGGGAAAAAGAGCGGGAAAACAGGGAAAGAGGGGGTTAAAAAGAACAAAGATCGCAGAAAATAAAACGGTCACTTTTTTTCTTCTTTTTTTTCCTTTTTATTTCTGACTTATCCCAGCCTAAGACAAGTTTTGAATACTTCTTTATTTAAGGCTTTGGTATATTTGGCATCATAAATGATTTTATCCGTTCCTTCTCTTTCTATTTCCTATCTTAACCTGTTTCTATTCTTCATTAAGTTATGAACAAGATAAAAGAGATGTGTAGCCTTCCTACATTTATTATTTTTATCCTACATAAAGAGAGAATAACAGAAAAAGAATAAACTAAATATCTTACAAACTATACACATTCATACCAACATACCTTAGACAACAAGTACAGTAAAAGCTAAAATGTGTTCAATCGCAGGGAAATTTGAACATAAGCCTTAATAGTATTTCCCTTCCTTTTCCTTTCTTTCCCCCCCTTTTTTTTTTCCTTTTTCCCCTTTTATGCCTATTTTCGTACTACAGTTTATTGTGTTCCTAGTAATAATTCCTTCTCTTCTTGTTCTAGTAGTACTAACCAGTTTAACCATGAATCTATGTCCCTATATTGATTTCTGATTTTATTTACGCCTATTTCCATTTGAATCTGAAATTTAACCTGTTGAATAAGATGTAACAGAAAATACCAGTGTTTTCGTCCGATTTCTAGCTATTATAATTTTTACAGCTACCAGGCAGTGTATTGTCAGCACTTGTTCTAGCTTTTTCTTACTAGGCCATCCTAAATGAAGCAGCATCACTTCCGGTCTAGATAGTATTGTGATATTACCTAACCTGCTTAGTATGGATTTAGCCATTTGCCAAAGAGGGGCCACTATTTTGCAATTCCACCATAAATGGAGGTAATCCGCCTTTAACTCCCCACATCTCCAACATGTATCTTCGTTTCGGGGTGAGATTCCTGATAATTTAGATGGTACCATGCACCATTTATTAATCACGTTATAGTGTGTTTCTATTAAGGAAAGGCAGTGAACATTTTTATTTGTCTTAGCTATTGCGACAAACCATTCTTCTTTATCTATAGAGATGTGCAGGACTTTTTCCCAACTCTTAATTGGGATAGACTTCTAGTTTTCTGGAATCTAATAATTTCACACATTTAGAGAATACATTTTTTTGTTTCCTTACTATCAAATATAGATTTTAATGAGTTGTATGTGTCACCTGTATTAAGGATTATTTTATTCCTCAAAAAAACTTTCCTCTCTTAAATAGGAAAAGGACTCTTGGGTTGAAAGATGGAATTCCCTTGATAACAAGTTGCGGGTTTTCATCCTATTATTATCCATTATTAGATCTCCTATATTTACAATGTTTGCTACTTTCCAGTTTTTAAGGAAATATTTGGGATGTCTAATTCGATGATTTCTATACTCTGGAAGCCCATGATCTTATTATTAATATCTAATTTATTTTTTATTTTTTCCCATATGGGTATTATATGTTTCAATACAAAGGAGGATGAATAATCAACAGCTTTACTATTCCATACTACTCTAGATACATTTTTAGTTTGACACATATCTGATTCTAACCTGTCTTTATATTGCTGCTCATTATGCTTATTTTAATCCTAGGTTTTTTGCCTCTCCAATCACAGTTGGCAAAAAGAGGACTTAATCATTTTTATCCATGAAGTAGGAATTGTCAATGGCAGCATCCTAAAAAGATATGTCCACTTAGGGAGAATATAGGATTTTAGAGTATTGACTCTACCCCACAAGGATATTTCCAGCTGGTGCCACTCTTTTAGATCTTTATTAGTATTTTTCAATAGGTGTATAAAATTAATCTCCATTAATCTTTTTAAGTTCTTACAAATTCTTATCCCCAAATACACAAATTCTTCTGGATGTAGGAAGTTAAACTCACTTTGGAACTTTTCTATTTTGACCAATTCAATAGTATTATACAAAGCTATGGATTTAGTCATATTCAATTTATAGTTAGATACCTTACTATACTGTTCGATTTCTGTTATTACTTGTGGGAGAGATTTCTCTGGGCTAGTAATATATAAAAGGATGTCATCTGCATATAATGAAATTTTCAATTCTCCTTGTGAAGTAGGGTATCCCCCTATAAAATTTTTTGCCTAATTTTATATGCTAACATTTCTACAGTAATAATATAGAGGATTGGGGAGAGGGGACAACCATGTCTGGTTCCATTTTTCAATTTAAACCAGGTAGAGCATATATTATGACCTATTGTCCTTGCTGATGGTTCGGCATATATAGATCAACATCCAACCTGAGATATTAAACACCCTCAAAGTTTTAAACATGAATCCCCAGCTGACCCTGTCGAAGGCTTTTTCAGCATCTAACGACAGGATCAGCAGGGGACTCTTACTTTTATCAGACAAATCAATTGTATCTATTAATCTTCTTATGTTATTTCCAGCGTTCCTCTCAGGAACAAATCCAATCTGATCTGGATTAATATATCCAGGAAATACAGACTTTAGTGTTTTTGCAATAATTGAGGCAAATATCTTAACCTCCACATTTATTAGGGAGATCGGTCTATAGTTTTTCACATCAGTTGGGTTTTTTCCTGGTTTTAATATTGGCAATATATTTGCCTTCAACATCTCCTGTGGGAATGAACTATTAATTACTGCACAGTTAAAGGTTCTAGTTAACGTGTCCACAATTATGTTTTTCTGCTAGTTTTTAAATTGGTTTAATAGTATTTTGTCTGCTCTATTTTGTCAATAATAATATTTAACCTTTAATTTAAACATTTTTATACCTATATTTTCTGTGATTTTATTTTTTATAGCCTTTTTAATCTCTGCTAGTTTTATTTGACCTTTGTCAGGATTTATTTTATATTCTTTGGAAACCTTATATAATTGAATATATAGGTTAGATAACCCCAATCCTTATTTTGCATCTATCTTCTTTTTGATGTTAATACAATATCCTCTCATAGCCACACCAAATCATTGAATCGAGATGTATTTTGAGCTGTTTTCTTCAAAAAAGTAATTTTACATATTCTTTATAAATTCTTTATTTTCTATATTATACAAAATTGACTCATCTAGTTTCCAAGTAGTCCTGGGATGGATAATCTTTCCCTCCTTTAGTTCTAGTATAACACTGTCGTAATCCGACCATACCATTGCTTTGATCTCTATACATTTAACTTTCTTAGAGGAGCTAATCAATATTTGGAAATGTCTTCAACACCAATTAGTTCTATCACATTGAATCCAATGGGTCTCCTGTATCAGGGCAACTTGTATTTTTTCTGAAATTAAATAATCGTTAAAGGACCACTCTAGTGCCAGGAAAGCACTCGTTTTCCTGGCACTAGAGTGCCCTGAGGGTGCCCCCACCCTCAGGGACCCCCTCCCGCCCGGCTCTGGAAAGGGGAAAGGGGTTAAATCTTACCTTTTTCCAGCGCTGGGCGGAGAGCTCTCCTCCTGCTCTCCTCCTCCGATCTGCCTCTTCTCCTCCCCGTCAGCTGAATGCGCACGCGCGGCAAGAGCTGCGCGCGCATTCAGCCGGTCACATAGGAAAGCATTCATAATGCTTTCCTATGGACGCTTGCGTGCTCTCACTGTGATTTTCACAGTGAGAATCACGCAAGCGCCTCTAGCGGCTGTCAGTGAGACAGCCACTAGAGGAAATAGGGGAAGGCTTAACTAATTGATAAACATAGCAGTTTCTCTGAAACTGCTATGTTTATAAAACAATTAGTTAACCCTAGAAGGACCTGGCACCCAGACCACTTCATTAAGCTGAAGTGGTCTGGGTGCCTAGAGTGGTCCTTTAACCCCTTAAGGACCAAACTTCTGGAATAAAAGGGAATCATGACATGTCACACATGTCATGTGTCCTTAAGGGGTTAAATGCCGATCTTTTCTGTGGGATGTTCAGGCCCTGAATATTAAATGTAGCAAATTTGACATTAAAAAATCTGAAACTCATGGTCAGGCCTGAAAATTCCCTGCGACTGATACTCTATCCAACTTATGCTAGAATTTATTACTGTACACACAGGACTAAAACATATCACATGAACAACTATACTAACTTCCATTGTCATGATCTCTGTTTATTAGAGATCTTCACACAAACAAAGTTTAGATGCCTAACTCTAGGCTATCACTAAGTTCTACTAAGAACTTACAGGCGGAATTGCTTTTGGTCATTGTGGCACCGGGATAATGCTTAATCATTATCTTGCCCTTTCCATTCTTATTTCTTCCCTTTACTTAAAGTAATTATGAAATTGTATTCTCCAATTAAGTGCATTAAGTACATTTTTCTGTGTTTCTTTTCTGTGATTTTAAAGTGCTATATTTGAAACCACTACCTCTTATATTACTAATAGGTGCTATATTCAAATCCAGTTTACCTCTATAGGTTTGCTCTATTTATCAATAGTGGAGAAAAAAAAACCACACACACACACACACACACACAACTTCCTTCGTGCTTCTTTTCCCATGGTTCTAATACATTATTATGAAGTGCTATATTCTTAACTAAATTTCTTATTTGATTTGCTCTATTTTCAGTGATGTCATATCAAGTTTTCCATTCCCTTTTCTTTCCCTTCTTTTATATTTCTTTCCCTCTTGAACTTTTTTCCTTAGACATGTGAAGCTCAATCTAGTGCTTATCTTTCAGTGATTCTATTATATTATAGATAGGTGATATATTCGAATCCAATTAACCTCTGTGAATTTCTCTATATTTCAATAGTGAGAAGAAAAAAACCCACACACACTTAATACAAAAAATATTTTCAAGGCTTGTGCCCTGTTACTTCACTGTCATGTTAGCTTTTTTACTTTAAGCCATTGCTTTGCTCACTGAATCAAAGATCTCTAGGTGATCGTCAGTGAAAATTCTTAATCCAGTTGGGAAACCCCAAGTATATTTTATATTATGTCTTCTTAATATAGATGTAGCTGAGACAAATGTTTTCCTTTGCGATCTTGTAAAAAAAGACAGATCTGAAAATACTGTTATGTTTTTAAAGTCTTCCCCTCCAGGATCTTTGAGTCTGCTTGCTTTCATTATTTTTTTCTTTAAACTGGAATGATTGGAAACAGCATATTATATCTCTTGCCTTATTATCCGGTATACTTTTAGGTTTAAACACCCCATGGTATCGTTCCAGATTGTGGTTATATTTTTCCACTTCTATTCCCCAGGCTTTCCAAAGGTTAATCAGAAATTCTGGAATTTTTTCTTGCGTGACAGATTCCGGAACATTTCTTACTCGCAAATCATTGCGTCTCGATCGATCCACCAGATCACCTAATTTTGATTCCATTTCTTTAATTTTCTTTGACATCTCATCATTTTTCTCTTTAAATTATTTTTGGGGGAATTCCATGTTTAGAATTTTTTCTTCAGCCAAATTTATTTTTTCTGTAAGGACTCTCATCTGGTTCAGACTATCTTCTGATTGTTCTGATTGATTTGTTTCATTATTGCTTTCAACTGGGAGTCTAGAATTCTCTCTAAAAATTCTGCTGTTATCTGTGTACCCGGTACGCTCTCAGGGCTACTAGGTGATTCCTCTGATCTGGATGTCATTAGTGATAAATCTTCTATCTTTTAGATCTTTTTTCTTCTCTTTTTTTTAAGGTAGCTTTATCGTGAGATTTGGAAGCCATTTTGTTGGGGAGAGGAAAAAAAAATATGTTATCTTGCACCCACTTCAGATGTTTCCTATCACCTTGAAGCACGCTAAGTACTTTACTGATCTAATTTTGCCATTAGCCAGATGGGTTTACCAGAATTACCAAAAAACATTATCTAAAGGCTGGGTTTTGTTTCTCCTTTCTTTGTTTCTCCTTTCTTTTTCTCACCTCCTATTTCCTCCTCCCTTATTGCCCTACCCGCTGTTTTTTATATTTCCATATGATGTAACTATATCTCTTTTGCTTACCAAGATGATTTCACTTTTTTCCCTCCTTTAAGATGATTTTAAGTAACCTTACAAACTTGAAAAAATCTAAATCAGCGTTTCTTTTTGTCTTCTTGCTCTTTTTTTATATGATTGGCATATGTCAAATTTGATTATATGAAAGTAACTATATGAAAGCAATTTTGTCTCTCCTTTTACCTTTCCTTCTCCTTCCCCCCCACTCCTAAGTTATTCAAAGTATGGGGATATCTGAAAGAAATTCAGTAAGCAAACCAGTAGACAAAATATTAGTCAGAGCTAGTAAAACTTCAGGATATTAATGCACTTATCTCCTCTGGTAAAGCAATCCTCCACAACACTACTTGTTATCACATTCCTCCATCTCTCACACTCTCATGGTTCCAGTTTGACCATTCTCTATCTGCCTTTAATATCCTGGGTACTTGTGGCACCGTTCAGCTCTCGATCTCGTCATCGCACAATGCAGCTTTGTTCCCCCGACCACGCCACGCTGAACCTCCGCAACTCCGCCCTGCAGTATGCACGCACATACCTACGTCATACGGCCGGAGGCAGCATTCCCTAAAACGGTCACTTTAATTTTCCTACCCTTTGATCAATTCCCTTCAGCATCATAAATATTTGAATCACTTATATCACTGAGGATTTGACACAATGATGATACACAAGAACAAAAACTGACCAGCTCATAATTTCTAAACCTGAGTGTCAGAAAGATCAAATAAATATATATGCAGAAGATATCTTGTCAACTCTTGAACAACTTGATACATTTGTCCCTTAATTATTGAAATAAATTAATAACTACACTTGAGTCTCAGGATATAAAATTAATTTAGATGAGTAAATATTTATACTCAACAGATTTCTTTGCAAAAATGTGCTGCTTTTATATGAGAAAAAGAGAAAAAGTTTAAAATATTTACAGTCATGGGACTATTTGAAGTCTATGGTTTTACATGTCAGGGCATATTAAAAAAAATATCTGTTCCTTAGCAGGTCTTACAATTGGGTAACGAAAACCTCAGGTGAACATGATATATTACACCGTGTCATGATTTATTTTCAAAAATAAAGCTAAATAGGAGAAGCCATGTGTGAAAAAACTAAGTACACTATATACCTTGTAGAAGCACAGTTAGCAGAAATACATTTTAAAAATATTAATAGATGGTACTTGACACCAAAACTTTTGATGAAAATATCCCCAGACATATCTGACATCTGCTGGAGATGCAATTCAAAAAAATTAAGTTTGATGCATTTCTTGTGGCAGTGTGAAAAAATAAATCAATATTGAAAAGAGATTTAAAAAAAATAATTTATCAAATTATGAAAAACAAAATAAAATTAGATTCTGGTAAAAATGTATTAAATTTAAATTGGCTAGAAAACAGCCCTAATGATAAATCTACATATTATAACTACTGCTAAATTATTAATAGCATATAATTGGAAATTGGTCAGGATTCCCAATATCTAGGAGGTTCCCTCTCAAGTCCCATGGGAAGCAAAAGTAGAAATGGGGATATTAATGACTGTAGAAAACCAATATATTGAGATAGAGTACTGGGACAACTGGATAATTAAGTTAGATGCAATAAAGCATATCATTTAATGATAGTCCTACTCTTATATGTGGTTGGATGGAGAAGAAATGGAGATGAAAAAGGGAAAACATTATTTTTCTTCTTTCTTTCATTCCAATAAACACTATCAACAATATGGAATTGAAGAACTTCTAGAAAATGAAAATAAAAAATAGAAAATAATATTTATAAATATCTTAAAAATGTGATTCCCAAATAACATGAGAAATGAAAGAGAACAAATTAAAATACCTGAACAAATAGATGGCCAGATTGGATATAATAAAAACAGGCAATAAAAGTATACAACTGGTTTACATTGGCTTAAAGAACCAAGCAAACTCTCTCTCCAAAGGAACAAAGAGATGGATGAGAAAGGAAAAAGTAGGGAAAGTGAGGGAAAAAGACAAAGAAAGGGGATATAATAAAGAACAAAAACTTATCTAAAAAGAACATTTAATTAAAGTTTGGAAATAAATAAATTCTGATATTGGTATTAATGGCCTGCATAAATATGCAGCTATAACAGTCACAATACATATCTAAAATATTGCTAAAGAAAATATAGATTAAAAAAAATAATATATATATATATATATATATATATATATATATATATATATATATATATATTACATTGCTAAAGATAAATGCCCACACCAGGCAAGCCATCGGACTTTCTTTTCCCACAGAAATCTCACTTTAACAGTGCTCTCACTGCAAGGGATTCTGGATAGGCGTATGCAAATGAGCTCAACAAAGAACCACATTTGTGCCTCATAATTCCAATCAATATATATCTATATGTGGATAGATAGATAATGAGGTTCATGTAGTGGGACAGGAAACCCAAATCAACATTCTTGCTGCTAAAAAATGAATTAATTCTGGATTCAAATGTTTTTCTTTATGGGATTTTTCTAAAACCCCTTTGAGCACTGATTTTTAGGTCCTTGATTGAGTGGTCAGGCTTGGTAAAATGGTGTCTCACAGGAGTTCAGTAAGATTCTTCTTTGCAGTGCTTAATGGAGAGTCATTGCATATTTATTCTGTAATTTAATTGCTGTCTGGTTTCCCCTGATGTAGCATCCTAGGTGGCATTTGGTGCATTTTAAGAGCTACAGAGTAAGTGGACCCTATACAAATGCCAATACTATAATAATACTATTTGTTATCATATATACCACATTGCTATATGTTCAGCTGTATGATACTTTAATGCTATGGGTTTTGTTGTTGTTGATGGCTTTATCTGTGCATATGTGCTGGCACTGTTTACAACAAGGTTTTTTGCATTGTCTGTTCTCTTTCTTTATTCTTCCCATCAGTGGGCAGTTTCTTTTTAATTTTTTTTTCTTTGTGTTTTAGGCCTGCCATGAACAGATTAACATATTGGGGTCCCATACCTTAACAGTGCCCATGATTTGTAGGTAGACCATGTTTTTTAAACTTACATTTGAGGATGAATAGTGCCAGTTTTGTGATAATTTGGGGCCTGTATTATTGGTTGTTGGTGCAAGAGAATAAATGAAAACAAGTGTTGATGCCATCTTTATGTGAAATGTTGCTGTACAAAGAATCCACACCCATGGTTACAAGGAGGTTGGTGATTGGCTGAGTTTGTTCTGGAAGTCATTGTCCTTTATGAAGATGTTGGTGACAGAGGCAGAACTGCTGCTGATGCAGCCAGTGCAGCTACACAGGGGCCTGCACACTGCGGGTGCCCGTCAGGTGGCCTATTCTCTTCGGACCACCCATTGGGTATTGCTGAAAAGGGGCCTGCTTAGGCGATGGGACACTTGAACAGTGTGATTAAGCCCCTGTAGTATTGGTAGCTTAAAAGGAAGTGACAGCTTTTGGTAGCAAATTGTAGATTGACAGCTGTCAGGGCCCTCTCTACAATAGTTCTGCCACTGGGTTTAAGGATATTTTCTATAAGTCCTAAGTCCTGACATCTGTTCTGGACTAGTGTTAATATCTTTGCAGAAAAAACAAGCTGAGAAAAGATATTTAAATTATTATAGGATTTGCTGTTCATCACTATCTGAAGATAAGGTAAACATAAGTATGTAGTTGTTTTTTTCTCAAAAGGACAATTTAATATCTTCAGCCCTTCTGCTTATTTATGTGTCTGTCAAGATGTATCATGTGCCACTGGTTAATATCTTTGCATTAATGTCCTGCCGATTGCTTATTACCTACTTATCAATAGTATCCACAATTTCTATGGGTCCTCTTTATACTCATGCATTATTATTTTAATGATGAACCCCTACTTGCCTTTGCCTTCATTAATGTTTACTGTATGGGATATTGGTTTCAACCTTTCCAGTAATTTATCAGAAATGTATCAAACAAATCAATTTACAGTGTAAGGCAAGCATGTCAAACTTATTGACTAGTTGAATAGATTCCCTGGGGCCACTTTGTGCTGTGGCTTTGACCAGTTGGAAGACATAAAAGATAATTTTTCTGTCTGATTGTCTTCCTTCCCAGGCCGATCGCATGCTCACGTGGCTGCAAGAGTTCAGTGTGCGGAGCAGGCCAGCCACTCACCTTCCCTCCTGCCAGAGGGGCGTCTGCCCTCTGCCCTCTGCCCTCCTTCAGAAGAGCAGGGCTGGAACTGGGGGACGGGCGGCTCCTCTTAAGGTAGGGGAAGAGGGTCTTGGAGGACCTTCCTCTGTAGTTAGTTAAATTGGGGTGGGAGGAGGTGTATTAATTTTAGATGGGGAGGGGGCAGTGCATTAAATTGAGGGAGGGAGGGGCAGTGTATTCATTTTGGGGAGGAATAGGGTCAGTGTATTAAATTGGGGGAGGGAATGGGGCAGAGTCATAAGAGGGGGAGGCAGTGTATTAGAGTGGTTTGGGGAGGAAGAGGCAACATAATGGGGAAGGGAGAACAGTGTATTAAATTAGAGTGGTGGAAGTGGGGGCAGTGTATTAGATTAAGGGGCAGTGTATTGGACTGGGTAGAGGGGATTGGGTGGAGGAGCAATGTTTTAGAGTGGAGGAGGGTGCAGTGTATTGGATTTGGGGGCAATGTATTGGGTTTGTGGGCAGTGAATTAGAATGGAGGAAGGGGGCAGTGTATTAGCTTGGGTCTGCATGGAGGTGCTGAATGCTCCACATAGAGATGCTGATTGACCACAAAGCATTTTGCCACACATGCACAATAGCCTTTCAATGCTTTTGAATGGGAAAGCATTAGATTGGTTACGATCATCAAGTTTGATGATCTCAGCCAAAGTGAAGAACATACTCATAGGACTTCAAAAACAAGATGATGTAATTTGTTTTTACAGCTGTGCAGTAGCAAACATTCACCATTTCTGTCCCATTACTAAACTTTTCTTAATATGTCAAGGTAGTTAGACTGAAACATTGGTTATATTCAAATGCACGTCTCCTTAAAATAAATCTGCTCTTTTGTTTACTGTGAAGCCCTACGAGTGTGACGACATCCCGTATCAGTTAGGCAACTTTTTTTATACTGTACTTTTCTAAATAAACTGAATTTTTTGTTTTTTAGCCGCCCACATGAACTTAAACCTGGTTTATTTGGCCAGTGTTAGTATTTGAGTTTGACATGCATGGTGTAACGTGTAGAGACAATTTCTCACAGTTGAGTCTATATATTTTCAATGTATTGTCATTGTTGCAATGTTTTACAAAATCTCCTATTTCTCCTCTATGCTCTACTTTTTCTTGCAGGCAGATTTTGTTTGGGTTTCTTGTAACTACAGGTAAGTAACTCACAAAGCAAGATGAAGCAGTAAAAATGATGTCATTAAAGGGACACTCCAGTGCCAGGAAAACAATCTGTAAACACCATTGCTATGAAGGGGTGCACAACCATCTCTAGGTAGGTAGTACATGTCATATTAACATCCACATGAATGCAAGGACCCATTGCTTGCCAGCAGAACATTACCTCTTTCTTCCATAGTGTATCCATACTGCCTACCTTTCTTCCATAGTGTATCCTGCTTGCACGCACATGCACAGAGCCAACCACCTGATCTATAGTGATGTCACGAACATAAAATTTTCAAGCCATCCAATCACACTGCTCTGTGTCATTTTACACAGCGTGGGAAAGTTCTTTGGCATTTTCCCACGCTGTGTAAAATGACAAAGAGCACTCTGATTGGCTTAAACCAGCCAATCAGAGTGTTCTTAGCCTAATTGCAGGGCGTGGCAAGGCTTTATAAGACTTCCCCCACCCTGCAGAGCGCAGTCTGTGCGGAGCCCTCCATGGGTGAACATGGATTTTTTTTTTTTAATTGCGTCGGTTATTATGTTTTTTTATTTGGCCTTTTTTGGGGCTGAAAAAAGAAGATTGTAGAAGAAAGAAAACATCGAATGGTAAGTTGTTTTTATCTAATTTTTTTTTACAGGTTTTTAGTTAAAGGTCCCCCCTCATTATTTTTAGGGTGATGGGGGTAGGTAGGGAAATATTTTTTTTGGGGGGAGGGGTGACTAGGGTCCCCCCCTTTGTATTTAGGGCCCCCACCCACCGCTCAGGGGTGGGGGCCTGGGGGGACAATAGGTCCCCCCTTATTGTTATTTTTAGGGCCCCCACCCACCGCTGAACATCTGTATGGACTCTGATAGAACCACTTCTTAAGGCAGATAATTCCACATCCGTATTGTTCTTACAGTAAAAAAAAAAACTTTGCTTTGCCTTAGACAAAATCTTCTTTCTTCCAGTCTAAACGCATGACCTTGTGTCCTATGTAAAGTACGGTTTGTGAATAGATTTCCACGCAATAGTTTCTATAATGTTATCATATCCCCTCTCAGGCGACATTTTTCTGAACTAAATAGGTTTCAATTTGTTAACCTTTCTTCATAGCTGATATGTTCCATTCCTTTTATTAATTTTGTAGCCCGCTTCTGCACTTTTTCTAGTGCCATAATATCCTTCTTTAGAACAGGTGCCCAAAATTGCACAGCATATTCAATAGGTGGTCTTACCAGTGATTTATAAAGAGGCAAAATTATATTCTTATCCCGAGAATCAATGCCCTTTTTCATGCATGACAATACCTTACTGGCCTTAGCCACTGCTGATTGACATTTCACATTGTTGCATAGTTTGTTGTCTATAACAATTCCCAAGTCCTTTTTGTGTGCTGTTATCCCTAATTCACTTCCATTAAGGGTATACGTTGCTTGTGTATTCTTTACGCCGAAGTGCATAACTTTGCATTAACTTTCACCTGCCATTTGAGTGCCCACTCCCCCAGTCTATCTAAATCCCTCTGCAGCAAAGTAATATCTTGCTCACATTGTATTATTTTACAGAGTTTTGTATCATCTGTGTCAACATTATTAACATATAGTGGAATAATTTTAATTCACTTACACTGTAACTTTTCATTCCTTAGGCCAATATTTGCTAATTTTTCTTCAATGTCTGTTATTTTTGCACATCCTCACATTACACTTAAATGGTTATTAGTAATGAGGTTTACATTGATTAGAACCGTAATTGATTTGAAAAACAACCTGAAGTGCCTGGTGACTTTCTATTGGGAAATGCTATTTAAAATATTACATAGTATTACCTGATCCAATTCCATGCCCTCTCTGAAAACAAGACAAAATTAGTTTCTATTTTCATCCATAAGTGTAGTGTCATCCCTGACACTACAACAAAAACTATAGACCCACAGGGCATCATCCTTATAGGCCTGTTTAACAATGCACACTTCACACTTTGGTAACAGCTTACTTCCTTAACACTGATTCCAAAGCATATGTTCAGTCTCTCCTCCTCACTATTGACAAGATACTATTTTCTTGGTCAATGCCACCCTGGCCCAACTGTTGGAATGTACGATAGGGGAGATCACATGGTCTGACCACAGCCCAGTCCACCTATTCATACATGACGGTTTCAATTTAACGGTAAAGGGCATTGGCGTCTCAATGGGTCGCTACTGACCGATGGTCCGTTTTGGGCATTGGTTCAATCTGAATTGACAGACTATTTCCAAAAACAATGAGATGGGTGAAGTGGCGGATGACATAGTGTGGAATGCCCATAAGGCAGTTGTCAGAAGGAACTTCATTAGGAGATTGTCCTACCTCAAAAAACAGTGCCAAACCAGATTAATAGATTCCTATAAAGAACTAGCAAAACTTTCTGCAAAAAATAAGACGCAACCCAGGCAGGAACTACTGGCCAAGATCAATGCCCTACATGCAGAAAAAACGAACCACCTCCTACATAAACTGACCCACCCTATGCCGTCTGACATCGAGCACTACCTCAATAACCTCTCACTGCCTAGACTCACTGAGGAATACATGCAATCCCTCCTACAACCTATTACCATCCAAAAAAATCATACAAACTATGAAACACCTACCTCCATGGAAGCCCCCGGGTCAGAGGAAGCCCAAATTAGTCACTAGACGTGTGTTGGTTATAAAAATAAGCCTGTCGTTTATTCTTCAATTGTGTTTTTATACATTAACAAGTAAGTGCTTATGTGCAAATACACATTGGACATTAGGAAGGCAGTTAAAGGTTGAAAGGAGTACAGATAAGACATGGGGATGAACATCATGTACATATAACAAATAGTTCAGAGAAAGAGAAAGGACAGAATGATTTGAGAAGAGACAGCTCAGGTGGGGGCTATCTGCTCCCGGAACTAGACATATATGGTCTTAAGTGTTGTTTTAAGCATCAAGCATTTCCTGAGTCCAAGTTAGCCAATTTTAATATAGGATATCTAATATGACACCTATAAGCTTCAACCTTGGAATCAAAGAAAATTATATCACAGTGCCGATGGCCTCTCCAATCTCCATTATAAAACGTTCAGCACTACACTTGCACCACAGCTTCTGATTTACCAGGCAACAACAGAATCAGGTCTGCTACCACCCGAAATGCTACTAGCTACGATAGTTAAAATCCCCAAACCTGAAAAGGCCCCAGACGTATGCAAAAATTATAGACCCATCTCCCCCTCAACAAGGACAAGAACATTTATGCTAAGATAATTGCCAATTGACTGAGCCCAATTATACCACACTTAATCCATGACAACCAGACAGGCTTTGTGATGGCCGCCAGGGACTAACCAACACACGCAAACTTAGCTTGATACTGCAAGAGCTTGGAAGGTCTCGGCTAGGCCTTCCTAAGGCAAGTGTTAGACAGATATCCCATCACATGTAGTGCGACAAGTATTTGCATTCCTCTCCCCGGTGTTTCGAATCATGAATGGAACAAGGCAGGGGTGTCCCCTCTCCCCACTCCTCTAAACTGTTACAATCCCCCAAGCACCTAGGTGGGATGGCACTGCCTAGCATACAGGCTTATTGCCAAGTGGCTGTCTTATCCGCTGCCGTACCTCATATGGTTTCCACTGCCAGACCACAATGGGTTTCCTCAGAGAGTGACCTCATGAAAGGGCATGAAGTTACTAATATGCTCTGGACGCCATAGCAATTCAGACCAAATGTGACCCTCTTTCCCCCTCCTTTTGCATATCTGGGATAAGTACAGACCCAGATTGGGTAGCACCCCCAATCTATCCCTATGTTTAACCCAGTACCATGGCATTGGATGGGCGCAACGCACCTTTATCACTTGTTTGAAGTAGACAAATTACTAGACTATTCTAGTCTATCCGCTAAATATTCACTTCGCAGTCCTCACTATATTCATACCTACAGTTGAAATCCTACTTATCCAAAACATTGAGACAATACCCTAAGGCAACCTTTACTACTGCATCACTCACTACCTGGGAACAAATGTGTATTAATGCGAAACTTTCACGTCAATGTAAACAAATTTCCATGTGCCATAACCTAATCTCTAATTACAACAGCTTCTCCACCTCCAAGTATGCAAAGCACTGGGAAGCAGACCTCCAATACAAGTTGCCTAATAAAGGGTGGGTTACCATATTATCCAACCCACTTAAATTAATTATATCATCCTCCCACTTAGAATAACATCGCAAACTCCTCTATAGATGGTACTTTGTACCAACCAGATTACATAAAATTTTCCCTTCCACCTCCCCAAATTGTTGGAGATGTCACAAAGCCAAGGGATCGATGCACCACATTTGGTGGAACTGTGCGTGGCTTAAATCCACGATCTAGTCCAAGACATAACAACCCCCATCCTCCCCAAAAACATACCTGTTGTTGGATCTCCCAGAAGAGATACCCCAGTACAAAAGAAAAATTATTATTCACATTGCCCTGATGGCACAGCAACTAATAGCAAGGAAATGAAAGTCTCCTGTACCCCCCAAAAGAGAGGACCTACTTGGGGAGCTGCACAAGCAATGAATATCCGAATCTTCCTATACATCCCTCTTCCCCCCTTCCACACTTTATCTGAAAACATGGGAACTCTGGCACACATGGAGATCTGATAACACAGGATTATTGTAGTGTCATGTGTACTCTATAGTCCTAATCTCGAATCTACCTGTTTAAATGCCATTTTGGAACCAAATAGAGGTAGATACCCCATTACTTCATTAAGTTACTGTTACACATAAAGAGCACTGCTGTTCGGCTGTAAATGTATTGCTGTGTACCAAAGATGCATCACACCCTCAACCCCCCTCTTTTTTCTCTTCTGTACCCATTCCCTGTCTTTAATTGAAATGAAGATAAAGTTCCAAATTTAAAAAAATAATATTACATAGAGATTATTTTTACCTCTTTACTATGCTTGAAGCTGGCTTAGCTTCTAACAGTTATTGCCCCAAATGTAATCAATAAGAAGATGATCTAATGCATTGCCTCTGGCACTGTTCTGAAATACAATAGCTCTTTTATAGAAAACACCAATATTTTAGCAATGAGATTTTTTTTAGATCTTAAGCAGAATATGTTTCATGGATAAATGAATCAAGTTGAAGTTCTTGTTTTTAAACTTGTATATGGTTGTTTATTAACCATAGCCCATGATGAAGGGATGGTGATCCCTTCATTGTATTCCAATACATGTATTGTTGAGATCTGACCATTACGGTTATTCATTTCATTTTTTTGAGGACTTTTTTTTGTACTTTTTCGCTTTTTTCATACATGTAAGCCTCAGAAGTCTAGAAGGTGTATATAGACAGATACATACATCCTTATGTTTTGAAGTTGCAAGATATTCTCTATAATTTTTTTTAAATACCTCTTTTTTGAGCATTTACTTTTGGAGTGCAGTATCCTTTTCTATGTTTTTGTTTTAGAATTTTGAGGTTCTTCCTATGGAAGGAACCAAGATACATGCACCAAACTACAGTTTGAGTGCCAACATATACATATGTTTCCCACAATTAAGGGTGAATGTGGCATAAAATAACAATAAACAAGATAAATACTTATTTTGGCAAATGGTCCCTTATTATGTCAATGTGTTGGAAATGTTTCAAACACTCACTGCAGATCTGCAATGCTAGTCACTGTTCAACTATTTTTTCTTACCATGGTACTGCTATAAGAAATAATTTTTTAAAGTAACTCAGCATGGTTGTCCTAACTGGAGGGAGATCATCTAAAATCAGTCTTGCGCTACATTAAGCAATTATTGAGTCTCAAAAAAAAAAAAAAGTACACAGATTTTTTTGAAAAATAAAGCATTTTTTTATCAGCAAATGTGTTTAAAGACCATTTTGTCTTAACACTTTACATTTGAAACACTGCTATGTTGACTTTTAATTATTGTATTTATTGTTTAAGTAGAAATTGGACTATAAAAATGAACCTGAGTAAGTCAGTCTGATAGAGAGAAATAGATTTATTTTTATGATAAGGATTTTGTTGGGTTGCAAAATTTTGTTTTTTGATTGAGTGGTATATACATCCTACTGATACATACTTTAACTTCTGTGGTAAAACTAGCCTCGCCACTGGGTTGTGGAGAAGCCTGATTGCCAGCCCCCTGCCTCATGACTATGGCCCCTCTCATCAGCCCATGCTAAACTTAAACCCCATGGCGATTTGACTGTGTTTGTGGCATCTGAGCACTGTTTGGATATATTGAGCGCTCAGATCCAAGCCATCTGGGGATATGTGGGGGTTCTGTTCAGTTTGATAGGAATTATGTATTTTTGTGTATTTTTGCTGTTGTGAATAGAGATATTTTCTGTACCTGGAGATAGTTGGCTTTCCACACCCAGTTAAGCCAATTATCTCCAGGATAGAGGACTCAGGTGGAACAGGTTTGGGCTGGCAAGCCATGCTTCAGTTGGTCACAAAGGATTTCGACCTAACTTTTAAACCACTGGAGGGAATTATCTGATTTTAGAGTATGTTTGTATTTGGAGTATGATTCTGGAAATGTAAGTTTTATGTGAATGTGATGTATACTTTTAAAGTTATAAATATTGTGTAAAACTGTATTTTCCTGCCTGTGATAATTATGTTAGCCCATTGTGTTCAGTAATTGTATCACAGGCAGAGGGGAGGATTTCTGCTGGAATGAATGGGAGTGTTTAACTGTGCATGTCTGTGATTGGTCACTTTACTACTTTTGTCACAGTTTTTCACCAGGTCCCCTAGGGGAGTATCCACCTGGTGGATGACCTGCATAAATATCTTTTAATTTACTAAAATAAAACATTTTTGCCAGGTTTTTATTTTTATAAAGCGGAACAACAGTCGTTCTGTGTCTATTCACATCTATGTAACACTTTCTAATGCATTCGCCTTTGACTAATTAGTCTATGGCTGAAATTTTATAACCAATAAGAAAGTATCAAAGAGCTTTGCAGAAGGCACATTTATTCTCCTTTACAGGGCACTTAACCCCTACTCAAAAATGTGCATACTCATATTAATTGTAATTTTGCATTGCAAAGCAATGAAAAATAAGATTTAGACCACAAAGGCCATATTTTCTTTATTTTTCCCAAATGTTGTTTTTATTCTTTATAGAAGCCCATTTCTTTGCCAGGACTCCATTCTATTTCTCTGAATCTATGCAGAGAGTCTGCAAATGACAAGCAATTACCATTCTTCTATAACCCACAACACATTTTGTAGGTCAAATTACATAGCTTAGTTCTGGTAGTCAGAGAAGAGGGAAGAGAACAAAAGTTCCTACTTTGGCAACACTACAGGCACTTTTATTGGATGACTGTCACCTGTAATCACTTGCACATTGCCATAATGCTCACAAACACGCACATGTTTTACTTTTGTGAGGCACTTTTAAAAAACTGCATTTCAGTCATACACTGAGTATTTGATCATTTATCTTTAAATTACTGTGTGAAAATGGGGTTGCCGAGAGAACATGCCATTGGTGTGGGACCTTGGTACGTTTTTGCTATTTTCTTTATTATATTTTTTTTTTACTTTTTAGAGAGGGGACCAAGAGAGTAAGAGAGTAAGAGTTGCTTTGACCAAAAACAGGGATTTATTCAAAAACATTTTTTGTTGGAGTAACCCTTTAAGCTTAAGTACATTATTTATTGTTAAAACCCATGGATACACCTGGATATAGAGCACAAAAATAATTTGGTGACACCTTTGTATATCCCACCCATAGCTGCTCACCAAACCCTGCTCTTCCCTGACTCCACACCTTACCTCTTCACACACAGTTAGATAAAAAAAAGTTGGACTGGCACACATAGTTAATGTTTACACAGATTTTGTTGATAAACCATACATTGGTTTGGCTCCCAAATGAGTCTTTATTATGCCAATACAAGTGGCTAATTAAAATTAAAATAAAAAAATAAAAAGAGGGCCGTGCTTAAAAACAGGTACAAATAATAGTCGTAAAATAGAGTGATCGTTCTGAGATAAAAGGCGCTTAAGTTAAATGAATTACAATACAATACACAAAGGAGTGATGGCAGCTTACACACTAAAGTAGGAACTCTCCAACCTACTAGAAATCAAATGTGTAGAAAAACGCTATTGTGCAAATACATGCCAAATAGTGCAAAATGTGAAGCGCTTTAACAATTGAATAAACACTTACCGTACTCCTGGAATTTTCAGAAGATATAGGTAATTGGTGGACAAATCCTTAGACGTCCATGATAGGTGAAATGGAGACAAAAAATAGAGAAAACAGGGAAGCAATGCTAACCCTGGTGCAGAAATCATTTGTATAATAAGGTGTAAGATATGAGTGACAATTAGCTTTTCACATTATCAGGAGCCTATAACTGGGCTCCAAGTATGCAGATATTGTGTCAAATATAGAGTGGCACAGCCCTTCTTTAAGCAGCATAGATGTATCACCAGTCCACTTAGTAAAAGAATTACATTTATTGTAACATATACCATAAAACAATAAAATCAATATACTCAAGTGCTAGTGATGAGTCCAAGACGCGTTTCGCCTGTACCAATTGATAAAGATGAATTGTACAGGCGAAGTGCGTCTTGGACTCATCACTAGCACTTAAGTATATTGCTTTTATTGTTTTATGGTATATGTTACAGTAAATGTAATTATTTTACTAAGTGGACTGTAAATAAATTACATGCAAAAATATCATAACAAACATGTGCATACAATACAACCTCTAAAAATAACACAATGCACCTATGTTTATTCAAAAAACATTTCCCGTATTGTTAAAGTATCAGGTCACATGATCCAAATGGCAGTCATTTATATTTCAGCCATTACACAACATATCTTTATCAATTCAAATCTAAATACAGAAAACAAAGAAGCCAGGGCCATGCAACTAGACGGCAAATGTGCACTTGGTGTGCTACATGCAGTTTTTTTGAAGGACCAAAAAGAAACAAACATTTAAGGTTTCCTCTTTGTCAATAGGGGGGACAAACTAGTAGGACACTAGTCTAGATTTAGGGAGCATCATTTTGCCACAGTGCATAATGATAGGGAATCATCAGTTGCATGTCATTTTCAAATGGTGTTTTCCTTCCTTTATTTTGGTCATGGAGTGGATTCCCAGGAAGAGAGCACATGTTGATGCTGACTGAGTGGCTTCTTAAATTAAAGGAACACTATAGGGTCAGAAACACAAACATTTATTACTGACCCTATAGTGTTAAACCACCATTTAGCCCCCCCTGACCTTTCTCACTCACCTAAATATAGTACAATCTTACTTTTGCTCAAGTCTGCAGCTGCTGGCTCTGCACCTGATCTGCCTGCTTGGCTGGTATCACCAGAAGTGTTGTTCAGAGCCAATCACAATTCTTTCACAAAGGATTGGCAGAGACTGTCAAGGAGGCAGATCAGGGGCAGATACAAGAAAAAAGTGAGGAGTAGGTTAGCGCTAATAATATACAAAGGAGGCAGCAACCTTACAGAGGGTCACCCTCTAACCCTCTGGGATAAGGATGTACAGGAAAAGGGAGAAAAAGGCTGCGCCAAAAGAGACCTAAAAATACAATAAAATAAGTCCCAATAAAATAGGATAAATGTCAATGTTGCACTGGTAGGATGTTCTCTCTTCTTATGATGCTTTAGATCCTCCCGTGATATGTAAAATATAAAAGGGAAAAGGACCAATGGTGCAGGTTGTGGGGTACGTGGCAGATGAAGAATAAAAATGTAATGAACTCACATTTGCATGAGCTATGACCAGCTCAGGGGGAATAGGCGTTCTGCAGTATAATCCCTGCTAGTAGGATATCACGAAATTCTGATCCACTTTGGGTCTGGTGCTGTCCAATTCTCAGGAGAAGGGAGAAAAATATATAGACAACAGATAGTGCTCTCCGAAGATAAGATGTGGTATATATACAAAACAAAATAAATATACTCACAGTATAAAGTGCAGATGACACTGCACTTGAGATATGGCGTGGGCGGTATAATCCCCACCTTAGGATATATAAAATGCCAGGAAAAGATAATATAAAATTGGAGTGATAAAAGTATATAATAAAAGTATGAATGGCACAGAGATAAAGCCAAACGTAATTTATTATTAAAAGTATATAATAAAATCCATTAACGCGTTTCACCACTAGGGTTTTATCAAAATGGAATAACATTAAAACCTGGCAAGAATAAAATATATATAGGTGCACTGTTACTTTAAAAACGGCGCCAAACATAGCATCAATTAACATAAGCCAATCACAGTTAGGCATAATACATATGAAAGATAAAACTTATAATACTGTTAGGAATAGGTATATTCTAAAAGTCTGGTGTGTACCAGACATAATAGGCAAAAGAAAAATCGAAAACGAAGCTATATAGCTTAAATAATATTAGATTGTTTTTATACACTAGCGCGTCACGTGACCCGCGCGGGGTTGTGGGAAATGTAGTGCGCGGGCCACGTGATCGCACCAGTCCACATCCAATGAGCATCCTGGGCGGTGCTTACGCGCGTCACATGGTCCGCATCACACAAGAGCAGTGTGACACAGGAGTCCTATGATCGGCGCTCAGGAGCTTGGGAGATGTAGTCAGAGAACCCGAAATGGGTTTTAAATAGAAATAGCTAGCATAGGCATATATAATATCAGCAAAAGGATAAGTATGCATGTTATAATGCTGGATAGCAATAAGTAGCCATATGTAAAGTTAGTAAGAGAATAACATATAGAAATTAACTTGTTATTGGCAGGCATAAACAGTATATATAGTGATAATCATATTAATGTTAGATATGTATACTATAGCAGCATGGATAGTATTCATCACATTAGTGCAAAGTGAACTAGCAGCATAGTGTTAGATATAAAATGTCTTAAAGGGCAACACTTGCTTATATAAAACCATATGTAAAAACATATACATATACAGACAAGTATAAGAGTATCAAGATAAAAAATATCACAATAAAGATAAAATGAGGATAAGAATATCTTTCTGCTTGGTGGTCATATTGGGGGTATCCTAGACCATAATGCCGTAGGTGACAACTATGAATAGGATAACCCCCAAGTGACCACAATAGGAGAATTAAACCACATATTAATTAAAAGTTTTTTAAAAATTATAAAAAATTAAATAAATCAAAGTCTGCATTTAAACCTTTGGGGGCTAAGGTCTGTAGGTTGAATACCCATTCCATCTCGTTTCTGCCTAAGATATTTTTAAGATTTCCCCCTCTCCAGGGAACTTTGCATTTTTTTATACCTATGCAATTAAGAAGTTTAGGGTCCCGATTATGTTTTTCAAAATGTTTTGATACGGAATGATTAGCATATCCATTTTTTATATTGCGGCAATGTTCTGCTAATCTTATTTTCAGGCATCTGGTTGTCATACCAACGTATTGGAGGCCACATGGGCACTCCAATAGGTAAATAACATTGGTGGTATGACATGTAATAAAATCTTTAATAGTATAACTCTTATTGGTTGTATTTGATTTAAAACTAGTGATTTTGGACTGAATAGTGGGATTAGTACTCTTACATACAACACAGCGTTTGCACTTATAAAAACCCGTCATCCCGTTTAAAAAAGTAGATTGTGTTTCTTTTACTTCTCTGGTGTAATTATTGGTTAAAATTGATCTAAAATTTGGTGCACCTCTAAAAACAATGTTAGGCTGTATTGGTAATATTTCTTTAAGGAGGTCATCTTGTTTTAAAAGATGCCAGTGTTTCTTAATCGTTTTTTTGATAAAGCCACTTTTATTGTTAAAATTAAAAATTATGGGAAGAATAGGGGCTTTAGAGGAGTCTTTATCTTTATAGGTTAAGAGATTTTCTCTAGGTTTACTTTTTACTGTTGCTATAATGTTCTCCAGTGTTGTGGGTGAGTAGTTTTTCTCAATGAATTGATTTTTTAAAAGCAGTAATTGTTCGTTAAAATCATTGATATGAGAGCAATTCCTTCGTATTCTTAAAAATTGGCTTTTAGGGGCGCTCTCAAGCCATGGTTTATAGTGACAGCTCGACTTGTCGATTGCTGTGTTGGTACATACTTTTTTAAAAAATGTTTTTGTATGTACTACCCCTTGTTTAATAAAAATACTTAGGTCTAAAAAATTGATTAAATCTCTACTATATTCGTGTGTTAAAACAATCCCTCTATTATTTGAGTTGAGGTGTGAAATAAAAGCATTGAGTGAGTCCTCTGAACCTCTCCATATAAAAAACAAGTCATCAATATATCTAAAATAGGTGACCAGGTTCTGCTCCCACGCATGCTGCCCCCAAATGGCACTGGATTCCCAGTCCGCCATGAAGAGGTTGGCATAACTGGGAGCGAACCTGGTCCCCATAGCTGTCCCTCTCTTTTGGAGTTAAAATGAGTTAAAAAAACAGAAATAGTTATTGTTTAAAATGATATCAATGCCTTCTATAATAAAATCAATCTGAGTGTCTGGAACTCTTTTTTCGTTAGAGAGCATGGATCTGACAGCATTACAACCTAATTCATGCGGGATAATAGTGTATAAGGAGGTAACGTCACATGTCACGAGTATAAAATCTTGTTCCCAATAAAATCCATTAAAAAAATTAAGTAATGTCATAGAGTCCTTCAGATAATACTTCATAAGTTTCACAGTTGGTTGGAGTAAAGTGTCGATGTACTGAGATAAGTTGCATAAGGGGGATCTTATCCCTGACACTATGGGTCTACCTGGGGGGTTTTGGGCATCTTTGTGTATCTTAGGCAGAAAGTAAATTACGGGAATTCAGGGATTTTTGATGGATATATAGTCAAACTCTTTTTTGTTTAGAATGTTTTTATCTAGCCCCTTTTGTAAAAAGGTATTAAGTTTTTGTTGTATACAGGGCGTTGGGTCTTCAGATAATTTCTTATATACATCAGTGTCATTTAGTTGCCTATAGGCTTCTTGTATATACATGGCACTTGATTGGATGACCAGACCCCCACCCTTATCTGCAGGTTTAATAACAATGTCTAAATCTTCTTGTAGTTCTTTCATAGCTGTTATCTCTACTTTGTTTAAATTTTGGGTATCGTATTTGCTATATTTGATTTTTTCAAAATCTCTTAATACGGATTTTTCAAACATTATAAGAGGAGCTGATTTAAAATTGTAGGGATAAAAAGTAGATTGTGGTTTAAGATCTGTGCTGATAACTGTAGGTTGGTCTGTAGGCAGTGGAAGGGAAGGGGAAGGAGGGTTAGTGGTAATATTTTGTGACTTATAAAATCTTTTTAGTGTAGCTTTGCGTGTGAATTTGTTTACGTCTAAAAATGCCTGAAATGGCTTAAAAGAATTAGTCGGGGCATATTTTAGCCCTTTGCTTAAAACAGAGATTTGTGCTGCACTTAAAATTTTTTGTGATAGATTAAAAATACCAGTATCTGACTCTTTGGGGGTAGTTATTGTCTTTCTAATCTCTCTAGTCTCTCTTTTTTGTTGTCTTCTGCCACTTCGTTTGCCTCTGGACTTAGGGGTCTTTTTTTGGTCCTTGTTGGATACGGTGTGTTGATGAAAGTGTGTGGATGTGTTTGAATCTCTAAAAAATTATCGTCGTTGTCTATTTCAGAATCGATGGATAACAGTTGGTACCTATTGGTGTGTGCAATGGGAGTCTCAGAGTGATTTTTATAGTAGTGATTAGGTTTGTGGGTTTTGTGTGAGTGATTGTGGGCATCTGGGCTACGTGCATTGTAGTAGTTGTGACGAGAGGCATAGTGTGTAGAGGTGTTGTTGGTAACTCTACGTGGTTGGTAAGGTGCTGGTTGGTGATATGAGGATGCAGGTGCATAGCCAGAGTTGTAATTTCTATAGTAAGGTCTTGGCTTATTAGGAGAAAAATTTGTAGGTTTGTGTGACACAGAGTAGTGATTTTTTGGGGCATATGGGGACGTATGTCGTGTGTTGGATGTAGTTGGTCTTTTGTACTGGTGTGGTTCTGTCCTCATATTTGAGGATGGGTTATCTGACGTATATCTTTTCTTTAGGTGATAAGTCCTAACTTGTCTGTTGGCATAATCTTGTTTGTCCCTTATGTATTTTTTGACTTTGATATGTTTAGTATCAATTTCTATTTTTTCAATTTTACTTTGAATTAAAACTGAATTTTGTTGGTATACATTGCTCTCTGTGAAGGGCAAGAGTTTTTCTTTGAGATCATTAATTTCCCTATCTAGGTTGGACAGTTTTTTGCTCTTTTTCTTAATTAGGGTGTCCATGAGGCCAAACCAGACTTTTAGAATATACCTATTCCTAACAGTATTATAAGTTTTATCTTTCATATGTATTATGCCTAACTGTGATTGGCTTATGTTAATTGATGCTATGTTTGGCGCCGTTTTTAAAGTAACAGTGCACCTATATATATTTTATTCTTGCCAGGTTTTAATGTTATTCCATTTTGATAAAACCCTAGTGGTGAAACGCGTTAATGGATTTTATTATATACTTTTAATAATAAATTACGTTTGGCTTTATCTCTGTGCCATTCATACTTTTATTATATATTTTTATCACTCCAATTTTATATTATCTTTTCCTGGCATTTTATATATCCTAAGGTGGGGATTATACCGCCCACGCCATATCTCAAGTGCAGTGTCATCTGCACTTTATACTGTGAGTATATTTATTTTGTTTTGTATATATACCACATCTTATCTTCGGAGAGCACTATCTGTTGTCTATATATTTTTCTCCCTTCTCCTGAGAATTGGACAGCACCAGACCCAAAGTGGATCAGAATTTCGTGATATCCTACTAGCAGGGATTATACTGCAGAACGCCTATTCCCCCTGAGCTGGTCATAGCTCATGCAAATGTGAGTTCATTATATTTTTATTCTTCATCTGCCACGTACCCCACAACCTGCACCATTGGTCCTTTTCCCTTTTATATTTTACATATCACGGGAGGATCTAAAGCATCATAAGAAGAGAGAACATCCTACCAGTGCAACATTGACATTTATCCTATTTTATTGGGACTTATTTTATTGTATTTTTAGGTCTCTTTTGGCGCAGCCTTTTTCTCCCTTTTCCTGTACATCCTTATCCCAGAGGGTTAGAGGGTGACCCTCTGTAAGGTTGCTGCCTCCTTTGTATATTATTAGCGCTAACCTACTCCTCACTTTTTTCTTGTATTTGCCTATATCCCTCTGGTTTTAGCTGCTTTTAATATGTCTATCTTTGATTATAGGACCAACCACACTATTGATATAGACCATGTATTTTCTACCCAACCTAATAGTCCTATTTATGTTAGGACCCCTATCTTCTCTCAACAAGAACTTTTTTTATCAAACTAGAAAGAGCCCTTACAGTAGAAATTAAACTCAAAAGGGAGATTGCTACGTTTAAAAAATATATTGACGAACATATTACACCCCGAGGCCTAAGACTTATGAAACTACCTACCTCAGATCAAGATGATCTAGAATTCATGGATGAATGGAATAGCAAATTGGAAACTTGCACATTTGGCCTCATGGACACCCTAATTAAGAAAAAGAGCAAAAAACTGTCCAACCTAGATAGGGAAATTAATGATCTCAAAGAAAAACTCGTGCCCTTCACAGAGAGCAATGTATACCAACAAAATTCAGTTTTAATTCAAAGTAAAATTGAAAAAATAGAAATTGATACTAAACATATCAAAGTCAAAAAATACATAAGGGACAAACAAGATTATGCCAACAGACAAGTTAGGACTTATCACCTAAAGAAAAGATATACGTCAGATAACCCATCCTCAAATATGAGGACAGAACCACACCAGTACAAAAGACCAACTACATCCAACACACGACATACGTCCCCATATGCCCCAAAAAATCACTACTCTGTGTCACACAAACCTACAAATTTTTCTCCTAATAAGCCAAGACCTTACTATAGAAATTACAACTCTGGCTATGCACCTGCATCCTCATATCACCAACCAGCACCTTACCAACCACGTAGAGTTACCAACAACACCTCTACACACTATGCCTCTCGTCACAACTACTACAATGCACGTAGCCCAGATGCCCACAATCACTCACACAAAACCCACAAACCTAATCACTACTATAAAAATCACTCTGAGACTCCCATTGCACACACCAATAGGTACCAACTGTTATCCATCGATTCTGAAATAGACAACGACGATCATTTTTTAGAGATTCAAACACATCCACACACTTTCATCAACACACCGTATCCAACAAGGACCAAAAAAAGACCCCTAAGTCCAGAGGCAAACGAAGTGGCAGAAGACAACAAAAAAGAGAGACTAGAGAGATTAGAAAGACAATAACTACCCCCAAAGAGTCAGATACTGGTATTTTTAATCTATCACAAAATTTTTTAAGTGCAGCACAAATCTCTGTTTTAAGCAAAGGGCTAAAATATGCCCCGACTAATTCTTTTAAGCCATTTCAGGCATTTTTAGACGTAAACAAATTCACACGCAAAGCTACACTAAAAAGATTTTATAAGTCACAAAATATTACCACTAACCCTCCTTCCCCTTCCCTTCCACTGCCTACAGACCAACCTACAGTTATCAGCACAGATCTTAAACCACAATCTACTTTTTATCCCTACAATTTTAAATCAGCTCCTCTTATAATGTTTGAAAAATCCGTATTAAGAGATTTTGAAAAAATCAAATACAGCAAATACGATACCCAAAATTTAAACAAAGTAGAGATAACAGCTATGAAAGAACTACAAGAAGATTTAGACATTGTTATTAAACCTGCAGATAATGGTGGGGGTCTGGTCATCCAATCAAGTGCCATGTATATACAAGAAGCCTATAGGCAACTAAATGACACTGATGTATATAAGAAATTATCTGAAGACCCAACGCCCTGTATACAACAAAAACTTAATACCTTTTTACAAAAGGGGCTAGATAAAAACATTCTAAACAAAAAAGAGTTTGACTATATATCCATCAAAAATCCCCGAATTCCCGTAATTTACTTTCTGCCTAAGATACACAAAGATGCCCAAAACCCCCCAGGTAGACCCATAGTGTCAGGGATAAGATCCCCCTTATGCAACTTATCTCAGTACATCGACACTTTACTCCAACCAACTGTGAAACTTATGAAGTCTTATCTGAAGGACTCTATGACATTACTTAATTTTTTTAATGGATTTTATTGGGAACAAGATTTTATACTCGTGACATGTGACGTTACCTCCTTATACACTATTATCCCGCATGAATTAGGTTGTAATGCTGTCAGATCCATGCTCTCTAACGAAAAAAGAGTTCCAGACACTCAGATTGATTTTATTATAGAATGCATTGATATCATTTTAAACAATAACTATTTCTGTTTTTTTAACTCATTTTACCTCCAAAAGAGAGGGACAGCTATGGGGACCAGGTTCGCTCCCAGTTATGCCAACCTCTTCATGGCGGACTGGGAATCCAGTGCCATTTGGGGGCAGCATGCGTGGGAGCAGAACCTGGTCACCTATTTTAGATATATTGATGACTTGTTTTTTATATGGAGAGGTTCAGAGGACTCACTCAATGCTTTTATTTCACACCTCAACTCAAATAATAGAGGGATTGTTTTAACACACGAATATAGTAGAGATTTAATCAATTTTTTAGACCTAAGTATTTTTATTAAACAAGGGGTAGTACATACAAAAACATTTTTTAAAAAAGTATGTACCAACACAGCAATCGACAAGTCGAGCTGTCACTATAAACCATGGCTTGAGAGCGCCCCTAAAAGCCAATTTTTAAGAATACGAAGGAATTGCTCTCATATCAATGATTTTAACGAACAATCACTGCTTTTAAAAAATCAATTCATTGAGAAAAACTACTCACCCACAACACTGGAGAACATTATAGCAACAGTAAAAAGTAAACCTAGAGAAAATCTCTTAACCTATAAAGATAAAGACTCCTCTAAAGCCCCTATTCTTCCCATAATTTTTAATTTTAACAATAAAAGTGGCTTTATCAAAAAAACGATTAAGAAACACTGGCATCTTTTAAAACAAGATGACCTCCTTAAAGAAATATTACCAATACAGCCTAAAATTGTTTTTAGAGGTGCACCAAATTTTAGATCAATTTTAACCAATAATTACACCAGAGAAGTAAAAGAAACACAATCTACTTTTTTAAACGGGATGACGGGTTTTTATAAGTGCAAACGCTGTGTTGTATGTAAGAGTACTAATCCCACTATTCAGTCCAAAATCACTAGTTTTAAATCAAATACAACCAATAAGAGTTATACTATTAAAGATTTTATTACATGTCATACCACCAATGTTATTTACCTATTGGAGTGCCCATGTGGCCTCCAATACGTTGGTATGACAACCAGATGCCTGAAAATAAGATTAGCAGAACATTGCCGCAATATAAAAAATGGATATGCTAATCATTCCGTATCAAAACATTTTGAAAAACATAATCGGGACCCTAAACTTCTTAACCCCTTCAGGACCGGCCTGTTTTTGCGATGTTTGTACGTTAAGGACCAGAGCAGTTTTAACACTTTTGTGGTGTTTGTGTTTAGCTGTAATTTTCCGCTCTCTCATTTACGGTTCCCATACAAGTTATATATTGTTTTTTTCAGGACAAAAGGGGCTTTCTTTACATACCATTATTTGTATTATGTCCAATATTGTATTTAAAAAAAATAATAAAATATGGTGAAAAATTAAAAAAAACAACATGTTTTTGGACTTTTACTTGAAAAATCTTTTACTTATCTACAAAAGCTAATGAAAAAAAACTGCTAAATAGATTCAAAATTTTGTCCCGAGTTTAAAAACACCCAGTGTTTACATGCTTTATTGCTTTTTTTTGCAAGTTAAAGGCCTATAAATACAAGTAGGAAATTGCTGTTTCAATATATATATATTTTAAATGTATCAATAGTGACCTTGTAACACCGTTATCTGTCATAAATCCCCGAAACACACCTAACATGTACATATTTTTTTAAAGTAGACAACCCAGGGTATTCAAAATTGGGTATGTCCAGTTTTTTTAGTAGCCACTTAGTCACAAACACTGGCCAAAGTTAGCATTTATATTTGTTTGTGTGTTAAAAATGCAAGAAACGCTAACTTTGGCCGGTGTTTGTGACTAAGTGGCTACTTAAAAAGGCTGAACATACCCCATTTGCAATACCTTGGGTTGTCTTCTTTTGCAAATGGTATGCCATCATGGGGCTAATTCTCATTCCTTGGCTACCATACGCTCTCAAAGGCAACCTAACCAATCCGACAAATTTCAATAAAAAAAAAAAGTAAAATCAAGCCTTATATTTGACCCTGTAACTTTCACAAACACTATAAAACCTCTACATGTGGGGTACTGTTATACTCAGGAGACTTCGCTGAACACAAATATTAGTGTATCAGAACAGTAAAATGTATCACAGCAATAATATCCTCAGTGAAAGTGCTGTTTGTGTGTGAAAAATGCAAAAAACTTCACTTTCACTGACAATATCATCGCTGTGATATGTTTTACTGTTTTGACACACTAATATTTGTGTTCAGCGAAGTCTCCCGAGTAAAACAGTACCCCCATGTACAGGTTTTAGGGTGTCATAGAAAGTTACAGGGTTAAACATAGTGCTAGCAAATTAAATTATCTGGACTTTCGGCCTGGGTTGGCAGGCAGGTCCCTCAAATTGCAATCATTAAAATTACTTAATTAGGTAAAAATATTACATAAATACACATGTAGAATTTTAGTATATATACATATTTATATATTTGACGTCTACGTGTATATTTATGAAATTATTTATGTAATTATGTATATGGACATATGTATATTTCGTATTGTTTTTATTTATTTATTTATACATAGATATATATATCATTACATTCTAAGTATATTTTGATATAAATATATATATATATATATATATATCAAAATACTGTTAGAATAAAATTGCATATATAAATATTTTTTTATAATTATTAAAAATTATTTTTATTTTTTGTTATTTATTTTTATTAACATATTATTTGTATTTTATAATAATATATATATACCATATATATATAGCAATTATATATATTGTATATATTCGTGTGTAATTTAAATATAAGTGTATTTTTATATTAATATACGTATATATAAATATAAAAATACACTTAATATGACATTATATATATGATACATATACATATATTATATATAGATATAATACATGTATATATATCATATATATATACACATATTATTTATTTTTTTTACACTGATTTTACACTGTTTTTTTTTACTTTATTTTTTGGATTTTTCACTTGCAGGGAGACTGCCTGTCAGCACAGACAGTCCCCCTGCAGGCAGATACACAGACACCTATTGCGGTCATGTGATCGAGTGATCACATGGCCGTGGGGTCCTGATCTGCCGAGGGGGGACTGCCCGGGCAGACAGGCAACCCCCCTGGACCGGGTGGAGCACT
Source organism: Pelobates fuscus (assembly GCF_036172605.1). Lineage (NCBI taxonomy): Eukaryota > Metazoa > Chordata > Amphibia > Anura > Pelobatidae > Pelobates > Pelobates fuscus. Next base: position 141,208,531 of record NC_086321.1, on the reverse strand, counting down.
GATCGCCGCCGTGGGACCGACGGCGATCAGGTAAGTAGCCCCAGACCGTTATGACGGTTCAGGACCGTCAGCGGTCCAAACGCACGTTTTACCGCTGACGGTCCTGAACCGTCAGCGGTCCTGAAAGGGTTAATTGCATAGGTATAAAAAAATGCAAAGTTCCCTGGAGAGGGGGAAATCTTAAAAATATCTTAGGCAGAAACGAGATGGAATGGGTATTCAACCTACAGACCTTAGCCCCCAAAGGTTTAAATGCAGACTTTGATTTATTTAATTTTTTATAATTTTTAAAAAACTTTTAATTAATATGTGGTTTAATTCTCCTATTGTGGTCACTTGGGGGTTATCCTATTCATAGTTGTCACCTACGGCATTATGGTCTAGGATACCCCCAATATGACCACCAAGCAGAAAGATATTCTTATCCTCATTTTATCTTTATTGTGATATTTTTTATTTTTTATCTTGATACTCTTATACTTCTCTGTATATGTATATGTTTTTACATATGGTTTTATATAAGCAAGTGTTGCCCTTTAAGACATTTTATATCTAACACTATGCTGCTAGTTCACTTTGCACTAATGTGATGAATACTATCCATGCTGCTATAGTATACATATCTAACATTAATATGATTATCACTATATATACTGTTTATGCCTGCCAATAACAAGTTAATTTCTATATGTTATTCTCTTACTAACTTTACATATGGCTACTTATTGCTATCCAGCATTTTAACATGCATACTAATCCTTTTGCTGATATTATATATGCCTATGCTAGCTATTTCTATTTAAAACCCATTTCGGGTTCTCTGACTACATCTCCCAAGCTCCTGAGCGCCGATCATAGGACTCCTGTGTCACACTGCTCTTGTTTGATGCGGACCATGTGACGCGCGTAAGCACCGCCCAGGATGCTCATTGGATGTGGACTGGTGCGATCACGTGGCCCGCGCACTACATTTCCCACAACCCCGCGCGGGTCACGTGACGTGCTAGTGTATAAAAACAATCTAATATTATTTAAGCTATATAGCTTCGTTTTCGATTTTTCTTTTGCCTATTATGTCTGGTACACACCAGACTTTTAGAATATACCTATTCCTAACAGTATTATAAGTTGTATCTTTCATATGTATTATGCCTAACTGTGATTGGCTTATGTTAATTGATGCTATGTTTGGCGCCGTTTTTAAAGTAACAGTGCACCTATATATATTTTATTCTTGCCAGGTTTTAATGTTATTCTATTTTGATAAAACCCTAGTGGTGAAACGCGTTAATGGATTTTATTATATACTTTTAATAATAAATTACGTTTGGCTTTATCTCTGTGCCATTCATACTTTTATTATATATTTTTATCACTCCAATTATATATTATCTTTTCCTGGCATTTTATATATCCTAAGGTGGGGATTATACCGCCCACGCCATATCTCAAGTGCAGTGTCATCTGCACTTTATACTGTGAGTATATTTATTTTGTTTTGTATATATACCACATCTTATCTTCGGAGAGCACTATCTGTTGTCTATATATTTTTCTCCCTTCTCCTGAGAATTGGACAGCACCAGACCCAAAGTGGATCAGAATTTCGTGATATCCTACTAGCAGGGATTATACTGCAGAACGCCTATTCCCCCTGAGCTGGTCATAGCTCATGCAAATGTGAGTTCATTACATTTTTATTCTTCATCTGCTACGTACCCCACAACCTGCACCATTGGTCCTTTTCCCTTTTATATTTTACATATCACGGGAGGATCTAAAGCATCATAAGAAGAGAGAACATCCTACCAGTGCAACATTGACATTTATCCTTCTTTTATTTTTATATTTATTTTTATATTTTTATTGGGACTTATTTTATTGTATTTTTAGTTCTCTTTTGGCGCAGCCTTTTTCTCCCTTTTCCTGTAGATCAGGGGCAGAGCCAAACACAGCTCTGACCAATCAGCATCTCCTCATAGAGATGTATCAATACATCTCTATGAGGAAAGTTCAGTGCTTCCATGCAGAGGGTGGAGACACTGAATGGTAGTGCTGCATGTAATGGAGCTCCAGTACTCCAACTGAGTTCCTCTGCCAAGTCTGCTTCCTCGTAGCCATCATGGACCCTGGAACACTTCAGACCCAGTCGCCGAGGCTTGACTGGGATCACTGAGGGCCTTTTCAACCCTGTGTTTATAGCCCTGGACACACTTTCCATTAGCAGATTTCCCCAAACACCAGACGACACTTGGTGAAGGCTAAAACAGGAACTACCTTTAATAGACATAGCACACACATTGTAAGCCTCCAACAGCCTCATTTACATACAATAGGAAGGGTGGAGTCACACAATAGCAAGGGCTGATGGGAGATTGAGGAGGGACATGGCAGCTAGTTTAAACTGGTTTGGCAGTATCCCTTGGACAACACCCTGCTGGGGAAACAATAGGACAGGAATAAAGGGGGAGGGGGAGAGGCACAGACAAGCAATACATTCAACATACCCTGAGCCAATAATAGGCACAGGGTGACCAAAACACAATAGAAATCTGTGTCTGTCTTCTATCCCCAGTGATGGTGACTACCGTCACACTACATAATGTACCGTATTTATTCGAGTATAACGCGCACACGTGTATAACGCGCACCCCTAATTTTCGATAAAAAATCGTATAAAATTGTGTACCGATTTTTTATCTAAAATTAGGGTTGCTCGTTATACTCAAATAAATATTAGCCCAGCAGAAGAGGGAGTGGGTGCTCCGATAATACCTCCCAGGACCGCCGGGCAGCAAGCGTTTACTCACCTCCCTGCAGCTCCTCCAGCTCCCCAGTGTAAATCTTGCAAGACCCGCGGCCGTCAGAGCTGGCCGCGGGTCTCGCAAGATTTACACTGGGGAGCTGGATGAGCTGAAGGGAGGTGAGTAAACGCTTGCTGCCCGCCACCCCAGGACCGCCGGGCTTGTAATGAGCCCGGCGGTCCTGGGAGGTATTATCGGAGCACCCACTCCCTCCCTCTTCTGCTGGGCTAATATTTATTCGAGTATAATGCGCACCCCTAATTTTAGATAAAAAATCGGTACAACATTTTGCGCGTTATACTCGAATAAATACGGTATATCACTGCCCCAGGAAGCACCTCTAGTAGTCATCTGAGGAGTGGCCAGTGGAGTTATCCCTAGGCTGTAATGTAAACACTGCATTTTCTCTGAAAAAAATAAATTGGGAAACAAAATAATAAAATCAATAATATAAAGTAAAACACCAATAAAACATTAACGCGTTTTACCCACTACTAGGCTGAACACTTTGAGAGTGGGTGGAACGCATTAATGTTTTATTGGTGTTTTACATTATATTATTTTGTTTCCTAATAAAAGTAGTTTTTACTTTATTTGAACCTTCCTGGTTTTATCTCACAAGATTTTACCTGGAGGATCCCATACTTTAATTTCCTAGGTGGGGAAGATGCCACCTAAGCTTTATAGGATTGAGCAAAATTTCACTTTGCTCTCCTTTTGTGTACCCGTATTGCTGATTGGTGATTGCTGCACACCTCTGACAGGCCTGAGGATATCTCCCAACAGAGGACCAAGACATATAGCAGCATATCCATAGATGAGGATCATACCGTCCAAGTGAATATATCTGGAGCTAATTTTAAGCTCCAGAAAATTCTAAGTGTATTTCTTTCTTTTCATTGAATATGACCAGCAATGAAAATACTTCACTAGATTTTGTTTTATTGTTGTTTTATGATTTTAGACCACCCTATACTCAATTGGATTTTAGGACATTACTGAATGTGCTGCTTCTTTACATCCCCTTTTCACATTTATCTACAGCCAGAAAGAATAGACTCTGGCTTGGGAAGGCCAAGCAGCCATTGCACACAGGGCTGACCTTAGGCCTTTAGGCACCCTGTGCAGAAAATCTTCACAGCGCCCCTTCCTGGTCATACCCCTTCATTTATGTAGAGTGTCTGTAAAGGGATGTAATGACTGTATAGGTAATTTATTAAATGTGTGTGAGAGGCGTTATGGCTCTGTGTGATATGTATACTATGTGCTGGCTGTGTGTGATATTTGTAATTGGTGTATTGTCTATGTGTGATATATTTATGCATATTTGTTACTAGCTGTGTGTGGTATTTGTGCTGGGTTTATTGGATGTGTGTGATGGGAATTTAATTTAGATAAAATTAGGCATGTAGGCCCATGTGTGAATGCAGATGTGTATTTTTGCAGATTCACATCCACACAGTACCGCAGTCAGATATACACACTTATACACATACACTGTGAAATGCAGCCACATGCACACAGTCTCAGACACATAGTCACACACAGTTACATGTATATAGTCAAACACAGAGTTACAGGCAGTCACACACAGGTACAGGCAGATAGTGACACAGTCACAGACAGACAAACACACAGTTACATGTAGACAGACACACGGTTAAAGGCAGAGAGTCACACACAGTTGCAGGATGTCAGTCACATACACAGTAACAAGCAGACAGTAACACACATACTCAGTTACAGAGTTATAGTCTCTCTCTCTCTCTCTCTCTCTCTCTCTCTCTCTCTCTCACACACACACACACACAAACACACACACACATAAAGACACCTACAGTTATAGACAGTCTTACACACACACAGGTACAGACATACACATAATTAGAGACAGTCTCACAAATGCACAGGTACAAGCAGACAGACGCACACAGTACAGACAGTCACACACAGTTACAGACAGTTATTCTCACACACACACAGTTGCAATCAGTTTCTCTCACACAGTTACAGACAGTCACACACAGAGACAGCGCTCTCTCACACACACACACACACACACACACACATACACACACACACACACACACAAAGTTAAAGACAGTCACATACACACAGTTACAGGCAGCTTTTTTTCACACACACAGTTACAGACAGTCACTTACACACACACACACACCCACGTACCTATTTCCATTATGGTGCAGGGTTTTTCTTTGTGTCTAAGAAAGAGGGAGACCTACAACCGTGCATTGATTACAGAGGCCTTAACAAAATCACTATATGGAACGTTTATCCAATTCCTCTTATCACAAAACTATTCGATAGACTTTAGGGGCCACTGTGTTTACTAAATTAGACCTCAGGAGCGCATATAATTTGGTCATGATAAAAGAAAATCATGAATGGAAAACCGCATTCTCGAAAATGGTCCATTTAATTCCTCTCCATAAACTGCCTACCTCTGCTAAGTTAGCCCAGATCTTAAATATATACAGATTACATGGGTTGCCACAAGAAATCATATCTGATAAAGGAACACAGTTTATAGCACAATTTTGGAAGAAGTTCTGTTCTGAACTTGGGGTTTCATTGTCTTTGTCTTCATTGTATCACCCCCAGACCAACGGAGTTATGTAAAGGGTTAATCAATCTATAGAGGGCTTTTTGAGGTGTTTCATATTACACAACCATCACAACTGGTATGACCTTTTGTCTTGGGCTGAATTTGCACGTAATGACGTTTTTTCCTTTATACATTAAATCTGGCCATTCTAAGGCCTGGTGATTCATTTTAGGATTTTCCTATATATTTACTTCAACAAGTTCTGCGTGTTGGGCATCAGCTATTTCTGACAGTGTGACTGCCTGTACCTGTGTGTGTGTGTCACTTTCTGCCTGTAACTTTGCGTGACTGCCTGTAACTCTGTTTGACTATATACCTGTAACTGTGTGTGACTATGTGCCTGAGACTGTGTGCATGTGACTGTATTTGACAGTGTATGTGTATATCCGACTTCCGTACTATGTGCATGTGAATCTGCAAAAATACACACATGCATTCACACATGGGCCAACAATAATTTTATCTAAATTAAATACCCCAGCTACATAAGTGGAGGGGGCGCAGCTTACATATGAAACCCTTGGCAAGAGCATCCTGGATATACTCTTCCATGATTTCACTCTCATGGGGGGACAGAGGATACACTTGTCCTCTAGGTGGCATAGTGCCTAGAAGGAGGTCAATGGCACAGTCATAAGAGGGTAACGTCTCTGTATTGATTTTGTTAAATACTTCCTCAACATGGATGTTTTGTGGGGGAACCACTGTGGATAAGGAAGCTGTAGTGGGTACATTGATACGACCTACAGGTTTTACTGAGAGAAGACATCACTCTTTATAGGTAGCACCCCATGAATGAATCTCACCCTTAACCCAATCCAATACCTGATTATGCTTAACTAACAAGGGAAATCTGAGAATGACAGGACATGAAGGAGATGAAATAACCTGTAGAGCTATATTTTCTCTATGCAGTATTCCAACGGACAAGGATAATGGAAGGGTCTCATGGGTCATAAGAAGTGTCTGGAGGGGTCTACCATCTATGGACGGCCAAAACGGCCAAAGGTGTGGATCTCTCCCTCAGGGAGACAAGAAGGTTGTTCACAAATCTCTTGTCAATAAAGCAATCAACAAGAGCCATACAAGGAATGTTATGAGCACCCCGAGATAGAACAACTGATAGGAGGAATCTGTTGTGAGGCAAGGTACAGGATGATTTCATAACACCTAAGGCCGGTCCTCTAACGGTGCTTAGGTGTGGAGGTTTTCCAGACGTATTCGGCAATTTGGACGCAGATGCCCCTTTTTACCACAATACATGCATAAACACTCCGCCCTACAGTATTGTTTCTCAGCTTCTGAAACCTTCATCATTCCTAGTTGCATAGGTTCAGATTCAATAGCAACTGCAGGAGCAGATGGAGTCATACGAGGAGCTGGGGGAACAGGGGTACGGATAGTCCATGTCTTAGTTTTAGCCCTCTCCCTAAGGCGGTTATCTATGTCCATCATATATACTATATAATTTTCCAGCAAATCTGGAAGAAACTTAGCCGCTGTTTCATCTAATAAAGCCTCAGAGAGACCTTCCAAGAAAGCTGTTACCAAACCGCTGTTTGTCCAATCAACCTCTGCCGCCAGCGTGCGGAATTCTATGGCATAGTCCGCAACGGATCTGTTGCCCTGTTTTATCCGCATTAACGCCTTGGCTGCCTTTTTAACTTTCCCAAGAGGTTCAAAAGATCTTTTAAATTCAGTGATGAATTCTATGTAGTTGTAAGCTACAGTCCTACAACTCTCCTAGAGATTTACTGGATAGTTGATTCATTAAGTATCCGATCTTAGCCCTGTTAGAAGGGAAAGAACCAGGAGATGCCTTAAAGTGGTATTCTATCTGGTTTATAAAACCCCTACACTCCTGGGAATCACCACTGAATCTAGGTGGCTTATAGTCAGAGCCCTTGGACCAATGGACACTGCTACAGCGGCATGTTGTGGAGCCTGGGTAGAGGGTGTTTCCCATTGAAGGTGTGCAGTGCGAACCAACAATGTCTGAAGGCCTGGGCAAACTGATTCATGCAGTGATCATGTTCCTCCAGCTTAGATTCGCAGGATGATACCTGTCTACTTAAGTCTGCAGAGTCCATGGCCCTGTCATAATGTCAGGAATAGCTGATGCCCAACACACAGAACTTAAGTAAATATAAAGGAAAATCCTAAGATGAATTAGCGGGCCTTAGAATGGCCGGATTTAACGTACAAAGAAAAAAAACAAAAAACAAGACAGGATAATGACAAGAACGCAGAAATCACGGAAACAATGAACAAGCCACGAGTCAAGGAATTCAGAATAGTCAGGAGCCAAGCCAAATGTCAAGGAATACAGAGTTCGGATAGTCAGAAGGAAAGCCAAGGTCAAATACACAAGAATCAATACCAGAAACGTGCTCTCAGATAACCAGGATGGAAACCACGACAGGGCACAGAGAAATGGACAAAACAGGTTTATATAGTGTAAGGTGCTCCCTGATTGGCTGCAGGTAAGCATGTGTTTGTGGGCGTGTATATGTGTGTAGCACACCCACAAGTCTATAATGAAATTGCACTTTAAGGGTTAATTAGTAAAACCATTTAATTCAACAAAGCTGCAGCAGACGGCATTTCTATGGATTACAGACCCGGCCATGTGAGAGGAGGAGGAGCCACCACCAGGTGTGAGTGATGGGCGGCATTCCCATTACCAAGTGGGAATGCCGCCAGACCGTGATGTGCCCACCGTTCCAGTCCGCTCTTGGGCATGAGCGGACCTGGTGGGTGTCTGCAAGACAGGTATGAATCCGGCGCCATTCTCCTAGATGTGTGGGAATGCTGCCACAATGAAGCGCTCCCGCTGGGGCACATACCGCTCTGACGGGAGTGGACCCGGCAGGCGGCGTGACACACACTCACAGTTACATGCAGACAGTCAGGCACACAGTTACAGGCAGACATACATAAACACACAGTTACAGGCAGACAGTAACACACACACACACAGTTACAGGAAGAGAGTCACACGGAGTTATAGGCAGTCTCTCTCTCACATATACACACACGTAAACAGACAGTCTCACACACAATTAGAGACAGTCTGACAGACACAGTTACAGACAGTAGCATACACACAGTCTGACAGACACAGTTACAGACAGTAGCATACACACAGTCTCTCACACACACACACACACACACAAAGTTACAGACAGTCAAACACACAGACAGTTTCTCACACACATACACAGTTACAGACAGCTTTTCTCACACACACACATTTACAGTTTCACACACACACACACACACACACACACACACACACACACACACACACACACACACACACACACAGTAACAGAAAGTCTCACACACACTGTAACAGTCACACACACAAATTACAGTCTCTCTTTTCTCTCTCTCCCCTCCCTATCTCCCCATCTCTCTCTCCCTCTCCCTCTTCCCACTATTTTCCCTCCCTCTTCCCTCTCCCCTATTTCCATTATTGTCTGGCTGTAGGAGCCAGGGGTACTGCAGTTCCTGGTGTACAGGTGTCTGGGGAGCAGGGACTCCTTCCTGCTTCCCCCACAGTGTTCACAAGTTTCCAGGCAGCGCGTTCAGGCTGCCTGGACACTTCTGCCCCCTCCACTTGTGTAGCTCTGCCCCCAGTTGGAGAAGATTGCCTTGTAACCAATTCATAACATTTGTTTTCTTGCATAGAGTGTAATACCACTTTAACAGATGGATTGGCTGATGGGTGCCAATGTCTGGGGATAACTGTGGTAGCTGTTATTAGATGTGTCCTATGTCAATTTTGTTCAATGTTTTCAGAATTTTTTTTTAAACAGGGCCAATTTTAAGGTGAGCACTGACGTAGGGTTAACCTTTTAAATTAACCTGTGTATATCCTTCCAATATTGAGTTAATTTTGGGCAGTACCATAGAATGTGTGTGACAAAGTATCTACTAATCCACAATTTCTCCAACACTTATGAAATAATCAGATCTTCATTTTGTTCTTTCTTGTATCTGTATCTGTTATATAAACCAACCGGTTTTGTCTTTGATTGTTCCATATCCAATGTGGATTGCTGTCAATTTATGTTTTTTTGTTTTGTTTTTATTACAAAATGTCCTTACACTTGCCCATATACATACATAAATAGTGCAAAAAAAAAAAGAAAAAACAACCGAGATTTGTCCCCATTGAAGAGGACTAGCCAGACACATCAGAGTCCTACATCCCCATTTTCCAGATGGTCCACGAGTCAGGTGTTGTCACGTGGTACAGTTGGTGTGTCTGATGTATTCGGTGTTTGGTCCAAGCAAAATGAGTATAAAATGCAGGATTGTGGTGAATTCTAAACAAGTGTACAAAGTGAGAATTTACAATATGAACACTGATAGAACAAAATTCTCAGTCAAATTTTCAACAAATTATAAATGAATTGACAATATTAACATTAATAGAAATAGGTTTGGAGTCGAATTCTCAGTGAATTAAAGCCGATTTGGCATAGTACAATTATGCATATACAAAAGTAGCAGACAAATTGGTATATGGGGCAGTCTTATACAAAATACTCTTGGTAGGTACCCTAGGGTACTGCATATTATACAATGAAATGTATAAAATAATTACACACATTAGTATTACCAAGCCCAATCTTAAGTTAGAGCCCCACTGGGCATACAAATATATACAAAGAAAAAGCAAAAACGTAGTCTGAAAAAATGCAGGAAAAAGGGGGTAGAACTACTAAATGGTTAGCTTGTGGACCAAAGGAATGCTAAATTGATTTGTATACATATATACAATCATGGGCGTCCGCAGGAATTTTTCCAGTGGGGGGTATAATTGTAAGGACATACATGCTTGGCCCCTTTTTGACAGTGTCATGAAAGGGAAGGGGCATAGTCATTATCACAAAGTCAGGGTGAATAGCGTTTTCACAACTATGGTGTCAGGAACTATGGTTGTCAGATGGTGCATCTGATATATCCGGTGTTCCTTTAAGCAAATTAAAGGAACATTCTGGTCACCATAACAACTTAATCTAAATGAAAATGCTATGATGCCAGGAGGACCCTGGGCACTCTTTCCTTTAAGGGGTTTAACCGCTCTCAAAAGTTTTAACCCCAAAGGCTTCCTCCACCTCCAAATCTCCAGGTCATTCAGTGGTATTCGGCTTCTGAAACTGAGTGTCAGGAAGTGTAGCTTGACATCAGGCATGGGTGCTGCAGATTGGCTAGAGTGGTCAGCTGATGCTCTAAGCCAATTGCTGGTTCCTGGTTCATAATTGTTTTTTTACTTTTTTATGAATGGGAAGCTACTGATTGGCTTAGAGTGGCAGCTGACCGCTCTAGCCAATCAGCGGCACCCTACCCAGGGGCACTCTGTGCTTCCTGACACTTAGTAAATAAAAGTGAACACATTAACACTGATCATTTTTTTACCTGGGGAGATGAGAAGGTCCAAAGTTTCCCTGCCAGGCCCAGGTACCAAAGCTTTATGATGTGGTATCCAGAATAAAGTAGAGGGTTTACTTCACTTGTCCTTCCTGCTCCAATCTCCTTTTCTTCTCCTTCATTTGACACAGTCTTCTTTTTCTTCTGACACGGTCTTCTCTCCTCCTTGGCTCCTTCTGCTCCTTTACCTTTCTGCTTCTTTTGCACCCTTCAGCTCCTTTCACTTTCTGATCCATTTCTGCTCCTTGCAGACCATTTCTCCTACTTTACCTTCGTGCTCCTTGCTGTCCCTTCCTGTTCATGTCTGCTCCTGCTCCTTCTCCTTTCTGCTCCTTCTCCTTTCTGCTCCTTCTCCTTCCTGCTCCTTCTCCTTCTTTACCTTTGTGCTCCTTCTGTCCCTTCGATCTCCTTTCTGCTCCTTGCTGACCCTTTCTGCTCCTTGCTGACACTTTACCATTGTGCTCCTTCTGCCCCTTCCAGCTCCTTTCTGCTCCTTCTGATTCTTTCTGCTCCTTCTGCTTCTTTCTGCTCCTAATGCTTCTTTCTGCTCCTTCTGCTTCTTTCTGCTCCTAATGCTTCTTTCTGCTCCTAATGCTTCTTTCTGCCCCTTCTGTCTCTTTCTGCTCCTTCTGTCTCTTTCTGCTCCTTCTGTCTTTTCCTGCTCCTGCTGCCCATTTCTGCTACTTGTAGACCCTTTCTGCTTCTTGCTGATGCCGCCTGCTCATTTCTATTCCTTTCTGCTCCTTGCAGACCCTTCCTACTCTTTGCTGACCCTTCTCCTACTTTACATTTGTGCTCCTGCCTCTTCCAGCTCATTAGTGACCATTTCTGCTCCTTGATGTCCCTTCCTGCTCATTTCTGTTCCTTCTCCTTTCTTCTCCTCCTCCTACTGTACCTTTGTGCTCCTTCTGCCCCTTCCTGCTCCTTGCTGCCCCTTGCTGCTCATTTCTGTTCCTTTGTGCTCCTTCTCCTACTGTACTTTTGTGCTCCTTCTGCCCCTTTCTGCTCCTTCATGACCCTTCCTGCTCATTTCTGTTCCTTCTCTTACTTTACCTTCCTGCTTCTTGCTGACCCTTCCTGTAGGCTGTCTTCCCCATGACTAACATACGACTAAAACTAAAAGTTGAATTTTAGTCCTAGTACGCCAAAATTAACACTGCGTGGAGGGGCTGTGAAAGGGGCAAAAGAGACAGAAAGAGGCTTTAACTGAACTCATTCAATTTTAGTATTTTTGACTAAAATCGACTGGAGATTTAGTTGACTAAAACTAGACTAAAACAATTCAGATGACTAAAATACGACTAAATCTAAAATAGCTTTTTAGTCAAAAGACTATGACTAAAACTAAATTTAAATTAGCAGCCAAAATTAACACTGCTCCTGAGGTGTGTCCAAATGTTGCCGTTAATAACTTTACTCCACTGCAATGATTGTAGCATAGGCAAAGATATGTGCCCTGGAATAGATGAGACAAAAAGAGTTACTTCTTAGAGTTGTCTTTTATACATGTGTCAGCTTTGACAATTATGTCCCATACACAGTGGCCATACCTATGGGCAAAAATTGGGAGCTAAATGTTTTTTTATGCTTGCCTGGCTTACATCTTCTGGCTTCTGCTATATAGCTGGCCTCTGTTAAAATGCACACTGTGGCTCTGTGTGTGGAGTGGGATAGAATTAATTCTTACAGTGCAAATCATGGGTTTCCCTTAGACAATGCATCCATTGTTGGTGTCAGCCACTTAGTAGGCACCATGAAGTAAAGTTACACTGATGAGATATGCTGATTCTTTTAATCTGCCATTAACTGCATTATTGTGGCTGGGCCTTTGACTGTCCTGCATATTTTTGTCTATATATTTTTGCTCTCCCTGCCAGAGAGACCACAGCACAGACAAAAATATTTGGAACTATAGGTCCATAAATTTGGGGGTTGCCGCCCCCCAGACATCGGCTACCAATGCCCCTGGTTCAAGTCAACTATTTCATTGAAGAGTATAATGAGAATTAGACATATAAAAAATTAGAAAACACATTGTTAATTTTAACAAAAGTGTATGATTGGATATATATATATATATATATATAACTGATATGTTTGTCTCGGGATTCTTCATATTCAGTTGCTCAATTGTATCAAAAAAACCATAGAGACTGGAGGAAAAATAATTGCACCTTTTTAAATAGCAAAGCAAGTAGGACCACTAGTACTGAGATATTTCGATGTAATGGTGGACTCAACATAATATATAGTCAGCATTACTAACCAGCAATATTTGCCCATGAGATAGGTGATCTTAGGTAGACTTGAAATATTTTAAATTGTATATATTGAGGGTACACCCTTTCCTTTTTATGTATTTCGTGTTTGTTTCAACACATTTTAGTAAATATATTTATATGGACACAATAAAAGGAGTATGCAAGAAGCACAGCCACATTCAGTCTTGAGATTTCTCATTAAGAATGTGTGCTCTGAAATGCACTGTAGCATCTGCTACTGCATTGCTGACAGTACCAACACCATCTGCTTCTCTTACCAAACTCTCTCTGAACACAAATTACATCTAATTTCAAGTCCCTTGATTAATGATTTTGGTATATCGAATAAAAAAAGGGGATGAAGTCTCCACTGTTCAAGTATTATAAATATCTCATGTTTATATTGTTTTCAGAATATGAATGCAAAAGCTTCAGAGACTGGTGTCCAGCAGTCACCAGAGGTTATGCTTTTGCTCTCCTGCCCATGCAAAATGTTCTTCTAATAAGGTCTAATTAGCTATAACAGTAAAACAGAATTAAATCATCATGGATTCACAAAACAGCAACTAACTCTAAATTTTATACAGTCTTCAACATTGTAAAATGTAACCACCAGTACTTAATGATCAGATGAGCAAAAAAAAATAAAAAATGTTTTCAACAGTGAGTGCATGTTATGGCCGTACAATAAAAGGCATTGAAAGAACAATAAATGTATCAAGGCCAATAGTTTGTCAATTTGTTTTCCAGTTGCTTCATTTATCCTTTTGAAATCCAGCATAAGTCTGTATTGTATTTGACAATGCAACAAATCTATTAACAAAATTACAACTGGAATGGTTCAGACAAAAGGTGCAGGATTTTTATATCACAGCAGCACATTTTCAAAATTCAGGATTTGAAAATTAGGGTTAGGAGGATAAGGGCTAATAAATTTAGAATTTTGACAATTAGCACTAGGGATTATTGGTCTAGAAGATAATTGGAGTGAGGATAATTGGATTCAGGGTTAGATAGTTTATCACATATCTTGTGTGCCAGAGATGGAGTACTACGGAGATAAAATCACTTGTTAGTGCTGCATCATGGTGCTGTCCAGTTACACTATACAACTGTCTCTGGTACAAACTATAGACAGCACCAGAAATAAAAATATATGATATCCTTTGTTGGCCCTCTGCCTAAGATCATCACCATTTGCCCAATGCTCCTAATGACCATTCCATCTTGAAATTGTAATATATGTGTGTTTGCTGTTTAGAGACCAGCGAGAGAGCTCAGTCTGCAGCATACATGGCCCCTGAACACCCAGGGAACCGGGAATAAATTACCGGGCCCGGGGAGAAGCATAAGACATAAAGCAAAAGTGCAAGGTGGTTAAAAGGCAACAAGGTGCAAAAGTCAAAGTTTAAAGGCACCACAGTAGAAAGGCCTCATAGTATAAAAGACATCACAGCTGCATAATGTTCCACAGTTTAAAGGCATCATAGTATAAAGGCATTACAGCATAAGGAAAAGCTGCATAATGACCCACAGTTTAAAAGAACACAGCTTAAAAGAACCACAGCTTAGCATGCAACACAGATTTGAATGCCTCACAGTTTAAATGCATTAGTTTGAATGCATTGAAGTTTAAATGCATCACAAATTAAATGCCTCACAGTTTAAATGCATTCGTTTGAATGCATTGAAGTTTAAATGCATCACAAATTAAATGCCTCACAGTATAAAAGCAAAACTGCATAATGCACCACAGTTTAAATGCATCATAGTATAAAGGCATTACAGCATAAGGGAAAGCTGCATAATGCCCCACAGCTTAAAAGCCCCACAGCCTAAAATGCAACACAGATTTAAATGCCTCACAGTTTAACTCCTTAAGGACACATGACATGTGTGACATGTCATGATTCCATTTTATTCCAGAAGTTTGGCCCTTAAAGGGTTAAATGCATCAGTTTGAATGCATTTAAGTTTAAATGCCTCACAGTATAAAAGCTAAACTGCATAATGCACCACAGTTTAAAGATATTACAGCATAAGGCACAGTTGCATAATGCAGCAGTTTAAAAGACATCACAGTTTAAACGCATCCCAGATTAAATGCATCAGTTTAACTTCCTCATAGATTAAATACATCACAGTACATATATTTTCCCAGTATAGGCCTAAATGTATATGTATATGGGCTGAGATTTCCTGGTTCAGTACAGAACCATCTACTTCCGGTGCAAAGGTTATCAACATAAACTACCTGAACTCCAAACAAACAAACAAACAAACTGGCCTTGGCCTAGTGAGGCCAACGCAAGTATTCATTTTACCTCACTTGAGTAAAAAAAACAGCCCTCCCTTGAACCTCATGGAGCACCTTACTATACAGCTTTCACTAGGTCATCCTCCTGGAGTACTTGTATCCTTCATCACATATATGGTCCTTACCCCATGTCAAACACTATGGTTCAGCAGTATTTATTAGGCGGGATTATCATACATAGGAGACAGCCTAAATATATTCACATGTTGCAAACGATTGAGTGTCATCAATGTTGTCCAGATCTTGATTCATTAAATACCTTTAAACATGGTCCTTACTTGACCTTAACTACATTCACTTCACAAGGTCCTCTATGGGTAAGCCAATACAACACAATTTTGGCCCCTTATTTGGGCTTGATATGAGGGGCCTGCTTCACGAGGGTTATATACTGCTTATCTTACTTAAATCAATTATACGCACAGTCGCGCTAGACCTACACCAACCCAACCTATTTTGCCCTCTCAGAGCCTAAGGAATACGGGAAACCTTAATCCCTCAACCGATAAGTTTTATCCTTGCTCCACATATTAAACTACTTCGGTCTAGCATGGTATTGACAATGTTACATATGACAAGTCGCCTACATCTAGACAATAATCTATCATGTTGGTAATTGATAGTGAAGAATTTTCTCTGTCTGCCTTTTTCCTTGCCATGGCCTTTTGTTTCAATTTGCAACACTCTGTATTTCTCCTCGTCCCAGCTGGTGAGGAGCCCCAATGAACGAGACAAGACAATGCAAAGTTCAAAGTGACTTCTGACATTTAATGGGCGGTGAAACAGATTATATTCAGCAGGAAATTGGATTGGCTGAGATCAAGACTAACGATCTCAGCCATGGAGGTGGGAACCCAGAGAGAAAAAGAGGAGAGTAAAAATAAATTTCCCATGTGATTGAAAGGGGGGGGGGGGGTAGTCACCTAAACAGAAACACTCACTGACAGGCACAGAAACATTTGCGACTTTGACACACACTTACTGACACTGACAGACACACTCACAGAGAAAAACACTCTGTGACACAGATACACATACACTCTGACAGACACACCCTTACTGACAGGCAAACCCGCGCACTCACTGACAGGCACACCCGCGCACTCATTGACACTAACAGACACACAGAGAAACACACTCTCTGACACAGATACATACACTCACTGACAGGCACACGTGAATACTCACTGACACTGACAGACACACTCACAGAGAAACACACTCTCTGACATAGATACATACACTCTGACAAACACCCACTCTCTCTCTGCCTTCTGTCTTTTATTGTGACAGTTCTAACTCTTTAGTTGAAACATCTTTATTTGGGACACATCCAGCATTCCCTGAGTAGAGAGCAGTCTAACCTAGTGACAGTCTCTTGCTGCAGACATTGTCCATTTCAATTAGGGACAGCAGCATGCAGAGACTGATATTCACTGATAGTAGGCTCCCGACTTTAGGCTGGCAAGGCAAGTTGAATTATGCTAAAGTGGCTGGGCTAGGGCCATTTTCGTAAACTCTTTTAGTGTGACAGTCAATTTGCATGTGGTCACACCGGCCATTAGGCCATATTGTCACTATGACACTATGGCCTAATGGCCGGCGTGACCACATGCAAATTGAAGTTCTAGACTCTGGCCAGTCAGTGGCTCTAACACCTGGGCTGGGGATAGGTAGTAAAGTATTTAGTATTAGGTAGTAAACTATTTAGAACATTTGGTAAACTATTAATAGTGTGGCCAGACGGCATGGCAGTATGTCTGATATGATGATAATATAAAAAGAGATACACTTACAGTGTATAGAACAATCAGTTAGCTCTATTTAAATAAAATGTCTGCATTTACACTTAGTCCTCCTTTAAATTTAAATCAAATATCACCTGAATTCACACTGAGATCCGCCTAGCCAGTTCTCACAGTGAGTTTTATAATTCAGAAATCAGCTCTGTTGGAGTCTCTGCTCCATTATTCTATTGCTTAGCTTCTCCAATATCAGCCCCTAGTTTTTATACATTTCCCTGGCTACCTTCTCCTAGGGGCCCACTTGTTCAGGGCTGGGTGTGCAGGGGAGGTGGCAGTCTCTGCAGGGCTGGTGGTGTAGGGGGAGGTAGTAGGCTGTGCAAGGTGATGTAGCAGTCTATGCAGGGCTGGGTGTACAGGGGGAGATGGCAGTCTATGCATTGGGTAGCTGGTAGTCTGCAGGGGAAGCTGGCAGTCTATGCAGGGCTAGGTGAACAGCAACGGTGGCAGTCTGTGCATAGGTGGCTGGCAGTCTGCAGGGGACGTGAAAGTCTATGCATGGTTGGGTGACCAGGAGCCATTGTGGTCTGTCCCAATATCAGGTATAGATCACTTTAAGGGTGTCATTAAGCTTTCCCCCTGTGACCACTGCCCCATGGCCAGCTCAATCAATATATATAAAGAGAGAAAGAGAGATCTTGGGGGTATAAAGTGAATAGTGGTGGGGTTGTTCTCCAACTTCTTTACATAATTCCCTATGTTTTTTTATTTGGTTTATAGTCACACAGTCATGTGACCCTGACCATGCAGGCATTTTAATAATAATTATGTACCAAAATTACACTACCTGGTCGCTGGTCCAGGAATCCAGGCTAGGGTTCAGGGGCTAGTCAAGGCTAGTAGCACTGTGGCTGCTGTGGCTGTGGCTGTGCTGTGCTCAGGAGCTCTCAGTACAGTACACACAGTACTGTCTCTCCGGTCTCCACGGCTCCTCCGACTCTGCATGCAGCTCCCCTCCCCACTAATATATACCGTGCTGAGTCTGAGCGCCGGCGTGTGACGTCACCGGCGCTCAGCAGTGCAGCGATAGCAGACAGCCCGCACGTTACCCTGTCGGCGCTGGCGGAATAGGGAAGTAGGGCAATTGTCCTATCGCACGGGTCGTCGAGAGGCCTGACTTGACCTCCTCCGATCTCCCGGGCTCTGGTGGATTGCGGAGAACATCTCCAGCTTTCCTCAGGCAGCCAACTGTCATCCTGGACCCCACGCACGCACATGGGATCCGGGCGGTCAGTTGGTAGTTCCCATCATTGTTTTCCGTAGGTTGCTTTTTCTCACCATCCCTTTCTGTTATTAAGGATGGACACGGCCCGTGGCTGTATACTATTCCATCTTCCATCGGTCTGGTTTATTGCCAGTTAATTCAAACTCAGGTGAGCGATTCAGAGAAAGGTCTCTTGGCCAGTGAGAGACCCACCTCAGGATCTCAGTCTTATGCTGATATAAGTGAACGGCGTACCCCTGCAGTTGGTCACCCTGAATCTCTAAAGGACTCTAGTTTTGATTACAAGAGGGTGCGACCTTCCATCACCTCAATCCGAGAATTATATTTTACTTTCACGAACAGAGCGAACCCCTCATATACGGAACCGGACACTGATCTGTTATTAGAGGGCGCGGCCCTCCCTCAA
This sequence comes from Pelobates fuscus, assembly GCF_036172605.1. Taxonomy (NCBI): domain Eukaryota; kingdom Metazoa; phylum Chordata; class Amphibia; order Anura; family Pelobatidae; genus Pelobates; species Pelobates fuscus. The sequence goes on along the minus strand of NC_086321.1, from coordinate 141,189,648 downwards.
CCTCAGCCCATTACTGAGCTGGATACAGAGGTCGTGTTTTGAGTGACGCATTCTCGTAGAGAGAACCGGTCACGGAGGTAGACTCTACGGTCTGGTTATTAATGGGTGCAACCTGCTCAACCAGACGCTGACACAAAGTTCGGTCACATTATTAGAGAGCGCGGCTCTCTCATACATTCAACGCACTACGGTGCCATCCATTTGTTCATCACACAGGCTTGTACCTGTACAGGACAATGATGACTACATAGAGCGGCGTCCCTCTTGCATTCAAATAGATCTTACGACCGTGCTACCTGATCATGCAGGATACATATTTAGACTGGATCCCTCTATTTCACCTTCTGTAATGGATCTACTGGATTCAAACCACTGTACACCACACAATAAATACTCACAGAGGTATAACGGGGGGAGACTCCTGCTGCTTATTTACACACACTCCTGGAGACGGTACGGCTAACGGATGAGCCTCAGGTATACAAGAGTGCAGGTTTTGGTATATTCTGCGCTACATAAAACAGATAATTGCATTCTGTTTTAGATATCTGGACCATTGCCAACAAACTGCGCAGACAGTTTTTTCCCAGATCAAGATGACCTAAGATACTGAGACCTTCATGGGGCAAATGGGCACTGCATTGCTCGGGTAACAAGACTAGGGAAGGCCCTTTACCCGGTCTGCAGGTACTCCGTACGCATGGAAAGTCTGGAAACCCTGCTTGACTTGAGTCCCCTGGTCATTACAATCTTGGAATAAGATGATTTTTTATTAATGACAGGAGGCGAGTATTTCCCACCCTTTCTTATCCCTCCCTTGTTTAATTTTATAGTTTGGGTTCATCGGGTACGTATGCAACTCTGCTTGTTGTCTCTGCTACCTGTCACTTGTTCTTATGGCTATTTTTTTATAATAGGGTTGGGATTTATGCAGGCTTTGGTATTTTTGGTTGCTACATTGGGTACCTACATGTTTATTCAGAGTACATTTTATTGTATTATCAACCTGTTCGATTCTGTTTTTCTCTCGTTTCAGTTTACAGTCCATCAACGCTATCTGGTTCGGCAGCTCTTTTCGGATGGTGGACATTGTTGTATTCATCGTATCTAGGACTTTGTTTCTTCCCTATTATGTTTTCTGCCTTGTGATCTGTTTTGTCGCAGCTTGAAAGAGGAAATGATGCATGGGGAGAGGAGTTTTATAGTACCCAACTTTTTTCTGATTGGTTGTTTTCTGTGCTGCTGTGGAGTTCTAGTAAAGAGAGACTTAAGCAAATACTCGCCTCCTGTCATTAATAAAATTAAGATTATAGGTACACTAAAGCTAGCATAATCTACAATTGCTGCCGAACTCATGCATAAAGACTTTCCGTTCCCAGCTACAGCACTGAAGCCGAGCTGTACAGACTCATGATTGCTAACTCTGAGCTCCCCAGCCGAGTATCTGCGCCCCCGTGCAAGTATCACAGACAACATGGCAGAGATAACAAACACAAAATAATATATATAGACCACCCAGGTGCAGTATGTGAGCAATCAATACAAAAATTTAGTTACCCTTTTGGATACATGGTATAACAGAAAGATTCCTCTCAATCCTCAAATACAAATAAAAAACAACCAGATATAAAAAAAAAAATGTCCACTTAACACGTTTCGCCTCTCCAGAGGCTTTATCAAAAGTGTGGGGTGGTTTCCTCAGTGTCCTGTATAAATATGAGAAAGTTGATTGCAGAACGCTACCTGGTGGGTGATTCTTCCGGTTCTGTAGTGCATACCGGAAATGATGCGGCAAAAATAACGGTCGCGGCCGGAACTTGCCGACCATTATTTTTGCCGCACCATTTCCGGTATGCGCAACGGAAGCGGTAGAATCACCCACCAGGTAACGTTCTGCAATCAACTTTCTCATATTTATACAGGACACTGAGGAAACCACCCCACACTTTTGATAGAGCCTCTGGAGAGGCGAAACGCGTTAAGTGGACATTTTTTGGACATTTGTACCTACATATATTATATGCTATATTTGGAACAATAAATAGTCCATTTTATTCTACTTATATATATATATATTTTATTAATTTACCCTACACTCCAGATCCTGTTTGCTACCTGGAGCCACCATATCCTTAGGTGGGGATAGTACCACCCATGATGTGATTACTAGAGCAGGTTTTGCTCTACAATTGTAAGTACAATACTTTCTTTAATCATCCTAGTTTATAGTACTTACTACACTATCAGAGTGTTTTTCTCTCTCACTTTTATATTTGCACTCACATCTGGAGGATCAGTACCATCTTTACCATCCTGTATCCTTAGACGGGGATTGTACCATCCACACAGAATAAAGCAGAGCTCTTATATAGCTCTACCCGATGTGAGTGGTTTTCCTACAGCTATTTAGCAAAGACTTTGCACTTTATAATACTGTATTGCACTATTATTGTTTTTTTTTGTTTTATTACTTTGAGGTATTTACCAACTCTCTCTTCCTGAGGTGTATGTACGTATTATTTTTGGGCGCAGTATACGCCATATTCCATTTTCTGTTCAACATCAGAAGTCAGTCTGTCACACACTCCCTCTACTCACGTTATTTCACTGGCACATTAAATGCTTCTGTCATTAGGAAGTACATATTGGTAGGCAAATACCTCAATTTGGTCTCCTTGTAGATTGCCTCCTAAGACCTTGTAGATAACTATTGATTCCTTATTCCTAAAAAGAAAAAAAATATTTGTGGTGACCCTCTCATGGCTGCTATTGACTGTCTGTGACTGCCATATGACAATACATTATCATGATACATTTATGACTGTTGAGAAACCTATTGCTATACTCTGGAACATTCACAAGCCCATGGCCCCATTTCATCCTGGCTATTCCGCTGCCCCAAGATATACCATAGTCCTATACCTGTAATATTACTAGGTGTGTGTAGAGGGAAACCTGGTAACCCGACCGGTTACCTCCGCTAGTTCCCTTGCTTCAGCCGATCAGGAACTCTTACAGGGTTAGGGAACTTAGTTCCATGCACTTCCAGGGCTGGACTGCACTCAGTCCTGGAAGCTCTTAGTCCTTACAAGGATTTTCCCCGCTGCATTCCCTGCAAAACTGGAACAGCAGATACAGGGGTTAAATCTTTCTTCCCTCCAGTAACCAGACGACACACCGTTCTGGAGGTTAAAAAACAGGAATATTTGGAATACACAGCTTTTATGCAGAGTCTCCCACAGGGTTCATTCAACACAACACAATCCAAGGCAGGAGGGGGCTGGGTTACAGATATCCATTTCACGCTCTGGGAGATACCAACTGCACACACAGGGACACACATTAAAACATATTTCATACAGGGGGGTAAACTTTGGGGCTTGATGTCCCAAGAATAGAAGAGGTCACACAGATAGAACCTTTATCACTAGATAGCCCTGGGTCTAATCTGGGATCCCTGCAAATAGCGGGGCTATTGGATTTACAGATCCCGAGATATCAGCATCTAAGGTCTGGGGCTGGAGGCTCTGTTTATCCCCGAAATGAGTCCAGTGAATTCAAACTTCGCACCCAAACCAAGCAACAACCAATCCGCTGAAAGGGCGCAAACCAAATCACGCCAATCAGCGCTAGGGGGAGGAGAGGAGTTTTGCAGCCCAATCCGAAAAAAAGGGCGTGAAACTTGATTGCGCCAATCCGTGCTCGAGGAGAGGTTTTGCCGCCCAATCAGGAGATAGGGCGCGAAACCCCGTTTGGAAGAGCGATCCTTCTTTGATTGGTCGCCTGCTCCTGCAGTGACCAATCAGCACCCAGTGTGCATGCTGACCAATCAGGAGAATGTCACGAACCAAGTTTAAATGGGCGCACCCTCTCCCATCTATGTGGCGAGCGGCACTCTGCGGCCGTGAGACAAACTCACAGCTCCAGAGATTCCCTGCTAGCGGTGCCCCTCTCTCCGTTGGATATCCCAATGCAGGTATCCACAAGAGAGAGCGCTCTCTTGGGCAACCACGAGCCTTGCCTCATAGCTCCTGGGCAAAGGACTATTATAGATCCGTTGGGAGCGGGTAGGACGATCCCTGACATGGGGACCGGAGACAGGGTGCATATGCCGGTTTGGGATACGAATGCTGCCCCTGGTGTGCGTTCGGTTATGAAAACCGGCGGCCACCCAGGGGAAGTGCGCGCCAGTTGTTTACCTTGTTACGAGGTGTGAACATTCTAAGTAGACATTCTAAATGAGCTGTCGGGTGGTCCCCATTCGGGAGCTGAACAGAACCCGTTCGTATGAGCTCTCCCAAACGGGGAGCAGGCAAAACACACAAATCCATCACAATTACATATAGAAACATGGAGAAACACAGTGAACAAGGGAAAGTCGTGGGAGTAAACATTGGGAACACTAAATACAAGGCAAAACTATACAAGCACTCAGTGGGCATGGTACTTAGTGGCGGTGACCCGCCACAGTGTACATCATGACTTATTGTCAATACAGCCCTGCCCCCCGCAGACAGTGTCCAGCGTATCAGGAAAGACTGAGTCATTCATTGGCAAAGGTGCCTGTTCCAGTTTGTATCTGCAGTCTCTCCTTGGTTCTCTGTACTTTGCCATGTGCATTATACCGAAAGGTAACCCCTTATTCCTGACTGCTCTGCCTATTCCAGATTTCCTACTGACAGAAGCACCATGACAACACATGTTCGAGCAGACCTGTTCATGTGGCGAACGTCTTTCCCCACTGTAACGGGTAAGGCATTTTCATTCCCCACTGACAAATGACTGTTATTTTAGACTGGGTTTGCAGCCATTTTCAAAGACTACTGGTTCCGTGACACATGGCCCGCAGAGACATGAAGCCTACTCTTTTAGTAACCTTCAGCTCTTGTTGTAGTATACTCCAGCGCAGCCACTGCACACGCCTGGGGGGTCTTTTTGAGGGAGGAAGTCTGTCAATTACTACTCAAACAAAGCAGTATGCAAAGTTACTTGGCTGGCAGCAGTACAGCAATTTTACCTTGTCTGCATACACATACCAGCCTGTCACAACAAAGCAGATGAAGCCTTGTCTCAATCCCAATTCAGGTATTTCTCCAAAATTTCACAGCTGCATAACCACATACTAAAACTCCTACTTTCCAGGATCTCATTCTGGATTAGCTCATCTCATGGTCATGGTAGATTGCCGGCACACGCGTCTCTCTCTGCTTATACCAACCATTTATATACAAGATCTCTAGCCATTTTAATACATACACTTCGGAATATCGAATTGTCAATCTATACTCCATTGATACCATGGTGACATTCACATCCTTTTGCCACCTCAACCTTAAATTAGCTTACAAACACTTAAACGTATCTCATACCTGTCGATAGACATATACCTACATACTATCAACAATAAATAGTGCCAGGTTAACATACTAGACCAATTGTACGACCCTCTCAGGACTACACAGGCATACACTCTCTTTTAAGGTTACACGGTAACAACTCACTACATCAAATTCATCCTGTACTTCAGGACACAATTCATAAAACTCTGATACAACCCTTCAACATATTCAGGTCATTCTTTTAGAATAAGCACTGCATCTGCAGCTTTTAGTAAATATCCCAGCACACATCATAAACTGGGACATTGGAATCATCTGCAATCAAGATTTCCAGATATCATCTGCAAACAAGACAACCAGATATCCCTCAAAAGGAGAGGGAACTAAGGCAGGCATTTAAAGTCTTGTTTATGTAATGCCAAAACGTATTAAGGATTAAACTGTTAACTTTTTGCCCTCTTTTACAGGCCTACCTGAACATCGGTTTCGACACACCACAGCCAACTTATACCACCACTACTACAACTCGGCTTATTGTCCCCGACTACAAATGGAAAGGCGGAGCCTGTAGTTGTAGGAGGGGTTTACCTGGCCTATAAATTCACAGGCCCCCCTTCTTCTGGGCTGAGACTTCCTGGTTCAGCCCACCCACTGCTCCCTTTATTAACCCTTTATTAAGAATTCACTTAGTGGGCCCTCTTTTACAGGCCTACCCGAACGTCGGTTTCGGCACACCACAACCGACTTATACCACCACTACTATAAATCGGCTTATTGTACCCAACTACAAATATATATGTGTGTGTGTGTGTGTGTGTGTATATATATATTTGTGCTCGGAATTTATCTAATACGTAATGAAATGTAAAGGGGAAGCAAAAGTTGGCTGAGGTGTGCCGAAACCAACGTATGAGTAGGCCTGTAAAAAGATGGCCCACAAAGGTGAGTGTTAATATAGATGGGTGTAGGTGGGTGGGGACAAACGGCTTGCAAGACAAAGGTAAGTAGGGGGGTAGGGTTTAAATAGGATCACTGCTCCTCCCACAAATTCAGGCCAAATGGCCTTCCAACTTGTGCTCGGAATTTATCTAATACGTAATGAAATGTAAAGGGGAAGCAAAAGTTGGCTGAGGTGTGTCGAAACCAACATACAAGTAGGCCTGTAAAAAGAGGGCAAAAGAGGATTCAAATATACCACACTTTATTGCAAGTTAATACAGCATGAGTAACGAACGCTTGTAAGGTGTTTCACTCTGATTGAAGTATGTAAGTACCTGACCTGAAGCTTTATTGATGACCCCATTGTTTGTGATGTAGACTGGGGTGAAAGTGTTTGAGGCTGCTGGTGTTGTGCCTTTGAAGACGTAACCGCTGAATGACAGCATAGAAGGTTTTGAACAAAAAAGCTTGGCTGTGAGTTTTAGAAAAAGGCAAAATATTTACCATGATTATAACAGCGAGGTTCTCTAATTAAAGCCAGCTCCTGAATGTGTCTTGGTGCAATATAGTAAGCCCTGGCGTATGTTAAGGGAAAGTCGTGATCCTGCGTGAAGCGTGCGTACTTGTGTGAGGTGCAATTGAGTGCTTAGTCCCAGGTTAGCTCATGGAAAGGTGGTATCCTAGATGGAAAGTGGTGGGCCGTGGGGAGTGCCTGGAAGAAGGTATCAAATTGGGAGCGTGACAGAGCATCAGCTGCTGTGTTGTGGACACCGGGAATGTGGATACAGACTAGGAAGAACTGAGAGGTAGCTGCCAACCACGTCAGCCTGCGAATCAGCCTCATAATTGTTAGGGAGGAGGACCGACCTTTGTTAATGATGTCGCAGGCTGCAGAGTAGTCGGAGAAGCATCTATCTGCCTTGCCGGTCCAAAGGTGACCCCACGTGTGGGCGGCCGCTACGATGGGGTAGATCTCGAATAAAGGCATCCGTCTCAGAGGGCCAGTTGTCCCTAAACCAGTGGTTGCTGTAGATGGCTGCGAACCCTGTGTGTGCCGCTGCGTCTGTGTGAATTGAAGGTGAATGCTCTGAAAGTGGGGGAAGTAAACAAAGATATACCATTCCAATCAGCCAGAAAACTACTCCACATGAGTAAATCTGCCCTAGCTGGATCGTCCAACGCGATTGGGCATGAGTCGGGCACCCCGTGGAGCAAGTTGAGAAGCCTGGAGACAAAAGATCTACCCTGTGGAATGATGCGCAAAGTTAAGGGACCCCACTAAGGACTGGAGGCTCCTCCTAGTGCACGCAACACTCCGCAGGAACAGGACAATCTTGTTCTTAATGTGGGACAGCTTGTCTGGTGGTAAACTGGCTTGGAAGGTAGTGGTGTCGAGCACTATGCCCAAGAAAACAAGCTTGGCGGAGGGGCCGAGTGTTTTGCTAGGTGACAAGGGGACCCTGAGTGTCGTGGAAAAAGCTGTGGTGGAGTGTATGAAGTGAGGGGATTTTGAACCTGGTTCTATTAATAGAAAATTGTCTAGGTAGTGGATGACAGAGGGGCACCTGAGTATATTTAGGAGCAGCCAGCAGAAGGTTTCTGTGAAGATATCGAATAACCTGGGGCTGCTCCTAGAGCCAAAAGTGAGCCGGGTGGCGAAAAAATATCTGTTTCTCCATTTAACACTAAGTAAGTGCCATAGTGAGGGGTGAATCGGTAGTAGTTTGAAGGCGTTAGTTATATCAGTTTTGCTCAACCAAGCTCCACTACCAGCTAATAAGATGGCCTCCATGGCATCATCAATTTTAGCGTATTGCAGAGAGAACTCCGTGGCGGAAATGAGGGAGCTGATACTAGGAGTGGAGGAGGATTGAGGTGCAGATAGATCAATAATTAAATGTTTTTTGTTGGAGTATTTGTGAATGGCTATACCGATGGGATTGGTACGCCAAGATGAGAAAGGTGAAGATAGAAACGGGCCGATCATAAAGCCGGCTGTGATTTCTGTAGACAGAAGGTGGTCCACCGTGAGTGGGTCAGTGGAAGCAGATAAAAGGTTAGGGCATTCAAGTATACCTATGGGGATGGCGATAAGGCCTGTGTGAAACCTCTGTGAAAAACCCGTCACCAGATAATCTACCAGGTGCCTAGCTGGATGTGACTGGAGATAGTATTCCAGTATGTCAATGTTGACTTCGGTCAGACGTTTCTTAGGAGACAGAAGGGCTGGGCAAATGGACTTGGAGTGGGTTCTGAAGCAAATGTGCAGTGCCCCGCATGTCGTGAGATTACATACTCTGGCGTTAAAGTCACTGCACACCAGAACCCTGCCTAGAAATGTGATGTGACTGTCTGGCGTGTCACTCCAACCGGCACCCTGACTAGTGTGTGGGGTGGGGGGGGGGAGCCGTGGAAGTGATTGTCGTACTAGTGTGCATGGTTTGGGAGGTCATGGAGTTGACATTATTACCCTTAGAAATGCCCTTACTGATGAAGTCAGGGACAGGGTGAGCCAGGGAAACGTAAGAAGTGGGTTTGGCTGAGACCGTCAGGGGAAGGTTTGTCGAGCCAGACTAGTTTAGCTAGTCTGTGATTGATTATTTGGAGGTTGGTGAGTATAGCAGCCAGGGTGTCTCATGTGGAATACGAAGTGTGAGCTGGCAGGATTTGTGAACTACAGCCTGGCGTTGGTTTGAGTGGTCATGAGCCTATATAGTTCTGCCTTTCTGGCCATGGCAGGAAAGGGGATACCCCTGCTTCTGAGCTCCGCTGAGATTTTTGGAATGGTCCAGTATCTCAGGGACCTGTGGGTAAAAGGGTTGAGGGTTTTCTCCGGAGACCCAGGCCTGATTGGCACGCTGGCTTTATTGCCTGATGGTAGATTGGTGATTGACCTTTGAGACATCTGAAAGAGAATAATGATTTGAAAAAGTAGGGTGAAGAGGAGGTGAGGGTGAGACCTCTGGAGAACTGGCCTGCTAGCTAGTGCCGAAGCGAAATGTTTACCTAAACAAAGTGACAGGTGAGGCTCTGCTAGTGCCAAGTGGCGGAGAGAGGATCTACCTATGATTTGGCCGAGGGGATTTTGTGGCCACATGCACGTGGTGGCAGGGTGTAGGCCTCTCAGTGACCATAAAGAGAGTCAAAACGTGTGGCCGTGACTTGGGAATCCCTAGCTATAGCCCACAAGAAAGGCGAGCGAGGTGGCTAACTATGATTTGTTCGTGGGCCGAACCTCCGTGTATGAGGTGGGGGTGTAGACCTCGCGGGATCATGTTTTTAATTAAATAGCTATAAAATAGCTTCTGTAGGAAAACAGGCTTGATCCAGAACCTAAGGAAAAAGGAGATGCTAGTGGGCCTGAGGCGTGCCACAGGTGTGCCAAATGTAAAAATGTAGAACGTATGGGTAGGTGTATACCAGAGGTACTGTAACGTAAGCATGAGTAAGCTGAGGGACCTGAACGTTGGTCCATAGTAAGAGACAAGCCCCTGGGTACCCAGGGATGTGAATTTATAAATGAGACAAAGGCAAGTGAGGCCTTGATGAGAATGTAATCAACATGAGAAAGATACAATACCTGATACTGAATGCCGGAGGTCGGGTAGCCAGTTGGTTGTTGTTAACGTAGAGGAACTGCGTAAAATGGCGTAAGTCTAAGTAATATTAAGTAGAAACGATAAACAGGAAATGATATGTTATACAATAGTAGCTCAGTTGAGCAGGTTAATGAGAGTAGTTGTTGTATAGGTGGCGTTTTTTAAACCTGGTGTGTATAAACATTTGGAACCCACTTTAGGAGGTGGGGGTGAGGTTTACGCAAGGCCGTGGAGGCTGAATGAGGCCTCAGGAGAAACGTGAAATTGGTGAAACCTTTTTACCTGATACCATGAAACTGGAACCTGTAAATCACTTCTTGAAGATTTCTTTGAAGTAGATGAACCTAAAACAAATGTATTCTAAGAATGATGACCAGGAAATAGTATATTTAAGGAACAGTTTAGTCATATGTATTACTGGTCTGAAATGAGCCTGGGAAACTGGGTGGAGGTGGGGAGGGGATTGCTGAGTGACCCAGAAATTAAAAGGGTTTAAATGGCCAACTGTTTCTTTAAGAGGGTAACCCTTTAGTGGAAACCGCAGGGTGCTGGGAATAAGTTCATAATTAAATGTAATGGTGGGACGGTAAATGGTGCCACAGGACTATTATAAATATAGGGGGGAAAACAGAGTATAAACTTTAAATATAACAAGGAAATAGACATGTATAGTTTCACACTGGGGTATATACAAAACATATAGGAATACCTGTTTATCCCTCCCGCGTTCGGCTAAGCGAACAAGAGAGGGATTTAACCTATAAAAACAACTTCAGACTGTATGATTAAATGAAAACGGCTGTATAAAAGCCGAACGTAAGCGTGTTCGGCTGTATGAATGTGTGAAACAGCCGAACGTAGGGTAGGTATGAGCGATCGGTATGTAATATCTAAACGAATGAAAGAAAGGTCAGTATGAAGTTCTGCGTTTGGCTATTAGACGGGCGAACGCAGAAGTGACCGAACGGCGTAAGGAACGAAATGGTAAGTAATACTAATAATAATAGGGAGCCTATCCCCGCGTTTTTAGGCCCGAATGTGGGAAATAGCCGAACGCCATTTCCCACGTTTGTGTTTACGTGTAGGTGCTGGTCTGGTGACCGGAAGCTAGAACAAGTAATGAAGGCGGATTGGAAGCCGGTGACAGGAGCTGAAACGAGGGACTGGATACTCGAGGCAGAATTTGGCGGCAACCTTGACCGGAAGTACAGGTAACCAAGGAGACAAACGGCTTGCAAGATCATTACTCCTCCCACAAATTCAGGCCTTCCAATATATATATTTATTTATTTATTTTTGCATTGCCCTACTATGTTGCCAGTAATCTAGATACATTTATAGGAACATACCAAAATATCCTGGCTCTGTTTTTCACATGTTCCTTCACTTCTGTCCATGCCTTGGCAGTTGGCACATGTATTGGTATTAAACATGCATTGTTTACAACCAATTTAGCAGTGGTTTTGAGCAAAATAACAAAGCCAGATTTTGGCCCAAGTCAATAAATGTATTTTTCACATTGAGAATACTTGTAGGGTTAACACACAACAATTTCTTCTTTTAATTCTAAGATTTTTGTTTGTACCTGGTACTCATTTCCATGACTGTGGAAATTCATCACATTGGGTTGAATTTATGGTGTCTTTTTTCCAATCTTTTAAAAGCTTTCTCGTCTCCCTGGTGTTTATTTCATAGAATTGAAAATGCATCTTTTTTTCAGCTTGCAACAGTAGAATTATTTCCAATCCGTTTGTCTGCTTCTCTTTATCCTAATTATGTTTTTCTGTAGCCAGGCATTTTGATGGCTTTTAGCATGTTTCTGCTGTCTTTGTGATCCTTTCAGACTGATGTAAATGGCCTTGGAAAGCAAGTCGTCATTATAATAGTGCAGTGTCAAAATCTAGAAATATCCCTTCATTTTGTATTGCTTCACTACAAAATTTCCCTTTCCAATTCTCTTTCCAAAGTTTAGCTGTTTTTTTGCCACTGTCTTAATGTTTTGTCATTTGTTTTCCATCAATAAGAGATTTGCCTTACATTCAAGACATTAATTTCCCGACGTGTACTTTATATCATTGTGATTGTTGTAAGAGCATTGCACACATGGTTACTGTGAGTTCAAGATAACGGGCTTCTGTTACTGAAACAAGTGTTTTCTGGATCACTGTTCATTAAATAGGAATTACTCAAAATACTTCTAATTTACATTTGTTCCAGGCATGTTTCTGAGTATGCAGATATTTTGGGGGTTATGAACAAAACCTTTTTGTTCAGATGTCTGTTTTGGCAGCAATGTTGTTACCCACAATTTGCTGTGGATGAATAAATTCATATGAAATTAAACCCTTTTTATGATTTATAAAGAACATTCAGAGTATGTAAGCCTAACAAGTAGCTCAACCAGATTGACTCACGTGTTGGGATCTTTGAACTCACGTTCCTTGTTACGAGGTGTTAACGTGGACCATTTAAAAAATTTCCTTTGCCCTCTAAGGTCTTTTCGCTCCTGTCTAGTTTAATAGATGTATTGTTATTTGTACCCTGTCCTCCACACAAGAAGTGAAAATGGGAGAGGATGTTTTTTTTTGTTTTTTGTTTTCAGGTTCTCTCTTGCTTTTTAGTCAGTTCCATCAGTTTCTACAGACATTGGCTGCTCTGACATTGGGCAGTGGCAGTGAAAATGAAAACATTTCGTTTAGAAGGTGTAGGCACAGGGAGATATACAATAATCTTTCCAGTGTGATCTTTTTCAGTGTGCTCTTCAAATTTTAAAACTGGGCGAACGTTAAAAAAGTTACCTGCTGCGACTTTATAAGAATGAATATTTCAGAAATACTCTGAGGTAGCAAATGTACAGAGGAGTATTGAGAAAGGCAGACATAGGTAGGAAGGGAGAGAGAGAGATGTCAAATCTTTATGAAAGTCACAAATTGGGGACAATTGTTAGTAGGAGCAGATAAATGATGTAACCACAGGCAGAGGCAGGCCTTGCTGCACATCTGGAAAAGCATCATTAAATGCTTTACCAATATCATTCTTTACTTTCTCTGTCTTTACCACTATGCCACCGACATCATAGTGAAAGACCATCAATATGGCTCCTATGTCAACTGCCTTTGCTGCTGCGGTAATTCAAAGTGACTTGCTTTATTTCTCACTCACAAACTTTGTGGGATGTATTGCAAGTCAGTTGGAGAAGTGTCAACTGCATGCCTGGCCTACACATTCATTGCACATCATAGATGTGAGCCATCTTCAGATAGGTTGATACTAGAATGTAGCCATGTACTAGCGGTTTTGCCATCATAATGCACAGATTATATATTTAACCGTCCTAAAGTGAATCCATTGATAGTTTTTTTTATTACATAGCTTTCTTTTCTCTCTTGCATTAAAGAGACAGTTGTTCACTAGTTCTAGTGCCGGGTTTGCACTAGCAAGTGCATGGGATACATGGAATACAAGCTTGCAATTAATATCTTTTCATTTTTGCGTCACATGTTAAATGCAATCAAATGACTAAGTTAAATGTCATCAAAACCACAAAAAGTGAAATGATAAAAAGTAGTGTGTGTAAACCTCATGTAAATGTACTGTAGTGTAAATGCAGCTTAAACCCTTAAGGACCAAACTTCTGGAATAAAAGGGAATCATGACATGTCACACATGTCATGTGTCCTTAAGGGGTTAAAGACATTAAAGGCTTGCATAGTGTGTCTTTAAAGTTGTCAGTATTGACAGAACTACAGATAATGTATGCCTTCAGCATTACATTGTACTAACAGTGCTGCCGAATAATGTCAAGTCAACACACAGATTATCAGCCACTTTTGTCATCTGTGTATTTGAGAAGAAACACATAGCAGGCAATCTTCAAAGCTGCAAAGTAGAGAACCCCCATCTCCTAACAATCATAGCCTGAAACAACAGCTTTCTTCTTTTAAAAACGACATGCATATTCAATTTAGACAGGTGGTTTGTGCTGCCAAGATTTGTGTTGGAAGAAATGACAGTTCACGTATTATGCACTTTAACATTGTATGTATTGTGTTTCTAATGCATATTTGAAATGGTTTAAATGAAAAATATAGAAATGTATGATAGACTAGAGTACTTCTATTATAGTGAGAAATCATTACTTCTGGCCATGTTCTTATATGTGTTATGCAAATTTTTGATTTTTCTGAAAAATTGTAAAGGTATGACAACTTATTGCAAAACCTTGAGTACATTGATCTGTCCTCCAGACACGGTGAGTGTAGTTTAGCTCTGGAACCCTAAATCAAAACTGGCCAATATGATAATACAGTAAAGGTATTCCATAACCATAATTGAAGACATAAATGTAAAACATGATTCAGAAAAATATAAGTAAATAAACATGGCAATCATTTTCTGAGATGTTGTCAGGGTATGCTAATATGCCCAACACGCAGAACTTAAGTAAAAAATAAAGAAAGAAAAGAGACGAATACTCAAGTAGTTAGGAAAACATCCTGACTTATAGAGTATACACTGGAATATTGATGAGATAAATATGTGGTTGGGTTGGTAGAGTAAATAGTTTAATAGTATAGACTCTTAAATATCCAGGTCTTAGAATGCTTTAATTATTAGTATATGTGGTCAAGTCTGGTGGCTCTGAGAAAGACACAATACAATAGCTATATAGCATTTTGTAGCTAGGAAAATGGTCACTATACACAAACCTATATGGTTATTGGAGTACTGTATGACTAGATACTGTGCTTATAAAACCCTGGGTCTGTATCTAGACAGCCCAGAGATACATTGCTCAGCCATACTAGGTATTGTAACCAATATAGTAGAAGATCTGGCTAATACTATCTTAAGTGATGAACAGTCATAGCACTTAATAGGGATTAATGATATCCCATTCAATTAAATTTGAAGTGCAGCTAACTGTACCACTATAGTGAGGTAGAGATATAGATAGTAGGACTGTAATATCTCAGTCTGAACCTGGTCAGAGTAAACTTAAGCAACGAAAAGTATAGTGACCAGATAAGAGGTGAAAAAAGTAAGAAATCAAAGTGAGTCTATGTGCAGAACCATACTTAGGATGTTGGTTGCCTGCACATAGGACGCGCGTTTCGGTGCTTACTGTGATGCACCTTCGTCAGGGGCTAACGGGAGACTGATCATTAGTCTCCTTTTAAATGTATTCAAGTAACCCTTCCTTTAGGTTGGTCCAATCAGAAGCCAGTGTTTGGATTGTTTCGGGCGCCAAATATCTGAGTGCTGATTATGTTAATGAGCTGGACAGCATCTGCCAATCGCACTGTGCCAGCTCTGACGTCAGTGTCAGCAAATGTTAACCCTTATGGGAGCCAGAGCGGATTGAACTCGGGCATGTCTATTATGTTCAAGTGTAGCGTAAGAAGTTTACAGTGTAATGTGCAATGGAAGATTACAGTGTCGAATACACATTATTGTAACATTTTATCCAAATTCTGACGATATGATGTGTATATCCAGCAGATACATCGTACTACACGCTACAAAAACATATTATAGGGGTGAATGGCTAGTTGGATGTGGGGTTGGGAAATGATGTACTGACGTTAAGAGGATCGAATGTCTCTTTGAATGAATTAACCCTTACAATGCTGTACTCATTGTTGGCATTGTTAAATGTCTATCATCCATATGCCGAAATTGTTTAGTGTTTCTTCCTTATACCAATGCAGCTAAGTTCCGATATCAACAGTGCCCGTAGGTCCCACCCGATTGGCTCGGACATATACAGTAATGATAATATCTCAACCCATCAAAGCATGTAGAGCGCATCCCATGAGCAGAGAATGCTGAGAACTGCATCTCACTCCATATAGTGGATGGCTAGTAAAATGTTGGGCTATGGAAAGATATATACATTCGTTAGAAGGGTCAAATATCTATTGGGGTAGATTAACCCTTATAGCGCTGCGCTATAATTTAGCATTTTAGGGTACCCGTCGTGCATATGGCGAAATAGTCTGCTGTGATCTCATATAATAGTGCAGTGTGTCGCATTATGGCAGTGCTAGTTATTAACACAAAGTATGTTGCTTAGATCACTATAGCACATCAGTTATGTATGTTATATTAACCCTCTCCATGTCAAATCGCTTTTAATGCCTTGCAATATATTATTAAATCAATATTAGCAATATGATTATGTGAGGAAAAAATGAAGATAGAGACTTACAGCTAGAGTAATGTCCAGAAGATTATGACATGTCTAGGTGATCCATTTCAATCGTGAAGCCTATAGACAGTCGCGGTGGCAATTCTAAATATGCTAGACTCTCGATGTTCATCCAGTGTAATATAGTGAAATCGCTACTATGGATGAGTCCCTGGTATTTTAGAAGTTAGTAGGACCGGGGAGCTACAATGTCTACTGTAGAGATTGTTAAGTCTTGCTTAGAGGTCCTTTTAGAATATTACGATATGGACTAGACGAACAGGTCACCTAGTATAATTGGAAAGGTTGACGGAATGGCGCCAGGAAAATAAACTGAACAGTATGGACGAAAGGGACAACCTACTATATGTGTGTTACCCAAAGAAAGTAATAGAGCTATACTAAAAACTATAAACCTATTAAAAAAATAAAGAAAACCTTAAGATGTATTACCAGGCCTTAGAACGGCCAGAATTAATGTATAAAAGTAAAAGGACAGGCTGAGGATAAGAACACAGAAAACACAAAACCATTAAGCAAGCCAAAGATTGAGGAATATAGAAGTTAGAATAGTCAGGAGCCAAACCAAAGGTCAAGGGATACAGAGATCGGAATGTCAATAGGAAAGCCAAGGTCAAAATACACAAGAAACTGTTCCAGAAGCACACTCTCGCATAACCAGAATGGAAACAACGACAAGGCACAGAGAAATGAAGGAAAAAATTTTAAATAGCCTAAGGCTGCAGGGGAGCATGTGAAAGTGAACATATGTGTGTGACGTCACACACACGTTTCCAAAGTTAGGCACTCATAGGGTGAAGCAAGAACCTTAAAAGGATCTTGCTTGCAGCGGCCGGCATCTATAATTATTACAGACCCAGCCGCTGTGTGAGGTGAGGAGTGCATGTCAGTGGCAGCAGGCATCACAGGAGGAGGTAAGTAATTTGTGGCATTCCCATTACCATGTGCGAATGCCGCCATAACAAGATGCGTCCACCGGGTCCCAGTCCACTCCCATCACATTATCACATCAGCCTAATGGTGTCAACTTATTCGTGCTAAGTTCCAATTCAATTATATGTTTTACATTAGCATTTAAAAATTAAATGCCTGACCATGCGACAAGGCTAACTTATGAGGAGATGCTCACACAGGCCTCTGTGAAAGGCATTACATCTATGCCAATGAAAGCAGGAATGGCTCTAGAAAAGAGCTTAGATCCACAAGTGTGATGAAAGCACCTTCATCACTGTCATGGCACAGCTAAGTACTCGCCTGCCCCTGGGTGCCCATGCCGCCCTCACGGCAGAATCGCAGTTCTCACTGCTCCTGAGAGCTCCTCTTCTGGGTCTGCGGCGGTTCCTTCTATCCCTCTCACTGCCGAGGTCCGCGGCGAGCATGCTGTCAAGGCAAGATGGCAGCCGCCATGCAGACCCGGCGTTCTGCACAGGGAGCAGGAGAGTTGCAGATCCATTGGGGAGGATTTGGTCAGGGACCAGGGAATAAAACAAGATAGCGCCGAGTCCCTGACCTCTTTATATAACATCTGTGTGCCCCACCTACTGCTGGGAGGTGGCCAGTCATGTGATCCCAGCTACCTATTTAAAGCCAGCACACCTTCCAGTCAGTACTTGGCTATTTTGCTTTTTGCTTTATCCCTGCCTTTTGTCCTAATCTCCAGCTTCTGTTCCCAGTTCCTGCCTCCTTGGACAACTGCTACAGCCTGCTTTCTGACCTAGATCCAGATTAATCGTTTACTTCTGTCTGCTGCAAGACTGCATTTTCATTTGCTTTTCCTGCTACTTCCTTCTGGAGATTTATTTCTCCACGCCACCACAGACCCTTTGGGACCCTGTCTCCACTTCCAGGTGCTCCTAAGGGTCGTGATAGTAAGGGAGTGCTGTTCCGCTGCAAGTTAGGTTCCATCCACTCCACGACTCTCCAGGTGGGTGTGACAGTCACTAGAATTTGGAGAGCCCTGCTTGCCAGCCTCTTGCCCTATGACTATGGCCCCTGGGGTGTATTGCCTTTTAAGAACACTATTTCGGCATATTGGGACTTGACACAATGCCCCTTTAAACTTTCAAAGTGGTCGAAGTGGAACTTCAAACCACTGAACTGCCAGACCTTACACAAGTGGAGTGTGCACCTCATTTACCTCCCAGGAGCTGTGGTTAAAGGACCACTATAGGCACCCAGACCAATTCAGCTTAATGAAGTGGTCCGGGTGCCTGGTCCAGCTAGGATTAACCCTTTCTTCTATAAACCTAGTAGTTTCAGAGACACTGCTATGTTTATAATAGGGTTAATCCAGCCTCTAGTGGCTGTCTCATTGACAGCCGCTAGAGGCGCTTCTGCGCTTCTCACTGTGATTTTCAGTGAGAAGACGGTTGCGTCCATAGGAAAGAATTGATAATGCTTTCTTATGGACTGGCTGAATGCACGCGCGGCTCTTGCCGCGCATTCGCATTCAGCCGATGAGGAGAGGAGGAGGAGAGTCGGGAAAAATAGGTAAATTTAACCCCTTCCACCTCATAGAGCCCGGCGGGAGTGGGACCCTGAGGGTGGGGGCACCCTCAGGGAACTATAGTGGTCCTTTAACCGCAGCCAAATTGACGAACAGCTGGGTGGCCGCTGTTCATATAGTCGACCACGTGGCGGCGGCCATCTTGTTTGGTCTAACGTGTTCAGCGGTGTTTGGTCGTCGAGTTCATGGAACTCAAATCGGACACGCGACAGCGCGAACACCGCTGAACTTTACCTTCTCCAGCACTTCAACGCTTCGAAGCTTATTCTGTACTTGTAAAAGTTGCTAAAGGTAATGATGCTAATCACAGTCCTTCTAGAGATAGGCTAGCAGGTGCCACTAGACTTATGCTAAATCAGACGTCTAGGAGCCCCCACCATTCAAATCCGAGCCAGCGTACTGGTCCTGTATGCTGGAATTGCAATAAAATAGGACACATCAGGAGAGACTGCCACTGCCCGCCTAGGCAAAATCAGCAGCGTCGGCAATCCAACTCAGATAATCCTAGCCATGATCAGACTCCTCAGACTGTAAATCCTTCAGCTGCCCCATAGGACAGCATCATTGACCTGGCAAACACATTATTTTCTGTATCATTGCGCCCAGACAGTCAATACTTTTTTGCATTCACAGACAATACACATGGGTGGTGCTGCCTCAGGGTGCACAGAATTCGCCTACCATTTATAGCATGGCAATAGCCCAAATTCTAGAAGCCTAGCCAAGGGCACATGCAGTTATGTTACAATATGTTGATGATTTGCTTCTATGTTGCCCAGACCAGGAGTCATGTACAAAGCACACCCTGTCTTTACTAACTTTTTTTTTTGCACAAGCAGGGTGCAAAGCTACCAAGGCCAAACTGCAGGCATGTGCACCCACAGTTATCTTTCTGGGACATGTATTTCCAATGGTACAAAGCATCTCACAGAAGATAGAAAGCTTGCAGTGCAAAAGATTACGTACTTTCCTGGACCAAGTTTCCTAATGTCGACCATGGCTTCGCTCTGCAGCAATTTACGTGCAGCCCTTGAATGACTGCCTAACCCTTGACCCCTTTCATTTAACTCCTGAAGCAGGGAAAGCCTTTTACACTCTTACACTCTTAAGTTGCTCATCACCTCAGCCCAGGCACCGGGTCTACCAGATTATTGAAAGCCCTTTTCCATGTTCTGTACTGAACAGGCAGGCTATGCTACAGCAGTAATTACCCAGGACCATGAGCAAAAGCAAAGGCCAAGTTGCCTATTACTCAGCCAGGTTAGATCCTGTTGCTAGACATGCCCCTTCCTGTGTTAGGGCAGTAGCTGCTGTCACTGCTCTGATAGATAAAGAAATATACACTGTCTTAGACAATCCAATTACTATCTACATTCCTCATGACATTAACATAATTCTGTCTCTCTCGGGTTCAGCCCAAGCTGAGGCATCTCAGAAGGCAGTGTGCCACACTTAAGGCGGCGCATGGTATTAAATCCATCTACATTACCTCCTATGGATTAAGAGGGTAGTGGCACAGCCAGTTTCATTTATTCCTTATCTGATGAGTTAGTTGCGGCCCAGGTACCTCATGACTGTGCAACCTTAATGGCTCAGGAAACTGCAGTTTTTTGCATGTCATTGATTCACCATTGTCTAATCGAGACTTTGAATATTTTGTAGATGGTTCTCGATTTGCTGATGAGAAGGGTAACTTCCATACTGGATATGCTGTTGTCTCTGCACACAAAGCAATTCAAGCAGAAACACTCATTCCTCACTGCTCTGGACAGGAGGCCGAGCTGAAGACACTCACTGAAGCGTGTAAACTGGCCTCCGGTAAGACTGCCAATATCTAGTCTTTTTACATAGCCCATGACTTTGGACCTCTTTGGCAGGCCCGAGTTTTTCTCACTGCAGAAATCCCCATCAAGAACTCAGAAGCCTTGAGTGCCCTAATGGACGCTATCCTGCTACCCAAGCATGTGGGAATCATCAAGGTGGCAGCTCACCTGAAGATCACAGATGAAGCATCCCGAGGTAATCACAGAGCTGATGTAGCAGCTAAGCAGGCTGCCAAGCTACCATACCTTGCAGGTAAAACTCCTTTACAGACTATGATAGTAGCCCAATCTGTTTCATATGACATACTGCAAAGCCTACAGAAGCAGGCAAGCACAGAAGAACAACAATGGAAGAAGGTGGGAGCAGCATATCAGGACGCTGAAAAGATGTGGAAGAAAGGTGAGAGACTTTGTCTACCCAAGGTTTTATACCCAGTGCTGGTCCAGGTGGCCCACGGACCTGCACATCTGTCAAAAATGAAAATAATCAGTTTGGTAAATGTACATTGGATTGCTCCAGGTTTCACTGTAATTGCTGTAAAACATACACAAAGCTGCATGATTTGTGCTAGGAATAATGCAGGTCAAGTGATTAAAATGCCCTCCAAGCACATGCCAAGGCCACTTTGTTCATTCCAGAGAGTGCAGATAGACTATATTCAACTGCCTAAGATAGGAGTGTATGAATATGTGTTGCTGTGCATTGATCTCTTTTCAGGTTGGTCTGAAGCCTTCCCAGTATCGGAAATAATACAAGAAATAATGCAAGCACTGTGGATCAGTCAGGACTTCCATACACCATATCTTCACCAATGCAGTGGGGAAAGTAGAGACGGCAAATGGGACCATGAAGAATAAGATGGCAAAATCTAGGCAAGAGGCAGGGAAACCATGGACTGAATTACTCCACACCTTACTCCACACCTGTTCCCCTTTGAAATACTGTTTGGATGTGCCCCCAAGACAGGACTTTATTTCCTCCAAACCCTCAAGCTGCAACATAACAACATGACTGCTTATGTACAGGCCTTAAACCAGAGATTAGGCAGGGTACATAAACAGGTGTTTCATTCTATTCCAGATCCTGATTGGGACGCCTCTACCCACAAGCTTCAGCCTGGAGATTGGGTAATGATAAAGAGACACGTGAGGAAAAGTCTGGAGCCCAGATTTGATGTTCCTTTCCAAGTACTGTTGACTACTGCCATGTCCATAAAGCTAGAAGGAAAATCTACTTGGATTTACGCTAATCACTGTAAATTGGTGCCTGATCCAGAATAAAGTGTATTTTCATATCCTTGTCTGCTACACTTACCTTGACCTTCTGTATTACCCCTGGGACTAAGTTAACAGACCGTTCAAACGACACTATGGTGTGTTTTTTTTTTTTGTTGTTGTTTTTTTTTACCTGGGACAGAGTAAATTACAGGACAATTACACCTGCTTTGCCAACATGTCCCTCCCAAACTGCAGACTGGCTAGCATCAGAAAAGATAATGGACACTGGTATACTGGGGAACGGGGTCGACTGTACTTAGGCAAAGACATGGCATCTTTCAATGTGACATGACTCCAAAATGTCTGTTTCTTGTGGCTTCCTCAACAGTTCATGTATGAAAGAGTTTGATTGGGGACAATGTGATGAAAAGACAGTAACTGATGAGATGTTTGAAAGAGCGACCTGTAAATGTGAGTGTTTGTATGGTGGTGAACATGACTGACCACTACACCTTTGCATGTACTAACAACTCAGTAATTCTTGTAACTAATATGGGGATGAAAAGAGCCTTGTATGCTTCAACATTCTGTGTGTGTGATTGAACTGTGTCCCCCTGGTCTGATAGACATGTATATGGGACTCGCACCTTTGTATATATTTGCCAATAAAAGTTCTAAGCCAGATACCAACAAACGTCTGGGAGTCCCTACGCCATTTGCAGGATGCTTTCAGAACGTGACAATGCTCAAGTGGTTCAATGATATGATTACTTTCATCCGTGATGCAGAGTTAACCATTACCTCCACCTGGCACCCACAAGCACTGAATTTGGATACTCTTGCTGTCTCTCTACAATCCTTAATTGATGTTGTTAACAATATTGATCATCTAGCTGAACAGCTAGCCATCATTAACCACTCTTTGCATGAACTAGAAAAAATAACTGTCTGCTAATAAACTACACAGCATAGGTAACAAGATAGTGGCAGATACAGGACACCACTGGTATGATATTTTTACAGGATGGTCCCTCTCTGATAAAGGAGTCTTAAACATTGTACTGTAACCACTAATTGTTGTGATATGTATTTTCTTTCTTCTTACCTGCTATAACCTAAGGTTGTATTGCAAAATGAGACGTGGTTTTTATAACACATATTATCCTTTAACCCACAGATATCTGGATAAGTTTTCATTTATGGTCCTTTGGTGTGAGAAGGCTTGCGAACCGAGGTGAAGATCTAATTAAAGTACCACAGGTATAACTAGTATATCTGGGTATACCTTGCCTAGAACTCTCACCTGTGGTGCCAAAAGAGGGAAATTGTCATAGATGAAAGGTACATAAAGGGTTACAGCCTTTGCCTTAGTTAAGTTCTTCCACATCTGCAGGGGTTAAAAGCTAAATAGTTTTGTCTGCAGTTTCTGCAGATGGTTTTTCTATTTCTCATGAAATGTTACAGTTTGCTTTAACCTTGCATAGTTTAGATAACACTTTCAAGTAAGTCATTGTTGCTTTGACACATGCATAGTAGACTAATGCCATTTTATATATGCAACGCTCTAGCAAATTAAAGGATGAGATGATTTTGAACCTCCCGAGCACTCGTATATCTAATTAGGAACCTCTGATTATCTTTTGGATGATTAATCCATCATAAATTTCTACATCAACCTCCCTCTACAACTCCACTCGCTCCTCTAAACTAGAAATCATGGCAACTTCTACACTTAAACGCACTAAGCGCCCCCAATTACAACCCTGGCACACCAAGTTGACCCGATACCTCCAAAAATGTTCCAGAACTACTGAATGCTCTCACTCTGCATATGACTTCCTCCACTATAAATTTATGCTGCGCTCCTACAATCTGGCTCTTTCCTCTTCAAAAGAAAACTACTTCAATACACTCATAACCACACTCTCCCGCGAGCCCAAACGACTGTTTAATGCTCTTAACGCTCTTCTTCGCTCCATCGTGCCTCCTACTGACTTGACCCCCACAAACTTTGCAACTCACTTCACTGAGAAGATTTCTAAAATCAGGGAAGAGATCTCTCATCTCTCTCCATCCACTCCGAACTAACCCTCAGCTGTCCTATGCTCATTTGTACCTGCTACAGCAGAAAAGGTTTCTGTTTTGCTCTGCTCCTCCAGCCCCACCACCTGTTCCCTCGATTCTATTCCCTCGTTTCTCATCCGCACTTTGTCTCCTTCTCTTGCTCTGCCTCTCGATGACATTTTCCATCTATCCCTCTCCTCTGGCACATTTCCTCTACCCTTCAAATATGCAACTGTAACCCCAATTCTGAAAAGGCCTAACCTTGACCCTAAGTCCCCGTCCAACTACCGCCCTATCTCGCTACTGCCGTTTGTCTCTAAGATCCTTGAGAGAGTTGTGTTTGCGAGATTGACAGACTTCCTCGAATCCAACTCTCTGCTTGACCCGCTTCAATCTGGATTCTGCGCTCATCACTCTGTTGAAATAGCTGTGACCAAAGTATACAATGATCTTATCACTGATAAATCCCATGCCCACTACTCTATCCTAATTCTCCTCAACCTTTCTGCTGCTTTTGACACTGTTGATCATAACAGCTTTTTCTCATCCTCCGTAATCTCGGTCCATGAGATACCATCTCTCCTGGTGCTCTTCCTACCTTTATCAGCACTCATTCAGTGTTTCTTTCCCTGGCTCTGCCTCTTCTCCCCAATCCTTCTTTGATGGTGTTCCGCAAGGGTCTGTCCTTGGTCCCCTATTGTTCTCAATCTACACTGCCTCCCTTGGTAAACTCATCAGCTCCTTCGGCTTACAGTATAATTGCTATGTGGATGACATGCAAATGTATCTGTCCTCCCCTGATTGCTCACCACCCCTTTTGACTTGTGTCTCTGACTGGCTCTCTGCTATTTCCAAATGGATGGCTGCTCATTTCCATAAACTGAACCTGTCCAAAACAGAAGTTCTGGTCTTTCCTCCCTCAAGTGTTGTACTCCCTTGTCTGTGTCCCTCCAAGTCCCTCCAAGTCAATGGCGCTACCAACCTCTCTACCTCTAAGACTCGCTGCCTAGGTGTTCTCTTTGTCTACAACCTCTCCTTCACCCCTCATGTCCAATAAATCGCCAAATCCTGCTACTTCACTTCAAAAACATTGCGCGCATCCGACCTTAATTAAAACCTGATACGGCAAAGGTGCTTGTCCATGCTGCTGTCCTTTCTCACCTTGACTACTGTAATCCACTTCTCAGTGTTCTTACGTGTTCCCAACTTGCCCCATTACAGTCTATAATGAATGCGGCAGCGAGGTTCATCTTCCTGTCCCTCCACACCTCCCCCTTTGTCAGTCAATCCATTGGCTTCCCGTAAGATATAGGGCCCAATTTAAGATCCTGGCACTTGCTTACAAATCTCTACACAATGCTGCTACCACCTACTTATCCTCACTAGTACACACACATGTCCTGTCTAGGCTCCAACACTCTGCTGGAGACCTACGTTTAGGCTCTGTACATACTCCTACCTCTGATGCTCACCTTAAAGACTTTTCTAGAGCTGCACCGTTCCTATGGAATGCCCTTCCCCTCTCTGTTAGACTCTCACTCAGCCTCCACTCCTTCAAAAAAATCTTTGAAAACTCACTTCTTTTGGAAAGCATATCAAATAAACTGTTAACAGCTTTTCCTCCCCGCAACCTGATTCCTCACCTGAAACTGTCATTAAAACAAAACACTTAGCCCTCAATGAACACTATCCTAGCAACCTACTTTTCTACCCTAACCTTCCCTTTTGTGTCACTATACCCCACACCCTCTAGCATGTAAGCTCATTGAGCAGGGCCCTCAATCCCTCTGTTACTGTGCGTCAAACTTGTCTGGTTACAAATACGTGTCTGTTAGTCCACCCATTGTACAGCGCTAGGGAACTTGTTAGCGCTTTATAATAAATAATAATAATAATAATAATAATAATAATAGCAGTGTAATTCTAGTAAAAAAAAGACTTCAGAGAGAAATGCATTAACCGTTGAGATAAAATTAAAAAGTTCTCTCACTTGAGGTATCAGTATCCAAGTAAAGGTATTGCAGTACAACTTAGAGAATTTTTTTCCCTAATAATCAAAGTGAAAACAGCATTTATTTTGTTGTAGAAAGGCTACAATTTAATGGTATAGAGCACTGATTTGTTTTGAATCAATATTTATCATTCAATTGCAACAGCATTGTTCTTCAATTACGATTTAAAGTAATTATAATGAAACAGATATATTAACAAGAGAAGGCTTTGAATGCTTTGTAGTGATTGCTCGGTATGTGTGTGCGAACTAGCTAAAAATATAAAATCACCATTGCTGCCAGTCTAGACAATTCCTAGGTGACTATGATTGTTAACAGGGGACCCTGTGTGTGACAGTTGGATTGCATTCAATATCGAGTCTAGAATACTAGAGGGACTTACAGTTGAAACTACAGACTTCTGAAAGCCTAGAAATAGAAATAAATCCAGATGAGGGAAATAACACTGGTGTCAGGGTGGGGTTTTCTAAGTTAACAAGGCTATACAGATCGGCTTACTGAACTGTAGCTGGGCATGCGCTCAGCAACAATTGGAAAGCCTTATCCTGCTTCGCAGTTGTAGTGCTTATGGAGGATATAGTGTAAGTAATTTTATTTTCTTATATATATTTATTTCAAGGTGTGAGACATACTATGTGGAATAAATAATGAGAAAATGTGATTAGCTTGCCAATGGTGGTGTTGCCCTACATCAACTAGCTGCTAGCTAAGTGCTGGATGGTCTAAGGGAAGGTGAGGATCTGCTAATGCCAAGTGGCTCGGAGAGGCTCTAGCTATGATTTGGGCCAAAGGACTGAGGCCACCAAACAATGTGGCGAGAAAGTTGGCCTCTCTGTGACAATGAAAAGAATCAAATGAGTGGCCATGACAGGTGAGGCACTAACTAATAAACTTGAGAGGTTGGAGCGAGGCTCTAACTAGGAGATGGCCCGATGGACGAATACCTCTGTGTGGGTGTTGGCCTCACGGGACAGAGTTACAATTATACTAGAATATGGACTGCACCTATTCCATATATAGCCAGTTGATCTGTCCCTACTGAATGTAGGGAAATATAAACGTATTGAACAGATAGTGAGTATGTAGGGTTAAACGTGTAGTGAGGGGTTGGGTTAGCAGAGAGAGGGTTGTGCAGAAAAAGCGTGGGCCTAACATGGTAGAGAAGTATAGTCAAGTTGTAGTTGACCATAGCAAAGCTGTAAATGTTGTCTGAAATTGCCCAAATGTCGGGCAGAAATAGTGTCATAGAGCTTTGCCCGTAGAGGGCCATAGATATAACATATGGAGTGAAGGCCTAGTGAGGGCCAAGTGTAGAGGTGTTGCAGCAGAAGACAGAGAGAGCTAACTAAATCTTGTGTCATTGCACAAATGATGGGTCAAAATTGAAAGGTAGTAGATTTGGATTGCCACAGAAAGCCGTATGTAACGTAAGGAGTGAGGGCCTAGCGTGGAACCAGAGTAGATAAATTGCTGTGGAAGACAGAGAGTGCTAAATATAAACCTAGTGTCATATGTAAAATATGACCAAATGAGGGCCAGAAATTGATAGCCTGCGGAGGGCTGTATGTACTGTATCGAGTAGAGGCCTAATGAGTGCCACGAGTATAAGTATCGTAGTAGAGGCTGAGAGTGCCTAATGTGAGACTTGGGCTGTCGGTTGCATGGCAGGGTAAATGGGTTTGCGAGGATTAGGGTATGAATGAAACCAGCCACAATGTCCTAGGGAGCGATCTGGTACATAGTAGTGGTATGGAGAATTAATGTAAAGAAAAGTTTTATTTTTTGCTGTTTTTTTTTATATACTTAAAAACTGAGGTAAGGAGAAACGTAATGAGAGATTCTGGGAGCATAGCCAGATCAAAAAGTGCCCCGATGATGAGGCCAAAAGCAGGTTGTGGCGGTAAACCATATGTAAGGTGTATAATGAAGGCCTGGAGGGTCTTGTAAACCAGGAAATTAAATCACAGGCTGAGAGAGCCCAACGTGATACATGAGCGGCGGGGCGGCTATGTTATATCAGTATAAGGAATTGTGGATGTATGAATTGATACGACGTCTTGATTAATGGTAGTTGAGTAATGGGGTATTTGCAATGTGTGCATTTCTCCTGAAAAACAACAAGGAAAGGGAACAAGAAGCCTGAAAGAGGGACCAAAAGTATGACGTATGATGCCTTCTGAGGGTCGTATGAAACATGTGTTGCAAAGGCCTAGTGAGGGCTTGTGTAGGGAAAGGGCGGGTAAGGCAGAAAAGGGCCAATGCAAATCTAGAAGTGCACGGCAGCCATGTAAGGCTAGGTGAGACTAACAGGGGGGGGGGGGAGGAGATGGAGGGGAGTGATATAAACAACAGATGACTTTTGGTTACTGGGGTTGGGAGGTGCCTCCTTGGTCAGGACTGACATCCAGAGCGGAGATCCTGAACACGCCCAACAAACATGCACTGACTCAATGCATCTTTCCCAATGGAAAGCATTTCAATTAAGATAATCTATTGGCCTAAGTACGGGCAGTGCTAGTAGAATGCCAGAATACCATGAAAACAATATGCACAGCAATGTCTTTAACTAAGATAATTGTGTTTAACAAATGCAACAAATATATAGCACATTAAGTCCAAATGAATACGCACAAAATAGTATGTAACAAGCTGCACACGCACGGTTGATGGGTTAAAAGATCAGGTGTTATCTATTCTGTAGAAAATCATAGAACCTGTGGTGTATTTCCCTCGCTTACAAAAGCTCACTGTCAAGCTCATTTTATTGTAGAAAGATAGCCACCCCCACGGCTTTCATATCAGTCCCCTGTGCAGTAAAGTTCTGGTACTCACAGATAGACATTGTGACCCCGAGAGACAAGACACCGCATCAACAATCACAGGAGCAGTGCTCACTAAAAGTAGCACAGGAAAATGACATGTAAATAAATATGGTGTATGAATGCATGAATTCCCAGCTCCCACATTGATAACACACACATACACAAACTCCCTAATGCAAGGGGTTAATGGGTAGCATAGTTTAGTGGGTATACGTAGTGTAGGACCTAACGTATAGTTGTAGGTAGGAGTACCTCAGTTAACAAATGTAGTACCCTGAGTTGAGCTAGGGAGGGGAACTGACAGTACAAGACTGAATGATACTGCAAACTCCGTGAATAAGCGTTAGGTGCATGTGTAATTGTGCACACCACAGCCAGGAAGACACATTTAGTAAAAAGAGAATGTAATGCCTGGCAGCATGGGGCTGATTAAACAGTACAGGTCAGAGGAACGTGAGGCCTAGCGTGGCCGACATGTGGTCGAACACGGACCAATATGTACAGCAATTGGCAAACAGAATAAGATAAACAGTGTGTAGAAGGCCCCTTAGGGCTTAGACTCACAATTCGCAGCCATGTGGAAGACCCAGGAAGCGAGGACGGTGAGCCGGAAGACCTGCGTGGAACAGGGGCCGGTGGATATTGAAATCCCGGTGGTGAACTAGCATCGATAGCTAGATACCTTGGTGGTTCCATGATGTTGGAGCTTAGCGGCCATGGAGGCAGATTCCCATGTGGAAGGGCACCGGAACCGGAAGTGGCCTAAACAATACGGCGATGGCGCAGAGGAAGGGGTGCCCCTCCTACAACTATGTGCTCTGCCTTCGGCTCAGCCTTCCATATGTTGGCTTTGACAATCTGCATATAACAGCAGAAATTAAGATTGTCAATGCCATGTAACTTTTTTCCAGTCATCTACTGTCTAGCTTATACCCTAAGTGGGTACAGGTTCCTGCTCTTAATTCAGAGGAGTGGGGCCCTGGTGTGTTCCCTCTGCTACTGTAGCCCAGCCACTCTCAGGTTATGTTGTGTATTCAGAGATGATAACTTATAAAGCAATGCTGGATTGTTTGAACCATTCTTTTTTGTCCTATATCAATTACAAGGCATTTTCACCCACAAAACTGACATTTACTAGATGTTCACTGTTTTTCTTTTGTTATTCTCTGTAAACTCTATAGATAGATGAGCATGAATAACACAGAAGATCAGAATTTTCTAAAATACTGAATCCATCACTTCTGACACCATCAATATTTCCATGCTAATAGTCACTTATATCACATATCACATTTTGCATGTGTATATTAATATAAACTGTTCTTTTAAGATTCATTTGTTTACTAGGTAACGATATCTATGTGAAATCTTTGACATCTGTAGACAGGGCAAGCCAATAACTTACATGTGGAAATCGGTCTATGAAATAATATAACATATTTATATTGTGCATATGGGAGAAAGGTAAACACATTGCTATGCCTGGATTATTATCCCTCTTATATCGTTAAAGGTGCCCTTGATTCCAGTCCTGCAAGATTTTACTCTATACAATTTGCATCTGTTAAATGATCCTGATGATGGGCCTTATCAAATGACAACATAATGCTTGGACATAACTACAACTCTTTGCAAATATGGATTTTATTAAAAAAAAACATTAGTACTTTAGTGCCCCACAATAGCAAATACTAGAGAACAAAACCAAATGATTTAAATGTAATGCAACAAGCAGGAAATTGCTGAAACACTGCCCTAATATTTTTAGACTTTCAAGATATCTGGATTATGTCACAGCTTATTACAATAACAAAACAAAACTCGGACAACCTAAAATGAATTATCCACATGTAAATGTGGACTGAAGCAATCATATTATTTTATTGGCTTTGAAAAGGACCAGATCACCTACCTATCTATATTTATTAAATACGTATGTTCAGACGAATACAGTTTATTGGCTTTAACTGACCTGCTTTTAACAGTAGATACCATCTGCCATGTACAGAGGCTCATTACCTCACACACATATTGACACAAACAGAAGTAATCTGGGTAATAAAACAGTCAAAGCTTTATTTAACCAAATATTTGCCAGCATAACTTCCAGTCAGTGGCAACTATGAGGATCTGTAAATATTTTAGCTCATACTTAACCCCTTAAGGACCGAGACAATTGATCAAAACAAAAGGTAAACAAAAACTGGAATTTAGCTTTTTTTGTCTGTTCAACCGAAATTTACCTCTTTCATATTAAGACGGAAG
Organism: Pelobates fuscus; assembly: GCF_036172605.1. NCBI lineage: Eukaryota > Metazoa > Chordata > Amphibia > Anura > Pelobatidae > Pelobates > Pelobates fuscus. The sequence continues at coordinate 141,158,850 of NC_086321.1, read as the reverse complement.
GCTTATACTACTCAGCAGTTTAGTGGGAGAAGGTTGGGCGATCCTGTGAGGTCCCTCAATGGAGAAGCAGCTACTATTGTATCACGTGATTACACCAATCAGAAGTATCATATTAAGAATTCCCATAATCAGGGGAAAAGAGGCTTCCGACCAAGTCCTAAGAGGCCATATCATGATACATGGAGGAGACAGGAAAATCCTAATCCTAACTATATCCCCCTATCTAGAACCAGGGAGCAGCTCTATAACCAAAAATGACAAAAAGTATCCAATAATGCCATGGGCCTAAATATAAGTCCACCTCCGATTAATCCAGTGGAAGGGTCTAGTTTTGATACTGGACATAGGGAATTGGGAGCATGTTCCAAACTCCCCAGACCTCTTCATTTAGAAGATTCAGCTGAAGCTCATTTTTTAGAAGAGCGCCCACTGGGTCCACTCAAGACTTTTCCACTTTTCTCCCATGCGGGGGGCAGGAAGAGGGAGGCACCCACAGGGGAACTAGAGGAAAGGGACACAAATCCCAACAAAATAAGGTGCCTCCCGTAGTTGGAATTCTCAATTTGTCTACCCATATTTTAACCACCTCTGAGATATCTCTACTTAATAAAGGATTGACTTTTGCCCCCTCCAGGAATCCTGAGATCTTAGACCTCTTTAGAGATCTCAATCAGTTCATTAGGAAACTTACCCTCATGAGGTCGTTTAATATCAAAGAAGCTAATAGTGTCTATGAATGCCCTGGTTTCTTAAATAACCCACAGGATAAAATTATCCTAAGGAATTTAATGAGCCTTCTAAGTGAACAATTTGAACCCCCTGGAGGGGAGGTTGATGCACTAGAGGTCATGGAAGCCAGCATATCTACAGGTTTGAAAGCTCGTTCCACCTATCATCCGGTAGCTGACAAAGGGGAGTTTATACCTATCTTTTATGAGTTGGTGTTGAAGGATTTTCGAGCATTGACTGTGAACCTAAATAAGCAACAGAAAAATCGAAGACTTGAACATAATCTTACCAATGATGAAATAGTAGCACTGAAGGATCTCAGAAAAGATCACAATATCATTATCAAAGGAGCGGACAAGGGAGGGGGGATTGTCCTCATGAATAGAGACGATTACCTTGGGGAAGCTAATCGCATTCTTGGAGATCCCAAATACTATCAAATTCTCACCTTCAACCCCACATCCCTATACACTAAAGACCTACGTATCTTGGTTAATAAAATGTGGGAGATGAAGGTGATTGACAAACAGGAAAAAGGTTTTCTCCTTTCGAGTAGAGGCAATGTCCCCATTTTTTATTTCCTCCCAAAAATCCACAAGTCCCTAACTAATCCACCGGGGAGACCTATTATTTCATCTATTGGTTCCCTGACTGCACCTTTGTCTAAATGGGTGGATACTCATCTCCAAAAAATTATGATCCATCTGCCCTCATATATTAAAGATACGGGGCATGTATTATCTTTAATGGAAGACATTAGGTGGCAAGAAAATTTTTGTTGGTTAACCATTGATGTGACGGCTCTCTATTCTAATATTGACCACAATTTAGGTCTAAAGGCGGTCAAACATTTTTTTTTTTTTGGAGGACCCCCTTTTTCCCCTGTCTCAAGTTGAAGCTATTGTGGAGAGTATATCATTTATTTTGACCCATAATTATTTTTGTTTTAATGAGCAGTTCTACTTACAGGTTCAAGGGACGGCAATGGGGGCTAGTTTTGCCCCTGCTTATGCAAATATTTTTATGGGCTTGTGGGAGTCCATTCACATCTTTAATAACCCCTATTGGAGAGGTCATCTCAAATTTTATAAACGCTTTATAGATGACATCCTGATCATCTGGGAGGGTGATCTAAATGAAGCAAAAGAATTTGTACAATACCTTAACCATAATGAATGGGGGCTTTCTTTTACGAGTAACATGAATAAAACCTCAATTGAATTCCTTGACCTGGTGTTATGTGGCAGACCAGGTTATGTTCTTACCGAAACTTACAAGAAAGAGGTTGATGTGAATGGATATTTGCATTCGACGAGTGGCCATCACCCCACCTGGATAGATAATATCCCATTTGGTCAATTCACGAGATTGCGCCGGAATTGTTCTCTGTTGGAGAACTTTGAAGAGGAGTCATTGGACCTATGCCAGCGCTTCCTGGATAAAGATTATGATCCGAATGTTATTGGCCGAGCCTACCTTAAGGCTAGGGACCTTAATAGAAGTTCCCTAATTGACCTTCGTTCTAATGATGAAGCACCAGATCCATTATCGACTTCATCAGTCAAACATATGGAGATTTTATCATTATTGGAGAATTACCCCCCAAAAAGAAGAGTTACACCTCGAGGGAAATTTCCACATCAGTACCAGGGAGGTTACTCAGAATAATGGTCCTATTTTTACTACTACTTTTAATAGGGCCTATAATCAGATAATTGCGATATTATGTAAGCACTGGTCGATTCTCAGACTAGATCCCTGGCTTAAATTTAGTTATCCTGAATCCCCTAGGGTGACCTTCCGGAAAAACAGAAACCTGAAGAATTTATTAGCCCCATCCAAGTTTTTACCTATTAAATCCTTTAATACACATATAACACACAGAGTGTGGAACTTTAAGTGCGGTGCAACACGGTGCCTCACATGTCAATATATATGCCATGGGGAATCTGATTTTAGCTCTTCTTCTAATAATGAAAGCTTTCAGGTATCCATTAGAATAACTTGTAATACTTAATTTGTGGTGTATTTGCTCAAATGCACCTGTGGCTTACTATATGTTGGCCAAACGACTAGATCGTTGAAAGCAAGGTTTAGGGAGCACAGGTTAGCCATCCATAACCAAGATAGGAAATCACCGGTGGCTAGGCATTTCCAAATGGCCCATGAAAGTAATTCAGCCCAAATAGTAGTGATGGGTATCGAGCACATCCCAGAGACGATTGGTAATAGAAACTCAGCCCTGATTACTGCTGAAACTAAGTGGATCTTTCGACTTAATACTCTCAACCCTTATGGGTTGAATGAAGAAGTAGAATGTACTATTTAAAATTTGCCATATTTTAAAATTTACATATTATGATGTTAAGATTGTGTATATATTGTGTTGGTTTTTCTATATGACCACTATATTGAGTGTGGAGAGTGATTCTCCTTTAAATCGTTTCATTGACATTTTTAATGTCTTCCATTCTAGAGGTCTGGTTCAGTACACATTTATTCATTTTTTCATTTAGCAATAGTGAATGGTGATTGGCCATTTTTCCCTTTCAATGTATACACTCTGTAAGATAAATAAGGGTTCCGTGTTCCATTTATCCTTTTGAATGTATATATACCGTAAGATAAATAAGGGTTCCCTGTTCCATATTTGTATTTATGGGATTTTAGAATCCTTAGGGTCATCTCTATTTAATGTAGTGTTGTATTGGATATATATTGAGAGATTAATTAATTAAACACCTTCAATAATTGCATTTACCCCCTTTTCAAGGGTTATACTCTTTGATGGGGTAAAGGTATTCTCCATTTAGCATAAAGATGTATTATTATTTTTTATTATGTTCCCAATAATTGCATGTGTATTTTTACTTGTTAATTTGTTGTTTTAATTAAATTTCTTAATCAATTTGCTTTTAGGCAATCAATCAATTGTGACCACTTTAAAAGAGGGTTTATATACCCAGTCCGGTGATAGTAGAACTTTGTCTTGAGAAAGTCCTCTAGTAAGGACGAAACGCGTAGACAGTCTTCTATTCGCTATTCTGCGCTGTACCTCCTTTCCGGTCCTTCATTTGTGGTCTGACGGTGATTTGTGGTAGCTGTCGTAATTATCGTGATTGGATCGTTTGCTTGTCCACGTCTCGTGTCCAAAGGGTTTGGCGTGCTCCCTTCACCTCGCTCGGCGGTCGGGCGAACTGGGTAAGTGGCAGGGCCGGACTGGCCCACCGGGATACCGGGAAATTTCCCGGTGGGCCGACGGCACCTGGGGCCGGGCAGACATGTGGGTGTGCTGGCGGCCGCTGGAGGAACTTTTCTGGCGGCCGCAGGGGAAGCTGTGCTGTGTCTGCTCTCCAGCGCGCTACTGAATGAGGCCGGGGCCGGAATATGACATCATATTCCGGCCCCGGTCTCATTCAGTAGCGCGTGAGGGCGGGGGAGCAGACACAGCACAGCTTCCCCTGCGGCCGCCAGAAAAGTTCCTCCAGCGGCCGCCAGCACAGTTTCTTCTGCGGCCGCCATCCCTGCACTGCAAGTGCCCCCCCGAGAATCCGAAGTTCTCCCTCTCCCCTGTCGGCTAATGCAGGGCTGGCCTGTCCAAGTGCCAGCCCTACAATGTGCCTTCATGGACCGGAGGGGAGATCAGAGATCTCCCTCTCCGGTCCGCAGGCACTGTTTGCTGGCCACCGGCAGGGGAGGGAGAGAGAGAGGACCCGGGGGAGCTCAGTCTGCAGCTCCTCCAGGTCCTTCTCTCGCGAGCACGGAGCGTTACCACGGCAACGCTCCGGATCTCGCGAGAGTGAACTCTAGCCCTGGAGACCGGGGCTAGAGTTCACTCTCACCACATGGACCACCAGAGATTCCCCACCGGACCACCAGGGATTGAGAAATGTCCCCCCTCCTCCCTAAACAAAGGTAAGAAGGGAGGGGGGACATTATTTATATTTAAAAAAAAACCACACATTTTAGCAAATAAAAAAAAAAACATTGAAAAAAAGCCCCACATCCTTATCACACACATACCCTACAAACACACACATACACTGCCCCCACTCACACACATTGTCCCCCAACTACATAAACTGCCCCCATACACACACATTGCCCCACATACATACACTGCCCCCATACACACATACTACTGATCCCACACATATACACTTCCCCCATACACACACATTGCCCACATACACTGCCCCCAATACACACACACACACACCCTACACACACATTGGCCCCCCACACACATACACTGCTTCATACACACAAACTTCCCCCCATACACACAAGCTTCCCCCCCATACACACATTGCCACGCACACACACACACTGCCCCCCCTAACACACACTGCCGTCCTCACGTACACACTGCAACTTTCACACACACACACACACACACACACACACACTGCTCACACAGTCCTTCTTACAAAACACACACACACACTGCACCCCTGCTCCTATGCCCTACTACAGCCCCATTTCCAAGCAGACCTCAGGTAAGTTGTCAACTGTTCTTAAACGGTTTGACTACTTACTCTGGGAGGGGGTACTGGCACCATAACCACTACACTGAGCTGTAGTGGGTATTGTGTCTGGATTATTTCTCTAAATAATCTGCAAGTGCCCCTCCCGAGGTCAGGCTCTGGATCCGCCACTGCATCCCTGCTCCTCCAGTGGCCGCCATCACACCCAGCTCTCTGCCCTGCATGACCCCCCTGGCCGGTCACCCACAGGTAATGTGTTATGCTGTCAGTGTGTGTGTGTGTCATGGTATGTGTCTGTCTGTGTCATGGTGTGTGTGTGTCATGGTATGTGTCTGTGTCATGGTGGGTGGGTGTGTGTCTGTGTGTCATGATGTCACTAGGAGGTGTCACTTGGAAGCAATGTAAACACTGCCTTTTCTCTGAAAAGTCAGTGTTTACATTGAAAAGCCTGCAGGAACAGGCTATAGACACCAGAACCACTACATTAAGCTGTGTGTGTGTGTGTGCGCGCGCCTGCTAGTGAGCTTGCTTGCATGTGTGTGTGTGTCTGCTACTGAGTGAGCTTGTGTTTTTATGTCAATGAGCTTATGTATATCAGTGAGATTGTTTGTCTATGAGGCTGTGTATCAATGAACTTGTGTGTGTCAGTGACATTGTCTGTGTCTGCATGTGAGTATGCTTACTGTATAATTAAACGTTTTACTATGAAAGGACCAATATTTTATATTAGAAAAAGCTATATATATATATATATATATATATATATATATATATTTTTTTTTTTTTTTACCCAATCATCTGGGGTGGCAAGACATAGCCTTACATATTACATGCGACAATATATGGCGCATTGACTTATGGGGCTGGCATATATATTTTTTCCAGGGCTGCTTTGTATCCCCAGTCCGGCCCTGCACATTTATCATGGATCAATAAGCATCTGATTTTATTATCACATAGTGTATCAATATCCAAACATTTTTCAGCAAATTATCAAATTGATGTTTAATGTTTGAATTTGGTAGTTTAAAGAACCACTCCACAATCAAAAGCATAAAAAAATAAAAAATAAATCAGTATTTAAATATATAATACCCCTAACGAACAAATATATGCATGCATTTCCATGCATCCATTCATTGGGGACATATATTCAAAGAGTTTGCAAAAGCTGCAGTTATTATGAAGTTGTTGCAAGCCCTCCCCTTTCTCACTGAGAAACCTCTGAAACTATGCCCTGTGCACGTGCTTCTGTTCGTTTATCCACGCATACACTTCAAGACGATAAGAAAGAACACTTATCTGATATGATAAGGAGGTATGCGGGAGGAGCTCGCACCTGCCACTTCCGTTATCTCAGGGGAGCTAAATGAGGCCAGACTCAAACTTCTCTTGCTGTGTGATTGACATTTAATAATAAAATTATAGGGACAATAAAATTAAGGGACACTCCTCACTATTAAAGGACTTCGGCAACTGAGGTGCTTTATGGGTGTGGAGTGGTTCTTTAAATTTTTCATAATACTATTTATAATGATTAAACATATTTTTATTTCTATGCATAGACATCTTTTAGTTTTATCACGTTTCTTTTTTTTCTTCTTCATTAAAAATGTAGGCAAGACATCTTGCTTAATAACGTGTCCTAAGTGGCTTTGGTTGATCCCCAGAGTATTGACACTTATATGTATTTTTTACTCGGGGTAATCTCCATTGCTACTAACCCCCCCTTAGCCCAGACCTGGTAGCCTGGTTGGTTTATGAGCTCCCCCTGACAGGGACAGTGCAGGAGCTGGGGGACTGCTTATTACTTGTTTTATTTCATTTTTATTTTTTCATATATATATTTTTTATATGTGCACATTTTTTCACCAGAAGCCACTTTACCAGTGTTCAGGGGGCCCCACACTGTGTTTATTTATTTTTTATATATAAATTTTTTTCTCTCAAACATCTGCTCTGGACTTTTTGCTTTGTTGGTGTATATACACCTGTACAGTATTGATTTGATGCTATTATACTGTATCTATGTTCAATAAATAATGTTTTATATTTTTGACACACGGCAATATTATTAATGCTACTCACTTATTGATTTATATTAACCCTGTGTTGCTACCAGGTTGTAAAAATGTCTTTGTTATTATTTGATATATTGATTGAGGTACAGTGCTCCAGTGGTCACTATTTTTATTGTATTTTATTTTAGGAGCGCTCACATACCATTTTTGTATTATATACATATAATCAAGTCGCTCCCTTGTGTGTGATGCAGCCCATCGGTTGATTATTATCCTTTTTTTCTTTGTCAGTTACCTTATATTATCCTTGGTCTTTCATATTAAGTGCACCCACACCCTTTTTATATATCATTTTATTCAAACAGGGCTTTAATTTCACATTAACTATTGATATATAAACATAATTTATTATGAATAAAATCTAAAAAAAAAAGTGTTGCAAATTAAGATTTTTAAAAAATGTTTTAGTTCTCCGTGGCATTTTAACTCTGAATGTCATAATACTGCTAGCTTTTACTGCAATAAAATACACATATTTGTATTCAGTGATGTCTCACAAGTACAACAGTACCCCTCGTGTACAGGTTTTATGGTATTTTGGAAAGTTACAGGGTAAAATATAGCACATTCCATTTTTCAGTTTATATACATTGAAATTGCCAGACTGGTTATGTTGCATTTGAGAATGTGTCGTAACCCATGAGAATTACACCATGATGGCATACTATTTGCAAAAGTAGACAGCCCAAGGTATTCAATGTGAGCTATGTCCAGTCTTTTTTAGTAGCCACTTAGTCACAAACACTGGCCAAATTTAGTGTTTATGTTTGTTTGTGTGTGAAAAATGCAAAAAACAAATATAAATGCTAACTTTGTCCAGTGTTTGTGACTAAGTGGCTTCTAAAAAAGACTGCCCATATCCCATCTGCAATACCTTTGGGTGTCTACTTTTGCTAATGGTATTCCATCATGGGGGTAATTCTCATTCCTGGGCTACCATACTCTCTCAAAGGCAACATAACCAATCTGGCAAATTCCAATGAAAAAAATGAAATGTTTTATATTTGACACTGTAACTTTAACCCCTTCAGGACCGGCCTGTTTTTGCGATGTTTGTACGTTAAGGACCAGAGCAGTTTTAACACTTTTGTGGTGTTTGTGTTTAGCTGTAATTTTCCGCTCTCTCATTTACGGTTCCCATACAAGTTATATATTGTTTTTTTCACGACAAGAAGGGCTTTCTTTACATACCAGTATTTATATTATGTCATATATTGTATTTAAAAAAAATAATAAAATATGGTGAAAAATAAAAAAAAAAAACATGTTTTTGGACTTTTACTTGAAAAATCTTTTACTTATCTACAAAAGCTAATGAAAAAAACTGCTAAATAGATTCAAAATTTTGTCCCGAGTTTAAAAACACCCAGTGTTTACATGCTTTATTGCTTTTTTTTGCAAGTTATAGGCCTATAAATACAAGTAGGAAATTGCTGTTTCAATATATATATATTTTAAATGTATCAATAGTGACATTGTTACACCGTTATCTGTCATAAATCCCCGAAACACACCTAACATGTACATATTTTTTAAAGTAGACAACCCAGGGTATTTAAAATGGGGTATGTCCAGTCTTTTTTAGTAGCCACCTAGTCACAAACACTGGCCAAAGTTAGCATTTATATTTGTTTGTGTGTTAAAAATGCAAAAAACGCTAACTTTGGCCGGTGTTTGTGACTAAGTGGCTACTAAAAAAGGCTGAACATACCCCATTTGCAATACCTTGGGTTGTCTTCTTTTGTAAATGGTATGCCATCATGGGGCTAATTCTCATTCCTTGGCTACCATACGCTCTCAAAGGCAACCTAACCAATCTGACAAATTTCAATAAAAAAAAAAAAAGTAAAATCAAGCCTTATATTTGACCCTGTAACTTTCACAAACACTATAAAACCTCTACATGTGGGGTACTGTTATACTCAGGAGACTTCGCTGAACACAAATATTAGTGTATCAGAACAGTAAAATATATCACAGAAATAATATCCTCAGTGAAAGAGCTGTTTGTGTGTGAAAAATGCAAAAAACTTCACTTTCACTGACAATATCATCGCTGTGATATGTTTTACTGTTTTGAAACACTAATATTTGTGTTCAGCGAAGTCTCCCGAGTAAAACAGTACCCCCATGTACAGGATTTAGGGTGTCATAGAAAGTTACAGGGTTAAGCACAGTGCTAGCAAATTTAATTATCTGGACTTTTGGCCTGGGTTGGCAGACAGGTCCCTCAAATTGCAATCATTAAAATTACTTAATTAGGTAAAAATATTACATAAATATGCACGTAGAATTTTAATATATATACATATTTATATATTTGACGTCTACGTGTATATTTATGAAATTATTAATGTAATTTTGTATGTGGACATATGTATATTTCGTATTATTTTTATTTATTTATTTATACATAGATATATATATATCATTACATTCTAAGTGTATTTTGATATAAATATATATATATATATCAATATCAAAATACTGTTAGAATAAAATTGAATATATATATATATAATTTTTTTTTAATTATTAAAAATTATTTTTATTTTTGTTATTTATTTTTATTAACATATTATTTGTATTTTATAATAATATATATATACCATATATATAGTTATTATATATATATTGTATATATTCATGTGTAATTTAAATATAAGTGTATTTTTATATTAATATACGTATATATAAATATAAAAATACACTTAGTGTGACATTATATATATGATATATATACATATATTATATATAGGTATATATAGATATAATACATGTATATATATCATATATATACACATATTATAATTTTTTTTACACTTTATTTTGGATTTTACACTTGCAGGGAGACTGCCTGTCAGCACAGACAGTCCCCCTGCAGGCAGACACATGGACCCCTATTGCGGTCATGTGATCGAGTGATCACATGGCCGTGGGGTCCTGATCTGCCGAGGGGGGACTGCCCGGGCAGACAGGCAGTCCCCCTGGACCGGGAGGAGAGCTGATCGCCGCCGTGGGACCGACGGCGATCAGGTAAGTTGCCCAAAACCGTTATGACGGTTCAGGACCGTCAGCGGTCCAAACGCACGTTTTACCGCTGACGGTCCTGAACCGTCAGCGGTCCTTAAGGGGTTAAAAACACTATTATTATTATTATTATTATTATTATTATTTTATATATATATATATATATATATATATATATATATATATATATATATATATTTGTGTACGGGATTATGATAGGGGCGCACATTTCAAGTAGGTTTAGTTTTGGTAAATAATAGTCGGTTGAGGTGTGCCGAAACCGACGAGAGGTTAGGCCTGCAAAAAGAGGGCCCACCTGGTTATAATGATATGTGAAGAGGGTGTGGTGGGAGGGGAACTTCCGGAATCGACGAAGACAGGTAAGCAAGGGGTTGTAGGGTTTATTTAGGCCTTAAATCCCTCCCATAACTTCAGGCATACGCCTTCTATTTGTGTACGGGATTATGATAGGGGCGCACATTTCAAGTAGGTTTAGTTTTGGTAAATAATAGTCGGTTGAGGTGTGCCGAAAACAAGAGGTTAGGCCTGCAAAAAGAGGGCAAAAGTATGTAACGTTTTAACTTTTTAATATCACAAAATAACATTATTTAGACATACTGTAGAAAGTGAGTCTGATCTATTTTTCTGGGTTTGGAATGTACCGGTTGTATACTGAAGATTTCCAGCATCCGATTCTTTTTATAATATGTGACGGAACTTGATTATTTGAAGCCGTGGTGGCTGCTCCAATCCGAAATGAATGTCCCGAGAAGGAATTTGGATTGAGGCCAAGTCTAAGTAATAATGAACGTATGTATAGCATGAACTGTTTTGTAGTGAGTGGTTTTCCTTGTAGGGACAATAGCGGTAGTTCTGGATTCCTAATCTGCTGACTTATCAAATTATCCAAAACTTGCACTGGGAACCATTTAGAACCAGTAGGTAAATACTTAATCTCCACTGGGGGACCTGTTTGATTTGTTTTTGTACGGGGGATTGCTAAAACATAATGATCATTTATTTTAGTTAAGTTTCTTTGTTTATGGCAAGTGTCTGTGTCTGATATCTTCTCTACTGAGAACTCTTTGGGCCGTAGGAACCCGAAAAAGGCCAAATAAACTGCAGCTTTAATTACCAGGCTAGTAGAACATTCAAAAGGATTTTTGTCCAATAACTTGGAGATTCTCTTTAGACGTTACTATATACTGGGAGTCTCTTAGGGGATTTTTGGTTATTTCGTCTCTGGATACCTTTAAGAATGTTTTTTATTGGGTATTTGGATAAGAAAGGGGTCTTATTTGGGTAGAGAGTAAGTATGAAGTGTTGTATTCCTGTTAAATATAGTTTGATGGTGTTGTATGCAAGTTTTAACGAGATGTGGCAAAAAGTTGTAAACACAACCATGGTTTCTACAGAAAATTGATTTATTATTTTAAAGTCGCGTACAAAATTTTTAAATATTTCAAATGCCCTACTATATGCTTTTTTGTGTTCTCAGATAACCCTGCCTGAGCTAGGATTCTACTGTGGGCCAATAATTGGTCTAAAGCATGATTAGATCTCTGAATTGCGGGGGAGTTTTGGGTTGCTTGCTCGCTGTAGGGTGCAGTCTGATAAATTCCTGCAAATTAAAACGTGATAAAGCGTCAGCTGCGTTATTGAAAATTCCTGGAACATGCATACAATAAATGTAAAATTTTAATTTTGCTGCCAACCATGTGAGCTTTCTCACGAAATTCATAATAGCCAGGGACTGAGAGCGGCCTTTGTTAATTATATTGCAGGCTGCTAAGTTATCCGAGTAACACCTAACTGCTTTACCCCTCCAATTCTCTCCCCAAATGTGTGCTGCTGCCACTATGGGGAAGATTTTGAATAATGCTGAGGATTTGTCGAAGTTCTCTAGTGTATCTGTTTCAGGTGGCCAACTGTCATATACCCATTCGTCCCCAAATATTGCTGCATACCCAACTGAAGCTGCAGCGTCTGTCCAGATAACTGGGGAATTGTCGGAGATGGGGGGAATGAATAATGACCTACCATTCCATGAGGACAAAAACAGATTCCACATTTCTAGGTCAGCTCTCGCGGAATTGTCTAAATTGATCTTAGTGTCGTCGTCAGGGAGGCCGTGTAGTAGAGATAGTAACCTGGAGATGAAAGACCTGCCTTGAGGGATAATTCTCATGGCAAAGTTAAGAGAACCCAAGAGAGACTGTAACTCTTTCCTAGTGCATGACCCGTGGTTGGTGCAGGTGTGCATGTGATCTAGGATCCTGTCAACTTTGACTTGAGGGAGGCTAGCTTGCATGGTTACGGAATTGATAGTGATACCTAAAAAGGTGATTTCTGTACTTGGACCTTCTGTCTTGTTTGAGGCTATCGGGACTTCTAGTTCCTCAAATAAGGAGAGTGCCTTTTTTAGGCTGCAAGGTATGTGGTAGTGAGGTTCTATATACAGAAAGTCATCGAGGTAGTGAATTACTACTGAGCACCTGGACTTGGTAAGTAGTAGCCAATTCAGGGTTTCAGCGAATATGTCGAAAATTTTTGGGCTACTTTTTGAGCCAAAGGTCAGCCTAGTTGCAAAATAGTATTTCTCTTCCCATTTAACGCCATGTAGGTGCCAGAGGGACTGCTTAATTGGTAGTAGTTTGAACGCATTTGAGATGTCCGTTTTGCTTAACCAGGTTGCCTTACCGAAGTTGACAATGGCTTGAATGGCATCGTCTATTTTTGCGTATTGTAGTGAAAAATCATCTGATGGTATAAGGGAATTTAAACTTGGGGAGGTGAAAGAGTGCGGTGCTGAGAAGTCGATTATTAATCTCTTTTTATCATTAAATTTACCCGTGGCTATACCTAGTGGGCTTGTTCTCCAGGAAGTGAAAGGTGGTGTGGTGAAGGGTCCTATCATAAAACCGTATTCCACTTCTTTGTCGAGGAGATCTTTTAGACTGACTGGGTCGGATATTGCTGATTGCAGGTTGGGGCATTCTAGTATGCCTGAAGGGAGTGCGACTAAACCTGTGTGAAAGCCTTTAGTGAAACCAGAGATGAGAAAGTCAGACAGCTGTGAAGAAGGATGTACAGTCAGGTAACGTTGTAAATTAGGAACGTTTATTGGTGTTATTGCTTTTTTTGGGAACAGTTTGTTTGGACACATAGTTTTTGCGTGAGCCCTGAAACAAATAGAACAAACGTGGAGCAATCTACATACGCTATAACTACATCCCCCTTCATTAAAGTTATTACACACTTGTGCTTTCCCGAGAAACACTATAGGTCTGCCTAATTTGTCTTTCATCTCCCTTTGATTAGGAAAATAGTCTGGGTTAGCGTTACTAGTAGATGGACCTTCTGCGGTACTAGGACAGAAGTTCAACGTATGAGAGGCTGAAGAGCATATTGCACATGCTGGTGTTTTTAGCCCCGCAAAATGTCTACAGAACAACTCTGTGTCCAACTGACTCCAATCGGTGGGGGTGTTGAACTGAGCCAGTGACGCGGCTGATCTGGCTGAAAAAGACTTGTGATAGTCATAGAACGCATAACCACCATACTTATAGGCTAGTTCCACCAGTTTGTGCAAGTATAAATCCAGCTCTTCTCTACGGTGCGGAAAAGAAGAGCAAATTACGTCCCTATATATCCCAAAGGCTAAGACGAATTCAGGAATATTTAGCTTTTTGTTTAGTCTAGGGTCTCTGGTTTTCATCACTACGGATATATCTTCGAAAGTGTAAGATCTGTTTTCGATAATATCCTGTGAGGCGATGAGGAGGGAAGCTAAGTTAACGTCTTTCCCTTCTATTATGTCTCGTTTAAGATTTTGGGGAATTAAATGGACTGGATTAATAATATTGGGTTTTCTGGCAGGAATAGGAGTAGAGTTACCTCCTGAGCCGGTTTCTGGTTGTCCACGTGGAACTTGAACTTCTGGTATGCTGGACTGACCAGTGGCTTCTAGGTTATCTAACCTGTTATTTATGGTAGCTACTGAAGCTACCAGAGAGGTCATCATGCTCCTTAGTTCTGCCAAACTGTTCTGTATCGTACAATCAGAACTAGGACCTGGTAATTCTTCCGCATTTTGGGAGTTAAGTAAACGGAAGAGTTCTGCTTTCCTGGCTGTAGCCGGGAAGGGAATGTTCCTTCTATTCAGTTCGGCTGTGATCTTTGGTACAGTCCAGGATCTGTAGCAGGATGAGGTACTAGGCTGTCTTGGCTGGGTGCTAGATCTGGACGGAGTGCTTGCAAATGATAGACCATCGTCTGGTACTGAAGCGTTTGACATGCTATGGGCATGAGAGGAAACGTAGTGTTAGAATTTTTTATTTTTTTTTGTGTGCTGGCTGACTAGCTAGTGCCATCGTGGCGAAGCAATTATACTAGTTTGGTGACTGGTGAGGCCCTGCTAAGTGCCAAGCGGCTTGAGAGGCTCTATCTATGATTTGGCGCGAGGGGATTTTGTGGCCACTGAGCGTTGTGTCGGGGTGTTGGCCTCTCGGTGAGTTGTAATCATAAGACAGACTGGGGATGACAGGTGAGGCCCTCTCTATACCACATGCGAGGCGGCTAACTATGATTTGGCCCGAGGGGCGTAGTACCTCCGAGTTGAGGATGGGTGTCGGCCTCGCGGGACCACTGACCTAAGGTGAAGAAGCCGGGAGAATACTACCGCTATTGGGCTCCTAAGACCCTGACAACCAGCCACGACTAAACTGGATAGGGAAATAAATGCGATACTGAATGTATTTGTATCATAATATTTTCCATCCTTACCTGAACGTGAATTAGTGACGGTATTTTTTTTATATTTTATTTCTTTATATTCCGGAAATCCAGACATATACAGGACACAATAGATAGTACAGTTGAACAGTGTATCGGCACCATGGTTTGTTACAGTGATTGAATACTTTCTGTACACTAACGTTATAGTATTATACGGTTATGCAGTTGTGTGTACATGTTTGCTGTCTTCTGTCGGCCGCCAGCCAGTTAACCCCTACTCTGATAAATTTCTAGTTTGCTGATTGCCGGCCCCTTAGCCCGTGTGTCGCTCCCTACATATGGGGCCTCTAAGGACTGCGGTAGCGTCTCGTTTGTGTGCCTATGGTCCTTTGTGGTGTGTCCGACTATGTGGACCCCAGTTGTTTTTAGGGAAGTTCCAGTTTAAGGCTGGTTGTGAGGATTCCTATAGAGAGGAGAGAAAGAGAGAGAGGAAAGTAGAGAAGAATAGCGATATGAGGATTAGTTTTAGGCATTTTTGATGTCTTCTATGGTCTTCTAGGCGGGGGGGGGGGGGTTGAGGGAGAGCAGGCAGTAGTGGTTGTCTCTACGGGTTCTGCTAATACCTTTGGCGTGATCTAAAAGGTTCCTGTCGTGGATAACTTATTCCTTTGTCACCTGGATGTTGCGTCTTGTGCCGCAGCATTTAGGTCCGTCTGTCCTTTCAGCCATTCATTCCATTTTACCCATATATCTAGGTTTTTATTGTGTCTGTCAGAGCTCTCATGAGCCATCTTTTCGTACCTGCCATTGAGAGATACCTGTTGTATCACTTCGCTTATGGGAGGGGCAGTGGTGGATTTCCACTTCCTAGCTATAAGTAAGTTCGCTGCTATCAATATGTGGAATGTCAGAGTCCCTTGTTGTTTAGAGAGGAGGTCGGGGAATATGAACAGTAGGAAAAATTCTGCTGATTCCCTTATCGGTTTGTGTATGACTTCCCCAATTAACCTGGCGATCTTCGCCCAGAAGGATTTGATTATCGGGCAGTCCCACCAGATATGTAACATTGTTCCTTTGTCAGTGTTACATCTCCAACATTTGTCAGAAGTGTTTGGGAACATGTGCACTAGCCTCGCTGGTGTTAGGTACCATCTGGTGGCTATTTTCCGTATTAGTTCTACGTGGGAGTTGCATCTTGTGTATTTTTTGTGTACCTTGAAGGCCCCAGACCAGGCGGCTTCAGGAATCTTGTGACCTAGATCTTCTTCCCTTTCTTTGCTGTATTTTGGCATAGGGCGTTTGTCATCCCTCAAAATTACTTCGTAGCAAGTCGATATTACCTTTGTCTTTGGTAATAGCCCTGCGCACATTTTTTCTATTTTGGTCATGTTTTGTATTGTGGGTGGGTGAAGGGATCTCGTTTGATTAGATGTTTTTAGTAGGGATTGTAGCTGTAGGTATGACAGGCTACTTCTTTGGGGTGTGCTCAGTGGCAGGTTGAGTTGGGAGAAAGGGATCAAGCCCTCTCCGCTCCATGCTTGGTGTAGATAGAATGCTCCCCTGCTCTCCCATCCCCTGCTGTCAAAGGTGGGAATGTAGTATTTGAAGCATTTAATTGGAGTAGCTAACGACATTGGACTCCAAGAGGAGAACTTATCTTTTTTATTATCCCATGTCTTTAGCATTAGGGTTGTGGTGGGTAGCATGTTGTGCGTTTGTGGTCGTAGGGGCTTAGGTATCCAGAATAAGCAAGAGATCCCTTCTGTTAGGGACCAATGGGACTCAATCTCTACCCATGGTAGTTGGTGTTTTGTGTCTTGGGCTGTGATGGTGTGGCTGAGTATAGTGGCTGTGTAGTAAGCTAGGATATCTGGTCTACCCATTCCCCCCTCTCCTAATTTTCTAGTGGCTGTGGCCTTTGGGATGCGGGATTTGCGTCGGTCATTAATAAACCTGTCTATGTGTTTTTGCAATTTGGTAAAGTATCTCTTTGGGACTTCCACTGGTATGGAGCGGAACAGGAACTGCAGCTTCGGGAGCAGCATCATTTTAAAGGCCGCTATGCGGCCCAGCCAGGACAGGAATTTACCTGTCCATTTGTCCATTTTTGTGCGGATGTCGGATGCCACTTTAAGATAGTTGGCCTTGATCAGGTCTAGTGGGTTTTTAGTTAGTTTTCTGCCCAGATATACTATATGGTCTTTTCTCCAGTCGAAGTTGTAGTGTGTTTTGAGGTTGTGTGTCGTTTTGTGCTCTAGGTTGATTGGCATGGCTTGTGTTTTGGCCTCATTTAATTTGTAGTATGAGAGCCTGCTATATTCTTTCAAAATCTCTGTGAGTGCCTTAATGGAGGTGTCGGGTTGTGTGATGGTGAGAAGGACATCGTCTGCGAATAAACTGAGTTTGTGTTCTGTACGGCCTATGTGAACTCCTTGTATACCAGGGTGGGCCCTAATTTGGGTCGCCAGTGGCTCGAGGGCCAGTACGTACAGCAGAGGTGACAGCGGGCATCCCTGTCGCGTCCCATTAGTGATGGTAAAGGGGTCAGAGAGAAAGCCTCCGTATAGTACTTTAGCTGTGGGTACATTGTACAGCGCCCTAACCGCGGACAGAAATTCGTCCGGGAAGCCGTATCGTTTCAGCACAGCTTCGAGAAAATTCCAGCTAAGGCGATCGAATGCCTTTTCGGCATCAAGGGATACTAGTAACCCTTGTGTTTTTTGTTTTTGCATGGAGTACATGATGTCAAGTACCCTCCTAGTGATGTCCGTGCCCTGTCTCCCCTTCACGAAGCCAGATTGGTCTGAGTGGATTAGTGTCATAAGAGCATCTGACATCCTGTTGGCTATTATTTTGGCGAATATTTTGGCATCTGAATTTAGTAGGGATATGGGCCTGAAGTTTTTGCAGTGTGTGGGGGGTTTTCCTGGTTTTGGCAGGGTGATTACCGTCGCCGCTAACATATCCTGAGGTAGCTTGGACTTGAGAACTGCGTCGTTGAATAAATTAAGTAAGTGGGGGGTCAGACTTTTACGGAATTTTTTATAGTAAATGTTAGACAGTCCATCGGGACCCGGCGTTTTGTTGGTTGGGAGATTCCTTATAACATACTCAATTTCCTCAGCGGTTATTGGTTTGGCCAATGATTCCCTTTGGTCTGTTGATAGCGTTCCTGGTCATTCCTGATGTTGTATAGTTGTGTGTAGAAGGAGGCAAATTCGTTACTAATGTCTCCTGGGGAGATCATCTTTACATTTGTGTCTGAGAGTATATATGGGATTCTGGAACGCGTTTGTAGTTCTTTTAGTGTGGAGGCTAGTTGTTTACCAGCTCTATTGCCTTGAGTGTAGTGGGAAAGTTTCAGTCTTTTCAGCATGAGGCTGGTGCAGTGTAGGTGTACCTCTTGAATGTTGGATTGGCATTGCAGTATCTGTTCCTTAAGGTGTTTGGAGGGTTTCGTTTGATTTTGTTTATTTAATTGTTCAAGTTGTTTGCTCCATTCTAGGAGTTTTGTTTGTGAGGTTCTTTTTGTGTGGGCAGCTTGTTTTATAAAGAGACCTCGAACTACTGCTTTGTGGGCTTGCCACAGTGTTTCTGTGGACATCGTGGGTGTCGCGTTAACCTCAAAATATTGGTCTATTTCTATCTGCATGGTTTCTGCAAAGTGGGGAGTTTGGAGGAGCGATTCATTGAGTCGCTATGGGGGTTTGTTTTTGAAGGCAAATTTGTCTGCTAACGTGAGGATGACTGGAGCGTGGTCTGACCACTCGATATTTCCAGTCTCGCAGTCCATGACCTGTGTTAGTTGTGTGCCTTTTACATAGTACCTATCTATTCTTGTGTAGCAGTTGTGTACAGAAGAGTAGTATGTGTATGCTTTGCCTGAGGGGTTTTTGGTCCTCCATACATCATAAAGATTGTAGGAGTGGAAAAGCGTGGTAAGTTGTTTGGCTGATTTCAATAGAGCCTTAAATCGAGTGGGTGTTTTGTCAGAGGTAGAGTCCATTATTGGGTCTTGGATACAGTTGAAATCTCCCCCTAAGACGAGGAAACCTTGTTGTATTTTGTCGATTTTGGCTAGGATTTTACATAAGAAGTCTCTTTGGTGGTCATTCGGGGCGTATAAGTTGCCTATTGTGTACGTAACGTCGTTGATCTTGGCTATTATTATTAAGAATCGTCCCTTAGCGTCAGCTACTTTCTTGATCAAGGAGAAAGATACTTGGCCGCTGATAAGGGTGGACACCCCTTTGGATTTGGTATCAGAAGTAGTGTGGAATTGGTATGGGAATTGTTTTATGCCGAAGCGGCATGGGTCAGATTTGCGGAAGTGTGTCTCCTGCAAACATATAATGTCACCCTGAAGCTGTCTTATTTCTTTGTAGAGAGCGTGTCGTTTTGACGGGTTATTCAACCCTTTAACATTATGTGAGATTATGCGCATGGTGTGTGTACATTGTGGTGCTATAACATACCCGTATAATTGCCTGTTCCCCACCTCCCCTCACCCGTCGTACCGCCTGTGAAGAAAAGGGAAAGGAGAAAAAAAGATGAAAAGTTAGAGAAGGAAAGGTAATATAGCGAGTGTCGCATAGGTGAACACTCTGGAGTAACTCGGGGCAGTCCCCCATTGAGTTAAAAATAAGTCGCCCTCCGGCGAACAGAGTTGGATTCGGCTGTACTGAGCTTGTCACCCAGTTCCCTTCGGGGTCGAGGTTAAGCGTTATGGGTTTGGGTACCCACACTCCGTACAGGCGGATCTATGCACTTCTAGATATTGTGGTATCGGACCCCAACTTGACATATAATAGTTTAACATTTGTAACAGGTATATAATATAACACATTAGTTTCTTCCAACTTTAGGATAGAAACATAAACAAGATAGAAACATAAACATAAACAATCCCCACAAAAACTGCAAGGGTTTGCTGCTCGCTAAGACTAAGTCTCCCTCAACTTCCTCCCCCCGTCCCAACCTAGGTGGCAGGCCGTGAGTGTTAGGTTCTCCCTTTCCTCTATCTTAAGTCCCCCAGTGTGAGACCATCCCCTTATTGGGGTAGTTGCGTCTTAGACGTGTTCACACTGTGTTGTCGGAGTACTCGGGGGTATCACTTTTTTTTTTTTGTGGGGGGGGGGGGGGGAATTTTAGGGGACACACCCTGGCTCTGGTATGTCGGTTGAGAAGCCCCCCAAGTGGTGGGCTGAGACCTCTCGCCTCTGGTCTTGGAATGGGAGAGATATACCTGGGGGCTTTTACGTGCCCTACCTTTTGCCCCCCTCTGCCCTCCGTTCCCGCTAATTCCCGCAGCCTTGCTCTACAGTGTCACTCTAGTCTCTGAATCGGTCTAACAGAACCTGAGAGTGCGCCCTTCGGGCGTCTCGAGTAGTGTTATTCTCTGTTGATAGTCTCGGGTAGAGTCTGTGGTTCCTTGTGTGGATTCTTGTCTTTTGGGAAAGTTT
The DNA here is from genome assembly GCF_036172605.1 of Pelobates fuscus. Classification (NCBI taxonomy): domain Eukaryota; kingdom Metazoa; phylum Chordata; class Amphibia; order Anura; family Pelobatidae; genus Pelobates; species Pelobates fuscus. The sequence continues at coordinate 141,138,324 of NC_086321.1, read as the reverse complement.
CTGCCAGGAGATGAACTCAGCATCTTAGCGTTGGGCAATGGAGAGACCTTGTTTGATGCCGCTTGGTTATGATGTAGTCAATGATTTTGTAACTACCCCAGCCGACCTGAGGAAGTTGATTTTGGCTGCCTGCGGTGTCTGCGGGGTCCATGGCGCGGGCGTGTCTAGTCCCATGTGGAAACGTTTTGGGGGAGAAGTTGAAGTCCGTGGAGAACTATGAAACATGGTGGTCAAAGATATCAATAGCTTGCAGTGAGGCGTTGTGAGCAGCGGCTAACGCTTCGCCCGTTTCCACTCAGGAGGTAGGGTGCTGAGTACTTGGGGTGTCGCTGCCGGTTGTATATTCCATTTGTTCAGGAGTTGTATGCCTTCGTCTGGGCTGAGCACCGCAGTGGTCTGTCCATTTCTTGTGACTATCAGTTTCGTGGGGAAACCCCATCTGTATTGAATTTGGTGTTTTCTCAGGGTGGTTGTCACTGGGGTGAAGAGTCGCCGTGTGGCTAATGTTGCTGGGGAAATATCAGTGAATATTTGAACGTCTTTGTATGCTTCAGGCAGAGATCTGTTTGTTCTGCTGGCTCTGAGTATCTCCTCCTTGATGTGGTGGTAATGTGCGCGGAGTAGTACATCTCTGGGAGCGGATAATGGTGCTGCTCTTGCTTTGGCCACCCTGTGTATGTGGTCTAGGAGAAGCATTTGGGCGGGCAAGTCAGGACAGAGGGTCTGGAACAGGTTTGTGGCGAATGCTTGCAGATCTCCCACCGCCACAGACTCTGGAATGCCCCTGAGCCTCAGATTATTTTGGCGAGACCTGTCTTCGAGGTCTGCCAGTTTGTTATCATGGTAGGATATATGTGCTTCTAGTTGTTGGATTTTGGTGAGCATGGTGTTGTGTGCAGCTGCATGGGTTTCCAGTTTGTTTTCTAGGTGCTCTGTCCTGTCTCCAATGGCTTGGATTTCTTTTTTCAGGGCAGATATGGATGTGTGGAAATGTGCCATTAGCTTGTGTGATTGGGCATCCAGCATGTTTTGCAGCATTGCTGGTGTGACTGTTCCCTCTCCCTCTCGTGTGGTGAGTAAGGGGGGGCTTGAATCCTGACTTTCCCCTGAGTCATTTTCGCCATCTTGGAGGCCTACCTGATCGGCCGACGGCTTTTGCTGGTTTCTCGCGGTGAAGAATGATGAGCGGTCGCTTTTCCCTTTTCCCTTGTGGTGCGACATGTTTCCTGCAGGGATTGTGCCTGGTTGTGTGAGGTGGGTGGTCAAGTTGGGCCGGTTGTTTTCGCCGCCATGCACGGAGCTCCGGACTCACGCGGCCATCTTGGTCGGCGTTCGGCTTCGCCCCTAGTGACGGTATTTTTTAAGATGACCTGAAGAGTTAATTCTCTGTCGGCTTTACACAGCTGATGCCCCGATGGACACAGGAGAAGTTTGAAAATTAGAAAAGAAAAACAAGCATCTTTTAGTTTAACGTTTGATTAAACTATTTTTAAATAATAATGTTACTGGTTATACTGTGCTCATGTTGAGCTGAATGAGTTACTGATATCTACTAGTTTATGCGTGTAGTAGATAGAAAAATGACAAAGTGTAGGAAGGAAATATTACTAACCGAACCGTAATTGTGTAATTCAGCTTTAATTGTAAGCAATATATCCTGGAAGTATATCCCCTAGAAATGAAAGAAAAGTGAATACAGAGGAAATCTATGCACTTAATATCTTATTATCAATGAATTAATTAATTGGCCCGCTTTTCCTTATACCTAGATTCACCAGGCTGTCCTTATTTTATACGAAAATATAACTTAAACGAAATAACTAGCCGAATAAATTATGTGACTAACTTCACAACCACGAAACAAGCGAATTGAATAGGTAAATGTTTTAACGAACTTAATGTTTTCATGAATGCTTTCTGATTATTTTAATGCGATTTAGTGAATTAAATGAACATTGTTTCAAGCGTAAGTTGCATACGAACTGTTCTACAAATTGCCGAACAGAGAATTTCTCATGATACCGTCGAATGATTTATGCGCACAAACGTATGTATAATGAGATTTATACGAAAACGGACTTACAGTTTTGGATGAACTGTCGAATGACTTGCGTTCATGTGAAAATACTCACGAAAACTGGCGGGCTGTACGAGCGTCGCGGTCGATTGACGTCAGAGGTGTGCGCAGCGGAATGAAGGCTGGAACTTCCGGAATCAACGAAGACAGGTAAGCAAGGGGTTGAAGGGTTTATATAGGCCTTAAATCCCTCCCACAACTTCAGGCATACGCCTTATATCTATATATATCTATATATATCTATATATATATATATATATATATATATATATTTATATATATATATATATATATATATATATAAACGCCAGCAAATTCCATAGTTCTGTACAATGGGTGGACTAACAGACACTGAATTACATTTACAATTACTTTTACCAGAACATGTACATGGGGAGACTTCACTAAACACAAATATTAGTATTTCAAAACTGTAAAATGTATCACAATAATACATTATTATAATTATATTATTATAATAATATAATTAGTGAAAGTGCCATTTGTGTGTGAAAATTGCAAAAAAGTCACTTTCACTGACAATATCATCGTTGTGATACTTTTATGAAACACTAAAATATATTCCCAGTCCCCCATGTGTCTAACTGTCCCAGCCCCACAATGTGTTTTAATGCTACTAGCTGCCTCCAATGTGTCTCATTCCCTCAGCTCCCCAATGTGTCCCATTCCCCCAGCTTCCCCCAATGTGTCTCATTCCTCTATCCCTCCCCATGTCTCATTCCCTCCCCCCATGTGACTTCCCCCATTTCCCCTTCCCCTCATGTGTCTCTCATCTCACTGCTGTGTTTTAAGGCAGGGGTAGAGGAGCTTCAGTATCCTATCCCCGGTGGGATATGAAGCAGATCGGTGATCCCTGTGTGCACTTTCTGTCAAAACGAGGTAAAGGTTACTGAAGCTCCTCTTCCCCATGTCTGCGCTCGGCCACTGTACTCAAGAGAGACTGGCTGGATGACAATCGCTGTGCTGTGGGTTCACTGAAGCACATTAACATCTAGATAATGTGATAAAGTGAAGGCAGAGAGGCCTTCTAACCCCAGGGGAAGTACGTGTAGTTTTTGTGTTGCACAACACAAAGCTTTGTTTAGTTATGGGCCCCTGGGGTGGAGTATTTGGAGAAGGGTGGGCCAATGCTCCACTCCACAGTTTAGTGGTTTTCTTGGGAGACAAAGATCCAGGCCAGGGTTTTTGGACAGTCTCCAACCCACTACTCAGCTGCAGATGATCAGCTGTAGCAGTGGGAATAAACCACTCCCTGCTAGGCAGGTACAGGGGGATTGCTGGCTTCCTCTCAGGAAGCAGGTAGGAGAGAGGGTGTTCTCTCCAGTAAGAGAGTCAAGGAGACTAGGCACTGGGAGTGCTGGCTTGGAGCACTAGGAGTGCTGAGAAGAAGCAGTCAAGGCTGGCTTGGAGCACTGGAGTGCTGATAGCAGACAAATACACTAGGTTGGTGAAACCCACAAATTTTGTTATAGTTTAACCCCTGATAGATAGGGAATCTGATGTGAGTTAGTGCTCAGACGAGCTAGGCTTTTTGTTGTAGGGATTTGTGTTACATCATTGCATTTATGTTTGTTGCTGCCTGATGTGTAAATTTACAAATAAAGTTGCCGGGATTATAAGAAAATAAAAAGACTGTGCATGTTTTGCCCTAGAGGACCGTGCTATCTACTAACAAGGATCACAATAAGAAATAGTGACTTTTACCATATTTATACCTTTTTAAGTGTCTACACATTGATACTGAATTGAAATAACAGAGTATGAATATTGTAACAATAGTAACTAATCTCTTGTTGTTTCAGAGCATCTTTGTTTCCCTGGTGATGAGAATACATCATAATGTAAAATAGGGAATGTGGTTTGGCTACACGCATGTGCACTGAGAGCCTGGGCACGCCTGCAATAAAAAGCACTGGGTGCTAAGTTATTTTCCCATATATCCATTTTTTAATAGCCCTGAGGAAAGACTGAGAGTGCCAATAAACTTTATAACATTGTATATATGAACGAGCCATACCTGAGCACTGGACAGCATCAAAGTATCGGAAGTAGGAGTGCAGATAATATGGATTATAAAGTGTGTGTGTGTATGTATGCATGTATATGTTTATATATTTACCGTGTTTCTCCGAAAATAAGACCGGGTCTTATATTAATTTTAGTCCCAAAAAACACACTAGGGCTTATTTTCAGGGTAGGGCTTATTTATTTACGGTACCGGTAATTAATCCACCCCCCTTTAATAAATCCACCCCCCTCTAATTAATCCGCCCCTCCTTTAATAAATCCACCCCTCCTTTAATAAATTCACCCCCTCTAATTAATCCACCCCTTTAATTAATCCACCTCTCCTTTAATTAACCCCCCCTCTAATTAATCCACCACCCCTTTAATTAATCCACCACCCCTTTAATTAATTCACCCTCCCTTTAATTAATTCACCCCCCCTTTAATTAATTAAGTCCCAGACATAAAATACCGGTATCTACTCACAGTTCAAAGAGTCCGGCCACTGGGTGCCTCACCGCCCGGAATGGATCCTTCCGCTGAAGATCCGTGAAGGCAGACTGACGGCGTTGCGCACGTCGTCATCACGCTGCACGATGCCGCAGCCCGCAACGCTCCTCCCCCTCCTCCTCATACAAGAAGGAAGTCCCGCCGGCCCGCAAAGGTAAAATGCCTAGGTCTTATTTACGGGGTAGGGCTTATATTGCAGCCCACCCCGAAAATTCAGCTAGGGCTTATTTTCGGGGTAGGTCTTATTTTTGGGGAAACACGGTATATGTGTGTGTGTGTGTGTGTGTGTGTGTGTATATATATATATATATATATATATATATATATATATTTGTGTTAGGGGCAAATAGCGGTATATGGAGTAAGGTTTCAGCATAAGCATAGGATAGCATAAAGGGAGCAAGTCGGTTGTGGTGTGCCAAGACCAACGATACGGTAGGCCTGTAAATAAAGAGGGCCCACCAAGGAGTTTAGAAATTAAAATAAATGGAAAGAAAAGAGAGCGTTTTGAAAATGAGGAGTGGTGGGAGGGTCATTCTGATGCTGAACTCAAGCGATATGGAGTCAGGTAGAGGGTGTCCCTTATAGACGGGAGTGAATTAATTTAAGCCCCTCCCACAATTACAGGCCAAACAACCTTAATACTTGTGTTAGGGGCAAATAGCCGTATATGGAGTAAGGTTCCAGCATAAGTGTAGGATAGTATAAATGGAGCAAGTCAGTTGCGGTGTGCCGAGACCGACGATACGGTAGGCCTGTAAATAAAGAGGGCAAAAATTAATAATCAAAGATGTAATACAGTCAACAAATATATACGAATTAACCAGACATTCCTTAAATACATTATTTAATTCTTGGAAGGATTTTGAAGGTAGGAATCTAGGACTGCAACTAGACACCATTTGTTGTGGGTAGGATAGTATGTTATCTCTACTGCTGGTGCATGTGACTCGTTTTGGAATGTGGTAGAGTCAATAGGTAGTGATCTATGTGTTTACGTGGTTGGGATTGTTGAAGACAATGATCTGTCTGAATGCAAGGATGTTTTAGCCACGAGGCAAACAAGGCATTTGCCTTGGGTGGCATTTTCCAGGGGGCGGCAAAAAAAGCCGCCCCCAAATGCCCAGGGCAAATGCCTTGTTAGCCTTGCGGCTAGCTGACATGCCGGTCGGGCTGCTGGGCTGGTTGCAGGGTGGGCGGCTGGTGAGGGAGAGCTCCCCCTGACCTGTCTGCTCAGCTCCCTCGCGCGCCGCAGAGTGAGGCTGGAAGCCGAAATATGACGTCATCTTCCGGCTCCCAGCCTCACTCTGCGGCACACGAGGGAGCTGAGCAGACAGCTCAGAGGAAGTGCTCACTCGCCAGCCACCCGCTCGCCCTGCAACCAGCCCAGCAGCCCAACCGGCAGCCCCACTAGACCCCAGGGAGATAGAGAAACCCCCCCCCCAACATTCCCAAAGGTAAGGAGGCTGGGGGGGGTAAAATTTTTTTTAAAAGTGTTAATGTGAGTGAGTGTGTGTGTGTGTGTATGTCTGTCTGTTAGTGAGTGTGTCTGTTAGTGTGTGTGTGTGTGTCTGTCTGTGTGTATATGTCTGTCTGTTAGTGAGTGTGAGTGTGTCTGTTAGTGTGTGTCAGTCTGTTAGTGTGTGTGTGAGTGTGTGTGTGTGTCAGTGTCAGTGAGTGTGTCTGTTAGTGTGTGAGTGTGTGTATGTCTGTCTGTTAGTGAGTGTGAGTGTGTATGTGAGTGTGTGAGTGTGTCTGTTAGTGTGTGTGTGTATGTCTGTTAGTGAGTGCGAGTGTGTCTGTTAGTGTGTGAGTGTGTGTATGTCTGTCTGTTAGTGAGTGTGAGTATGTATGTTAGTGTGTGAGTGTGTCTGTTAGTGTGTGTGTGTGTGTATGTATGTCTGTTAGTGAGTGTGAGTGTGTCTGTTAGTGTGTGTGTATGTCAGTGAGTGTGTGTGTAGGTCTGTTGGTGAGTGTGAGTGTGTCTGTTAGTGAGTGTGTGTGTGTTTCTGTTAGCTAATGTATGCGTATCTGTCAGTGAATGTGTGTCAGTGAATGTGTGTCCTGCCTAGGGCAGCACAAAACCAGGATACACCACTGTCTGAGTGGTGGTGGTGATGGTAGTGAATTCTCTTGGTCTGAGAAAGGCGTGGAAGGCTGTGTACATAGCCGGTAATGGCTGAATTGGTCGTATAATTAAACGGTTGTAGATCTAATAGGTCAGATAAGGATGGAAAAGTTGGATGGCTATTGGTAATCTCTGAGAGTAACGTGGGGGGATGGATTCCTGAAAACCACTGAGTATATTCTTGTCTGGTATGATGGCATGAAGTTATGGTAGTTTTGGCAATAGGGTTAGCATGTGTTGTTGAATGCCTCTAAAATATATAATTTAATGGTGTGTGAAATAGTTCCAGTTTAAGATGGCAAAAAAGAAGCAAATGGTACAATGCAATATACACACTACTGACGACAGTGATAGTAGTGAAAAATATATATACAAATACTTAGCTTAAATGTTACAATGCAGCCTCCCAAGATCGTTACCCAGAGATGGCGACCTTTTCATATAACCATAAACACAACAACAGACTGCGGGATACGGCTGAGAATAATTCTAAAAGGAACATACAAAAAAACACAGAAATAGTGAAGTACAGTTTAACACATCTCATGCGCTATATACAAATGCACTCACAAGATATCGGAGAATAAATCGCTCATAAGGTGCCTCCCCCGATGGATATGGGGGGCTGGTAATCCCTTGAATCCTCGTTGGATTTCTTAATAATACTCAGGACTTCAGATGGATAGTGGTAGAAAAAAGGATGCTTTTATTGATAAAAGGTGAATAATCACCATCAATAAAATATATTAAAATAAATGAAAAACGGTATGGTCCTACGCGTTTCGTTCTATAGAGAACTTCCTCAGGGACCGTATGTAGAGATAAAACAATGTACAATAATGACAAGTTAGAAATACATCCTATTCCCACCTTCCCCTAGTCCTCTTTAAATAGGGCTATTCCCTGTGTCCATTGGTGGTTCCATGGGTGGTACCCAGTGTCCGTCGCTTGATTGGTCCTGTAGGTGGATAGTACAGCTGATTCCCATTCTCTGCCTTTTGCTGGTGATCAAATTTGGTGTGTTCGGCTGACCGGAACCGGAAGTGTGAGTCATGTTGTACTTCCGCGTTCCATATGCGTTCCACGTGCGTTCCACCCACGGTACATATGCGTTCCACCTTCATTTTATTCCGACCTCATAATGTGATCAGAAAAAACAACAAACAACAAAATATTCTATCTCCCAAGGGGAAAAAAAGTGTTAGTAGCTTCAATTACAGCACATTTTGCCTATAATTCAGACCATAATCAGACACCATCCTTAGGCTATCAGTAAACAGTGATGCAAAATCATTTAAAGAGTGAAAAGTGTATAACAAACACCTACATTCATAACATATAAAATGCTATTTCCCAGAGATATAACTCATATTGATTCAATATGTAATGTGCATAGTGAAAATATATAATATATATTATATATCACTACTGTGATGTGTGTTAAAGAACTAAATTCAAATGAAAAAAATAATATGCAATGTTCCTATAAGTGATCTCCAATATTAGATGGACTGACACATATACCCAATATCCTAATTAATTGTGATATAAACATATTGGACCTTTTATTTTATTAGTGACTATCAGAAATACTAATATATAAATACAAATGAACCTCCAAATTCCAAGGGAGACCAACACTAACACCTACTCAGTGTGATGAATAAGTTAACTATATATAGTTAATGTTTTGTAATGAAATTACCGAGGTCCATAAAAAATATATATGAATAGAAATAAATGTCTAAAGACAGAAAATTGTATAAACCATATAAATCCTAATCCAGAAAACATACTAAATCAATACCTATGTTAAGACCTTGTGGCTCTAGGGTATTCAGCCTATGAATCCAAAAGGTTTCCCTCTGTGATATTTTTTTTTTTTTTTTTTTTTTTATGGTTTATACAATTTTCTGTCTTTAGACATTTATTTCTATTCATATATATTTTTTTATGGACCTCGGTAATTTCATTACAAAACATTAACTATATATAGTTAACTTATTCATCACACTGAGTAGGTGTTAGTGTTGGTCTCCCTTGGAATTTGGAGGTTCATTTGTATTTATATATTAGTATTTCTGATAGTCACTAATAAAATAAAAGGTCCAATATGTTTATATCACAATTAATTAGGATATTGGGTATATGTGTCAGTCCATCTAATATTGGAGATCACTTATAGGAACATTGCATATTATTTTTTTCATTTGAATTTAGTTCTTTAACACACATCACAGTAGTGATATATAATATATATTATATATTTTCACTATGCACATTACATATTGAATCAATATGAGTTATATCTCTGGGAAATAGCATTTTATATGTTATGAATGTAGGTGTTTGTTATACACTTTTCACTCTTTAAATGATTTTGCATCACTGTTTACTGATAGCCTAAGGATGGTGTCTGATTATGGTCTGAATTATAGGCAAAATGTGCTGTAATTGAAGCTACTAACACTTTTTTTCCCCTTGGGAGATAGAATATTTTGTTGTTTGTTGTTTTTTCTGATCACATTATGAGGTCGGAATAAAATGAAGGTGGAACGCATATGTACCGTGGGTGGAACGCACGTGGAACGCATATGGAACGCGGAAGTACAACATGACTCACACTTCCGGTTCCGGTCAGCCGAACACACCAAATTTGATCACCAGCAAAAGGCAGAGAATGGGAATCAGCTGTACTATCCACCTACAGGACCAATCAAGCGACGGACACTGGGTACCACCCATGGAACCACCAATGGACACAGGGAATAGCCCTATTTAAAGAGGACTAGGGGAAGGTGGGAATAGGATGTATTTCTAACTTGTCATTATTGTACATTGTTTTATCTCTACATACGGTCCCTGAGGAAGTTCTCTATAGAACGAAACGCGTAGGACCATACCATTTTTCATTTATTTTAATATATTTTATTGATAGTGATTATTCACCTTTTATCAATAAAAGCATCCTTTTTTCTACCACTATCCATCTGAAGTCCTGAGTATTATTAAGAAATCCAACGAGGATTCAAGGGATTACCAGCCCCCCATATCCATCGGGGGAGGCACCTTATGAGCGATTTATTCTCCGATATCTTGTGAGTGCATTTGTATATAGCGCATGAGATGTGTTAAACTGTACTTCACTATTTCTGTGTTTTTTTGTATGTTCCTTTTAAAAAAAAGAAGCAAAACCTAGGAGAGATGTTATGACATTGGTTGAGATATGTTGTGTTCCAATAAGAATCTTTAAGCAAGGTGAAAGCTGTGTCATGCGTTCTACAAGTATGGGACGAAAGTGTTAAGTGGGATAGTGCATGCTTTATGCCCCTCTTGGCAAACTTATTACCTCATTTGGATTCCACTGCCACCTGTACGCTGATGACACCCAGATATATCTCTGACCCGGACCTCTCCACTGCCATCCTGCAACGTGTCATTGCTTGCCTTTCTTCCATCTCTGACTGGATGTCCTCCTGCTTTCTGAAAATAAATCTCTCTAAATCTGAGCTCCTTGTCTTTCCTCCTCCTAATACTGATCCTCCTCTTTCGCTCTCCCTTCAAGTTAGTGGTATCCACATCAGTCCATCCTTGCACTGATGTGGATACCACTTCACTTTGCACTTTGTCTTGGTATTATACTTGATTCTGGCCTCACCTTTGAGCCTCACATGCAGCATGTTACCATGTCCTGTAAATTCCATCTTCAAAACATAGCCCACATCCACCCCTTTCTTATGCAAAATGCTACTAAGGAGCTTGTCCATGCTCTAGTAATTTCCTGCATGGATTATTGTAACCCTCTCCTAACTGGTCTTCCAAAAAAACGTATTGCACCACTACAGTCTGTAATGAATGCTGCCGCCAGACTGATTCTCCTCTGTAGTCGGTCCTCTCACACCTCACCCCTCACCCCTGTCAGTCCTTACATTGGCTTCCTGTATCCTATAGGAGTCAATTAAAAGTGCTAATCCATGCCTATAAAGCATTGACGATTCTAGCCCCTCTTATATCTCTTCACAGGTCCATAGGTATGCCCCTTCTTGGTCTCTCCGCTCTGCCCGTGACCTTCTCCTGTCCGCTGCTCACACACATATTTATAGTTAAATCCCCCCTCTTATAATATTGTAAAGCGCTACAGAATCTGTTGGTGCTATATAAATGGCAATAATAATAATATTAATAATCTCCCAATTTTGTGTCCATGCTATATAGGAATACAAAAGGACCAGCATGTGTTTTTTTAAAAAAAATAAAATATTATTATTATTTGAATAGGGGAGGGGTGCATATAGTGCATTGTGCTGTTATTTTTTTAGTTATTGCAATGTAAATTTTGTCTGTAAAACTACATACATCCATACTGTTAGTAACACTATTTGGAACCTACAGTTTTCTCTTCTGTTTGAAAATCTATTTAAGTTCTCTTTTATTTTGGTTTTACAAAAACAACCTGCACCCATTTTATATTTTACATTTTAGAATGCAATGTGCTATTATTTAAGAATTGCTTAAAGTCAAAATTAAAACTTATCATATTAAGAATGACTATGCTACATACCGAATTTGTTTCGGGAAGTTATGACCCAGCAATATGTGATTTTTGTAGAGATGTCAAGTGGAGCTATCAAGCAAAGATTGTTTTTGCACATTAGGCATGGACCCCATGCTGGTTTAAAAGCATAACCGGTTTAACATATGTTGCACATATAATTTTATCCATTTGGTATGCAAATTAAACCGAAAACATAGTGCTCCTTATAATAGGTCTGCAGAACAATAACTTAGCCTATTGAAATATGAACAAAGCGTACTGTAATAAAGACACCAAGACCTTCCTCTCAAAGCATGCTGTACAGAGACCCGCCATATCTATCAAGATGATGTGGTATTACATCATTTTTGACCTAGACTGCCATTTTTAATGGAATTAGCTACATATACAAATAATATAGGTTCATATATAAGTAGAGCACAGGTTACATATTTACATAGCTGAAAAGCGACATGCGTCCAAGATAAGCCTTTCTCATATCTGTGTTTGCAGTTGATCCAAAAGAAGGCAAAAAAACCCAGTCGAAGCACTTTCAATTTGCAACAAACTAGGAAAAATATCCTTCTCAACCGCAGAATAGTATACAAATAAATATAAAAGTAAAATATAAGTAACAATCACATCAAAACAACCAATACATTAATAAAATAAAACCAGCAATAAAATGAACCAAACTAAAATAGACACAATCTAGTGCAAATGAAGTACTTATTATCAATAATATACCTTTATTATGTGAAAAAGCACATACCACAATTCAACATCTGTTATGTGCACCAAACACAAACTGCAGCAGATTGACCAATACCATAAAGTGCCTATTGTGAGCATATAGGCCAAGTACATAAAGTGCAAAATGTGAGCACATAACAATTGTGACAGACCCATCCGTATGGACAAAAAAAATACTGTGTTCGTTTGTTTTACCGTTTGCATGAATTCCCCCCGTTCGTATGCCTGGATTAAGGGAATACATCTGTTTGCCGACCGCAACTACCGAACGGACGGCCACCCAGGAGAGAAGTGTGCTGCTCGTTAACCTATTGATCCCAATTAGAACGTTGAGGTTAACCGCAGCCACTTCTCAATTAAGACCGAAGACAGGGTGGTCGTCGTTCGTATGTCGACCACAAGGCGGCGGCCATTTTAACTATGCGAAAGCCCAGCGGTGTTCGATGATTATTTCATGGAACTCAAAACGGACACTTTTTCAACCGAACACCGCTGAAGCCATCGACCTCCCCTTCTCAATCGACAGAGGTATACGAACACCAGCCGTTCGGGATATTTAACAACACGAATGGACTTAACCCAGATAGCCGTCCCATGGAGTCGATCGCATACCGAAGAACTATAACCGACTTTGACTCCATGGCGATTGAACTATGCGTATGGGATCTGAGCGCTATTCGCCAATAATATGCACTCAGATCCAGGCTATCTGGGGATACGTTATACAAATGCAATATGTTCGGCAGTTAGAAAGTTATGGATTTTAATGTATTTTATAACTGTGAGTTAAAATGGCGATGTGCCTCTGCTCGGGGAGATAATTGGATTACTTCCCCATTATCTCCCGAGCAGAGGGGAGGAAACTGTGATGCATGCTGGGAATGTTGTGGGGATGTATGTCTGAAATGTCCCCATGTCCTTCTGTTATTCCAGTTTCCCATTTGGTCCCCTAGGGGTGTGTCCACCAAGTGGGAGACCTGCATAAATACGGGCAGGTAGCCCACAGTAAACTCAGTTCGTGTTTTACCGTCAAAGCGGAGCTTGGTCTCGTTATTGGGGGGATTTTATTACCGGCGACTAGAGACTGCTTATGGGGATTATATGCCGCTTAGAACCTATTGCTGTTTGGCTGTAAGTGGCGATTCGTATGATTGGAGCTCAAGAAGGGAGAAAGCCGTACAGGTACCGTTCGAGAGTTTGGAGGGTTCCCTAGCTGGCGGTTCGCATGGTTATACTGTATACGCTACCAGACCACAGTATTGTGACCGGGGAACATCCACTAAACGGCGGTTTGTGCATTTATTACTGGAGGTACCGTAACAACAATGTTCTTACCAATAATAATTTTACCAATAATTTCCATGCAAAGATTTTGAATCCTTTTTGAATATAGGACACTGGATCATTGTTTACATTAGCAATCATTTGCATATCTCTTACCAATGGATCCTCCGTAATATATACTGAGGAAAAACAGTTGTTTAAAATGTTTGCCGCCCTCTCGTCTTCATTGACTAAGACACCCATCTCTGTTTTCAGAACTAATGTACTTAAAAAATGTATTGGGGTTGGTTTTGCTCTCTTTGGCTTTCACTTTCTCATTTTCAGGTTTATCCAATCTAATTGCCTTTTTGCATGCATTATTGGCTTCCATATATCTTATATAGGATGCCTCTGAATTCTTTATTTTTCATGTGCCAATAGTAACAGACATGCCTGAACTGCCACAACAGCTGTTTCAAGCGCAATAATAACATTCAACTTTGGTCAACGATATGGCTTTGCTTAGACTGCACAATTTTATATGTAATTAAGTTGTGTTGTTTCTGGAGGCATTCAAGAAGTGGTGGCAAGGCGTAGGTTGTATGGCGAGCGATGGCCTAGTTGTAAAGTTGTGAGCGTGTCTCTTATTTGCTGGTGTATGCCTTGGCTAGTTATCTCCTGGAAACATGGCAGTCTCGGTGCCCGATGTATGTGGTCTTAGGGAGTCGGGTGGCTTTTAGCCTGCCATGTGCGTTTAGTAGCCCCTGTGACCCGGGGGTGGGGGGGCGGGGGGTGGTGTATGAGCAAGAGGAAGTGGTCGGATTTTGGTTGGCCCAGTCTCTGTGGTTGCTAGTGTAACTACTGTAGTTGGGTGGTGTTTCTTTTGCGGGTGTGTTATATGGGGTGTGCCCTGAAATTTGAACCCCCTAGTATCGTGTGTGCAAGGTACCGGTATATATCGGACGTGTATGAAACAGGTAATTGAGGCATTTCTAACTGTGAAGTTCGCAGTAGTCCTTTACCGGGGCCTTAGAGGCCTATCCTTGGGTTGTGTTTCGCCTTTGGGTGGGGAGGGTAACAACAATAAAGCCACATTGGTTTTAATTTGTTTCTTTTATATTTATTACCCAATGGTACATTCTGAGAAATTGACCTTCTAGTATATATTTTTGGCGATATTACATTTATCTTCAGTGTTTCTTTTTCACTAAAGAGTTTCAGAATCTTGTAAAGCTGCCCTTATCTTATTGGCCCTTTTAAACAATATGTTTTAGTATACGGCATGTGCTATTACAGAGAGAAAGTGTTTTTGAACCTGTTAAATTGCACATTCATGTCACAACTGGTACAAGCACCAATTAGATGTTGTCTGGATCTAGTTATAGCATACAATTTGATTTTTTTTTGAGTGTATTTTAAAAGACATTATACTGAGGTCATGCTTTCCCAAGTGCTCCCCTACTTGAATTTTGGTCAAAAGATCAAATTGTTTGTTATAACCAGATGCAGACAACATCTAGTTGGCGCTTGTACCAGTTGTGACATGAATTTGAATTCAGCAGGTAGTGATGTCGCGAAAACAAAATTTTTGGTTCGCGAACGGGAACATCCGCAAACGTTCGTGAACCGGCGAAACGGGCGAACCGCCATTGACTTCAATGGGCAGGCGAATTTTAAAACCCCCAGGGACTCTTTCTGGCCACAAAAGTGATGGAAAAGTTATTTCAAGGGGACTAACACCTGAACTGTGGCATGCCGGAGGGGGATCCATGGCAAAACTCCCATGGAAAATTACACAGTTATTGCAGAGTCTGGTTTTAATCCATAAAGGGCAGAAATCACCTAACATTCCTAAATCACAATGGATATGGATTGACACCTGACATATGACATATTAACACCTTGACATATGGATTGCCACCTGCCCTCCGAGACCCTGATACACACTGACACAGAACAGAATAGGGACTGCTCCTCCTACATAGGGTCACTTGGCAGATATGGATTGACACCTGTCCTCAGAGCCCCTGATACACAATGAGACAGAGCAGAATAGAGACTGTTCCCCCTACATAGGGTCACTTGGCAGATATGGATTGACACCTATCCTAAGGATCCCTGATACACACTGACACAGAGCAGAATAGGGACTGTTCCTCCTACATACGGTCACTTGGCAGATATGGATTGACACCTATCCTAAGGATCCCTGATACACACTAACACAGAGCAGAATAGAGACTGTTCCCCCTACATAGGGTCACTTGGCAGATATGGATTGACACCTGTCCTCAGAGACCATGATACACACTGACACAGAGCAGAATATGGACTGTCCCTCCTACATAGGGTCACTTGGCAGATATGGATTGACACCTATCCTAAGGATCCCTGATACACACTGACACAGAGCAGAATAGGGACTGTTCCTCCTACATACGGTCACTTGGCAGATATGGATTGACACCTATCCTAAGGATCCCTGATACACACTAACACAGAGCAGAATAGAGACTGTTCCCCCTACATAGGGTCACTTGGCAGATATGGATTGACACCTGTCCTCAGAGACCATGATACACACTGACACAGAGCAGAATAGAGACTCTTCCCCCTACATAGGGTCACTTGGCAGATATGGATTGGCACCTGTCCTCAGAGACCATGATACACACTGACACAGAGCAGAATAGAGACTGTTCCCCCTTCATAGGGTCACTTGGCAGATATGGATTGACACCTGTCCTCAGAGCCCCTGATACACACTGACACAGAGCAGAATAGGGACTGTTCTCCCTACATAGGGTCACTTGGCAGATATGGATTGACACCTATCCTAAGGATCCCTGATACACACTGACACAGAGCATAATAGGGACTGTTCCTCCTACATAGGGTCACTTGGCAGATCTGGATTGACACCTGTCCTCAGAGACCATGATACACACTGACACAGAGGAGAATAGAGACTGTTCCCACTACATAGGGTCCCTTGGCAGATATGGATTGACACCTGTCCTCAGAGCCCCTGATACACACTGACACAGAGCAGAATAGGGACTGTTCCCCCTACATAGGGTCACTTGGCAGATATGGATTGACACCTATCCTAAGGATCCCTGATACACACTGACACAGAGCAGAATAGAGACTGTTCCCCCTACATAGGGTCACTTGGCAGATACGGTTTGACACCTGTCCTGAGAGACCATGATACACACTGACACAGAGCAGAATAGAGACTGTTCCCCCTACATAGGGTCACTTGGCAGATATGGATTGACACCTGTCCTCAGAGACCATGATACACACTGACACAGAGCAGAATAGGGACTTTAGGTAGATTACCACGTGGCATGTGTACGTGCATATACTGGTGTATCGGTCGGTTGGTTGCACGTGGCAAAGATACAATCAGTAGTGTACGGAGCATGTGCGAGAACACCGGATGTAGTATTCTCCTCCTCCATTGTGCTGGGCAAGCCATGTGGTCAAACAGGAAGTTAGTTCTTGTTCGATTGATTGGGTAAGAGTATGTGTGGGTGGAGTTTATTATGGGAGGAGTAACATGCCTATATAAGGAACCTACACTATTGTCCGGGGCTCAGATCTTGTTGTATTTTGGTGACATTAGTCCCTCTGAGTCCCGTTCGGTGAATCGAATAAAGAATCTCTTCCTTCCTGAAGAAACCTGTGTCCATCTCTCTGTGCTTGGCTTCCGTCAGTTTCTCCGGTATCGTTTGGTGCATTGGCCGGGAAGCTCATCGTTCAACGGTAGCTGAGAAGCAGAGGCGTGAGACGGTCTATCTTTGCCCACGTTCTCTACGGCTGCACCCCTGAACTTCTGCGTGGACCTCCCTTCGTCTCGGCGCCACTGGTATGTTGTCCAGGAGATCATCGGCCTCTACGTAGTAAGTGCTGGGGTGTCCCCGTCGATGAGTGTGAACTCAGGTTCAGGAACGAGGAGGTAAGACGACCGCTGTTTTAGACGGCGGACCCACTAGGGGTATTGGATACCGATTGTGCGGTAGGCCCATAAGGGGTTATTTGGAATCTGCCCCCTCCAGTGGAGGGAAGGAGCGAAGGCGCACCGCTCAATTAAACGCCCTGTAGTCAGCCCGTTTAATTTTGGTTTGGAGTCAGGCGGGGTTCTGGTGTAAATAGCCCTAGCCAGAAACCGGTGTCTTGTCTAGACTAGCGTTCTAGGGTGTATATTTTGTTCGCTAGGTCGGAGGGACCGGGAGACTAAGCGGCGCCTGTGTAAATTCGGTCCGCTAGCTCTCAACCTATCTTGGCTAAGTGGGAAGGCGTGTAAATTTGGAACCCACTAGACTGTTGATAGAGTAGATAGACTAAGAGGGTACTGTTGTAAA
The DNA here is from genome assembly GCF_036172605.1 of Pelobates fuscus. Lineage (NCBI taxonomy): Eukaryota > Metazoa > Chordata > Amphibia > Anura > Pelobatidae > Pelobates > Pelobates fuscus. The sequence continues at coordinate 141,120,658 of NC_086321.1, read as the reverse complement.
TTCCGCCCTCTAGTTCGCTATATGTGGTGCTTGGGCAGTGTGGCTAACCAAAACGTATGTAGATAGTTTTAGGTAGTCCATCAAGGTACTGGCCAATAGATTAGTTGGGAATTGTAAATGTGCTAAAGATTGTTGTAGTAGCTTGTATATCTTGCTAGATAGCGTGAGCTCTGCCGTCTAGCGAGAGTGTGAATGATGTGTAACTGTATTATAGCGCACGGTACCATAACCATGTATAATTACTGACACTGTAAATAAGTACTAATAATTGTCGTCTATGTTGTATGTTTAACACCATAACCACTACTAATTGAACTGTGACTTTAAATTGTACTCTAACCACTGCTAACCGTACTATAACTACTGTTTGTAAAGACGATGTTACTGGGGTATGTTATAGACGGGTAATTCAGATATAGGGAATTATAGCGTGGGTGACCGTATAGTTTCGCCAAAGGGCACAGTATTAGTTATTTAGTGACTGGTATAACAGCTGTGTGTACGGGAATTCCCTGAGTGTTTTGTTGTGTGCGTTTCGCTTAGTAACTGTACCACATGGTCCTGTTGCCGAGGGAACGGGTGTGACCGTTGGAAGAGTGTTTGTGTAGTTTCTGTTGGAGACGACGCTCCATTGTTAAGTATGGGCGCGTCAGATTCAACGATTTTGGATCCCTTAGGATGTATGATAAAAAACTTTAAAAAGGGATATACTGCATGTGATTTTGGGGTAAAGATGTCTCCAGCACGCCTGACTACTTTGTGTAGTAGGGAATGGCCTACTTTGGTTGCCGCATGGCCACCACGTGGCAGTTTGGATCCTAATCTGGTACAGCGTGTACACGTGGCTGTATCAGGTAGGCCTGAACTTTACGGCCAGTTTCCATATATTGATTGTTGGAGGCAGGCCGTAAATGACTCGCCAAAATGGATCCGAGTATGCCAGGAGAAACAATGTTGCCTCATGGTGGCCAGGACTCGCTTGTCCACTAAGGCCGCAATCACGCCCATTTTGGACACGCCCCCTGAGTCTGAGATCCCCATGCCGCCCCCTTACTCCTTTTCCACCGGAAGAGGAAGAGGAGGTGCTGTTGGAAATGCTCCTCCCCTTGCACCGTTGTCGCCACCTACTCCCTCCTCTAGCTCAGAGCCCAACCCCCTTGTTTTAAACCCTCCCCTTCCGATACCTACTTCCGTTAACTCCACCTACCCCGATTTGGCGGCATATCTAGTTTCCGGTCAGGCTCCTCCTAGCCCGTCCCGGAATATTCTACTCACTAACCTTCCCCTTAGTAAAGCTTCCCCATCCCCTTGTCTTACTACCCCTCGACCGGAACCCCTAACTGACGCACCCCAACGAAGCCCCATACTAACCCGACAAATGACTGGTACCCTACAAACCCGACATTATCAGATGCCTCTTCGATTGACTCCTGGCCCGACACACATTAACGGTGACGGCCAGATACAATATGCTGATCCAGTCTTCGTCTATGTCCCTTTTACAACCACCGATCTCTTTAATTGGAAGACCCATAACTCCTCTTACACCGAAAAGCCTCAAGCCATGACAGATTTGTTTACCTCAATAGTCCAGACACACAATCCCACTTGGGCTGATTGCCAGCAATTATTAATGACATTGTTTAATAACGAGGAAAGGACTAGGATAAATCTAGCGGCAATTAAAGCGCTGGAAGAAGTGGCCCGTACACAAAATCAGGCCAACCCGGCAGCATGGGCCACAGCCCATTATCCAAACACCGATCCAAATTGGAATGCCAATGGCGCAGACATGGTCCATTTAAAAGCTTATAGGGACGCTATTATTGCTGGCATGAAAGCTGGAGGAAAGAAGGCGATTAACATGTCTAAGACGTCTGAGGTATTACAGAAATGTGATGAATCGCCCAGTGTCTGTTATGACCGATTATTGGAGGCATACCGTTTGTATACCCCCTTTAATCCGGAGGCTCATGAGAATTCCCGAATGGTTAACTCTGCCTTTGTCAGCCAAGCCTATGGAGATATAAAGCGCAAGCTACAAAAGTTAGAAGGGTTTGTAGGGATGTCCATAACCCAACTAATGGAGGTAGCAAATAAGGTATACATGAATAGGGAAACAGAGACAAAGAAGGAGGAAGAGTGTAAGATGCGTATTAAGGCAGATATGCTAGCGGTAGCGATCGCAGGCGTAGATAGAAGGGAAAAGGAAGTGTATAGGGGAACGGATAAAGGCGAGAGTAAATTGAATAGGGAACCCTTGAGTAGGAATCAATGCGCGTACTGTAGGGAAGAAGGGCATTGGAGAAGTGAGTGTCCACAAAGGGAACAGTATGAGAGAGACAGACCTAGGTCAGGATATGGTAATTATAGAGGCAGAGCGAGAGGTAGAGGAGGTTCTGGAGGGAATAGTGGTAACAATAGAGGAAGTGTTAGTGGAGACAGGTACTATCCAGCAGCGCAGAGACCCCGCGATAGAGAAGATAGGGACTTTGTGGGGTTGGCTGACACAGTCATGGAGGACTATTGATACCGACTGGGCTCCATCCCCCTTGGCTGAGCGGAGCCTATGGTCGATGTAGCAATAGGGGGAAAGAGGAGTGCTTTCATGATTGATACTGGTGCTGAACATTCGGTGGTGACTGACCTAGTTGCTCCTCCATCTGGAAAAACTATCACCGTAATAGGAGCAACTGGAAGGAGTGCTGCTAAACCGGTTCTTAAAAGTCGACTCTGTACATTGGGAGGCCACGTAGTGAAACATCAATTCCTTTATATGCCTGAATGTCCAGTCCAACTGCTAGGACGTGATTTGTTGTCTAAATTACAAGCACAGATAACGTTTCTACCTAATGGAACAACATCTTTAAAGTTCAATGGACCTTCAGGTATAATGACAATATCTGTACCAAAGGAAGAAGAGTGGCGACTTTATACAGTGTTGACTAGCCAAAACCCTAAGAGTGATGAATCCTTGTTCAATATACCAGGAGTGTGGGCAGAGAACAACCCACCAGGACTTGATCGCAATATTCCACCAATTCGAATCGAACTGAAACTTGGGGTTTATCCAGTGAGCTTAAGACAATACCACATCCCACAAAAGGCCAAGAAGAACATACAATCATATTTGGATAAGTTCATACGGTATGGTATCCTAAAATTCTGTACTTCCCCCTGGAACACCCCATTGTTGCCTGTTCAAAAGCCCGGTACAGATGAGTATCGCCCTGTGCAGGACTTGAGAGCAGTCAATGATGCAGTCGTAAGTATACACCCAGTTGTGCCCAATCCATATAACCTGCTTGCTTTAATTCCGGGCGGGGCTACCTATTTCACTGTCCTAGATCTCAAAGATGCCTTCTTTTGCCTTCGGATTGCTGCGGAAAGCCAGTGTATCTTTGCATTCCAATGGGAAAATGCTGTAACGGGCTCGAAACGCCAGATGACTTGGACAAGACTGCCCCAAGGGTTTAAAAATTCACCTACCCTATTTGGATCAGCTTTAAGTCAAGACTTACTGGATTTCAAGTCCATCCTAGGAGAGTGTGTACTATTACAATACGTAGATGATTTGTTGATAGCGGCAGTTACAAGAGAAATATGTCAGCAAGCAACACATGATTTACTACACATTCTTTGGAAGGCAGGATACAAGGTGTCCAGGAAGAAAGCCCAGTTGTGTCAGCCAACTGTCAAGCATCTGGGATTCCATATCTCTGAAGGTCAAAGGATAATGGGGCCAGAGAGAAAAGAAGCTGTATGCCAAATACCAATACCCAAGAATAGAAGACAAGTGCGGGAATTCTTGGGGGCAGCAGGCTTCTGTAGGATATGGATTCCCAGTTATGCGATATTGGCGAAACCTCTTTATGCAGCTATAAAAGGTACAGAACACGATCCCTTCCTGTGGACCCCTGAACAGCAAAAGGCATTTGAAGACGTGAAGAAGGCTTTGATGAGTGCCCCAGCATTAGGTCTACCTGATCATACACGCCCATTCTACTTATATGTACACGAGCAAAGAAGAATGGCTGTGGGAGTATTGACACAGTATTTGGGATCATGGCAACGACCTGTTGCATATATGTCCAAACAACTGGATGCAGTGGCCAGTGGTCTTCCACCTTGTCTAAGAGCCGTAGCTGCTGCCGCCCTGCTGGTAACCGAAGCTGATAAACTCACTCTGGGTCAAGAACTCTATGTGCGAGTCCCGCACGCAGTACAAACGTTGCTAGACTATAAAGGCAATCATTGGTTTAGTAACAGCCGCATGACTAAGTATCAAGCTATGTTGTGTGAAAACCCAAGAGTGCATTTAGAGACTGTCAATACCTTAAATCCAGCTACCCTTTTGCCACAACCTACTGAGAGTCAACATGATTGCCTGGAGGTGATGGATGAAGTGTTCTCAAGTAGACCAGATCTTCGTGACTTTCCCATCCAGAACCCTGAAGCACAGTACTATACGGACGGCAGTAGTTATGTGAAAAAAGGATTCGCTATGCAGGATATGCAGTAACAACCATAGACAAGGTGATAGAAGCTCGGCCATTGTCAAAAGGAACATCGGCACAGAAGGCAGAATTAATTGCACTAACACGAGCGTTACAATTGGCAGAAGGTTTAAGAGTGAACATCTACACGGACTCCAAGTATGCGTTTTTAACCACTCATGCCCACGGAGCTTTGTATATAGAAAGAGGATTATTGAATTCAGAGGGTAAAGAAATCAAGTACGCAGCTGAGATATTACAACTACTGGAAGCCGTGTGGGAACCAAAAGAAGTTGGTATCATACATTGTCGGGCGCATCTGAAAGGAGATGGTGATGTAACCAAAGGAAATCGGATGGCAGATAATGCAGCTAAGCGTGCCGCTGAATCAGGAAGACAGGAATATGTGGAACATATAGCTGCCCTTATACCGACTCCACTGTCTCAATGGACTCCAGTTTATACAGCTCAAGAAGAAGAGTGGTTAAAGACTGAAGCTGGAAAGTACCTGGAGAACAAATGGTATCAGTTAGAAGATGGAAGAATAGTTATTCCAGCATCACTAGCTGTAGAAATTGTCCAGAACTAACACAACGGGACACATTCTGGAAGAGATAGTATGGAAGAATCTCTCAGGAAACATTTCTACATACCAAGGTTGTCCAACTTGACTCAAGCCATTGTACGAAAATGTGTGATATGTGCCAAGAATAATGCAAGGCAAGGACTAGTGAAACCACCGGGAGTCCAGTATATGGGGGGACTCCCTATGTCCGATCTTCAAATAGACTATTAGTTGTGTGTACCTACTCAGGTTGGGTAGAAGCATGTCCTACTCGTACAGAGAAAGCAGGAGAAGTTGTACGATTCCTGTTGCGAGAAATAATACCCCGATATGGACTATCATGCTCTATAGCATCGGATAATGGACCAGCCTTTGTTCACCAGTGCCTACAACAACTGACTCATATGCTTGGTATTAAGTGGAAGCTTCATACGGCATATAGACCTCAGAGCTCTGGTAAAGTAGAAAGGATGAACAGAACTATTAAGAACCAATTGGCAAAGATGTGTCAAGAGACTCAGCTTAAGTGGAATGGAGACTGTCAATACCTTAAATCCGGCTACCCTTTTGCCACAACCTACTGAAAGTCAACACGATTGTTTGGAGGTGATGGATGAAGTATTTTCAAGTAGACCAGATCTTCGTGACTTTCCCATCCAGAACCCTGATGTCCAATATTATACAGACGGCAGTAGTTATGTGAAAGAAGGGATTCGCTATGCAGGATATGCAGTAACAACGATAGACAAGGTGATAGAAGCTCGGCCACTGTCAAAAGGAACATCAGCACAGAAGGCAGAATTGATAGCACTAACACGAGCGTTACAATTGGCTTAAGGTTTAAGAGTGAACATCTATACGGACTCCAAGTATGCGTTTTTAACCACTCATGCCCACGGAGCTTTGTATAAAGAAAGAGGACTATTGAATTCAGAGGGCAAAGAAATCAAGTATGCAGCTGAAATACTACAACTATTGGAAGCAGTATGGGAACCAAAAGAAGTTGGTATTATACATTGTCGAGCGCATCTGAGAGGTGATGGTGATGTAACCAAAGGAAATCGGATGGCAGATAATGCAGCTAAGCGTGCCGCTGAATCAGGAAGACAGGAATATGTGGAACATATAGCTGCTCTTATACCGACTCCACTATCTCAATGGACTCCAGTTTATACAGCTCAAGAAGAAGAGTGGTTAAAGACTGAACCTGGAAAGTACCTGGAGAACAAATGGTATCAGTTAGAAGATGGGAGAATAGTTATTCCAGCATCACTAGCGGTAGAAATTGTCCAAAATTATCACAACGGGACTCATTCTGGAAGAGATAGTACAGAAGAATCTCTCAGAAAACATTTCTACATACCAAGATTGTCCAACTTAACTCAAGCCATTGTACGAAGATGTGTAACATGTGCTAAAAATAATGCAAGGCAAGGACCAGTAAAGCCACCAGGAGTTCAGTATATGGGGGGACTCCCTATGTCCGATCTACAAATTGACTATACAGTTATGCCTAAATCTGGTGGACATCACTACCTATTAGTAGTTGTATGCACCTATTCAGGCTGGGTAGAAGCATGTCCTACTCGTACAGAGAAAGCAGGAGAAGTTGTGCGATTCCTGCTACGAGAAATAATACCCCGATATGGACTACCCTGCTCTATAGGATCAGATAATGGTCCAGCCTTTGTTCACCAGTGCCTACAACAACTGACTCATATGCTTGGTATTAAGTGGAGACTTCATACAGCATATAGACCTCAGAGTTCTGGTAAAGTAGAAAGAATGAATAGAACTATTAAGAATCAGTTGGCAAAGATGTGTCAGGAAACCCAACTCAAGTGGAATGTTCTTTTGCCTACAGCTCTGTTGCGTATTCGCAGTACACCTACCAGAAGGATGGGTCTCTCTCCTTTTGAAATCATGTATGGGCGTCCACCTCCCGTACTTGGTAACTTAAGGGGGGATTTGAGTCAGTTGGGAGAAGGAATTACCCGGCAGCAGGTTGTAGAATTGGGTAAAACTATGGAGGAGGTACAGAAATGGGTACAAGATAGATTACCTGTGAATATTTATCCCCCTGTTCATAGTTCTCATCCAGGAGATCAAGTGTGGATTAAAGAGTGGAACAGTGTACCGTTAGGGCCTAAGTGGAGGGGTCCTTATGTTGTTCTTTTGTCTACCCCTACAGCTATAAAGGTGGCTGAAGTGACTCAGTGGATTCATCACTCCAGGGTTAAACCAGCAGCAGTAGATTCTTGGCAAGCTACACCAGATCCAGAGAATCCCTGCAAGATCCGGTTAAAGCGCACAACTCAGTCGGAGTGACGAGGAGATATCGGGATTTCAAGTGTGTTTAAAGAGATCAGCAAGTGAGTGTTTTGACGGCCATAATAAAGCCTGACCACTTACCCACGCGACATAGCCAGGGTGTCTTGAAGGGACCTCTGTGAAGGGAAGAGAGGACCTGCAGAACTCCATTCCTTGCAGCCCTTACCTCCTGGAAGCTGAGGTGCCATCGCACGGACGAAGAATGAGGATGAAAATGTCGAAAGAAGTGCTCTCGATAATGTATATTTTTGTGATTTTAATTATTCAGGAAGGTAGAGGTACCGACACGCCTAGCTGTCAGGTTTGCATTAAGACTATTAAAACAGGTAATCATATTTCCTAGACCCTTATTTGGCATTCACAATATGAGTGTAAAGGATATGTATCTAGGTGTAGATACTTAGGTATAGATTATAGTGTATGCCATTTAGGAGTAGGAGAACCTAAGTGCTTCAATCCAGAGTATCAACCCCGTACAATTTGGTAGACCCTCCGGAATGGAGACCCACAGGGGACCCTAATAAATAAGACAGTATTAGAAACCATACATTCTTCGGGTGTTCTGCTATTTGATGCATGTAAGGCGATATCAAGTGGTAGAAAACCGTGGAATGTATGCAGGGATCTTAAGTGGGAGAGAACGTATGGGTCTAATGATAAGTATATTTGTCCCAGTAGTAAAAACAAGTACGTAAATCCAAAATGCCCAGATAGGGATTATAATTATTGTCCATATTGGTCTTGTGTGGGGTGGGCAACTTGGGGACAGACAGTAGATAGGGATATGATTGTTACTAAGTTGCCTACCAAACCATATCGTAAGTCTATGGAGTGTAACCCAGTCCATATACTTATTAATAATCCTGAACAATTTATAGATAGGTTCGGAAACTTATTTGGGTTCCAGATATATGGGACGGGTTTGGATCCTGGGACAATATTATTTATAGGGATAGAGACCGATACCGTAGCATCCCAAAATCATCAGGTTTTCCATTCTTTTTATGAAGAGATGAGTGTAGAAAATAAGATCCCCATAATGCTAAAAACCTGTTTATTGATCTAGCTGAGAGTATTGCTGGTAGTCTTAATGTGACCAACTGCTATGTGTGTGGAGGTACTAACATGGGAGACCAATGGCCTTGGGAAGCAAAGGAGGTAATGTATTCTGGTTCTGAGACAATTGAACAAATAATATCTTCTCAAGCCGATTATCAAATGAGTGTTAGAGGTAAATCTGAGTGGCGATTAAAAACCTCCATTATAGGTTATGTTTGCATAGCAAGGAAAGGAATAATGTTTAATACATCTGTAGGAGAATTGACTTGTCTAGGGCAAAAAGCTTATGATGATAATACAAAGAATACAACCTGGTGGTCGGCTTCAAATGTCTCAGAACCACCTAACCCGTTTGCAGGTTATGCCAATTTAAAGGATGTGTGGTTTGATCTATCTATCACATCTAGTTGGAAAGCCCCAGCAAATTTGTACTGGATCTGTGGTAAGAAAGCCTATTCGGAGTTACCACAGGACTGGGAAGGGGCATGTGTGTTAGGTATGCTCAAACCATCCTTCTTCTTGTTGCCTATTGAAACAGGAGAGACTTTGGGAGTTAAAGTATATGATGTGAATCATAGGAAGAAAAGGGGACCCCTAGAGATAGGTACCTGGGAAGATAATGAATGGCCTCCCCAGCGTATTATAGATTATTATGGGCCAGCTACATGGGCAGAGGATGGTACTTTTGGATATAGAACCCCAATATATATGCTCAACCGTATTATAAGGTTACAGGCAGTGGTTGAGATAATTACCAATGAGACATCACAAGCGCTCAATCTCCTAGCGAAGCATAATACTAGGATGAGGACAGCCGTTTACCAAAATAGATTAGCTTTGGATTACCTATTGGCAGTAGAGGGAGGTGTATGTGGGAAGTTTAACCTAAGCAATTGCTGTCTTCAAATAGATGATGAAGGGCAAGCAATAGCTGAGCTTAATAGCCATATGGTTAAACTAGCGCATGTGCCTACTCAGGTATGGAAAGGGTATAATCCAAGTAGTTGGTTTGGTAATTGGTATGAGCAGTTTGGAGGACTTAAGGCATTGGTAGGTGGAGTCATGCTAATCTTAATACTGTGTCTTCTCCTACCATGTCTTGTTCCTTTGGTAGTTAGGTCTGTGCAGGGCATTATAGAAAATATAGCAGAGAGGCTGCTGCACAGATAATGGCCATATATAGATATGAGGCTCTAAATCAGGGAGAACCAGTGCAGGAAGAGGAATGTTGAGGGATTCATGTCATTAATCGCAAAGTCTGGTCTGGTTCATGGCAACCTGAGGTATATGCAAACTATGGTTAAGTGATGCCTCCGGAATTGTGAAAATATCAGAGGCATCAAAGGGGGGAATGTGGTGGAATCTCGGTAAAAATAAATTTAGTAGGCTGAGATTACCACGTGGCATGTGTACGTGCATATACTGGTGTATCGGTCGGTTGGTTGCACGTGGCAAAGATACAATCAGTAGTGTACGGAGCATGTGCGAGAATACCGGATGTAGTATTCCCTTCCTCCATTGTGCTGGGCAAGCCATGTGGTCAAACAGGAAGTTAGTTCTTGTTCGATTGATTGGGTAAGAGTATGTGTGGGTGGAGTTTATTATGGGAGGAGTTACATGCCTATATAAGGAACCTACACTATTGTCCGGGGCTCAGATCTTGTTGTATTTTGGTGACATTAGTCCCTCTGAGTCCCGTTCGGTGAATCGAATAAAGAATCTCTTCCTTCCTGAAGAAACCTGTGTCCATCTCTCTGTGCTTGGCTTCCGTCAGTTTCTCCGGTATCATTCTCCCTGCATATGGTCACTTGGCAGATATGGATTGACACCTGTCCTCAGAGACCATGATACACACTGACATAGAGCGGAATAGGGACAGAATAGGGACTGTTTCCCCTACATAGGGTCACTTGGCAGATATGGATTGACACCTATCCTAAGGATCCCTAATACACACTGACACAAAGCACAATAGAGACTGTTTCCCCTACATATGGGTCACTTGGCAGATATGGCGTGGTCGTGGGAGCAGGAGGATGACTTTCACCTCTTCCCCTGTTAGATTCCCGTTGTGCTGTGACATCACCCTTATACGCTGTGTAAAGCATACTTTTTAATTTATTTAGCAAATGCTGCAACCTTTGTAGTTCGGTAACATTTCCGCCACTGTCTGCTTATACCGGGGGTTTAGTAGCGTGGACACCCAGCACAGGTCGTTCTCCTTCAGCCTTTTTATACGAGGGTCCCTCAACAGGCACGATAGCATGAAAGACCCCATTTGCACAAGGTTCGATGCCGAGCTACTCATTTCCTGTTCCTCCTCCTCAGTGATCTTAATGAAGGTATGTTCTTCCCCCCAGCCACGTACAACACCACGGGTACCAGATAGGTGACAACGAGCACCCTGGGAAGCCTGTTGTGGTTGGTCTTCCTCCTCCTCCTCAAAGCCACATTCCTCCTCTGACTCCTCTTCCTCACAATCCTCTTCCATCGTTGCCGCAGGTCCAGCAAGCGATACTGATAAGGCTGTATCTGGTGGTGATGGTGACCACAACTCTTCCTCTTCACGCTCATCTATGGCCTGATCCAGCACGCTCCAGGAAGAAAACAAATGGTATGATGTCGCTGATGGTGCCTTCGGTGCGACTGACTAGGTTTGTCACCTCCTCAAAAGGACGCATGAGCCTACAGGCATTGCGCATGAGCATCCAGTAACGTGGCAAAAAAAAATCCCAGCTCCCCAGAGGCTGTCCTAGCACCCCTATCATAAAAATATTCATTAACGGCTTTTTCTTGTTGGAGCAGGTGGTTGAACATTAGGAGTGTTGAATTCCAACGTGTTGGGCTGTCGCAAATCAAGCGCCTCACTTGCATGTTGTTTCGCCGCTGGATATCTGCAAAGTGTGCCATGGCCGTGTAGGAATGCCTGAAATGGCCACACACCTTCCTTGCCTGCTTCAGGACGTCCTGTAAGCCTGTGTACTTATGCACAAAGCGTTGTACGATCAGATTACACACATGTGCCATGCACGGCACATGTGTCAACTTGCCCAACTTCAATGCCGCCAACAAATTTGTTCCGTTGTCACAAACCACTTTGCCGATATCCAGTTGCTGCGGAGTCAGACACTTTTCCACCTGTGCATTCAGGGCAGACAGGAGTGCTGGTCCGGTTTGACTCTCTGCTTTCAAGCAAGTCAAACCCAAGACGGCGTGACACTGCAGTATCCGGGATGTGGAATAGTACCTGGGGAGCTGGGGGGGTGCCGTTGATGTGGAGCAAGACGCAGCAGCAGAAGAGGACTCAGCCGAGGAGGTTATGGAAGAGGATGGAGTAGGAGGAGTAGAGGAGGTGGCAGCAGGCCTGCCTGCAAGTCTTGGCGGTGTCACCAACTCCTCTGCAGAGCCACGCATTCCATGCTTGGCAGCCGTCAGCAGGTTTACCCAATGTGCAGTGTAGGTGATATACCTGCCCTGACCATGCTTTGCAGACCAGGTATCAGTGGTCAGATGGACCCTTGCCCTAACACTGTGTGCCAGACATGCCATTACTTCCTTTTGCACAATCGAGTACAGGTTGGGGATTGCCTTTTGTGCAAATAAATTTCGTCCGGGTACCTTCCACTGCGGTATCCCAATAGCCACAAATTTTTTGAACGCCTCAGACTCCACCAGCTTGTATGGTAAAAGCTGGGGGGCTAATAGTTCAGACAAGCCAGCTGTCAGACGCTGGGAAAGGGGGTGACTTTCTGACATTGGCTTCTTACGCTCAAACATGTCCTTGACAGACACCTGACTGTGGGCAGATGAGCGGGAACTGCTCAAGGCAAGAGACGGAGTGGTGGATGGTTGAGAGGGGGCAAGGAGGACAGCAGTGGTTGACGTGGCTGAAGATGCTGGACCAGGAGGAGGATGGCGGCTTTGAGTTTGTGTGCTGCTTGTACTCATGTGTTGATCCCATAGGCGTTTGTGATGTGCGATCATGTGCCTACGCAAAGCAGTTGTACCTAGGTGGGTGTTGGACTTCCCATGACTCAGTTTCTTTTGGCACAGGTTGCAAATGGCATCGCTGTTGTCAGAGGCAGATACACAAAAAAAATGCAACACTGCTGAGCTCTGCAATGACGGGATTCTGGTGGTGGACACAGCATGCGTTGATTGGCGTGCTGTCGGGCTGACCCCGGGTGCCGATGCATGCTTTCTGACTGTGCCACTAGCTCCTTGCGATGACCCCCCCTGCTTCCAACTCGTCTCCTCCTCCTCTCTGTCTCCCCATCTGAACTTTCGCCCTGTTCTTCTTCTTGCCGAGCGGGCACCCACGTGACATCCATGGACGCATCGTCATCATCAACCGCTTTGCTTGTATCTGACAACTCAGAAAAGGAAGCAGCAGCGGGTACAACATCATCATCATCACACCGTACGTCCATGTGTGTAATGCTGCCTGACTGAGACATATCCCTGTTATCTACACCCTCTGGCAATAATGGTTGAGCATCACTCATTTCTTCCAACTGATGTGTAAATAACTCCTCTGACAGATCAAGTGAAGCGGCTGTGGTGCTAGTGTTGGTGGTGGCGGCAGGCAGGCGAGTGGTAACTTGAGAGGTGCCCGAAGCTAAGCTGGAGGAGGATGGTGCATCAAGGTTCCGAGCGAAAGCTGTAGAAGATTGGGTGTCCTGTGTTAGCCAGTCAACTATGTCCTCAGAACTTTTCGAGTTCAGGGTACGTGGCCTCTGAACACTGGACATTATTCTAGGGCCAAAGGTAATCACAGCACCATGACCACGACGGCCCCTGCGTGGTGACCTGCCTCTGCCTGTCATTTTTTTTTTTGATTAGTGGTACTATGCGTGCAAGCTACAGTGACAACAGATATGAGTGGCACTGTGCACTGGCAGAAGTTGGCAGAGTAGACGCTGTAGGCCTGACACACACGCTTGCAGACAACTAACTGCTATTCAAAATATTACAGTCAAAATTTTATTTTTTTTGTAAATGTACACTACTGTTACACCAGATATGAGTTGCACTGGTGTGACACTGTGCCCTGGCAGGCCCTGAAATGCACACGTGTGAAGGAAACTGACTGCTATTATTTCACAGTCAAATTTCTATTTTTTTTCAAATGTACACTACTGTTACACCAGATATGAGTTGCGCTGGTGTGACACTGTGCCCTGGCAGGCCCTGAAACGGACACTGCTATTATATTACAGTCAAAAAAGTTTTTATTTTTTTAAATGCAAGCTAATGTGACACCAGATATGAGTGGTGGCACTGGGCAAGTGGGCACAGTATACGCTGTGAGCCTGACACACACGCTGGCAGGCAGGCAACTGCAATTAGATTACACATAAAAAAAAAAAAGCAGACTGATGTTCTAGCCCTAAAAAGGGCTTTTTGTGGTGCTGTCCTTACAGCAGAGATCAGATGAGTCCTTCGGGACTGTAATGGACACTGAATACACTAGCCTAGCTATCGATTTCCCTATTAAATCAGCAGCAGCTACACTGTCCCTCCTCTCGCTAAGAATGCAGCTTCCGAATGAATCTAAAATGGATGCTGTCCAGGAGGTGGGAGGGTCTGGGAGGGAGGGTCTGCTGCTGATTGGCTGGAATGTGTCTGCTGACTGTGAGGTACAGGGTCAAAGTTTACTCAATGATGACAAATAGGGGGCAGACCGAACATCGCATATGTTCGCCCGCCGTGGCGAATGCGAACAAGCTATGTTCACCAGGAACTATTCGCCAACGAACTATTCGGCACATCTCTAGTAGGGAGTATCTCTTCTTGGCAATTCTAGTCTGTGTTTGGACTTCTCAGTTATACTGTACTATTTTATGGTGCTAAGTGTGTCTGTATTAGTAATATGTAATAACATATGATATATACATATATTTTATACACATACAGCTAATGCTAGGTTCTATCTACGAATATATTCAAATGATTCATGTACTATTTGTATATAATGAAACACAATCATATGGTTAGAATATATAGATATATGTATGTAGCGGACCCAGGATAACCCGACTAGTTACCTCCATTAATTCCCTTCCTTCAACCGGTCAGGAACCAGTTAGAGAATAAGGAGACTAATTTGCCCCCAGTAACTGGACAAGACACAGTTCTGGAGGTACAACTCAGTTCTGGAGGAATGACTTATTTTGTTACACATGGTTTTACAGACACAGACCTCTACATGGGGTCTCCCACATAAAACAACAGGGATTTCAATCCCAAGAAGCTGAAGGGGGAGGGAGGAAGGACAAAGCATCTAGGTTAAACTGGGCTGGTGGTGTCTCTGTTGCAACGTCCTGCTGTGACAGGTACCCTTTGTTGACCCCCAGATACAGGTACAGGCACAATACACAAAAAACATAGAAATACAAGTGGGAACACATAATAAAAGGGGAAAACACATGAATAAGTAGTGGGCATGGTACTCAGTGATGGCGGTCCGTCACAATGTATATGTATAAAAGGTGCCAAAATACCAGAGTATTGCGTTATAGAATGATACCTATTTTATTGGACTAACATAATATTTAAAAGAAAACCTTTAAGAGTTTTCCTCTCTTCCTCAGGTCTGAAGCAATACTGATCAATCTAATTAAGTGTTCTTGCATAGCAAGACCACTTAATGTTATCTCACATATATATTATTCTTATTATTATAGCCAAATTTACCACCCTAACTCCTCCCACAGTTTTTACACTACATAGACAGAAATATACCGAAACGTGTGGATTGTTCCCGATTGGATTGCTATTACTTTGTGTACGTTTCGCCGAATGTTTCACGAATATCGTCGTTCTTGTCGCGAAATTGGTCCCATAGGAATGAATGGCAAAATGTTCAAAACTAGAGTGGGAGCTGGCAAAAGCTGAAAAATCATGACATGATTTCTTAACTGCCACCACTCCCTCATTTTCAAGCCCACCTACACAAATCTTATATCAAAACGTTCAGCTATCCCGGCTGCCACTAAACATGTCCACGGCCAAGCCATAGTCCTGATAGTTTTCACAATATGACCATTTGTTTGCAACTAACGCCGTTCATTGACATTCATTGAAACTCCACTCTAGCCAGCTAAAATTTGAAGGGCAATTTTTAAACTGCGACTGTGCTTTCATTGTTAAAAGAGACATACTATGCATCAAAATGTAGGTCTGGGTCTTGTGATTTTCACAATATAAAGCTATTCGCTGTAGGATTTATAGTTTTTAAAATACAACCGTTTGAAGACGGCAACCGCCAAAATACTCTGACCTGTGCCAGGCTGGAGCAGCAAGTGATGTCATAGACAGGGCCTTTTGTACACCTGCTAATGTTTTTAGAAATGTATGTTTTAATGTAACTGTGAAGCACTTTGGGCAACAACGTTGCAATTAAATGTGCTATATAAATAAATAATAACAGTTACTCCGCCCACTCCAGTTGTAGGCTACTGGTGGAGGCAAGAACACTTCACACAATTTCCCCAGAAATTTTAGCTTTTCTAGTTACAATTGTACTCTCTTCTTTTGAATTGTCTGAAAAATTAATTTGTATGCAGTGAGTCATCCACTGAGCCTATCCCTATTGCAGATGTAAGAGAACCCAGAAGACTCATATCATCCCTTGCTGTGGTTGAGGACTTCTTGAGAATTTTCTCAATCTTCCCTTGAATATATGAAATTCTGTCGGGTGACATTTTTACTGATGGATGGATGGTACACATTGTTGCTCCTAGAAATATTGACTGATGGTATGAAGTTAGAGAACTTTTCTCTAGATTTATGACCCAACCATAATCTTGGAGACAGTGATTTTGGTATGTTGATTTGCCAAGTGAAGGGAGGAAGCTATACTGAGGATATCATTCAGATAATGAAAAGTTCTTATGTTTCTTGAAAGAAGTCAATCAGGGTGACCAAGATCATTGAGAAGGTTCTGGGTGCTAGACGATGATGAAGGGTTATCTCATGAATTAAATATGCTTCCCAAAAATGAAGAATCTAGGGAATGTGTAATGGAGAACATGGATTGGAATCTGGTAGTAGGCGTCTTTGAGCTTTATATATATATAATTTCCATGTTCTATTGAAGGAATTATTGTGGAAATCAATTCCATCTTGAAAGAGAGATTCTTCAGTTCTTGATTTGTGTCTTTCAAGTTGAGAATTAGCTTCAATTTTGCTTGAGTTTTTAGAGCAAGAAAGACAGCTGAATATAAGCCTCTGAATCTTTCTGCAAGAGGAACTTCTCTTAGACACCTAGATCTAGAATATTTGAAAAACTTGTTTGTATGGCTTTCTGCTTTGCTCCTTTTAAATTTCTCAATTGTTTTTTAACATGTGTGTGGGTGGGAAGGTTGCACTGTATATCTTGTTGCCTTATTTATTGATGGTCAAGGTTCAAGTATCTGATATAATTTTGGTCCATTCTCTGGCTGGACCAGTGCACCTTCAGAAATGCTTTCATAACGTGCAAGATCCTCTACCTCTTGGAGGTAGAGGAGTAGGTAGACTGGATGTTTCTCCGTTTGGAAAATCTGTTGTATTATCTGCCATGTCAGATCTGCTTTCTTGAAAGGAAGGTTTGCGAAAAAGTCTATTCTTCCACAACAAAGTAATAGTTATCCTTTTTTCCTGGGGAAAGACTTCATCTAAGACTTCCCCAAAAAAGTAAATCTCCTTGAAAAGGAAGAGGGAAAGTATTCTTTCAAAGCGTAATCTGCTCTTCAAAAGTGACGTCATGAAGCTCTATGAAATGCAACTGATAAGGCCATACTTTTGATAATCATCTTGGTGATATCAAGGGACGCTTCATAGCAGAATTCCGCAGCTAGTCTGAAATCCTTCAATTATATTTTCCCTTCATACTCCTCTGGGGATATCCATTTCCATATTATCAATCTATTCTTTTAGCGCTCTGGCTAAAGTAGTTAAGTCTATAGGACATTGACGAGCCGAGCCCAAAGATAAGTAATTCTTTATTAAATCTGCATCCAGTATTTCTCCATGGGCTCTCGGATATAAACTATGGGGTATGTTAATCTTGGGGTCTAAATTCCAAGATTTGCAGTCATTAGAAGAGACAGAATACATTATTTTGGTTTTGTTTTTAAGTGGATGAACCTGAAATATTGCTATAGTAGAATTAAGGTCTTCAAAATATCTATCTGACTCATGAGTATCTGATTTTTCTTCAGGAATCCTCAGAGTATAACTTAGTTATACTAGTTTTACGAGTTTATGTACCGACTTGGAGTCTAATATATTTGGATAGGTATCTGAGTCCTTTCATTCCACCCACAATTCTGCATTGTACTTAGTGTCCAAATCTGAGTCAGCAGAATAATGTTATACTCTGGGATGCTTATACTGGCCCATACTTTTAAAAGTGCCTTTAAAGCTTTGGTCTGAGTAATCCATGCTTCTAGTTCCTCTTGAGTGTATACGTTTTTGGAATGTTCTTCTGTTATTACAGATATACATTTAATACACAATCTGATGCAATTTGATTACAGCCAATGCAGTGATTTCTCGTATAGATATAAGAGGCCATACATATATATGCTTGGGCAAATAGGGTTATAAATATTTGTTTTTAGGTTGGCACACCTTTTCTAGGTACAAAGTGTTTGGAGGCAGAGGGAGAAGCCATACTGTGGGAAAATAATATGTATATTTACAATATATTTACAATATACATAGATGAATGAAAAGTGAACACATGTCTCTTATATAAAGAGTAATAAGAAAGAGGTCTAAAAGTACTTAATTTCCAGAAACCTGATAACCAAATGGGCCAACCAAGGGGAAGCCACAAGTCTCAATGAGGACAAATTGCAAACTTGGGGAACTTCAGAGGCTTGAGTACACCAGAAGGTTATATAATTTATGTTATCATGCACAGAAAAGACCAGATGCAGGCAAAACTGCATATGCCCCACTAAATATGAACAGAAAGCCCCAAATATTCCAGCACAGGGCTTTAGAGAGGTGCACAGAGAAGAGAGGGAAGATGCAACCGAAAGAAAAGGCCAATGGAGAGATTATGAGCCAGCAAAGCTGCAAAAAGGGGGGGGGGGGGGATATATTTTATGTAGTAAATGGGGCAAAGTGAAATGAGTTCAAAGCCCTGCTAAAGGAGAGGGAAGCTGTGAATATGGGAATAGGCATAACAAACATTGTTCTTTGAATTATGAGAGAACAAGAGGCTTCTCCACTCAGCTCTGAAAGTAAGACATCCATATAAATGGGGGGACAAAGATCAGAGAATAATGCTAAAATATTGTCCCTTTGCCAATCCTCAGGAATCACTAAATAAAAGTATTGCTCCCACATTGTAGATCAATATTATATCAAACTTAACCCAGTTTGTCCTTTCCCAACAGATTGTGGTGTTTACAGGTGAAGAGAGGCTGAACTTCATCTGGGAGACCTGTGGAGCTCGTGGGAAAGTGGCCAAAAAATAAATTCTTTAGAAAAAAAATGTTACTGACTGCCTGACTGAGAACAAAAAAAAAGACTATTGTATGGAAGGAGACAAGATCTTTCATGAATGCAGAGTCTTAATTTGAATTCTATTTCCTGTTCTGTTTGGAGTTACTGATAAGTGATGCTGCCATGATTTGCCAGGAAACATTTATTCTGGGAGTGTTTGCAAAAATATAACATTTCTGGCATATTAGATTTTTTCCCACTGTTTGTACATTTTTAGTGCACCATGATTTTGTTTTAGTTTTGTTTTAGAGTGTTTTCAGCTGCTTTCAACAGTTTACTCAATTTACTGCAACACTCTGTTAACCTGAATGGATTCTATAGTTACCAAAACAACTACAGGTTAGTGTAGTTGCTCTGGTGTCGAAGGTTTGTCCCTGCTGCAAATTTTTCAATGTAAACACTGTCCTTTTTTAGAAAAGGCAGTGTTAACATTACTAGCTAGTAACACCTCTACTGGCAGTCAGTGATGGAAGGAAGTCTTATGTAAGACGAAGCGCATAGGACCACATTTGTTTTTATCCTTTATACTCATATAATAAAGCAGATTATTTTTTATCATTTCCTGAGTCCAGACTTCCATATTGTGGCGACAACACCAACCAGCTGAGAGGAAGTTCTGGATATACCCCCAAACATCTAAGGGGAGGCACTCACTATCCACATCTTGTGAGTTCAATTTATATTGGTGCTGTTTTATTGTTCATTTACAGTATCACACTATTGTACTGTTTTTCTTTCTGTAGATTATGAGCTATACTCCTCTGCTATCCATAAACACATTCTAATTGTATGGGATAAGGTCTGTAACATCCCGAGAGGAAGCTGTTATATTACTATGATAATTTATTTATTTTGTTAAATTTACATCTAGAGGTGTGGGTTTATACACACTCTGTCACTTTTATGTTGAATACAGTCAGAGATGGCTATTAGAGGGGCTTCCTAGGTCAGTGCAGAGCCACAACAAGACCTGCGCAGCACTGGATAAAAGGTAAGTAAAATAACCTTTTTCACAGGGGACAAGTGGGGCTGGAAAACTAAACAGCTCCTTTAGAACTATAGTCTCAGGAATACATTTTTGTACTTCTGACACTATAGTGGTCCTTTAATTTTAAAGTTTTTTTTACAATAAATATTGCTATTAGATGAAAACAAATTTTTATTTTATTGCAACATATCATATCTACACGTTTTATTAAAGTACAGATTTATTTCCCAAAAATAACTTAAATCTTGCATTGTATTATGAATTTGGTAAGAATATCAATCAAAGAAAATGCTATTTAGGGAAATATTTAATATTTTATAATGGTTTTAAAAATTTGCAAGCTATTATGCACAGTTTGTCCTGGGAAATAATCATTACCCAGCATGTTGTGCAGTGTCACAGCATGTCAGCCGTATTTATCTGTTTAGATACAGACAGAACCTGTCAGAATCGCAGAGGAAATGGACCTGAAGAGAAGCAGCATGATGTGCGACAGAAGAATCTGGTCCCTTGCATTATCACTCCTACTCTTATTAGTTTTGCATGCTAATGGATCAACAATTTTCTTTCATTTCAGAGCAAATGTAATAGAAGCCATTGACAGGCAAATGTAATGTAAGTTTACAGGATACATGTTGACAGCCTGCAGCATTCCAGATGTTGTGGACTACATCTCCCCAGGGGCGGATCCAGAACCTAATCTCAGGAGGGGCACTGGTAAATTTTTTAAAGGGTCAATAACCACTTCTGCCCTATGAAGTGGTTATGGTGCCAAACGTGCCGTGATGCCCTCCCAGAGTAAGTAGTCAAACTGCGTAAGCACAGTTGACAACTTACCTTGGGTCTTCAGGATAGTTGTAGTGGATAGGGGCAGTAGTGTGGGGTTAGGAGCTATAGTGTAGTGTGGGGTGCAGTGTATATATTTGGGGTAGTGTATGTATGTTTGTATGTTTGTGAAGGGTGCAGTGTATATGTGTCAGTGGTGCAGTGTGTGTGTGATTGTGAGGGGTGCAATGTGTGTGTGTGTGTTATTGTGAAGGGTGCAGTGTGTGTAAGGGGTTCAGTGTGAGTTAAGTGCAGTGTGTGTGATTGTGAGGGGTGTAGTGTTTAAGGGATGCAGTGTGTGTGTGATTGTGAGGGTTACAGTGTGTGTGGGGTGCAGTGTGTGAGGGGTCAAAGTGTGTGTGATTGTGAGGGATTCAGTGTGTGTGTATAAAGGGTTCAGTGTGTGTTAGATGCAGTGTGTGTGATTGTGAGGTGTGTAGTGTATGAGGGGTATAGTGTGTGTGATTGGGAGGGGTACAGTGTGTGTAATTGTAAGGGGTACAGTGTGTGTGATTGTGAGAGGTGCAGTGTGTGTGTGATTGTGAGGGGTACATTGTGTGATTGTGAGGGGTTGGTTGTAGTGTGAGAGAAGCTTTGCAGGCAAGGATAAAGGTCTGAGAAGGGACAGGATTTTAAATTTTATTACCACGGCAATAGAGTCAGGACTCTGCGGCAGCCGTAAAGGTAAAGACTTAGAGCCTCCTGCCCCCCTTCCTGCTGCACAGCTCTGCAAAGACCTGGGAGGGAGATCTTTGATCTTTAGATCTCTGTGTATGTAAGGTACCTGAGATCGCGGGACCCCTTACAATTGAAAGAATTTGGCAGCCAATTTTGTCCGAAGTGGAGGCGGAAGTTGCCGCCCCCGTATCCGCCACAGCATCTCCCATAATGCTCTTACAACCATAATTCTGGCAAATAAAGTATTAGGGGAGATGTAGTCTACAGCATCTGGAGTTTAAAAGGTTGCCTATCCATATAAAAAATATTTTCCTCCCTTCCTTCCACTTTCCTCCCTTTTAGTACTAATACTATACACACATTTTTAGAAAATAACATTTTAAAAATATTTGCAAATGAGTAGTAGAGAGAGCAGAAATGAGGACATGGGCTATAGGAGAAGGACTGAGGCAGGTGCAAATATGTGTGGAAAATATGTGTTCAACTTTTCAGAAAATGTTGTGATTATGTAAGCTGAAAGAATATATGTGTTTTATGAAGTTTGTAGTAGACTAATTTCTATACTTTCCTCCAATTAAGGACAATC
Source organism: Pelobates fuscus (assembly GCF_036172605.1). NCBI lineage: Eukaryota > Metazoa > Chordata > Amphibia > Anura > Pelobatidae > Pelobates > Pelobates fuscus. The sequence continues at coordinate 141,098,627 of NC_086321.1, read as the reverse complement.
CAGATTAACTAATTGTGTTTTTTATGAAATAAGTTCAGGGAACACAGTGACGAATGTCTGCTTCCTGACAGATGGTCTTGCTTCAGATGGTACTTGAATATTTTATAGGCAAGGCCAGACTGGGAAAACAATTTGGCCCAGATATTTAAAGGCAGAGCAGCCCAGTAAGGGTGGGGACAGAGAGGGGCTGTGAACATATTAGTTTGCTGTCCCTCCAGGGCATCTCATGCTGAAGAGCTCTTTAATGGAAGCATGTCTTGTGTTTTACACAGCACAAGCAAATCTAATTACATGATTGCAGTGTGTTTGCTTGTGATTACGTGAGGGCGTAGAGGTGATTGAGGTGTTGTGTGTGCACAGCAGTCTGCTTGTAGTTAGGAATTGTAGAGTATATGTGTTTACAGTGGCTGAAAAGTGTGTGCGTCTAGAGGCTGTAAATAATGTGTATCTGTCTGTCTATGGGTTGTCAAGAGAGAGAGCACGTGTGTGCATTTGTCTATGGGGGATAGTGTATCTAGAGGGTATTCTGTATGTATAGGGGCTGTATGGTGCTTGTGTGTGTACAGGGGAAGTAGTGTGCATGTTAATGAACACAGGCTGCAGTTTGTATATACGGTGTATTTGTATTGGGACTTTAGTGTGTGTATGTTTCTAGGGGCTGTAGAGAGTATGTGTGTTTCAGGAGGATTTAGTGTGTATTTGTTATTTGATACTTATTTGTTTTGATTGTTTAAATAAATTGTAATTATTTTTATCCATCTGAGAATCATCTGTGTTCTTCATAAGAAGGGGATTTTCTACTTCATATTGAAGGGGTGAGGATCTCCCAAAGGATCCTAAGGTGATTTACATCAGAGCCAGGTGACTGCATGGCTCTCTATTTGTGAGTGTACATTCATTTCATGTTATACATGCTATTGATATACAAAGTTTATCTGCACTATTATTTGTTCCTCTGTTTCATTTCTGCAGAAACAGAATTAATATAAGGAGAGAGGAAGGTATTGTATTTATACATGTGCATATAAATATAGGCTGTACTGTTTGTGTGTGTGTTTGTGTGTGTGTGTGTGTGCGCGCACACTGCAGGGGTTACAGTGTGTTTGGTTAGGGGCTGTTGTGTGTGTGTATTGGGGACTTTAGTGTGTATGCACAGGGGCTGTTTTGTCTGTGTATGTGTGTATAGGGGACTTTAGTGAGTATGTACAGGGGCTGTTTTGTATGTGTTTGTGTGTATAGGATGGCTTTAGTGTATGAACCGGGACTGCTTTGTCTGTGTATAGAGGGCTTTTGAGTGTATTACTCTGGGACCTGTAGAAAGCCATTCAAAAATGGGTTAAAACTTGTAAGAAGGCACCAGGGGACATTAATATAAAGTGTTTATGGAGCTTGGATGGCTTGTTGTAAATTAGTAACTTGATTAGCTTTGTTCAACATGTCCAGATTAGATGACAGATGAGATTGGTGATGCTCTTATTCTATAGCCTGGTATTCATTCAATACATCCAGATGAATGGCAGGTCAAACTAGAAAAAAAAAAAAACTCAAAATCTGACAGAGAATTGGAGCAGAGTGTCGTGAGGGCAGACCGGGCCTGTCAATAGGCCCTTGTCAAGGCCAGATTAACATATGGGCTGATGGAGCTGCAGCTCCAGGCCCATGCCCATGGAATAGGCCCATTGATTTTAATATATATATATATATATATATATATATATATATATATATATATATATATATATATATATATATATATATATGTATATGTGTATATATATATATATATATATATATTTGTACTACTCAAGTCAAAACAATGTAGGTATATAGACTGAATTATAATTTCAGATTCTCAGCCCAGAAATGCATTCAATTAGCTATTGTTAATTTCTGGATCTCTTAGATGAAATAGAGAAAGTGTTCACAGCATGCTGTTGAGAAATAATAACCTATCCAGGTAACCATGGAGGTAGATGCCCTTCAGTCACTTAGTTGTCTTCCAGGTTGTTAATCGCAAGCTAAAACAAAAACAGATTACCGGTATATGAAAGTCACACAACCCTGTTATCATTATCATTACGAAATCTGACGAAGAATAGTATTTTGCAGAGAAAGAAATCATCTATAGACTTAATTATTGGTATAAAACTGTTTACAGTATTAATTTGCTGGACTGAAGCATGATATATTCACTGAATACATATAGCTTTTTCCAGGTTATTTTTAGTTGATGGAGGGCAAAACCGGTTATAGCATCATGATTGAAACAGATTTGCTAGGATAATGATTACCGTATATACTCGAGTATAAGCCGAGTTTTTTAGCACATTTTTTTGTGCTAAAAAACCCCAACTAGGCTTATACTCGAGTCAATAGTCTGTATTATGGCAATTTGCATTGCCATAATACAGACCGGGGGAGAGGGGTGCTGGCAGAGCTGTACTTACCCTTCCTGCAGCTCCTGTCAGCTCTCTCCTCCTCCGCACCGTCCGTTCAGCACCTCGGTCAGCTCCCAGTGTAAATCTCGCGAGAGCCGCGGCTCTCGCGAGACTTACACTGGGAGCTGACAGAGGGAGCTGCACAGACCGCGCGGAGGAGGAGAGAGCTGACAGGAGCTGCAGGAAGGGTAAGTACAGCTCTGCCAGCACCCCTCTCCCCCCCCCACTGAACTGCCAATGCTGGACCACCAGGGAAGGAGCCCCCCTCCCTGCCATGTATCAAGCAGGGAGGGGGGACGAAAAAAAAAATAATTAGTAATAATAATAATAAAAAAAATAATTAAATAATAAATAATCATACAAAATAATAATAATTAAATTAAATAAATAAAAATAATAATAAATAATAATAAAAAAAATTAAAAAAAATAAAATAAAAAAAATTCCCACCCCCCACCAAGGCTCTGCAACACACACACACACACACACACACACACACACACACACACACCACTCATACACACACACACCACTCACACACACACACACACTGCACTCATACACACACACACTGCACTCATACACACGCTGCATTGATACACTCACACTGCATTCATACACTCACACTGCATTCATACACTCACACTGCATTCATACACACACACTGCATTCATACACACACACTGCACTCATACACACACTGCATTCATACACACGCTGCACTCATACACACACTGCATTCATACACTCACACTGCATTCATACACACACACACACACACACACTGCATTCATACACACACACTGCACTCATACACACACACTGCATTCATACACACACACTGCATTCATACACACGCTGCACTCATACCCACACGCTGCACTCATACCCACACGCTGCACTCATACCCACACGCTGCACTCATACACACGCTGCACTCATACACATGCTGCACTCATACACTCACACTGCATTCATACACTCACACTGCATTCATACACACACACTGCATTCATACACACACACTGCATTCATACACACACACTGCATTCATTATACACAGACTGTAAATAAATATTCAATTAATGTAATTTTTTTAGGATCTAATTTTATTTAGAAATTTACCAGTAGCTGCTGCATTTCTCACCCTAGTCTTATACTCGAGTCAATAAGTTTTCCCAGTTTTTTTGGGTAAAATTAGGGGCCTCGGCTTATATTCGGGTCGGCTTATACTCGAGTATATACGGTATATCAAAATTGTCTGTCAAAAGAAGTGAAAGATTATGGCACTTATATCAGACTTCAGATACCTTTTACTAACCAGACAACACAAAGTTCTCTTTTTGTCATCAAATAAAATAAACACAAAATGTATTCTTTCTCCTTATGTATTTATTTATTTTTCAGTGATTGATTATATGTAGTAAACAATGTATGCTTATATTGAAATATATTACTTTTAATATTAATTAAAAAGAACATGGATTACCACACGAAAGAGGTTAAAACAAGTTATAAGTGATTTTCAATGTTTAAGAACATTTCCGTAACAGTAACGGTTCCATTTCAACCAGTAAAAAATGGTGAATCAAAACAATTACTATGAGCACTTTATTCAGAATATGACTTAGAACAAAAGCAATTGAGTTCACTGAGTTCAAGAAAGAACAAAAAAAATATAGTTTAGATAGAACTACCTAACATAGGAGATATTTCTGATTATACATGTGCCCCAGTAGGGCACATAATGTGTGTTTGTGTAATATAGGAGTAAAATGTAGATTATACACCTATAAAGTCCCAGTGTCATATGGTATTCACTCGTGAATACTTAGGAAAATAGTGCAGATATAGATAAACTGATACATTTAACCTACCAGAACTCTTTTCTATCAAATATTTTTATATTTACTACTGTTATTTAATATGGTTATTTTAACCTACTACTACTAATACACTTTGGCAATTTTGGCCTGAAATACACTCTTTAATTCTTGAAAACTCCCTGTTTTGTAAATATTCATCTGTAACAGTTAATCTCAAAGTCACTCTGAATTATGTGTGTTCTATAAGAGTTAAGTTTAGGTTTGTGAAGACCTGAGCTATACTGTGTACTATAGGTGTGGTCCATAACAACATGAAAAAACACATGACACCACTTTATTTAGTTATGGCTGGTGGAAAGCGAATAATGTGAACCAAATTAACATGGAAGGTTTTAGAGGGACACTATAGAAACCCAGACCACTTCATCTCTGGTTTTTCTGATATAATTGGTTTGGAGATAGCATTAGTCTGACCAGTTTGAGCTCCAAAAGTATGGTCTGATGCTTGGCACTATGGGGATGTAGATCTTGTTGAAATATATGCCATGTTTTATGTAGCATGTCCTATTGCCAGCTCCAGTTTGTAGTTGTAATGTCTCCCTTTACTTGTCCCACTGGGTGCGCTCTGTGCCATGTCTGGTTGGAAATGGACGGAAGCCGCAAGGGATGTGACTGCACAAAAGATCAGTAATCACTCACAGCCTTATCCCTTGGGGCTCTCTTACATGCAGCTGCAGGAGCCCCCAGGTATAAGACTGCTCCTGCGGCTGGATCGGTATTTCATTCATTTTTGAATAAAATTCAAAACCGAACGAATGACTGAGTGGGCTATCTGAAATAAAAATAGAGCACAAATTTCATCCAAAAACGAATTGGGCAATGGACACATTTTTTTTTCCCAGATGCATGTAAATGAAACAAAAATGTCTCAGGTGCTCAAGTCTACTAATTATATTAGAGACTTAAAATCTGAATTTTTCAACATCTCATGTTTTGTGCACATATATTCTGCTATTCATATGTATGTGTTTTTATATGTTTAATACATTATATTGCAGTTTCTCTTTGTATTGTTTTAATATGATATTTTATTTGCATGGTTTTATTTGCACTGATGGTTAGAAATAGCCAAAAATGCTGACAATTGTACCTTTAGAGAGCTAAGACTCAAACCCTTAGCCAATCCATTCTGTAAAAAATCCAATAAAGCAGGAAGATTAAGGCGGTCTAAAACTTTCCCAAGTAAAAATGCCCACTCAACTTATGCTTTCCAAGTCATATAATATACTTTAGATGCAGTATGTTTTCTTGCTTAAAGAATAGTCTCCACAACATTTTCTGATAAGTCTCTAGCACTTGGGACATTCTTCTCAAGCTCCAAACCTTTGTGTAGAACTGGACCCTAGGAAAATAGGTTCCTCTTGATTGGCTGTTCCCAATGTTCTCCTTGTGACATACTCAGAAGTAGAGGAAACCAAGGTCTTCTTGGCCAATGAGGAATAATCTTCTTGAGTGTTCCCTGGATATATAGCCTAGCTGAATATTCCATCTTTGTGTTAAGGTATCTCGACCTTTCGCTCTCAGGTTGAATCTTCTGGAATAGAACAAGGGAACTTGCTTGTTTCTGAAGCTTGCCAACAGATCTATATCTGGCATACCCCATAGATTGCCTAACTGTTGGAACACACCTTAACTCAGCTTCCATTCTTCTAGATCTACATAATGTCAGCTCAGATTATCCACAACATCATTCGGTTGTTCTGGAAGATGGATAGCAGATAGCCCTTTCAGATCTGTTTTGCCCAAAATATAATTGACTTGGTTTCTTGAATGAGTTTCTTCATCTGCGTACCTCCTAGGCCATGGCGGTGGAGTTTGTCCACTCTTATCTTCACCTTTCTGTTCTTTAATAGGTGCTTGAAGGATATCAGTAGGATATCACTTTGAATACAGTCCTCAATTTCAGAATATTGGAATAAAAATTCCAGCATCTCATCAGCCACATTCCTTGGGCTAAATGGTGCTTGTATTGAGATCCCTTACTTTTTCCGCTGGCATCCATAGTCACTAGTTCCCACTCTAGCTCTTAGAGCGGGAAGCATCTTCTGACATTTTTCTCATTCACCCACCACTGAAGAGATATTCTTACTTCCTCTGTTATCCAGATATTTTGATCCCATTCTTGATCTTCTTGAATGAACTGTTCTAAGAAATTCCTCTGTGTTATTCTTAGGTTTCAGTGTGCCCATTCACTAAACCAATAGCTGGGGATATTGTTCCCAGAAGACTCTGTGGTCATCATGAATCTGTATAACACTGCTACTGAAACTTTTTTCAGTAGTCTGGTAATGCTATCGTCTGTTACCATTATCCAGTTTAGCTTGTATTTATTCTGGCCCTCACAAAGTTTATGTATTCTGATGGTTGCAGTTGATGTTTATTATCCAGCCAAATTCTTGTAACTCCTGCATGACCTTCACTGTATCTTGTACCAATTTACCTTAGTATTATTTACAATCAGGATGTTGCCCATAAAGTTGAATATTACGATTATTTTTTCCCTTCTGAGAGCAATAATGCTGATCAGAATCTTTGTGAAGGTCCTGGGGACTGAACTTAGGCCAAACGGCATACCTTGGAATTGAAAGGGACTGTCAAAAATCTTAAACATTAGAAACCTTCTGTGTGCAATAGCTATAGGAATATGATCGTATGCATCTTGAAGGGCTATAAAGGTAAGTCATTCTGCAGAATTAATTTGAGGAATTATTGTCAAGGGACAATATGATGGATGATGGATGGACAATCGATGATGGATGGAACCCAAAGATCTGTGATGTGCAACGACCAGATTTGATGACAATTGGCAAGGCAGGCTCCTACCTTGAATATCTGTTCCCTGTCCTCTGCAGAACAATTTTACTCTTCCTCTTTGTGGCTTGGAAGATTGGCTCTGTTGTTCCTTCCAATATGGAACTCTGGTATATGCTCTGGAGTCTCGAAAGGAAGTTTTTCTTTATCTTCTTCCCCATTAAGTAGGATATCACTTGCTTCTTTCTATCTTATGGTATATGACTGTTTTTCCTTTCAGAAACCTTAGATATTGCTTTGTCTAAGGGTTTGCCAAACAATAGGTTTCCCTGGAATGGAAGTAGGCATAAGTTAGCTTTAGATGAATTGCCCCATGTTCTCAACCAAAGAGCTCTTCTAGCTAATATGGATTGGCCCATAGCTTTATATGTAAGTTTAGTCATGTCTACCAATGCTTCTGTTATGAAATCGGAGGCTAACTTTAAATCTTTGGAAATTTCCAATAATGTATCTCTGTTAGTGCCTTAAGATATGTCTTGGCTTATCGTAGAAGTCCAGATTGATAGGGCTCTTGACAGGGATGTTAAGGCCACTGCTAGATGCATTGCTGCACCTCAGGAGGTGTAAGTCTTAAGATTAGCATCCAATCATTTTCCATGGGTTCCCTCAAAGATGCTGCACTTTTATTATCGATGCATCCACCTTAGGTGCTGTGATCTAGAATTTAGTATCAGTGTTTTTTAGGTTTGTCTATTCTGATTCTATAAGATCCTTAAAGGTGGAATGTATAGGAAAAGTGATTCTATTCTATTCAAAACATATATTTAGAATCTTTAGCCACTCCATGATCTTCTGGAATTCTCACAGTGTCTCTTATTAGAGAAATTAGTGAGTCAATGGATTTTACTTCTATGGATAATCCATTATGTCTTCATCTTTTCATGAATTAGAGTAGTTTGGGATCTGAAAATCAAACATAGAGCTTGATAAATCTTTATTTGCTCTTTTAGGTTCTTTAGAGGAATGACTCTTGCAAATCGCCTCTTTAATCCCAGCAGCCACAGCCTAGAAATTACCTCTGTCAGGTTAGGGTTAATGGAGTCAGCAGATGTAGATGCTCCTTCACTTGCTGTAATTACAATGCAGTCTCTGCAGAAGTTTTTTTTCCCTTCCAGGCATTACATTTTTTGGATTTCCTATTATACATGGACGTTTTTCTATTAGGCTGTCTCGGGCTGCAATATATATATATATACAAATATGTAGCATCAGAATTGTATATATAATATAAGGGCCACCTATACATAGGTATAGCCATTTGGCAGTCTTTTATAATATAAATAAGAAGCTCACCTTACACATCTACATCTGCTCCTTGAGGCAGGGGAAGAGGAGGTCATGGTCACCAAAGGCCACTAAGCAAGTTAACTACATTACATAAACTCTTATATGTCAAAACCCCCAAAACGTAACAAAAAATGTTTCATATATGAATTAAGTGATTCCTTTACCTTTATAAAGTTGAATAAGCTTGAAACCAACACTTGAAAGCAGATAATTCACCAAATAATACAATCCAGAAGGAATATTCACCTTAAATAGCCTTGCAAGTGAACTGCCTTAAATACAGGGCTCGAGTCCTTCAGGAACGTGTGGGAACGGCGTTCCTGCACTTTTTACACAGCAGGAACGCCATTCCCGTTAGTAGTCCTGCAAGACCTGCCCTTTGTGCACAACAATGAATTTGCAATGGCATTAGAATGACCACTCAGTTTAACGTTAAAAACCCAGAAAGCAGTGATATATATTATTCATGCACTGCACTATGTAAACCAGGCAGGACTAATGCAGAGCCATTACTGTGCTACACTAAGCACCACCCACAATTCTATTTGCCATCCACCTGCCAACAAGCCTCGTCGACTACATCCAATCACTGTTCGCTTCTTAGTAAGTATTAACGCCAAAGCTCATGACAGATGATCTGCGATTGGCTAAATATTGCAAAAGGTGTTGTGAACATGATAATTGCGACATTCCCTGCTGGGTGAGGAGTGGAGGAGGCATGGATGCAGCTCAGAGGAGAGGAGGAGATGAGTCATTTTCTGGAGCTTGAGATAGTTGGAGTTGAAATGCTGACAAGTAATGAGAGGCTTGGGGAGACATATTCTGCATGAGGGAATGACATACCTTAATACCAGAGCAATGTGAGCTGGGCTGCTGCAGGTGGACATCATTTCATTATTTTTCATTTTTGGGACAGTTATCTGGGACTTGTGGCACTTCATATAGTTCTCATGATGTTAAATGAGCCCCTGGATGGCTTAGCATTGTGGGGGACACACTTCACAATATATATATAGTGCCAGGGGTTAACAAGCATTAGTCTGGGGACAGAGGGCAAATAGTGTCTGAAACTGGTGATTGGTGCATCTAAATGGTTAATAAAAAACAGAGAAGTTAGAGAAAAGTGAACTGCAACTAATAATCAGTGCATTGAAATTGTCTTCGGAAAATGTATTTTAATTAGAGTGCTATGGGGTGAGTGTACTATTCTCTAGTATTGAGGTGGGAGTGACTGAATGAGAAGTTGAATCATTAGGAGTTTATTTTCCAAACACTGACTTGTAATTAATTAGAATCTGAAATATTGAAGCTTAAATTGTTGATCTGAAAAAAACTTAAAAAATAAAAATCCAACTATTGTATCCAAATTTTCAGTTTGCTATTATTCAGAGTCTAGCAGGGCTCGAGGCCTGCAGGGACGCATGGGAACGAGGTCAGGCAGCAGCGCTTCTACCCAATATGTTACGGTAGGCCGCGATCTCGCTGCCTTTGGCCCTGGAAGTTATGCTGCCGGCAGAGCACGCTTGGTATAATTAATTTTTATTGGGGGGTGGGGGATGGATCTTGGGGTGAGTTCCCACACTTTTTTCCCCAGTACTTGACCACTCCTTAAATACCTTACTGTCCCTTTTAAGCCCATGTGTGATGAGAACTGGAAGACACCCATGGCCATCTTGGATTTTGCTGATCGAACATGGCAAATTTGCACTAACAAATACGCCAAAACACAAATCAAGTACAGATGCACCTTATGAATCCTCCAGAGGACTCTAAGGCAGGAAAAAAAAAGATTATAAACAAATTACAAACCTAAAACCCAATCATGGATGCCATCTTGGAAAACCCAAACCAGTACACAAAAACTTAAGGTGACCAGGTTTCCTTGCCACCTCAATTTGAAATTTAAAAGTTATGTAACTTAGAACAGTATTGTCCAATCTTCAATTAATATGAACTAACATAGTAATCTTAACCCACGGAATGCCAAACAGAGTGGGCTGTATCTGGCTTCTTCCTTGGGGAGAGAGGCTCAACTACCCAGGGATTCCATAATGAAAAACTAATGACAGGTGAACTTTAAGAAAAACGTTTTGTTTACAAACAACTGAACAGCTGGAGGACAGGATTTAATATCATCTAATTCTTTTTTTTTATCTTTTCAATTATATTTGCAAATGATAGGCACACACCTTATTAAACTAAGCTCAGGCATTCTTACTGTTAATGCATAAAAATGGTCCTTAATTCTAAAACCCAACAAACATATCATAGGGCAATAAGTCTGATTAAAGACTATAAGTGCTACCTTGAATGTACTCACAATATATAAAAATTTAAAGGCATATCAACAAACTCTGTAATGAATTCATCTGCTTATGGTAATGTTTTTAATGGTATTTACCGTCCTGACAGGAATAGTTGTGCCCATCCAAGGTCGTGGCCTGGATACCTGATAAACCCAGCATGTCTAGGGACACTGGCTGCTGCGCATCTTTGCCACTTTATATCCCAATGACCGCCCTGGTTGAGGATGACATTTTTGGGTCAAAGGCTGATTACAGCCCATCAGAATAACAGGAGGGTTATTAAACTTATTTTTACATTCTCTCATTGCTCTGTTGTGGTTTCTTTCTGATGGTAATTCGAGAGTGCATTCCTGATCTTGATATTTTGGTATTTGACTTTGGCTTTGTTCTGACTTCCCTAATTTCTGGCATCCGTGATTTTTGGATTTTTCTCATTGTTGAGTCTGATTCTGTATCCCTGACCTTGCTATTATTCTGACTATTCTTGAATACGTTAAGTCCGGCCATTCTAAGGTCCGGTTAGACGTTATCCTTAGTCCTAGGTGTGATACAATTCTGCATGCTGGATCAATTAGTAATCATGACATTATGACAGGGCCATATATTATGCAGAATTGTGTCAGCACATAGCTGCTTGCGAGAGAAAGCTAGAGGAGAATGATCATGTATGGATCAGTTCACCCAGACTTTCAGTACGCTTCTTACCCAAACAGCGCACCTACACCCTGAGACTCCTCCGCCTAATGTAGCCCCACCTATAGTACTTAAGGCACCTACTATTTCCCTATCTCCTCGCCCTCATTTTGATGGGAATATTCAAGAATGCCGGGGATTTCTGAACCAAAATTAATACCATTTTAAGGCCTCACCGGGATCTTTTCCCTCAGATAGAGCTAAGATTGGTTACCTAATGAACCACCTTCTTAGCTTAGCTCAGGCCAATCTGTTATGGGAGAATAATAGGAGTATTACACATAATTACCAGGAATTCCTTACGGAATTCAAATTATCATTCGAACCTTTAGGCAGGGTGGATGATGCCTCCATTGCATTAATGCATATTAAACAATTTAAACTGGTCTATCTCAGATTATGCCATCGAATTTCACATCTTAGCTTCTGAGGTAGACTGGACTAATAACAGATTAATCGCTGCTTTTAAAAAAGGATAATCCGAGAACATACTTGGTGAAATTGCTGCCAAAGATCTACCGAAAAGATTAAACAAATGTATTACCTTTGTGATGCAGATTGATAATAGACTTAGGACCAGAGAAATTACTAGAAGCAGAACCAGATATATGACCTTATCATAAGCACCTCGATTCTCCAAACCTGTTGTCCCTGACCTCCCAGTGAGATCTGAACCTGAACCTATGCAACTAGGGGTTATGAGATTGTCTGAGGCAGAGAAACAGTATCGGAGAAGAGAGGGTCTATGCTTATATTGTGGCAAAAAAGGACACATGAGAGATGCTTGTCCTATACGCCCAGAACACTTCCGCACCTAAGAACCATAAGGGGACAGGTCTTGATGGATACGTCCTCTAGTAAGAACCAAAGTAGATTTCTCCTTGATAGAGTCACCCTTTGCAACAAGAAAAACGTTTTATGCAAAGCCCTGGTAGACTCAGGTGTGGCAGGTAACTTTATTGACATATACAAAAATACAATCTAAAAATGGAAATAGAGAGAAATAGCAGATAATGGTGTAGAATCAATGTCACCAAGCAAAGCGCTGAGTAGAATTGCACTCACAAAATAATCTTTGACTGCAGGCACATAAAATATTAAAGATGGAAGGAGCTCAGTCCTCTTCTCTTTCTTCCTTAAAAGGGGTTTAAAACAGAGAAACACAAAAAATAGTGCACAAATAAAAAGAAAATGTATGTAATTTATTATAAATTGAACTGACAGGATATCTGTAAAATTCTATCCATTGGAAAAGGGGAGGGGTCGCCCTAAACAGACTCTCAAGTGCTTCATACCAGAGCTAGGTTTCTATAGCTCTGGAATCTGTGAGTGTTCCCTTATTACTTGAATATCATATCCATAATTGTTTAATATTTTTTGTCTTAAAGGTACCACCACAACAGAATACACATCTTTGTATATAAAGCTAAGTGTTTATTCAAGTTTATCACCAATACTGCCTGTGGTGTATTACAATTAAAAATAAGCGCTCCACTGTTCCATTATATATCTGTAAAATTCAGCTTATCACAATGAAGTCTCTGAATGGACTGTGAAACTTCCAGATGTTCCTTCCGGTCAGCAGACAAAATGGGATAGCCAAAAAAATATATAAACAAACTTAACAAAATAAATAAACAAATAAACACAACTTCCCCTGACGAAGTTTGAAAGAACGAAACGGGTAGGGCGGAGAGGCCCCTTCAGCACAAGAATTTTTATTGGACCTTTATTTGTTTATTTATTTTGTTAAGCTTGTTTATATATTTTTTGGCTATGCTATTTTGTCTGCTGACCGGAAGGAACATCTGGAAGCTTCACAGTCCATTCAGAGACTTCATTGTGATAAGCTGAATTTTACAGATATTCTGTGAGTGCAATTTATAATAAATTACATACATTTTATTTTTATTGGTGCACTATGTTTTGTGTCTCTCTGTTTTGAACCCCTTTTAAGGAAGAAAGAGAAGAGGACTGAGCTCCTTCCATCTTTAATATTTTATGTGCCTGCAGTCAAAGATTATTTTGTGAGTGCAATTCTACTCAGCGCTTTGCTTGGTGACATTGATTCTACACCATTATCTGCTATCTCTCTCTATTTCCATTTTTAGATTGTAGTCCACAGCATATGGAGAGAGGACGGACTGCAAGCCTTTTGGGCCCTTGGGCAAAATTACATTCTAGGCCCTTTGAAGGTCAAATATATGTGCATTAATTAAATGTTAACTAAAACTTTCATAAAATTCATGTGTTCACATGCGCATTGTCAGGATGGATACATGGTCTTTTTTGCATATAATGTCAGCATGAATGCTTATGTGTATTGAGCATTTTGAGTGTACAATTGCATTTATGCATTGTGTGCAGTGAATAAGTGTGTGTGTGTGTGTGTGTGTGTGTGTGTGTGTGTGTGTGTGTGTGTGTGTGTGTGTGTGTGTGTGTGTGTGTGAATGGAGGTATGTATTTTTGCAAATATATTTAACCAATTATGTATTTGTATGTAATTTAATATTACCATAACATGTATGTGTGTAATGTTGATGTGCATTAAAGTATATGTGTAGTGGCAGAGGTTTATTTGCATGTAGTGTAAGAGTGTGAATATAGTGTTCTACTTTTTAGTATAACAAATGTGTGTATGTATCGAATGTAGACATGTGAATAAATGCATGTTTTTATGCTGAGTGTCTGTGAATGCTGAGGTGCATTTTTGTAAAGGGGCTACATGTGTGAATACAGTGAAGTGTTGGTGTATGAATGCTAAAGTGCATTAGTGTAAAGCGTCCGTGTATGAATTCAGGGAGAGAGATGTATGGAGTGTCTCTGTGTGAACACTTGAGTACATTTGAAGAGTGTGTTTGACTTGAGGAGTGTGATTGTGCAGCAGAGGTTTGTGTGTAGAGTGTAAGTATGTGTAAATAATGTGTGTATTAAAAATCTGTCTCAGCAGGTATGTGAACGAGGGATGTAATTGAAATCTTTGTTGTGTGTGTGCATGACAAGTGTAGTTGAAACCTGTGTTAAAATGTATGTGCATAAGAATCAGAGTTTTTTTTTACATGGTGCAAGTGTTTTTTTGAATATCTTTTGGATTCTCTTACCTCCTTTGGTGCCCTTTTCCCCATGCTCCACCATTTGTTTCTTTACACCACCCACCTATTTGTCTCCATAATACCTCCTGTTTTGTCTGTCACACCTTTCATCCCCATCAGCCTACTGTGAGCCTCACAACTGTTACATGTCACACTCCTTCTTCACAAACACCCAACTTGGGTGTTTACCACACTTCTCTCCCATCTCTAACACAATATTCTAACCCACCCATTTTATATTGTGCCCTTTCTCATTAATCCCATATGTCTGTATACAACACCCCTGTGTGCCTCACACATACTCATGTCTGTCATGTCTGTCTTTTCACCTCTCAACCCCTGTCTATTTTCCCTTTACCCATCCTGTTTTCTCTATTTCTCTGTTTCATTGTTGCCCCCATATAATTAGACCTATTCCAAGCTCTGTACATTGCTTTTCTCTTCTTAACTACAGTATTACTTGACTCTCTTCTGTTTATCGATTGCTTTCACCAATTTTACATTTTCTCCCCCCCCCCCCCCCCCGCCTTTTCTCTACCTACCACTCCTCATGCTCCCTTTTAATGCAGCATAATTGTTGTCTCTGCCAGGCTGCTGCTCACAGTTCACTGGCTACAAGAGTGCTCTGTGTGGAAGGAGAGAGGATGTGATGTCAATTTCTATCTATGTCTTTCCCTATCACACAGAGAACCACACAGGAGCGCAAAAACAAGACTTCAAACAGAGCAGCTATGCTGACAGGTTTCACTTAGCAGGTGGAGTAATATGCTGCGCGAATGTTTGCTGGGGTCGTCCACATCTACAGGAACCCCACAACACATGGATGAAATAGATACTTTGAATTCTGCCTTTTCAGTTGGAGAGATCTTTGATCTCCCCAACTGGAGCATGGCTGTGCGGCCAGGCTCCTGACTGTCTTGGGCCTTGTCCATATCCGATGTCAGTCAGTCCACCCTTGATCTGGGTGTTGTCTAAACCTGATCTAGGACATACTGAATATTAAGATAAATCTTATTGTATCCTTTAGCTTATATTATTCTCATTTGCTGGAAACTCTAATTAAAGAAGAAACATTTAAAAAACAGTATAGAAAACAAACAAAGCTCCCGTAAACAGAAACACAGTAAAATGTGACTCATTATCTCACTATATTTTTTATTCCATAACATACTTAAACGTGATATCATTTAATGAATACCCCAGATAATTAATGTG
This sequence comes from Pelobates fuscus, assembly GCF_036172605.1. Classification (NCBI taxonomy): domain Eukaryota; kingdom Metazoa; phylum Chordata; class Amphibia; order Anura; family Pelobatidae; genus Pelobates; species Pelobates fuscus. The sequence goes on along the minus strand of NC_086321.1, from coordinate 141,082,899 downwards.
AATAATACAGACATTAAGAGTAACTATGACATTCGATACTTAAAACATTATTGCTTTTGCTTGACTGAGTTCCGTGATTGACATTGGTTGCTGCAGCCCAGCAATCAATTCATTTCCAACATGTTCTGCAATTTAGCAACAGTACGTACATAATGCTTTAGATGAGAAATGTATTCAGATTTAGAATATAAAATATGCATTTGTTAATCAACATAAAAGCAGGTCTGCACGGGCTCAGAGGCTTTCTGTACTTTCATAACAATAACTTTCAGAAAAAGCTTTGAAATAACCAGAAAAAAAATACAATCTTTTGGGAAGCTATTGATTTATTCTTATAATACAGTGATAATAATCAAAAGGACATGATCAAATAATAGCTTCACTCTCCTTCAAATGACAATAAATGTGTGTTTAGAATATTGCTATGCAGCTATTATGATTGTACTTTCACACATGTCTTACAGAGACAAGATATTGAGTAAAATATTACTACCTGTACATTCCATGCTTCATTTAACTAAGTGGGAAAGGAGTGGTGGGCTTGCCTGCAAGTCCAATGTTTTTCCAAATGTCTGCTAAAATAGATCCAATTTAAAAGGAACAGAACATATATTTTAAAAAAAATAATAATTTATCAATTCGTTGATTTGTCTTTGGTTAGTCTGTTGGTCTGTCAGTCTGTTGGTCTTCCTGTCTATCATATTAGGTCTGTCTGCCTATCAATCAAATCAGAGCACATATTAATTAAAGCAAACATCCAAGGGAGTCATGGGCCACTACATAATTTATAATGCTATTTTATTTTTTAAATCTATCTACCTAGCTATTAGTTAGTGGCACTAAAAACAACTCTGAGTTGTAGATAGGAGATTATCATTGTGTCATTGATCCTACTGTGCAAGTAGGTAACCAATTTTAAAAGTATTTTTGAAAGAAGATGTATTTGTTGTTGTCTTTTTTTGCGTGGAAAGTATGTTCAGTAAAAAGCAAAACAAATAAATCTTATTGCCTAGGTGTGTCAAATTGGCACTCACACATTAAGTGGTAGATAACTGGTGGTACTGGTGGTTACAGTTAATTCAATGTCCTACTGATATAGCCATTGCAATTTAACACCAACATGGAATCACCAATTTACATTTTGACCATTTTTAAATGTTTGTAGAAAATACTTTATTAAGAATGGTGCTGCCATAGAGACCACAATTTATACATAATACTGATTAAGGAATAGCACACACATAAAAATACAATTTAAAATGTTATAAGAATACTTAAAATCGCTTATCTTAGCAAATAAATATAGAAATTCAGTTCCACCATATGGCCAAATTGTGTTTGCCAGCCACTACTTCACAGTACCCCAATATCAGTGGGTCACTAATTACTGTGAAGTAGAGGTAGACTTAACACAATATGGCCATATGGTGGAAATCAGTCTTTATAATTGTTTGCTGAGATATGTGATTTTAAGTAACCTTATAAAATTAAAACAGTATTTTTATGTGTGCGCCATTCTTTAATCTGTATTACTAAACCAAGAACAGAATTGAGGAAGGCTATTAGTAGGGGGAGGGATCCTGTTGGAGATGTAGGAATGAAGTGCCAAACCACCATCAGGAGTAGTGCCATAGCTTCCGATTGTTTAAACACCTCTTCCTTGGCCATTAGGATTGCTGATCAACACTGCTGCCACCATTACAACCACCATTGCAATCAGCACTAATAGTAGTATTCAGACTAAGGATTGTGGGATTACTAGCATGCCTGTTACATCTGATTCAACACCCAAGAGGAAATCATTTTTCCCATCCTTTACATGCTGCAAAAACTGCTAGTTCATTTTGCTTCTACCACCATAACAAGCAAAAGGTTCAAGCTTTATACCATCTCGAAGCAACCAACTCCAAGAAGCAACTAATTGAGAGTGCAGCAGAATCTGCTTTGTGGAGGTCATCAGAGCCACTGTTTAGTGAAGACTTAGCAGAGAGTACTAAAGTTGTGTCCCCAAGGTGTTAGTGGTGATGGAAGTGATACATTCAGGGATGAAAATTCTACTTCACCTACTTGTGTAGACATATAACTTTGCCCCTGGCCTAGGAGTTACTTGAACAAGTATGATGATCCAATTGGTTCCTGTGCCCACTTTGAGGGGAGTTAATTTCTCAGCTGTTCTCACTCATCCAATCTTCCTTGTGGAAGTGTTGTGTCCAGAGTATTACTGTCACTTCCTTTCGTGTTTCAGTTGTGTTTACTTATTGGTGTTACCCATTGATACTTACCCGGAAAAGACGCTGCTGCATGCTCGCCATGCCATACCGGATCTTAACATTCAGCCATGTTTTAAAAGGGAAATTATACTGCCAGATGTATAGCTGGTAATCGGAAACCGCTCACAAAAAATTATTGATAGTGGCAATTCGCTGTTTAAATACATAGAAAGACACAGATACACCAAATACAATTATTAAAACACTTACAGTGAATTATATATCTTTTCTGGGAATATAGTTGTTGAGTAAACTTATTGAATTCATTATGGGAAAATTATTCTATAAAAATATAACTAAAAATATCTAGTTATATAAAAAAAATCTATAAATATAATTATACACAATAATTATAAAAAGTATTTAGGAGTAATGAAACTGAACACAATCTTCCCCATTTCCGTAGTGCAACAATCTATATAAAAACACCCAATATCTTATTTATTGATCTGATTTAATTATGATTTTCAAATTAAAATCATAATTCTTTTCTATTTAAGCAATTATTCTTTAAAATGTGATTTCTCCCCAAAAAAATGACTATAATATTGGTGCTGGTTTTTAGGTAGGTTTTATTCTACATTTGTAAGTATTTAATGGAGAAGGCTATTTAGCAGTGCCCAATAGTGCATGCTAAATCAAGACAAAGGATCTATGTGAAGTGGTTGGAGTAACTGTTTAATTAACTGAGAGTTTTTGTTGTCAATCACTGCAGTTTAATAAAGGAGCAGAAGATAGTGTATCTAATGAATGATGCAAAATATGTGCATCAATAGGATGTCTAAATGACTACTGGACAAACTATCTGAACAAGGTTACCAACCGAAAGAGAAAATAATAAAGATTTATTAAACATGTAAAAAATATCGAAACAAAAACCAAATGTATGCTAAATGTGTACACCAAAACGTGAATCAAACGGTGAGTGCTAAATGGACCTGTAATAATATGTACAAGTGGTCTAAGTGTTGTAAAAACAAAGTATCAGCAGAGATATGACTGGTCCCTGCAGCCCTAAATGTAAAGAGCTCCTGTCAGTAAATAATGATAAATGATACTTCAGACTAGAATAGTAAAGGGCAGAGCACCGATCCGGGTACTTGGTGATCGATTAAACGGTCTGTCACAGCTCGCATCAGTTGGAAGGTATCAGTTCTGTGAAAATAACAGTAAGGTGCTCGTGGATTGAACTGATCCACTTAGCATCTACAGAACTGCGATCTAATTAAATGACAATTGTAAAATACTAATAAATGTCAGAAAATAAAACTATAATTATATAAACCAACCGATAAAAAGAATACTAGGTAAGGAAATATAATTTTTATGTACTTTAAATGTATTTAATGTGTTGATATAAATATTATAAGTTTATTCAGATTGCTTCCAGAACACTGAAATTGAGAAGCCATACCTAGCCTATAGTTTACAGACTTTCATTGTATAGGAATGGAGACCACATCTGGTTCACTTTAAGAGTGATGTTGAAGGGCCTGTTTATAATAACCTTTGACCTAAGCTTTGCTAGCCAGTCTCCCTCTGTATTACCATGGCTCATATTTCTAAAGGCATCTATTCATTTACTATGCATATTTAACTCCTTTGTGTAGCTTAACGCCAAATATAACGTATGACTTTAATCATAGATTTCAAATGATGCTAACTCACACCCCTTTTTCTAAGATAGCCACTTATTTTAAAGTAAGGCAATCTTATGTATACTCCCCTCTGTAACTGAATTTTAAACCCATAAAACTAATTGTAGTTTAGAATTCGTGGCCAATACCTTTAACATCAAAAATGGATAACACCTGGAACACTGCTATGTATTGGACAAAGACTGTTAATGACATATGTTATTACCGGATGATGTGTTATGTTTGAATAAACATAAGTTAAACTGCAAGATACTTGATTCGATTTGTTAAGAAAACTGGTATGTGACAAACAAAGATTTCACGGAATGCCAATTTCCTACATTTAATGGTGGAGAATGCGGGCACCAACAGCAACCTTTTTATTTAAGCCTGAATTATGACTGACTTAATCTTTAAGTGTTCTGCTACAAGCTACAAGAAGATTACAAGAAGAAGATAAGAAACTCACTGAAGAAAAGTTGAAATTGTACCCTGAAGAAAAAAGCTTTAGTACCCGGCTTGAAACAGGAGAAACACAAGTGACTGATACAGCAGGACGGCATCCCAAAAATCCTTTATTTAAACATTCAGCTTTACTATGCAAAAATAGAGTTGCGCAGGGTGAAAAATCGTTCGAACGTGGAAATCTCAGTACTGAAGGAAGAATTTGACGATAATAATTGAGATGGACAATATGGGTCCTTTTATCCATACTTTATTTATGAAGAAATAAATGTTATGACGAATTGCAGATCGAAGATGGCATTTCGGAGGATTCTCAAGAAATAACTACATATTCCAAAAAGTATTCTTCCATCAGATGATGCGCACACCTGTGGAAATCAAATACTTCAAGGGTATGTGTCTTTAACATGTCTGTAGAAGTTGCTCATATGTATATTGTTGTTGTTGTTAAACAAATTGTATTAACTGTTTAGTTAATTATGGATTGACAGTAAAAGACTGCTGTCAAATGTAAATAATCTGTCTGTAAAAGAGTTAATCCTGAAAACGCTATTGTGTATTGAAATGGTTAGACAGATTAACTGGTATTGAGCAAAGCAATGTGGTTAAAAGGGAAAGAAAAAGTTGCATTACTGGCAAAAGGCTTTCTGGAAACTAAAGATTCTCTAAAGGAATGGTGTCAACTTAAAAAGACCAGTAATTGTTATGTTTGTAATACATCGAAACAAAAAAAGAAATGTGTGGTAAAATAACTTGAAAAATATATGTGTTGTTGCAAGGTCTAGTAATTTACCTAGCCCCTAGTTAAACTGTAAATCTCCTTAAAAGTGTTAAAAGAAGGAAATCGCCCCCATGGCTCTCTTTTGAGAGTGCATTGGATGCAACATTTGTTGAAACAAAAAATAAGACTCTCGGCAGTTGTTGAAAGGATTAAGTAATGTCAAGGAAATTAAGATTTTAATATAATGAAATAAATGCTTAAGAATCAGACTGATCTGTTAGACAGAACCCTTAAACAATGTCTTACATGTCCAATATTAGATGTTGTTACTAATTTTGACAATTTGCAAAAATTGTTAGTCTGGGGAATGTTACAGATATTTTGTGGAAAAATCTGAAAGATTTGGATTTTAGTTTGGAAGTAGAAGTTGTGTGAAAAGGGCAGAAGAGAAGAAAAGATATAGAAAAATTGGGAAATTGTGCAAGGAAAATGGTCAGATGGATACTCTCAGATTAGCCAGATTGATTAAAAATGTGTCTAAATATGATGAGCAGAGAGGACCTTTTTACAATATGAGTGTTTTTGAAGGTGAAATGAATAAACAAAAAATTAGTGATGTGGTAGCCACCAGATGTCGTTTGATCTGGCTGCCAGCCTCATTAAGTGAATGGGTTAAAAATTAACTCATTGATGTGTTGGAGGATAAAGAATGTGAAAAGCCTAGAGTTTAGTTGCAGGAATTGTTTCCAAATATATTGCTAATGGTTGTACAGTGTGCAACTGGTTTGAATAGTTTTGAATTTTCTATTTTTGATTAATTTAAATGGAGAAAATTATGATATACATGTTTGTGCTAATTTAAGGAATAAGGCATGGAATTTGATTACTGACACAAAACCGTCTACTATGTCTAAAGAGTAACATAGGCAGAGTGTTAGTGAATATGTCTCTAGAATATCAGGGTAACCAAATGAGCTAGATTAAGAGATTTTGCTGCTATGGAAATTATGAAATCCTTGCAATTGTTAAAAAGGAAAAACACAGACGCAACAGGCATATGTTGCACAGACACACTTTTGTCTAGGGATACTTCAGCAGGACTGGCCCCTATTAAAAATGTGTCTAGTGAAGAAGGTAGAAGGAGATATGAGGTTATTAATTGAATATGGTAATTTTAGAGTGAGGTTTAAGGAAAGACCACAACATTAACAAAATTACCAGGGTACTAAAAACTATTCGGCCACACCCCAAGATAGATATTATAGGGTTTTATTAGAGTAATTCTATGGTATGCTATAATTGCAACCAAGAAGGTCATGTTAGGAGATATTGTCCTAAATATGAAGAAAAAACTTACCCAGTGAAAGGGAAAGAAAATTGAATTTCCCAGACCATAAGAATCTACAGAGAGTGGCAGCTGTAAAAACAGAGCATACATCTTCAACCAACCCCCCTCACATATCAAATTCATGTGAAGAGTGTATACTGATGTTAAATGCCATTGAAATTCAGCAAGTGAAATCTGCCTAAACCCACCAATAAATAGGGATGTGTAACCCCTAGCTATTATCAGATCTATCTTGCTGATAACGAAGTGAAGATGGGCGACCATATATTTATGGAAGACTAGAGGGAAATATAACAGAGTTTTATTAGAAATAGGAGCAGGAATGACTCTAATAAAACACGCTTGCCTTTAAAAATTTAAGCATATCAACAAATCCCTTCTAAGTTTTAATGGAACACATGCACATGCAACTCTATCCACTGATAATGACGTTGAGTTTGAAGGAGGAAAAATCTTTTGGTGATTTACGGTTGCACCCCTCCTAGCACTGTACTATTATGGGAATGGATGTTATTAATGGAAAAAAAAAAGTTGTATGTGGATTTATTAAATTTGGTTTTATGGCATGCTTTAGGGGAGAGCAAAAAAGTTTGAGTGGTTAAACCTAATAATTTAAGATAGTTTAGTCATGATATGATTGTTAAACAGAGTGAAGTGTCACCTTCTATACAACAAGATGATGAGGTTGTACCATATCTTAAAGTAAAATCCCCCACAGTGTGCTCTAAGTCTAAACAAGATTGTGGGATAGTGAATTTGCAAGTTGTAATTGTAGTTCTAGACCCCCCGCATGCAGTTAAACAATATAAGATCCCAAAGAAAAAGAAGAAGGTGTAAATCAGGTGATAAAAGCATTGGTATCTCAAGGAGTGTTGAGAGTGGGTAATTCCAAATGTAAGTCACCATTTGGCTAATAATCAAGCCGATGGCACTTATAGTTTAATTGTGGACACGTATGTGGTGAATAAGTAAATCTCATCAGATATCATGGCGCAAGTAGATGGCAATGTTAAGTACTTTCTGTATTGGATATAGTCAATGTGTTCTTTTCTATACCATTCAATCCAGATAGCTAGTATCGCTATGCTTTTACCTTTAAAAATCATCAATATCTGTTCCAGGTGTTGCTACAGGGCTTCCACGCCTCACCAGCTTACTTTCATAAAGCAATGGCTCAAGTATTGGAACCCCTGGGGTATGGGAATAAGATTTAGCAATATGTTGATGATCTGTTAGTTCAAACAGTAACAAGGGAAGAGCATAAGCAGATACTGTGTGATATTTGTCAATCACTGGCAGATAATGGGTTAAAACTGAACACATTCAAAGTGCAGATCTTGAAGGAAAGATTTACTTTCCTAGGAGTTAATATAGATCCAGAAGGTAAAACCCCACGAACAGCAAGGGTTAAAGCAAAGCATTACAACAATTGCCAAGGCCAATGACAGTGTCTCATCTACAGAAATGTTTAGGCTTTGATAAATGTTAGCTGAGAATTTATATACGATATGGCAGGGATAGCAAAACCCTTATGCAATATGCTAACATATAAAAGATAAGATCATCTGGACAGGGGAATTTGAAAAGAGTTAAATCTGTTAAAAGATGCTCTCACACGCAACTGTGCTAACTGCTCCCATTGAAGCAGTACCATATATTGTTCAATGTTACGCAGGTGTCTCTTCATTAATAGCAGTTTAATGCAAAGGTAGCATGAATCTTTACGAATGCTGGGATATTTGTCTAAAATTATGTATCCAGTGGAAAGAGGAATGTTTTCCTGTGTAAAACAGCTCATGGCTGTATGATGGGCTTTAGAAGCAACACAACACATGGCAGGATTTTGACAGATAAATTTACAAACCCCCCAAATATCTAAAACTGTTACAAAATTGTTCTGAGTTAGGAGTATATAGCCAGTTACAAAATAAACCACCCAGGGTAGAAACCAGTAAAAGCTATGTTATTCCTGATTTGATGTCAGAAGGAAATGGAAATATAATCCAGATCTCCTTTTGAGAAACAAATAATACAAGGGATTTCTAGTTTGTATGTGGATGGAACAAGATTTTATGTTGATGGATCACATCACACAGGTTATGTCATATATGACGATTAAACAAAAGAATTGCAAAGATAGACTGCCAGGCCATATATCTGCTCAGAAAGTTCTAGAAATAACAGTATATGACCCAGTGAATATAATCAGTGACAGCAGTTATGTAATTAAAGCTTTAACACTTCACCTCCCAATATGGAGAAAAGAGGAATGGTAGATTATCAGGATAAAGCTTTAAAACATGCAGGTATTCTGGCAGAACTGTTTAATTAGGCAGAAAATAAAGGTTTAACTTGTTGTTGTGAAACAGACTTGTAGATCAGGAATCAAAGGAAACTTTGTTTGAGGAGTTGTAATACTACTGTGTAATGAGTGCAACTGTTAGTAAAAGACAAATAACAAATACCCTATAAGATCAGATAGAGAATGAAAGAATGTAGCTTTCAGTATAGAAAGTATGGGTCTAGATACTGAAACTGGCATGTACAGGGTTAAACACAATGAAACACAAACATTTGTACCTAGTGGCTTATTACAAGGGCTGATTGTATTCAATCATCGTACACAGGGCATTTGGGTACAGGACAACTGTTTAAGGTCCTGCAAAATAAATTGTATGATCCTAATTTAAAACAAAAAGTATATAAATATATTGCAGAAGTGTCTCACAGGTGCTCAATTTAATCCAAGACCTAAATACTAGAAACCAAAATTGCAGAGAGTTCCTTTGGCAAAAAGACCATGGGACTCTATATAAATTAATTTCTAAATTAAAATGAATAAAATAAAATAGAAATAAAAATGCTTTAAGATAAAGAGTAATGGGTTAACATATTTACCAGGAGTATTAATGTATATCCTGCAAATCCAAACTCAAGTGTCACCTCATGAGTTAGTGACATGTAGAACTATGTAATCACTTTCCCTAATGAACCTTTTGTTCCAAGTACATTCAAAGTTGCAGCAGAACATGCTGAATAGTTGAAAGTATTACAGGAACATCTGCTGTTAGATTTGAAGTTTGCTGGTAAACTATGTGTTAAAGTTGTACAGCGCTACGGAATCTGATGGCGCTATATAAATAAATTAAATAAATATAAAGAAGTAACACAGGGGAATTATGCAGATATGTTATTATTGAAATTATGCAGATATGTAAGCCAGGTTACAAGGCAATGGTAAAATCCTTTAAAACACCAGGTCTATGAAAAGCAAGTTGGGAAGGTCCTTATGGTCCTTATGTTGGTCTAAGAATAAAAATTAGGACAAACTGTTACAGGGTTAAAAAGCAAACATTGGTACAAAATGTAATACATCAATTCTTGTGCTTAGTGATCAATGTAAAAGAAATGTACTAAGGTATAAGAAATGTACTAATGTATAAGAAATTTACTAATGTATAAGAATAGTAAACTGCCATCTGTTTTTCATTACAGAACTAATACTGTTTTACATGGACAAAAACCTGTATGATTTTAAATAAAAGGACAAATTGTTTGGACTTTCAAAGGACATTATGGACTTTCAAAGAGACTGTGCTTGTGGATTCGATTGGAGAGGACAATATTTCATGGACTAAATCAAACCGATTGTGTTTTCTGGTTAATGTAAACTGTATACAATTGCACAGCATAATAAATATGATACTGTTATTATTAATGTTAAAATCAATGCCCAAGGTAAATTAATGAATTAGTGAAAAATGTAAAGGTAATTGTAACAAGAAGGTTGTTCTTAGGAGTTCAGAAATGAAAGGGTTAAAATGTCTTGCTTCTTTCTCTTGGAGTGTAAAAAGCAATACAGACAACTGGAAATGGCTGTGTTAAAAGGCCTTTCCTTGTAAACTGATACTAAGACAAATATCAGAGAACAAAATTAAAATCCCATAAGTAATTAGTATAAGTTATTATGATGCAATATTTTAAAATTCATTAAAATAAGCATCACATGGGGTCTTTGAAATATAATTTTTATGTACTTTAAATGTATTTAATGTGTTGATATAAATATTATAAATTTATTCAGATTGCTTCCAGAACACTGAAATTGAGAAGCCATACCTAGCCTATAGTTTACAGACTTTCATTGTATAGGAATGGAGACCACATCTGGTTCACTTTAAGAGTGATGGTGAAGGGCCTGTTTATAATAACCTTTGACCTAAGCTTTGCTAGCCAGTCTCCCTCTGTATTACCATGGCTCATATTTCTAAAGGCATCTATTCATTTACTATGCATATATAACTCCTTTGTGTAGCTTACCGCCAAATATAACGTATGACTTTAATCATAGATTTCAAATGATGCTAACTCACACCCCTTTTTCTAAGATAGCCACTTATTTTAAAGTAAGGCAATCTTATGTATACTCCCCTCTGTAACTGAATTTTAAACTCATAAAACTAATTGTAGTTTAGAATTCGTGGCCAATACCTTTAACATCAAAAATGGATAACACCTGGAACACTGCTATGTATTGGACAAAGACTGTTAATGACATATGTTATTACCGGATGATGTGTTATGTTTGAATAAACATAAGTTAAACTGCAAGATACTTGATTCGATTTGTTAAGAAAACTGGTATGTGACAAACAAAGATTTCACGGAATGCCAATTTCCTACAGGTAAGAAAGAGATATCAGTATACCTAAGTAGTAGTCTTAAGTATCATCCATTCCCATTGTATTAATATTGAAGTAATATGTAGAAAAAAGAGAAATTCTTAATACACCTTGAAGTTTGCAAGTATATTCTAAATTAATGGTGCTTGCTAATGTTCCAAAATACCGGCATCCTTGTTTCAGTTACTGAATGCTACAGCTAAACCTCAAGAACTAACAGTAAAGCAGATACTAGAATGAATCAATTGGTATTGAAAAGATAAATATGGATACAATGAAAATAAAGGGGCGAAAGGAAAAAGATACAGGTACAATCACGGTTAAACGTGCTACAAAATATCTAATGGAAGTAGCACACGGTGTGCACTGTTAGCTATGAGCGGAGAGAGGGATCTAATAGCCCCTATAGTTCAATGGTACCCTGTGCCTTCGAGGGCACCTATCTCCAACCTCCCTAATAACTGATCGCTGGAAAAAGATAGCGAATAGATCATAAAATAAAGTAAAGAAAAAATAAATAAGGAATTAGGTAGAGCAGCACGGTCGCCAGTCTTGTGCACTACACTAGAGGTCCAAAAGTGTAGCGCACCGCAATCCTCTGACGCGCGCGTTTCGCTACACCTAGTTCGTCACTGCAGTTCTCTCAATTTTACAGGTGAGAGTTAGTCCAGGGTGATCTATGCAGCACCAATTTTGCAGTCATGCAGATATGTGAATATAGCCTAACAATCAGTTCTCATTTATTTCCTTTTTTTTTTGCTTGTTTCCAGTACAAAAAAAACAAAACAAATCACAGTGGAAAACAGCAGAACAACTGTGCTGACAATATTTATGGAAGGTTATGTCATTCATCTAGAGAAAATCAAAGTTGATGTTGACACACTCCTCCACATAATGTGTACATTCTACTATTTTGACCTTGACAGTTTGATCTCTATCAGTCTGTGCCCTACGCTGGATTCTTTGAGAGAGACCTTAATAATTTATGTCAATATTCTTCCTATTCTCACATTGAGTAAAATCAAGAAATATCAAGCGATAGCATATGAACAAAGATCGGGATTGTAAAGATGAACTGATCTGCACTAATTTAGTGCCAAGCTTTTCAAAGTTCAGCAATGCATTTCTCCTAAAACCATTTCAGGTGTCCTTGAACCCCAGGGTCACATGCCCCAGTGAAGTTGTTCGCATTGCCATTAAAACACGAATTTCTATTTTTAAAAACATTCTCTGTCTGAAAGTAGAAACCTTACTTTTGCCTACAAGTAAATAATATTTTTCAACAAGAAGATTTGGTCAACATACTGTACAACAACAAATAAAATATACATGAAAAAATACATTGCTGGAATCAGTAAAGTCTTCATTAAAACATATGTTTATGTAGTTTGTTACTTAAATAATACTCATATGATAATAATTTTGATGTAGATTCTATAACATACATATGTTTATACAAACTGTTTTTCAAATGAGGATATTTCCTCAATGTTTGTTACCTTTTACTGATTTCCTTTTTTTTTTTAAATCAATAAAAATTATATATTGAAAAAAAGATTAGAGATGGTGAATGAAGAACATGGTGAATGAAGTACATTAAATGCATATAAATGAAAAACAATTCATGTGTAAGCTTATACTCACGAGTGGAAGAAATACAGAATTGGCAAGCTGAGATACACCTGGTTAGAAGGAGGTTATGTAGCTCACTGGTGCAATTGATACTTTGCTATTGTGTTGTTTTGGGATTTGCATTTTCTAAATTACACCTGACAAGGAACAATTGCTTCTGAAATGTATTGAACCCTGTTTGCAATTGAAAACAATACCTGTTTACCCAGAAAGGTTTGATATATGCACCATCAAGATGCATCACATCTTGGCTATATTGAATTGTGAATAAAAGAGTGGTTTGTTAGTCAAAAACTGATTTGAAAAAGTTGTTATAAATTATAGAATAAATAGAAATGTTGGGGGAAAAAACCTAATTATTCAGCAAACACTAATTAAATAAGTCAAACATGGATAGATATGTGGCTATGGAGGACTGGGTTGTCCATCCTTTTTTTATCAAAAATAAGTGGGTAATCCTGGAAGACTTAATCAAAGAGAAAAAAGAAAAACAAAAAGATCCTTAACAAAAGTCTATTATAGAACCAAGCCGATACTGGTAACGGACCGAGAAAAAGATTAAAATCAGTCAATCTTTCGCAATCTCAATTAGAGTTTAATTATGATTAGAGTGCGGAATATATATTGTATTTAGGCATTAAAAACAAAGATCTATTTAAGGTCAACTACCTTAAGGTAGGTAGAGAAATTTGTCTATGCTTAGAAAACTGGAGAGGAATAAATATATCATGGCTATGCTGCATAGCATCTGCTAAAATGATGTTACTCCCTAAAGTACAAAATCTGTAACTCATGAACAAGTTAATCAACACAAACTTCTATCAATCATAAAAAGGAAGATGATAGATGGTGGACTGGGAGACCAGTGCTATGCACTACCAAGCAACAATACTAAGCTAACTAAGCTATTGGGTCTCAAAAAGTGACAGAAAATACTTAGGGGGAAGAGATAGAGTCAACTAGTCTCCCTAAGAGAGCGAGACCAGTGACTCTAATATGTTACCTACTACTGCTCTAACACTGAATCAGTTGGATAGGGCAACACCTAAGATTTTTGTGTGGAGTCCCATAACACTTGCTACCCACATCCGTTGCTTTAAATATTTAATTCCTACTTTTGAGGATCGGAGGGCAGGGCTTGAAATATTTTTACCAGATAGTAAACTACTACCCTTCACCCAGTTAACAAAGGACTATAATTTACCCAAATATTTATTTATTTATAAAATATTTTACCAGGATGGACATATTGCGATTTCTCTCATTTTCAAGTATGTCCTGGGTCCACAAAACATTGCATTGTTACAATAGGATACTACATATATATATATATATATATATATATATATATATAAAAATATATTCACACACACACACACATATATAAATGTAATACATAACAGGTAATAAATACCATGACAGGTGCATTCTGTGCTGAGGTATATTGCCATAGATCTCTTAAAATATTTTAGATCGAATGAAGATTTGGCTGTGTCCTGGAGGTAATTGCATAATTGCGGTGCTCTGTAGGAAAAGGAGAATTGAGCCACTTTATTTTTGTATTGTGGTATGCTAAATATCATGCTAGTACTGAATCAGAGGTTGTAGGAGGTGGGAACAGCTGTGGAGAGCATTCTACTCAGGTAGGGTGGGAGCTTCCTAGAAATGCTCTTATGTACAAGGCTGGAAAGATGAAGAGTGCGTCGGGATTCCAGCGACAGCCAGTTTAGCTCTTTTAACATGTCCCAGTGATGGATAAAGTAATTACATTCTAGTACAAAGTGGCAGAATGAATATATAATGTATTAAGTTTGTTAAGGTGGGTTTGCGGTGTGGGTGCATACACTACATCCCCATAATCAATGACCGGCATTAGCATTTGTTGCATCTGTTTCTTTACTGTAGGGATTAGGCAGGATGTGTTTCTGTACAGGGCACCTAGTTTTTGGTAAAGTTTTGAAGAGATTTTTTAAATGTAAAGGCCAAAGGATGGATTGAGGTCTAGCAACATACCTAGATATTTAAAAGAGCAGACTGCTGTCAGTGTGCTATTTGAATTTGTTCTGATACACAGTTGTTGATTTTGTAGTTTATGTAATTTAGATACAGTTCCAAAGATCATTGTAACAGTTTTGTCAGTGTTTAGGAAGAGTTTTTTATCCGCTATCCACTTTTCTACCTCTGTGAATTGGTTTTGGAGCACAGCCTCAAGTTGCAGTAACTTGGGTTTACTAGCGTAGATTACAGTGTCGTCTGCATACATGTGTACAGTTGAGAACTTGCAAACATTAGGTAGATCATTTATAAATAATGTGAATAGCAGGGGGCCAAGTATGGAGACTTGGGGGACACCACACGTGACTGGAAGAGGTAGAGAAGCACTATCAGAAATGGCCACATATTGCAATTGGTCTGAAACATACGATTGAAACCAGTTAGCGGACGATCACCAACGCCTGAGTTTTTAAGTTTTTGCAAAAGAATGCCATGGTCTACTGTGTCAAAGGCCTTGGCAAAATCAAGGAAAATAGCTCCAGTTAAGTCTCCTTTTGTTCCATGCCAATTTGGATGTCATTGCAAACTTTTAAGAGGGCAGTCGAAGTTAAGTAATTTGGACGAAAGCCTGATCAGGTCAGGGGTCAGATAATTTGATCATTGATGATATTCACACAGTTGTGTGTGGACGCATTTTTCCTAGATTTTTGACAATTCAGGGAGCAATGAAATAGGGTGATAGTTAGATACCAAAGTATTGTCACCATTTTTATGGATAGGTACACATTTGCAGCCTTCCAAAGTTGTATGTTATCCTGACACCAGGGATTCATTGATAAGGGTAGTGACAGGTTTAGCAATGGCTGGCGCACTGAACTTCAGCAACATTGCTGGGATTTGATCTGGTCCACACTGGTTTTTCATTTTTAAATTATTAATGACACTTAAAGGCACAGATCTAAAATTGAATGTCTCTATACGAGGATTTTGAAGATTTGGCAGGGCCTGATCTTTATTTGTGGTCTGAAAATCAGTGTCATTTGTTATGTTAGCAATCAGGGTGGTAGCAAATCCAACAAAATAATTATTAAAGGCATTTGCTACATCTAGGGGGTGTTGCAGTGTTTGGTTGTCCATTTTGACAGTGGAGGGTTGGGAGTGGATTGTGGGGGTTTGTATGCTATTTCTGATTTTCCAGAAGTTTCTTGGGTTTCATAGGTTGTTGTTCAAATTTTCACAGAAATATTGGGCCTTTGCCATTTTTGTTTGTTTTGTGCATGAATTTCACCATTATCTGTAAGTACAGTGATCGTTCATGGAGCCAGTACACTTGAACACAGTAAATCTCTAAACTGGTACATTTGAATGAGGTCAGCTGTAACCCAGGGCAGATGTGTCCTTTCTAGTCGCACTTTACGCAGAGGGGTATGCAAATTCCAAACACGCAAGAGCTCGGACTGAAAAAATGCAATTGCAGAGTCTAGATCTGATATTAGACCTAATTTGTGCCATGGTATGTTCTTGAGATCACTTAAAAAGGATTCAAGATTAAATTGTTTGAAAGACCTGGTGATTATAATCTTGGGAGGGGATTTGGTGGCCTTTATTTTATCAGTGGTCACTGAAACTGTTAGGGAGAGGCCCGCCTCCTGGATTCTGTCAGGATAACTGGAGATAATCCAATCTAGCAAGGTATGGTTCTGGCTTTTAATATAATTGCGAGTTGGGGAGGAAATTAATTGTGTTAGCTGCAAAGTCTTAAACAGCGTACATGATTTATTATGTTTAGGATTCAGCCAATCAATATTAAAATCTCCAAAAAACAACAGTTCACTTTTTTGGTTTTGAGCTACAGTTTCACTTAGTAGTTGGGCTATGTCATAAAGGAAGTGCACCGGAGAGCTAGGTGGGCGGTAGATTCCAGCAACAATGATAGTTTTACTGAAAGGGATCTCAATTGTGCCAGAAAGGAGATCAAAGGCAGAAAGGGAGTTATAGTTTTTAAAGGAGTAAATTTTATGGACTTGTCTACATAAATAACAATGATGATTTTGTCATCAAAGAAATAGAAACAATATTTGGGAATCATTTAGGTGATATGCCAAAAAGATTGTGTTTTATGTTGGAATTTGCATACGGATATACTGCCCATAGCCCTCTTGGTTTTTAGCAATAACCAATGAACTTGAAAATTTTAAATTAGTCACACCCTACTGGGTGGACTTATATACAGTGGAACAGCAGGAGGATGGAAGTGATCTGAGGAAGCCGCAGTGTGAAACGCGTCATCATGTTACATGACATAATTATGTCACGACATCACGAGTGCCAATACAAAGCTCCACCCCCCCAAGAAATTCCAAGCACTGACAGCCCGAGGAAACGCCAGCGCATCAGAGGGGCTGTATTCAGTTGCACAGAGAGGATTGGGATAGTTGTAGGTGTTGTGGCACTTGATGTTTTATATATCAGCATATTGGAATAAAGTGTGAAAGAATACCTGCTGGAGTTATCAGTTTCTTGCCATACTAGACTTATTATATGAAAAGCGCTAGAAGTTGGAGCAGGCTTTTTCTGCTCCTGCTTGTGAATGGATTTCCAATGTTATATATAGATATTACTAATGTATTTACTGTTTTACTGTTTACTATTTAATGTTCTGTTTTTTTTTTGTTTTTTTCCTATGATATGGTACAACATATGAATTTGAAAGAAATACTCACCTATCATTCATGAGAAGTTCCAATACCTTTTATTTAAAGGGTTAAAGTAAGTTTGTGTTTTACTTGATCACTTGATGCACTTTTGCACAGTGTATATTGCACTTTGGTTATATATATATATATATATATATATATATATATATATATATATATATATATATATATATATATATATATATATATTCTTGCATCTATGCACTTTGAATGTTTACAAGGTTGCACTTTTTGATAATTACACAATTATATTTATCACTTGCACTTATTGTGCAAAATCAAATTCTGATAGCCTTAAAAGCATAGCACACTTATTTATTGGATTGAACATTTTTATGATTTTTATGTATTTTTGGGCCGTTACATATTTAGGTCCAGCTTCACACTTTGATACATTATAATTTTATATTTTGTATACTTGTTAGTGCCTTTACTTGTTTTTGGACTTTTTTGATATTTGGGAATCAGCAAAGCATCTAAAAGAGATAAGATAAACCAAACATAGTGAAGTATAGTTGGCTACAATAAAATATACGCTCTTGAAATGCACTCACAGTGTGTTTGAAAGTCTGTGCCTGGGGGGAGGCTTCTTTTTAGCTCCTTTTGCTGAAGATGTGGTCCTCAAATTAGAAGAAAGCTGGAATACATTCCACTTCACTTTAAATCAATTTATTAGGTGCAAAATAAGTTTTTAAAACAATATCATGAAAAATGTAAATGTTAAAATTTGTCCAACGCGTTTCTGCCACAAGTGTGGACTTCCTCAGAGACACAATTAAAATATCAATGCAAACAAAAACACACTTAATCTATCTGAAATTTGCTTGAGATTGTGAAAGAACAGCGTAATAGGGTAATAACTGCTTGATCCAAGGATAAATCTGACTGCCATTCTGGGGTCAAGAAGGATTTTTTTCCTAGCTTGTTGCAAAATTGGAAGTGCTTCAAACTGTTTTTTTTTGCCTTCTTTTGGATCAACAGCAAAAAACAAATGTGAGGAAGGCTGAACTTGATAGACGTAAGTCTCTTTTCAGCTATGTAACTATACATTCTACATGGAACTTATCCAAAAGTTATATAGCTGTTATGGGCTAGCCTATATGAAAAGATCAAACTCCGATACATTCTGGAGGTGCCAGAACGATTGAGATACAATGAGCCACATCTTGTAGGAATGTTTCGATGCTAAGCCCTTCTGGCATATGATTGCAGAAATCATCTCTAAGATTATGGGCAAACTATCCAGAGAGCAGACATGTTCCCTCTTTTCATGTTTCCTGGAAATCTTTCAAGGAAAAATAAACAAATCACATTATGGTTGTGGCTAATCTGGCAATAGCTGGAAAGTGGAACTCAGTTACAGTACCTACTAGGGAGGAGATCCTACACAAAGTCTCAATTAATGAGATGTATGAAACAATGGCATTTGCCATTTTAATGTATGGGGACACGCATAGGAGAAAATATGGGCTTTACAAGCAAATTGGTCGCACCAAGAGATATAGAATGTGCAAAATAAAATGAAGATGTTTGCACTACATTCAGTCAGAGGGAACACTCAGAGATGCACAATTTGGACTACAGATGGAATATTGAGACCCTTAGTCTCTGTAGTCACATCAGAAAGACACGCTATTTCTATTGATATACCTTCCTTACCTTATTGCACTTTCTCTCTCACTGCACTCTTCTCTTATTCATTTTTATCTCTTCCTACATTCTATTACCTTTTCTTTCTGTCTTAAATCATTGTAAAGTCGGTTCAATGTTGATGTTACTGACGTCAGATCGAGGCACTACACCCCAGAGCTACATATTTGAGCACAGCTATGTTAATACTATGAAATAACCCACAATGTTTATAAACCCTATGTTGCCAATGGGGATTGTCTGTTTTGCCACATTTCCATGCTGTATACAATGCACTATATGCTTTTGACATATTTACCAATAAAAAGACTCAAAGTAAAAAAAAAAAAAAAAATCAATCTTTAATCAAGTATCACAGATAAAAGATAAATGTAAAGAATGGGCCTATCTCCATAAACCATAAAGACACACACCAAATACTGCTACCATATGGAGTAAGAATGGTATCACTACTAACTAAAGTATCTCTTGGTGTGACCACTCTGCCTGGAAAAGCACATATTTTCCCCATCACTTGTGTGTGTCCCATATGGTAAAATGGGAAATGAGGTAAGTATAGACAGTTATGTTTAGTGGAACAAAACAACTGTTCTCGTCAAGAGGGCACAAAAAAAAAAAAAGCACCTAAGTATAACAGAGTAAAATAACAGACAACTAGGTCATGAGTAGAGAGGAAAGTTTCTGGATGGGGGTGAAAAGGTAAGAATAAATAATAAGATAATCATTTCCCAAAGTTTATATACCATAACAAATTGTCAGGGTACCTGCGGTCTCTACCTCCGAAAGAGGTAGAGACTTAGCTGTTCCTCCATCCAGACGGCCTGATGGCTCCCTTCCCCAAGGTCTATCCGGTCATGCAAGGCCGGCCGCGAGGGAGTGACTGCCTTTTACAGCATCTAGGCAGGAAGTTGTCATCAGGACACTCCTCCGGAACGACCTGTCACTCAATTGCTGCAGGACCAATCAGGAAGCCTCGGAGGCGTGGTTACTGCTCTGAACAGGGTATTTAACAGAGCTTCGTTCATTAGCTCATTGCCCTGTCGTGGTTCTAGCTTGTTCTAGTCACTCAGTGCTTGTGTATTCTATTATCTCTTTTGGTTTTGACCCGGCTTGTTTACCTTACTCTGCTTATCTCTGTTACCCTTGATTCGGCTTGTCTCTCGCTTACCTGTCTTCTGTTACCCTCGACCTCGGCTTGTCTTTGACCATTCTATACTGTACTACTTACGTTAGTCCGGCCATTCTAAGGTCCGGTATACGTATCTGGCTACTGTTTGTACTCTGCGTGTTGGATCCCTGTCCCGATCCTGACACAAATAGAGTTCTGTTATGCCATATTCATATAGATCACTCTTAAAAACAAACCACAGCCTAATGCTGAGAACAACCATTAAGCCTAATGGCTAATCTGTGTTAAGTGTTGCTTCTAACTGTGGTTGGAGATATTCTGGAGAGTTTTACAGAAGCTTCAACTGTCTAAGAGTTGTGCTAAGAGTTTTATTTTCTACTGTTACAGGTAAGATTCATCTGTAGGAAAAAGTTACTGACTGCACAAGGTTTGATTTCCTGTTGGTAATTACAAGGCATTTGATTTGATTAGTTAGCTACTTGCTATTGATTGCTGTTTAATTAGCTATTGTGTGCAAATAAGCAGAGGCCTACCCAGGTGTTAAACATTCCTAGTGGGTGGTGATTTTAGGAGTTATGTAAGGGTTGTTGTCATTAGCTTGGCTAATATAGCTTGGTTGCTTCATCTAAGTGTTGCTTCTAAGTGTGGTTGGAGATATTCTGGAGAGTGTTGCTTCTAAGTGTGGTTGGAGATATTCTGGAGAGTGTTGCTTCTAAGTGTGGTTGGAGATATTCTGGAGAGTGTTGCTTCTAAGTGTGGTTGGAGATATTCTGGAGAGTGTTGCTTCTAAGTGTGGTTGGAGATATTCTGGAGAGTGTTGCTTCTAAGTGTGGTTGGAGATATTCTGGAGAGTGTTGCTTCTAAGTGTGGTTGGAGATATTCTGGAGAGTGTTGCTTCTAAGTGTGGTTGGAGATATTCTGGAGATAACCTGGAGGTAATCTGAGGTATTCCGGAGGATAAATAAAAAGTTAAAATTTGTTTGATTTAAATTATTCATGTAATAGTTGCTATGCATTTGTTTCACGTTCCACTTTTTGGAGGTTTGGTTGTTTTCTACTCTGTAGACAGTTCTCTATCTTGCGGCAGGAGATTGTATTTTTGAAGACTGAGATTTGTAAATGATCTGGTAAACAAACTCAGGCTGGAACTGCTGCAAAGCCACTGCTGCAGAGACATACTAGGAATGGCAGATGGATCACTGTAGGATCTGGTAGACTTAGAGTTGTGGATAAAAGGCATATTGCACAGTCTGTTGCTCTACATAATTCATTTTCTGCACTTTCAGAGTGTAATGGTGATATGGTGTTGTGGAGAGAGGCACTGAGGCTAGTGGTGTTGTGGAGAAAGGCATTGAGGCTAGTGGTGTTGTGGAGAGAGGCACTGAGGCTAGTGGTGTTGTGGAGAGAGGCATTGAGGCTAGTGGTGTTGTGGAGAGAGGCATTAAGGCTAGTGGTGTTGTGGAAAGAGGCTTGGAGACTATGGTGAGGCCTAATAGAAAGCAGTTGTTGTTAGGGGATTCAATCATAAGAGGTGTGGAGATGGACAATGGCGGTCTTGTGAGGTGTCTTCCCCGAGCTACTGCTCACAGAGACAGGAGACGTATCTGTAATATTGTTAAGCGAGCAAAGCAGGAAGGCGAATTGGATGTACTTGTCCATCTAGGGACAAATGACTTGGCTTGCAATGAGGTTTCAGAGGTTAAGGACGTTTTTAGTGTTTTTGCCAATGATATACGGCAGGTTGCTTCCACACTGTCATTCTCTGAAGTTCTGCCTGTGCATAACACTCAGAACTACAGGCGGATGCGTATTAGGGACTTTAACTTGTGGCTTGGTGAATGGTGTCGGGAGCAAGGATTTGGCTTTATTTCTCATGGTAGCTCTGTTTGGAATGGAAATAAACTGTATAGAAAAGATGGTTTGCATCTTTCTCAAAGGGGAACAAATGTTCTCAGTGAGCAGTTCAGAGGTTTTGCTAGGATATATTTAAACTAGGAGGGGGGGGGCAAAAGGGTGATAAAACATCAATCCAATTGTCCCCCAAAACAAGGACAGAAGGTGCCTGTAGCAAGTGTGTTAAAAAAAGCTTAGAGTCATGTCTACAAATGCTCGCAGTTTATAAGATCCATGAACTTGTGGCAATAATGGCAACTGATAGTGTAGATTTAGTCGCTGTTACTGAGACATGGTATAATGAGAAAAATGACTGGGACATAGCAATACCAGGGTACTCTTTATATAGAAAAGACAGGGAAGGCAGGAAAGGGGGAGAGGTGGCCCTGTATGTGAAGGATAGCATAAAATCTAGCATAATAAAAGTTAGTGAGGCGAACATAGAGTCTGTTTGGGTTACGTTAGAATTTGGTAATCACACAGTGACTCGTGTAGGTGTTATTTATAGGCCCCCAGGACAAATTGAAGAGTTAGATAATCTACTGGTTGAGGAAATAGCTAAAATGACAATGAAGGGGAAGTTATCATCATGGGGGACTTTAATCTTCCGGATGTGAATTGGAAAACAAAAATAGCTGCTTGTGCCAGGAGCACACATATTCTAAATTCCCTACTGGGATTGTCTCTAAAACAAGTA
Organism: Pelobates fuscus; assembly: GCF_036172605.1. Taxonomy (NCBI): domain Eukaryota; kingdom Metazoa; phylum Chordata; class Amphibia; order Anura; family Pelobatidae; genus Pelobates; species Pelobates fuscus. Next base: position 141,060,063 of record NC_086321.1, on the reverse strand, counting down.
GTTGAGGAGCCAACTCGTAAAGAGGCCATACTCGATTTAGTGGTAACAAATGGAGATTTGGTATCCGATATTACTGTAGGTGAAAGTTTAGGATCCAGTGATCATCAGTCAGTGTGGTTTAATATAAGAACAGTGACTGAGTCACACCACACAAAAACAAAAGTTTTAGACTTTAGAAAAACAGACTTTTCTAAAATTAGAATATGTGTAAAGGAGTCATTATCAGACTGGAGCAATTTAAATGGAGTCCAAGAGAATGGGATTATTTAAAAGTTGCACTACTGAAGGCAACATAAAATTGCATTAGGCTTGTCAGTAAAAGCAAAAAAATCAAGAAACCACTATGGTACTCCGCAGATGTGGCCAAAATAGTAAAAAAACAAAAAGTTAGCATTTAGTAATTATAAAAAACCCCAGAGTGAGGAAGACAGAATGATCTATAAGATTAGGCAGAAAGAGGCTAAGCAAGTTATAAGAGCTTCCAAATCACAAACAGAAGAGAAAATAGCACAGTCGGTAAAAAAGGGGGACAAAACTTTTTTTAGATACATAAATGAGAAAAGAAAAGTAAAACAAGGATTAGTTAGATTAAAAACAAAAGAAGGAATGTATGTAGAAGAGGATAAAGGTCTAGCTGACTGCCTCAATGAATATTTTTATTCGGTATTTACAGATGAAAATGAAGGAATGGGACCTCAGTTAAGAAAAAGGATAAATGAGTCATTTATTACACGTGAGTTTACAGAGGAAGAGGTTCTATTTCAACTCTCAAAAGTAAAGACAAATAAGTCAATGAGACCTGATGGAATACACCCAAAGCTATTAAAAGAGCTTAGTGGTATACTAGCAAAACCATTAACAGATTTATTTAACCAATCATTGATAACAGGAGTAGTCCCAGAAGATTGGAAATTGGCGAATGTTGTGCCCATTCACAAGAAAGGTAATAGGGAGGAGTCGGGCAACTATAGGCCAGTAAGCCTTACTTCAGTAGTGGGGAAAGTGATGGAAACCATGTTAAAGGATAGGATTGTTGAACATCTAAAAACACATGGATTTCAAGATCAGAGACAACATGGGTTTACTTCAGTGAGATCATGCCAAACTAATCTTATTGATTTTTTTGATTGGGTAACTAAAATTATAGATCAGGGTGGTGCAGTAGACATTGCTTACCTAGATTTCAGTAAGGCTTTTGACACTGCTGCACATAGTAGGATTTTGGAAAGTCCTGATGAAGTCGGCGCATTAGCATTTCAGATTGTTTTTACTTTAATTTTGTTTTAGCACTTTCGAATAAGCAATTTGTATTTGGGTGAAGACACTGCTCTAGAGGATCCTTCAACTCCATTTCCTGACGTATTTTTTGATGTGCCTAATTTAACTGGATTCTTGTGAGTGCAATATTATATTAAAGTTGTTTATAGTATATACAGTCTTGCACTATGTTTTTATTTGTCTCCTTACATGTGACTGAGATTTTGAGGTCAAGGAGAAGAAAGATCTTCCACACATCAATTTGTGTTCTGCCTACTATTCATCTACGTTTGTGAGTGTACTTACCCACAATTTAATATATGGTGTCCATATGTACTACATCATTGTATTTCATATTTGTTTGTAGATTGTGGTTGTTGTTTGTTATAAGAAGACTGAGAGGAGTCTGGATATCTACAATTATTGTGGAAAGGGTACAGTGGAAATTTTGTTCACCCTCACATTTATTTGTTTTTTCACTGGTGAGTGTGAATTGTTTTCTTTAGGTTCATAATAGTAAAAGACAGATGTCATATTTTTTTTTTCCTATAAGGGGTTATTCACAACCTATGTTACCATGAAAGTGGCATTATCTATGCAGAGTTACCACTGAATCCCTGCTGGGTCAGGTGAAAAAAACACCAAAAATATTGTCTCCCTCTAAATGTAAGATATGTATAATCCCAAGATTTAGAATTAGCCCATGTGGAATATTTATCTAACCCACAAATATTTCTGAGTGTCTCGTGGCCTGAGGCACACAAGAGCATTGCAGCTTTTTGGCAGGGTCCTGTCAAGCATACAATCATACTTTATGTCAATTACATGCTAGTATTTGTGCAATGATCCAAAACAATCTAACTGAATTTGATTTCTGCAAATATGTTAAGTCTCAAACTAAACACTGTTAAATGTGAGGTACTCCATCTTATAACCCATCTATCTGAGAATGTTGTGCTGAATGCACAGTTCCCATTCCAGAGACCAGAAGAAATACATTATTTTGCAGCCTAACAACAACAGATCGTTGAGTGGCATGCAATCATACCATCAACACAAAACAAATCTTGGAAATTCTCACCAAAATGCTAGGAAGTCCTTCATCATTCCAATTCAAGAAAGGGCTATTTCCAACCCAAGAATAAGCTCTACTGCAGTAGTTTATCTATACAAGAAATATGTTTTCCACCATTTGATAAATGGTTATGAGTAAGTCATTTGAGATGTTATGTTCTCTATTTGTCGAAAATACAAATCAAATGCTTTATCTGCGTAGAAAATGTTAATCAAATTGCAGCTGTACACAGATGAATACATAAGAATTAGGAACATAGAACAAGCATTAGGTAGCGGTCGAAAATGTCCATGATTGTGCATTATGGGTAAAAATGAAATAATGCAGAAGCGCATCTTGACTGTCATGTACTAGATTCACATAAATTTTCTTAACAGTTATGAATAAAGTTAATTATCAGTAATTAATTGGTTTATATTATGAATTACACACTAAAAAGGTTCCAGTATTACAACTGAAAATGTGTTGTATTGCTAATTACACTGCTAAGTTTAGAACAAAAAATGACAACATGATACTGAAGGGCTATAACAAATCACACATTTAAAACAAAAAAACATAACTGTCACCATTTTGGAATCTCTAGCCTGAAAACAGCCAATAAAGGATATGGGTTGGGTTATGCCTATTGAATAGCAAGTCCTCTATTGAGGTTTATGGGAGATTTGTAGAGTAAGCCCTTACCAGTGAAGATAGGAAAAATCCTAAACTTGTGCATTCAGTTTCAAACAAATTGTGCTTTGTCTAACTTGCGGGCAATCAGGGATGTGTCTTAAATCCCAAGGGCTATTCACTAAACACCATATTTTGTCAAAATGGACAGAATCTAGTTAAAACTACCGAATTCTGAAGCTAAATGTGGTCTACAAACCAATCTACAGCACACGAATCTGAGCTTTATCAATGACTCCATTGTGAATTATCATTCACTTGCTAGTTAAAAACCCTTGGCAGCTCCAAGGTTAATCATGCACTTGCAAGCCCGCCTCCAAATTAAAAAATAAAACAAAGGGTGTTTAGGGACATAGTCTTCTGCAATCCAGTTAGCCTGTTATACAGTGTGCAACACTCCTGCTCCTCCAACAAGAATTTTCTAATGTTCGTTGCCTCTCAGGGGAGGGATGTACAACAAGGAAGTATAACTCTTATACTATCTGTGGTAGAAGAAGCTGCAGTGGCAGTGAAAGATGCAGCAGAAGTTTTTGCAGAGCTGGCCATATTCTTCCCAGCATATTATTTGAAACAAAAAAAACAAATAATGCAAAAAAAAAGTGAGAATAAAACGATTGCTTCCTAGGTGGTGAATTGAAAATAATTTACATGCTATCCTAAAGTTTGAATACTACTCACAGTGATTATGCTGTGATGATGGCAGCAGTGGTGGGGTGTCAGTAGTCAACATAGTCAAGAAAGTGATGTTACAACTCTGAGAGGCGGTGGCACTACTGCTGATAGTGTATTGGGGAACACGACACCTATTCTCCCTCAATTTCTTCTTGGGACCAAACAATGATGATGATGTTTTTTTTGTTTGTATTTTTCATTAGAATAGATTGGGATATGAATATGTATTGTGTAAAGAAACACAACTTTACTAAGCCCAAATAGATGTTTGTATTGAAAAATGAGTTTCTGTTTGGTGGATTTACATGTACTGTACTGTCATTATTGTCTTTGACTTTAAGAAACAATACACCGCACACAGTGCACTGAACAATGCTTACAAATTTGCACAGCACACAATGGAGTAAACCTATTACAAAAATAAATAGATACATCATTTTCTCTCTACAGTTAAAAAAAAAAAAAGACCTGTCAAACATGGAATAAGTGAATCAGACTTGTTGTAAGTGGGCATGTGTAGCCACAGCACTAACCCAACTAATAGTTGCACCCTAGAATCAATTAAACTTTAGCATATAGCTATTTCAAACTCAAAGTCTGTGTAAGTGACACTGTGCCACTGGCAGTGGCTAGGCACAACAGTAACAAAACGAGTCTTACACTAGGATCAATGACCCAGGTTATCTATCTCCCACTCAAAGTTGTTGTAAGGGACACTGGCAGTAGCTAGGCAAGTATAGCAGCAGCTGAAACCTAACCAGCCTCACACTAGGATCAATGACACAGGCTATCTCCCATTCCTACACAGGCACAACAAGACCATAATCAGTATATTCCTATCTGCTAGGGTGTCTCCCTCAATAATTGATGTCAAAGTATAGACTTTTTTTTCTGCTCCTCCTTTTCCCCCTCTATTTGTTTCTTCTCACTGAATCTGTGAATATCATCAATGTTTAGTGATTGTCCCCTAACCATCATCCACCTATTCACTGGAAAGGATATGCAGTCAACAACATTGGGCAGACCTCTTCTCCATCAAGGCAAACTAAGCTGCTTATTTGTCCTTCCTTAATAAATAATAAAAAAAAAAGTAATAAAAAATAACATTATTTTAAAAAAGAATTTCAATCAGTTTTTTTGTCTATTCTGTCCCCAGTTTCTTGGTGCCACAGGCAAAACCCTAAATCCCGAAGCATTAGAACATGTTCTGACATCACACTAGTTGATTGCTTGGTTTTAAGGCTGCACAGTGTTTTGTAGATATGGCCCAAATTCAATAACAAATGCACAAGTGTATTAGTTACTTCTTTATCCTTGATCTGTAATCAAATGTTTTGAAAATGGGTGCGCTGCAATAATATTTTAAATAATATTTATATTTGCAATGCACTGGTTGGCAAATTGTATGCCTTTTAGTTTGTCCAAATCAATTTTCCATAAATGTTTGCATTGATTAAATGTAACTGAGCCAAATGGATAGATCTTGAATTGCCTGAATCTTTTTTTTTTTTTTTTTTGCCAGCCGAATCAATTTATATAAACCAAATAATTATTATTATTTTGCTGTGCACAAGTTACATGTTGTTTGAGCTCTTAATGCCTTATATTTAATTATAAAAATCTCTGCATAAACCGATCAAGCCAAGATATTACCTTCCTTTTGAGTAAAATAAATGTATTGTCTTTTTATTATTTTATGTGTACACTTGTCACCAGCAGGAAACGTATTTGTCAAACTGATTTTTATCACCATTTACCAGCATAATTACAGAACTGGCACTTTTCATTGTTAACTTATCAGAAGAGAGATCATTACAGGCAGTGACAGAACTAATGTAGAGAAGGCCCAGGTCCAAAAACATTCTTGGGCCCTGCTGTAGAGCAGGGATGGACAAAAGGCAGTTCCTCAACTCTTCATACAACTTACATGGGGCTTTGCCAGCTTTGGATTTACCATTTGCCTATCCTTGTATTTGTGTGCAGTGCTTTTGTATGAAGAATGCTTGTGTGAATATTGGTGTATTTGTGTATAATGCTGATGTTTGCATGCAGGAGTATAGTTAGGTGAAGTATTGGTGTTTGAATTCAGGAATTTTGCATAGTGTTTGACAGCACGGGTGTTTGGAGTGTTAATGTTTGCATGCAGAGGTGTGTTTATGTACAGTCTTTTTTGTTTGAATGTAGGGGTGTGTTTATGAATAGTCAGGATATTTCCACATAGGGATGTGCTGGTGTTTGAATGCAGTGGTGTATTTTTGTGTAATATTGGTGCTTGTAAGCAGGCGTGTATTAAAAAATAAACATACTTTGTCATACACACATTCTGATTGCCACACACAGAAATACATATCTGCGACATGTAGGTACACATATATTCACTGTCACAGAGGGATGTATGCACACAGAACCATTCCAAGAGATACACACACATAAAAACTATCATACACATACAAACTGACACACAGACACATATCCACACACTGGCACACAGATATACGTGCACAGACACAAACACTGGCACACATGTACAGATTCTTGGATACTGACACAAATGCACAGATATACACACTGTTACGCATGCACAGATACACATTGACACCCATTCACAGTTTCACACACACATATTGACACTCATGCACCGATCCCTACACTGATGCACATGCAAAGATACACACATTAACACACATGCACAGATACACGCATAGATCCTGAAGACTGACACACGTCAGTGCTCAGATACATTACATATACTGACACTTTCTATGTCTAGTATTCCCTCCTCTGTTACTATGGTGCACATGTCAAATATCGCTCTTGGCGCCTGGCACCATCAGAGCATTACCCAACCTGATTTCAAGGATCAGTGCTAGCCCTACAATTTGTGGAGCTTACTTTCCGAAAATCGGCATGTGAAAACAACATGAAATTAATGCCTCTATAGAGAAAGAGATGTTTCTCTCCCCTACTTGCAGTTTTCATGGACAAGCAGAAGTTACCACTAGTAATTCTGTATTTTTGTTTATCTATATCATCAAAACAAAATGGTGCACTCTCAGGACTCCAACAATAACATATGTATTGTAACAAAAATGCATTATAACATAATGACCAATGGTTTGACCCTACAGCAGGGTCAAAACCTTTTTCAAGATCTTGCAAAACACCAAGTGAGGGGTCAATACACTGATGATTATGTTGTTCCACATTTTTGCTAGATTACATTTATTATTGTTTGAGTCAAGAGAGTATACCAATTATGTTTTGATCGTGTATGCTATACAAGGCTGTGGATATGATAAGTAAACAAAACGGTAAATTTGCAGTGAAGCCACATGAAAGATCCACCCCTTTTACTCTATAAATTGCACAGATTGATCCATGCAAATCAATATAGTATTTCTGCGATATTAGATATTTAATCTGATTCCTCTATTTTCTTTTAACTGTGTATTTCTTAAATTTGCAGTGAAGCCACGTGAAAGATTTTTCATAGTTTAGTGGCTATCTATATAGGCATTACAAAATCATTTTTATATCCACTGAGCCATTTGTACCAAATCGGAAGTGAAAAAGTAGTGTTACAGTGATGGATCAAAAACGGATGCAATTGCAAATATATATGTATGTAATATATATATGTAATATATATATTTTTAATGCTATTTCAAAAGTAGTAGAGTATTAATCAAATATAATACAAGTACACATATACAAGCAGTTAAAAAAATTGACAACAATAATTTCTAGGATAATTGAAGGCAGCATTTTTTCCACTCCACTAGATAATCCTGATTGAATGTATGTTATTCAATCAGTGGCTTGTAGTGACAGAAAGAGGTAATCTTAAGATAAAGGCTAAGCCTTTAGCCACCTTTTCTTTCCTAGAGACACTTCACTCAACATATGATATTAAATATTTTTTGTATGCTTTCTAGGAGATGCCTTAAGTTTTCAAACAGATTATACTTATTATTATACTTCGGCATGTCGTCATATGGTTTAAATACCCATATACTATTTAGAAAGTATGCAAAGGTTTTGCATGCTCATATCATTAGTATGTATATTTACATAAATCATTATGCAACAGACATAGTTATTTTTATAGACATCAAAGATTATTTTGGATATACATATTTGTTTAGCTTACTGCTCTAGTACATGTGCAAATATAGGATATAAAGATTTCAAGATGAAGTGAATTCAAGAGAGAGTTCAAAGTGAATTTAAATGAATTATAAATTAAAGGGGCATGCATCAATTTGAAACAATAGTCTCATTTAAAAGCTTTTACTTTGAATGAGAGAGTTGCTTCTCTCTACAGGCTGGCATAAGCAGGTAAATATGAATTTTCTTCAGATGTATCTGCTTTGTTTTTCATGCTTTAAACACCCACTCCAGGGAGGACACTGATCTAACCAATCAGTGCTCTATCCCTAGGTATGCTGAAATAGTTAACCGGGCATGCCTAACAGATTTATTCTTGAGAAGTTAGACATTTCCTTTACTTTACAACATCCTGACAGAGGAGGGAGTGAGAGAGTCTGATCAGGCTGATCATGCACTGCAGGCTCTGGTGTTGGGTTCATCTCTCCTGCTGCTGAAACTGAAAAGGGTAGGTAAGATAGAGAGGAAGCTGAAGAAACTAACCTTTCCGAGAGGCATTCCCAACAATGCAATCTGGCAAAGTTTATGTTTATTACAAACTTTTCTTGCTTTATCTTTGTGTGTTTGTTTAAGTGTTTTACATATAAATACTGTGTGTTTTACATATAAATACCAGTACACAATAATTGCTATTAAAGAGACACTATAGTCACCAGAACAACTACATCTTATTGTATTTGTTCTGTTGAATATAATCATTACCTTCAGGCTTTTGGCAGTAAACCCTGTCTTTTCAGAGAAAATGCAGTGTTTACATTACACTCTATGGATACCTCCACTGGCCACTCCTCATACGGCTGTTAGAGGTGATTCATGAGTCAGTGCTGCACAGTGTGCAGCACTAGATTTCAGTATCTCCCCCCTGTGCATGGAGACACTGAACTTTCCTCATAGAGATGCATTTATTCACTAAGTTTTGGAAGGAAATTGATTAAGTGTTAAATTAGGTATATGCAAATAATTAGAAAAAAACGTACCACTACCTTTCATATATGATTGGAACCTTCAGCCATATACATGTACCTTGCATCATACAGTGTTTGAAACTCTATATAGTCTCCATGGTCTTACCTGCTTCATAGTGCAGTGACAACATCAGACAGAATGTCCGATTTAAATTAAAGGTGTATGTATATGGCTGAAAGATCCCATCCTGGTTTACATATACTTTATTTAACACATAATCAATTTCCTTTCAAAACTTGATGAAATAATCATTATATTAAAAGATAATGTTGAGGTAAGAGCTGGAACCATTTATAGTGATATAAGAGAATAATACAAATTGTCATTTATGTTGTAATTTATATGTATCTCATACAGACTAAACCTTGAATTTACATGGTCTTTGTGTAAAAATCAAAGAAGGGCCGCCTCATTGCCCCTCCTCACAAAACCTTGCAATGAAAAGGTTAGCTAATGGGAGTTCCTGTGTAGGAACTTTTGTCAATTTTGATGTTAGCAGTAGAAGCAGGGAACAGTGCTTGATGGACCCCAGTTAAAAAGTAAAACTACTCAAAAACCTTTTCATTATTTACAATAGGAGAGCACCAGGGCATTCCTGGCACCATAATCACTACAACAAGTTGTAGTAGTTATGGTGCTTTGAGTTTTCATTTAAAAACCCATTGAAATGGCTAACATACTGCTTGGGCTGCAGCTGTCCCCCAAAAGCGCTATCTTCTGTCTTCAGGTCCAGGCACTTGATCCACCAGGAGCTGCAAGATTACAAGAGTGATGTCTATGGAGGATTCCACAAAACAACTGGAAACTCCTTAGACTAAAATTTGCAATCTTCCCGAACCAGCTTGATTCCCACATCTGAGACACAAGATTAGACCCTACTTTGTCTCAGGATGTTGGTTTGACATTTCAATGGAATTCTAACACACTCAATAAGAGGATTTCATAAAGACCCTACCTATTTGTTTTGCTAGGGGACAGAAACACTTTAAATTGTCCCCTCTGCTAGCTATACTCCTTTACAGGTACCATGCTCTTTGTGATTGCACATGAATGCAATCACAAAGAGAAACGTGAAGGACAAGGCCTAAAGCCCATCATCACATCCCTAGCAGGGCAGTGGTAAGAGACCAATACCTCCATCCCCATCTATGTGCCCCAGAACATCCAAAATCTCCCCCTTCCCATTTGTAAAATTTAGCAATGCCCCTTTGTATGCCCTGTCCTACTTGTGCTCAGGGTAGCATTGATCATCTGAGGGGAGTTCAGTAAAAGTATGAACCGTAATTAATTTCACAAAGCATAGTTGCTTCTGGAAACAAGCTCTAGTCTCAGGAGATGTTCTCTTTTGTCCCCTGCAGACCCCCAGCACTTGCTACCTGTGACTGTATGTACGGCTATAAAAAGATGTATGCTGATTTCTGCCATGTGCAGTGGTAACTGTGAAGGTAGTCATATTCATGTTGGGGCAAGAGTTCTGTATTACGGACGTTGCATTCATTGATTATCTCTGTTACTAAGTGCCCGACTGGTTGGTCTGTCCATGAAGTTACATAGTTACATAGTTAGATAGCTGAAAAGAGACTTGCGTCCATCAAGTTCAGCCTTCCTCACACCTGTTTTTTGCTGTTGATCCAAAAGAAAAAAAAAAAAACAGTTTGAAGCACAATTTTGCAACAAGCTAGGACAAAAAATTCCTTCTTGACCCCAGAATGGCAGTCAGATTTATCCTTGAATCAAGCAGTTATTACCCTACATTGAAAGATTATATCCTTGAATATTCTGTCTTTGCAAGTATGCATCTAGTAGCTGTTTGACCATCTGTATGGACTCTGATAAAACCACTTCTTCAGGCAGAGAATTCCACATCCTGATTGTTCTTACAGTAAAAAACCCTTTCCTTTGCCTTAGACGAAATCTTCTTTCTTCCAGTCTAAACGCATGGCCTCGTGTCCTATGTAAAGTCCGGTTTGTGAATAGATTTCCACACAATGGTTTGTATTGGCCCCGAATATATTTGTATAATGTTATCATATCCCCTCTCAGGCGACGTTTTTCTAAACTAAATAGGTTTAAATTTGTTAACCTTTCTTCATAGCTGATATGTTCCATTCCTTTTATTAATTTTGTAGCCCGCCTCTGCACTTTTTCTAGTGCCATGATATCCCTCTTTAGAACAGGTGCCCAAAATTGCACAGCATATTCAATATGTGGTCTTACCAGTGATTTATAGAGAGGCAAAATGATATTCTCGTCCCGAGAATGAATGCCCTTTTTCATGCATGACAATACCTTACTGGCCTTGGCCACTGCTGATTGACATTGCACATTGTTGCATAGTTTGTTGTCTATAACAATTCCCAAGTCCTTTTCGTGTGTTGTTATCCCTAATTCGCTTCCATTAAGGGTATACGTTGCTTGTGTATTCTTTACGCCGAAGTGCATAACTTTGCATTTTTCAACATTAAATTTCATCTGTCATTTGAGTGCCCAGTCCTCCAGTCTATCTAAATCCTTCTGCAGCAAAGTAATATCTTGCTCACATTGTATTATTTTACAAAGTTTTGTGTCATCTGCAAACACTGAAACATGACTTTCAATGCTGTCTTCAAGATCATTTATAAAAATGTTAAATAGAAGGGGTCCCAGAACAGACCCCTGAGGGACACCACTTGCCACCTCTGTCCAGCTTGAAAATTTACCATTAACGACAACTCTTTGTATTCTGTTTTTAAGCCAATGTTCTACCCAAGAACAAGCATTTTCATCGAGACCGATTTCCTTGAGTTTGAACACTAATCTTTTGTGTGGAACTGTATCAAATGCCTTGGCAAAATCCAAATAGATCACATCCACTGCAACACCCTGATCTATACTTCTACTTACTTCTTCGTAGAACGCAATCAAGTTAGTTTGACATGACCTGTGCTTCATAAAACCGTGCTGATTTTTGCTGATAACCATATTCCTCTCAAGGAATTCTTGAATATTATCCCTTAATAACCTTTCAAATATTTTACCAGCCACAGAAGTTAAGCTCACAGGTCTATAATTTCCAGGCAAGGATTTTGAACCCTTTTTGAATATAGGAACCACATCTGCCTTCCTCCAATCCTCCGGAACACTTCCTGAAAGAAAAGAATCTTGAAAGATTAAAAACAGAGGTTCACTTATTTCTACACTTAGTTCCTTAAGTACACGTGGATGGATACCGTCAGGCCCTGGAGCTTTGTTTATATTAACTTTCTTTAGTTGCTGCAGCACATTGTCTTGAGTTAACCAATTACAATTATTCTGCAAGTTTTTAGTAGCAATCATTTGCACATCTATTGCCATGGGTTCTTCTTTAATATATACGGAGGAGAAATAGTTATTTAGAATTCCTGCCTTTTCTTGGTCTTAAGTTATTTAATATATTGCCAAATTGTCAATATACTAAATAACAATTTTGCAAGGGGGTGCCCCAGCCTTGCCAGGGTCCCCCTATACAGTCAGAAATGCAGGGCCTGGTCACAGTAGTTACCATTTTGACCCTGGTAGTTTTGCCACTGGCCTCTTTACAAATTGTTCCTTTGTGTATGAATATTTCGCCCATTACCATGTATAATGTCAACATATTGGCTGTCATGAACATTTATTACAGAACATTTAAGTGTATTCATTTTCACTTTCAAAATACTTCCATAAACCACTAGCTAAGCTATATTATTGAATTATAGAGCACTACCATGTACTTATTGTGTGTAGCAGGGAGATAAATGGACTTTTGTCACTAATACTACTGGCCCATATTATGTGATCTAGCTACTTTGCTTGCTAACATCAAAATTGTACGGTGTAATAACATGCCCTTTAAGGAATGATGTTACTAACACCCATGGGTAATACATCAGACAAGTTACATGTAACAGAAAAATAAACCACAAGAGACCAAGTCATGGACACATTTTATGCAGTAACCTTTTCTAGAAAAGAATAATTCTGAGATATTTTCATCCAAACATCTAAAGTTAGAGTATATTACCAAGTGCTTTTAAGCTGCCTACAGTTTCTTACTATGGTATTCAGGTGTACAAGAATCTATAGTATCACAACATCAGTATAATAATTACTTATTTTTTTAATAAAAGGACACTATAATCAACATACTGTGACAGAGTCTATGGGAGGGTAATAGAAGGAAGGTATCTAGGACCCAGAATCCTCCATAGTCTATACTCATTCACCTGCCCAATTAGCAACTGCTGAGGCTTTAATTAGCAGGTCTCAGAGCAGAAAGAAGTCAGATACAATCTGACCTGCAGAGAGAGAGCAGGTCTGTGCAGAGCAGCATCTAAACAAAGTGCTAAAGGTTGGTGAAACCAATGCTTATTTTTTTCTGCAAAATAGGGAAGGGACAATTGGGTTCCCGGGTTAACAGGAGTACCTTCCACTACCTGAACATTGTTACGGGCACCTACCAATGTTTAATCCTCCCATTGGGCAGCCCTAAAATTTCCTGAACTAATACCTAGATGATGGAACTCCACCTCTTCCCTTAGATTTTCTACTTGGGAGGAATCACTTTCATTGTGTTCCCCTTCCTCAACATACGACAGTGGGTTCATTTTCACTATATTGCTGCAAATCAATCGTAGAAAAAGGGAAACCATTCTCTAACCCCACTATTTCTGCCTCTACCTCTGTAAGCTTATCCTGTTTTATTACAGTATCTTCCCAAATTTTCCAAAAGAGGGGAAAATCACGCCCCAATACAGCATCATAAGGCAATGATGGTACCACCCCAACTCTATGTTTTATCACCCCTACCGCGGTAGCAAATTCCACCTCGGCCGTGGGGTACGTGTGGGTGTCACCATGTATGCATATTATATCCAACACGTGAATTTTATCTACTTGCTCACTCTGAAGTAAAGATCTCTTTACCAATGAAGCCTCACTCCCAGAATCTAAGAGTGCTTGCACACTCATCCCCTCCATATTTACAGATTTGACATGCTTAATAGCACCAGTACTTGTTAAAGCAGACATTTGTGTGTATACCAACATTGCACCATGTTTCTCCCCCCTCCCCAAATTACATTCCATAGGTTCATCAGTCTGTGGACAGTTACGTGCAATATGTCCAATCTCATGACATCTATAACACTTTATCTCTTTCTCAGTCTGGCCTTGTGGCCGGGTTTGGAACCTGGGTACCCAATTTTCCAGGTAGTCAGTCTGTCTATGGGTCTGTACAGAATCTTTTTTCCCATCGGTTTCTTTAAACCCACCAGACTTCTTTGAAGGTATCCTGTTACCTTGCAATTTGGTGTTGAGGTAAGGTTCTTTACTCTGAGTTTCATTAGCAAACCGGTATCTCTCTGTCAAGTTCATCATTTCTTCAGGGTCCTTTGGATCCGCTTGACTTACCCATTTCCGTAGCGCTATCGGCAGACTCCTGAGGAAGCGATCCATAACCACCTTTTCAATGATTACTGCAGCAGAGTTGATTTCTGGCTGTAGCCACTTCTGGGCAAGTCTCAAGAGGTCATACATTTGTGACCTAGTAGGTTTCTCGGTATCATAAACCCAAGCATTATATCTTTGGGCTCGCACTGCAGGCGTAACTCCAAGCCGTGTTAGTATTTCTGCTTTCAATCGGTCATAGTCTTGTGCTTGGCTGAGAGGCAAATCATCATACGCTTTTTGTGATTCTCCACTGAGGCAAGGGGCTAATAATCCTGCCCACTGACCTGGAGGCCATCCTTCTTGGGTAGCAATCCTTTCAAAGGTTGTCAGGTAAGCCTCCATGTCATCAACTTCACTCACTTTATGTAAAAAGTCAGTAACTCTTATCTGGCGCCCCCTATCCATAGTAGCGGTAGTTACACTTGACAGCATGGTTTGTTGCAAAGCACTTGTTAGTTTGTCTCTGTCTTCCCGCTGAGTTTCCATAATGCAGTCTATTTGTGTGGCCAATAAGCGGTTTGTCTCCTGTTGGACCACAACAGCCTGTCGCTGTGTCTCCATGAGGCTACTGATCTGCGCCGCTGTTACACGGTTTGTGTCTTGCTGGATAGCAGTAGCCTGTACCAAGGCTTTTACTAACTCTTCCATCTTGCTTGTTGTGTTTTTTTTTTGTTTTGTTTTTTCTTTCAGCCACTTGGTAAATACCACACACACCACACCTGCAGGCCTCTGTTTCAAACAACCAGTCTCAGTTTGCAGAGTCGCAGTACCTTAGGCCTCTATACCCACAGACCGTATAAATGTGCCCGCATCCTCCACCATCTTGTGACCTTTATGGGCAAAGCAACACAGTCCTCTAGGGTAACAGGCATAGAACAACAGTCTCTTGTGCAAAAATTGTGTGGTTTATTTAGAGCGTGCACAAAATCCATACAGCAATCAGTTTGTTCAAAAACTGCAGCACAACAGAAAGGAAAATCTACAAAATAAATCCTAGCTCAAATTTGAGCACTAACTAAACATAAAGAAATGTCCCTTACTAACCAGGGTAATAAACTACACAAATCAAAAATAAGCATTGGTTTCACCAACCTTTAGCACTTTGTTTAGATGCTGCTCTGCACAGACCTGCTCTCTCTCTGCAGGTCAGATTGTATCTGACTTCTTTCTGCTCTGAGACCTGCTAATTAAAGCCTCAACAGTTGCTAATTGGGCAGGTGAATGAGTATAGACTATGGAGGATTCTGGGTCCTAGATACCTTCCTTCTATTACCCTCCCATAGACTCTGTCACAATACCAACTACAGCTTAATGTAGCTGTCATAGTGTTTATAGTATATCACTGCAGGCTTTACACTGTGAAGTCAATCATAGACACTGTGAAGTCACTCATAGACAAAAATGGTATATGAATGTAAACACAACAGTAACAAAAATAATATTAGTGACATAAATGGAGTGGTACCTATCAAGGTGCTATCTCAACACCCAAAAACAACAAAGTAGACAAAAACGTGAAAAGAAAATAAAAACTCCAAAAATATACTGAATATGAAATAAAATAGGTCCAAACAAATCTATAAAAAAAGAAAAGTGTGGGGCGTGGCCTGAGCGCTCGAGGAGATGGACGTGTGAGCGATCAGCTCCGTCCGAGAATCCCAAAATACAGCAACTAATAGAGGATTAAACAAAGCTTTCCCCCCTCAAAACATAACTACAGCTACAGAGGAACTTGCCCTACAACATGGCACAACATTCCACACAAAAAAAAACTGAAGACGCCTTCCCTGCAGATTACTGCCATGTCTTCACGATGGCGCCGGTAGGCCGCTGTCACCGGCCTCAAGCTCAAATCGGAGCGATGTTACCTCCATTTCCACAAAAGACCTCCCAGCTACTGAATCCCCCATCCAAAAAATGCTGAATGGACTACAAACGTCCTTGCAAGCAGACTTTGCCAAACTGGCATAGGAAATAAGAGCAGACATCAAAGCCCTGGGGGGCCGTACAGACTACCTCGAGAGCAAAACGGAGGAAATCATTAGTGCACATAACAACGTGGGTATGAGAATATGGATGCAAAGATTAATTCCTTTCTTACAAAAATCGCCGACCAGGAAGATAGAGATAGGCGAAACAATATTCGTATACGTGGCATCCCCGATAAGGTCAGCCCTAGCAACCTGGGAACTCACGTCAAAGCACTTTTCCATCTTTTGGTCCCAGATCTCCCAGAGGAAGCCTTGCTCCTTGATAGGACCCATCGACTGCCCAAGCCGAAACACCTCCCAACATCTACCCCACAGGACACTATTACAAGAGTCCACTATTATACAACCAAAGAGGCTATAATGCAAGCATCTAGAAAACAGCCGACCCTACCTGAAGCCTACAGCAAGATTCAGCTGTTCACCAACCTCTCGGCAACCACGCTGGCAGCAAGGAAAAACTTCATGCCAATTACCAAGGCCCTGCGAATGGCGGACATACTCTATAAATGGGGTTTTCCCGGCTCGCCTCATCCTGAGACGCAACGCCACCGAAAAGCATATCCTCACCCCAGAAGATGGGAAAAAGGTCCTAGAGGAGTGGAACATTCCAATGGAAATAAACATACAAGAAATCCCAACCGGACAAAGAGCTGCTATTTCGCCGCCGAAACTTACACATGACTGGCACACATCAGCCACAACTAAGTGACTCTATGTACACGTTCATGCAGGCTTATAAAAAAAAAAGGGGGGGGGGCGTAGCTAGCCGCTGAACTGAATGGACGCATGCTGAAATCTCTCTCCGAGACCCGGGCAAAAATCTACAGCAATCGGAGAAAGTATTTACCATGGGCAACCCCAAAAAGCACCAGCAGTCACAGGGGCAAATAGGGAAGACCCCAATGCGAAATCGAGCTCTCTTACCCGATATTTCAGAGATAATATGGACCGCGAGTCAGAAGCGGAGGCCGCGATATCCAAAATGGCGGATCAAGATCTGAACTCTGATCCTCAACCATACAGTTCCTCAGTGTCAGAATGCTTCCATAAAACAACAGAGACAAATGCTGATGCAGATATCAGGGACCTGATAAAAAATCTACCATCCAAAAACGATCTGCAGGTAATGATGGGAAAGCTGGAAGCCACGTTCCATTCTAAAATGGAAGCCATCGGTTCCGATGTCCGCCAACTGAACCTTAGGGTCACTGACCTTGAAGAGGAACGAGATGTTCTACAGACCCAAGTAGCCAACATAGCATCAACTATAGAGTCTCACATACATCCCCTGGCTGCGACTCAGCGACATAATGATGACCTCGACAATAGAGGACGCAGCAATAACCTGCGCATAAGAGGCCTACCGGAGATACAGGGCGAAAACATTACATCTATGCTCAATGAGCTATTTAACCTAATTCTGGGGGAACTCACCGACAACAACATTATTTTGGACTGAGCCCACCGCTCCCTGCGCCCGAGAGGACTATCTCCAGATCCCCCGAGAGACGTCATCTGCAGGGTACATTACTATACTATAAAATATAATATATTGCGAATCTTAAGGGAAACCATGCAACCAATGCTATTTCATGGCAACCCCATACAAGTGTATCCAGATCTCTCCTGGTACACACTTCAAGCAAGAAGGGCCCTGAAGCCCATCACGGAACATCTAAGAAATAGAAATATAAAATATAGATGGGGGTTCCCTTTTGCATTGATAGTGTCCAACAAAGGAAACATTCTCTCCATATCATCCATTTTAGATGTGCCCCCGTTCCTCAAAGCACTGGACCTCCCCGACACTTCAATTATAGACTGGAACTCACCATTGCCACACCAGGATGTTACAAATAATCCGCAACGCCAAAGGTGGATCACAACCATCAAAAAAACAAAGAACGGATCAAAGACTTATGTCACCACAACAAAGATCACAGGAACCTCGGGAAGGACCCTCCGGGAGGCGACATGTGACCCCTTCCTGAAGTATCTTCCACTGCCTCTTAGTCCTGCCGGACTTCATACGCTGATCTAAGAATCAGAAATTCGCTACTTCTCAATAGCTCATCGGCTTTTTCCCTACCCTTTCCTTACCTCTCCTCCTCCTCTTCTTCCCTTCAACTCTCCCTACAGCACTGATGGATTCTACGAGAGAGGTGACCAACGACAGTCACATACTGACCCACAGATCCCATCATTCTCTTAGCGAACCTAAAAGAAGACACAGACACTGCTCTCGTAGAACCGAATTTAGCCCATTATTTCCTATCCAAACCACACCTTGCAATAACACCTCCACATCGATTACCGTCTACCGATCGACCAGCTTTCTCACTGACTCCCGAATTTTCTCTTAAATGGAACTTGCTATGCTGTTCACGTTCTGTATTGCTCAGACCTATGAACTCACCGATCAACCTGGCAGTACGTCCTCACAACGCATAAGGTTGTATCAGATTGATGTATCATTTGTACCGATTGTTTTCATGCTGTGCCACTGTATGTTCAACCTTATCGTGAGCATCGCTTACTACTTGTGATGTATTTATATGTTGGTAATAAGGGGAAAAGCGGGTTATGTACATACGTTTTTTTGAATAAGGTTTAATATCTATACCGTGATACCTTACAACTATGCTAATGTTAGAGAGATGGGCTTAAAATATCAAGCCTCTAGCAGCCCCCTCCCTTCAATCCTCCCCCCCCCTTTTTTCCTAGCTCCACCCCCCCCTCCCCTCATGTTCTTATACACCCATGACAGATATATAACTGCACATACTTCTCCCAAAGGTGAAATAACGAAAGTAAGATACCCAAGTCCCGGGTCCAGCTCACAGTCACAAAAAAACCTGAAAACTTTGGGCTCTATCTCCAGTGTAGAGATAGATCACATATCCTCCTCTCTCCTCCTATCTGAGAGAACTATTCTAGATATAGTTTTCCCCTCCCCCCCCCTTTTTACCCTACCCTCAAGTACTTACACCTGGGATATTTCCTGATTGGAACCCAGGAGATCCTCGAGTGCATAAGGAACCTCTCAGTGACCTACTCTTGCCCAACACGTAACCACATACACTGAATATAACCCTCGGGGCAACAGGGGGTAATTGAATATTGTTGTTGTAACTGAATACTGTTTTACACTAGAAGTGCTTGTTTTTGTAGATATATTTGTTTTTGTTGAATTATTTGTGTTAAGGAAGTTCGGTAACACAAAGGTGCGACTTGAACTGCCTGCTGAGAGTTTAATAAGACTGTAGACAGAAAGTGTGACTGTTAAGGTGCTAGGAAGAGGATGGGAACCTTCAAAGCGCAATAGCTTACATTAGATCCAACAGCAACACTAACTCTTACTATCATTAGGGGGATACTATCTCCACATTAATACAAACGCAACGTAAATACCCCACTCCCCTCCAGAACCCATACCCTTACCCATACGGGCCAGTAACTACTCTCAGTCTAGTCGGGGCACTGTTAAGATTTACCTACCAAGACATACCTATAACAACTCTTTGCAGTCTCTACTCCTCTCTGAGACCTAAACATGTCAACCATAACTATACACACACAAAATGCAAGAGGACTGAATACTCCTGAAAAAAGATCCATAGCATTATCTGACTTTCGAAGATATAAGGCAGATATAGTCTTCATAAAGGAGACTCATTTTCGTAAAGACTCAGCTCCAAAGTTGCAGAATAGGGACTTCCTGAAAGGCTATTTTAGTCACTACTTGGAATCAAAAGCGAGAGGAGTATCTATATTAATAGGGAATGGGCTTCCTTTCACGTATCAGGATCAACAAGGGGACGACTCAGGCAGATTTGTTTTTGTGAAGGGGAAACTGGGCAATATTCCATTGACTCTTGCAAGTATATACCTGCCTAATAAGAAACAGAACCAGGCCCTAAAAAAAATATTGCAAAAACTATCCACTTTCCAAGAGGGCATATTAATAGTAGGAGGAGATATCAACATTTCATTAGATGGGGACCGAGACACGACGGCCCTTTCACAGACATACCAGTCACAGGTACGGAAACAGGTCAACACTACTCTCCACGAAGCCCAACTATATGATAGCTGGAGGGCTATACATCCCTTACAAAAATATTACTCCTTCTTCTCACCTCCCACAGGGACATACTCGTGAATAGATACCCTTTTCCTTCCACATAGATACCTACCTCTGATTAAGGCGGCCTCATATGGGCCAATTACTTGGTCCGACCATGCCCCTCTAAACATTGTCCTTTCTGTCCCGGCCTTGCCAAATCCTACATCACAATGGCGACTAAATGACTTGATTCTTAACGACGCAGAAGTAGTTCAACAAATACGGGAACTAGCAAGCAACTATTTCAAAGATAGCACGCAACCTGATATCTCACCTGCCCTAACATGGGAAGCTCATAAAGCAGTCTTGAGGGGTGAACTGATACGGATTGCATCCTTTCTAAAACATAAACGAGAGCACAGGGTCATGCAGCTAACCCAGGAACTCAATGTCTTAGAAAACAAACACCACCAACAATCCGCCTCCCTAGCAGATTACAAAACATTACTAGCTAAAAGGTCAGAACTGACGAGACTACTACAGATAAACGCCAAACGAAAGATATCCCTCACGAAA
This sequence comes from Pelobates fuscus, assembly GCF_036172605.1. Classification (NCBI taxonomy): domain Eukaryota; kingdom Metazoa; phylum Chordata; class Amphibia; order Anura; family Pelobatidae; genus Pelobates; species Pelobates fuscus. Next base: position 141,039,173 of record NC_086321.1, on the reverse strand, counting down.
CACATGTACTACACTAAAGGTGGCAAAGCAGGGAGACTCCTAGCAAAATCTATACAACAAGACAAACAGACTACCTTCATCTCGGAGATCAAGAAAGAAAACGGAACACTTACACGCAACATGCCAGATATGATTAAAGCTTTCCATAAATTCTATTCGCATCTCTACAACCTGTCACACACTCAACCCTCTGCTGAGGATATACTCAAATTCCTTAGACCCAGGATTAAAAATTCCCTCCCTTCCAATGAGATTGCGTTCCTCGACGATCCGATCACGTTGGATGAATCCCAAAACACAGTTAAGGCACCTCCCCTAGGAAAAAGTCCTGGACCCGATGGTTACACAGGCAAATACTACAAAATGTTGTCCCAAATACTTGACCAACCTTTCATAGATGCATTCAACTCCCAGAAATTAACATCCACTATACCCAAATCAGCATTAGAAGCGACTATCACTCTAATCCCCAATCCGGGTAAGGACCCAGCAATTTGTGGTAGTTACAGGCCAATCTCACTCATAAATATAGATTTGAAGATTTTGACAAAAATTATGGGCACTAGACTTAAACCCTTTCTTCCAAATCTTATACACCAAGACCAGGCGGGATTTGTCCCAGGCAGAGAAGCTAAAAACAACACAACAAAAATCATCAATCTAATGCACTGGGCCCAAACACAAAAGGTACAAAGCGCACTCCTGGCCATCGATGAAGAGAAGGCCTTTGATAGGGTGAACTGGTCTCTCCTGCAACATACGATGCGATACTTGGGCTTTGGTCCACGATGGCTGAATTGGCTTACAGCCATATATTCGCTACCTACTGCTCGACTACGAATTAATGGTCAATTACCCCCCCCCCCGTGTCTATCACAAATGGAACAAGACAGGGTTGCCCCCTCTCGCCTCTCCTGTTCATATTGGTTCTCGAACCGTTTCTACAGGGGATAAGAGACAATTATCACATCCAAGGTATTAAAATAAACAGTCACGAATTTAAGATCACAGCCTTTGCAGACGATCTCCTATTTACCGTTTCAAATCCAATCTCTACAATCCCAGTCATATTAAAGGAAATGGAGATTTACAGTAATGTCTCCAATTTCCTGGCAAACCTAACCAAATGCGACCTGATGCCCATCTACACAACAAAAACACTAGATACATAGCTGCAGGAGAGATTTCACGGGCGTCCAAATCGATAAAATACCTGGGAGTACATATCCCAACAAAGCTAGAATCCCTGTATGACCTGAACTTTCCTCCTCTACTAGCAGCTATCACTAGAGACCTCCAAACATGGCATAGACCCTGCTTTGGTTGTTCTGTAGAATCAACATTGTGAAAATGAACATACTCCCCCGCATACTCTACCTCCTTCAGACACTTCCTATTACACTGCCGAACAAATTCTTTGACACATTCAGATCATCCATCACGAACTTCATTTGGTCTCACACAAGACCCTGATTAGCCCAAAAAACACTAACTAAAAACAGAGACAGGGGAGAGCTGAACCTTCCAGATATCGAACTATACCAAAAGGCGATTCACCTATCCAAAATTTATGAATGGACCAAAAACACACTGACACACCAATGGGTACAACTAGAAAATATTTTCTCAGATACCCCACTGAAAGTACTACCTTGGATTTCACCATTCCATCCGCAACAATATAGACAACTTAACACACACCCGACAATCAAAGATACTCTTAAGGTTTGGTACAGGTTGACAAAGACAACAATGCTCTCACCCCATCCTTCCCCTCTTTACCCTCTCACACATAATCCCAGCTTTCAAAGCGGGAAAACTGGGAAAACATATGACCTTTACCATAAGGGACTAAGTTTACAACTACGAGATATGATACATGATAACAAAATAAAAGACCTAACGCAGCTTCTACCAAACATAGACTACACAGGCAACCAACTCTTACAATATAATCAACTAGTACATTTCATCAAGAGTAAAAAATCTCATTCCCAGGGGGGTGAGGGATCTAACAAGATTTGAACAGTTATGTTCCACACATCCACTACCTAAACAGGTTCTTTCTACCATGTACAAATTGGCTCAAGAGTGCCAAGACCCTGGACTCCCCAGTTGCACCACAAAGTGGTCAGGGGAACTCCAAATAGACATGTCACAACGACAATGGAATTCTATCTTACGTATAGCTCACAACTCGTCCTCCTCTACTACGGCCCAAGAAAGTAACTATAAGCGTATCACAAGATGGCATTACACCCCAGCATTAATTCGCAAGATCCACAACACAAGCACTGATAGCTGCTGCAGATGCCAGCATACAGAAGCCCACCCCTCTCACATCTGGTGGCAATGCCCACAAATAGCAACATTCTGGAATAGAATGCATGCTCTAATACAGACGATTATTAAAGGTGGAATCCCATTTTAACCTCAACACTACATATTCATGCTCCCTCCCCAGGGTCTCCAAAGGAGGGAAACAGCTTTATTCAATCATCTGGTTATGGCAGCAGCACAACTCATACCCAAATACTGGAAACAAGTGCAGATACCATCAATTAGGGAATGGATATTGAGAGTAGAAGACACTAAACAGTTAGAGGAAATAACCAGGGAATTTTTTTTTAATAAATTCACTCAAATCTGGGAACCCTGGAGCGACTTTCTAAAAAGGAGCCTACACCGAGCAGCTGAGACATGAGACTCAGTTGGAACCGCTTCAACCTACCTAGACCATTATTTGCCAAAGTCACTGGGCACAGTCCTGGTGGGGCACAGATATACCTATGGTCCTAACTGTACCATCCTAAGACCAGAAGTAAAGCCCCCCCCTACCGCACACAGAACCCATCCCATATCCTATCTTTATGGAACATACACACATTAGGCTGGTACCAACTATGACGTTTATTTAAGTATAACCCTAATGTACTAGTGTTAAAACCAACCCGTATATTCTCATTACTAAGTGTACTTACATACAAAAAAAACAAACAAACCTGTATCTAAAGACGAAGTTGCATGTTTTTATTGTCAGCAAACCAAGCACTCCACCTAGTCTGCTTAATTCATTATTGTTAAAACAACAAAGTTATGTTATATGTTGTAACCTTGCACAATTTCAATGTCCTTACAACTAAGATTGTATTTCTAACTATGTTGATGGAAAATAAAAAATCTTAAATATCAAAATATAAATAAAATATTGTTTTAAAAAAAACAAACAAACAAAAAAAAAACGGGTGCACGGACTATACAGCGTTATATGCCATTGTTAGAATAACCATGTCAAATATGACTTGTACAATATTTTTCTTATTACTCTTTAATCAAATAATGTTAGCAACCATTTATGTTTAGTTCAATTTACCCACAGTAGTTACAACATATTATATAAATAATATTAGAATAACTGTGGGACCTTCAAGTGACTACTGCAATGGTTCCCCGGTGACATGTATATACCCCTCCCAATCAAACCGACCACTGCCCCAAGACCCGCAACATTGGGACACTAACCTAGTAAACCATAAACTCCAAACCGCTAATGCCACGTGTTAATCGCCATATTGTACAACTCCACCTAATGACGATTCGCTAATGAGAGATGATCGATGTACGTTAACGGGCAAAGGCAACTTCTAAAAGGCCCTACAAATCTCAGCCAAAACCATAGCACTTTATATAAAAAGGTGCACACTACATCCACTGCCTCGTCTAAAACTACTAATTTGATCGACGCGGTTAATAGAAAATTAAGTCTCCTGTACCAAAATCTACATCCTTCCTATCTACGGGTTATCATACAGGATCAAATTCAACACTACATACTGAATAATAGGATGGGTTAAGGGTGATATTCCTACAATTGATGTATTTTCTTTTTTTAAATAACTAAGCAATGTATATACCCTATATTTTGGTGTTAATTTTTTTTTTATATACCCCATAAAGGCAAATTGTTTAGACACCACACAAACCGATGTACAGCTCTATCTGTGATGATCTAGCGGTAAAGTAAAGATATACCAGTGTCGATTTATGTACCGTGGGTTCCTAAGATGGGGTCTCCCTGTCCCTAGACGGGAAAGCCGGGAGCTATGGAGGTAAAATATGCACAAACAAAACTTTTGAAACCTCCCCATGGACCTTCATCCTTACTGTCTCTACCTACGGACTAGGAGGAAGTTTACTCCCCAACTCTCCTACCCACCAGCAACTTATCCTTACCAGATTTCTGGGATTCTCCCCCCCCCCCCCCCCCCCCCCACAGGGGCTTCAGTGCCCAATGGAAACTAAGAAAACTAGGTCTCGCCACAGTGCCCAACGGAAACTGAGAAAACTAGGTCTCCCTTTGTAGATAGGTTGTTATATGTTTTATGTTATACCTTTTACCCCGACCACCCCCCTGCCAAGACGATTCATCGCTACCGAGACAAGACCATACCTACACCACAACTTTACAACTTACCAATACAAACATCACCATCTAAATGGCCACAGCTTACGACCCAACACTATGAGGCACATACCGCCACTTGGTTACACACCACGATATTGTAACAGATCAGCAATACACATATATACCAGAGATGCTCTCTTATGTCACTTAATGTACTTTCTATAAACACTAAGGAACTCAACTAGCCTCATAAATGGCGCATGGCCTTGTTGGAAGCGAAAAAACATGAAGCACATATTGCATTCTTCCAAGAGACCCATTTCCAAACAGCACATCATCCCAAATTTTCATCCAGAAATTATCCGATAGGCTACCATAGTAAAAAAAAAAAAGAGAGGAGTTACAATTATAATTAGCAATGAAGTATCATTCCAATTCATAAAAAAAAAAATAAGTGACAAAAAAGGACGCTACCTTCTCTTACAATGTATTATTAACAACGCTCAGTACACGCTAGTCAACATATATGGCCCACACAATGACCAACACATCTTTCTGGACCACGTCCTGACTTTAACAAAAGCACACAAGTTTGGAGAAATCCTTGTAGGAGTAGACACCAACTTTATTGTAGATTCATCTTTAGATACCACTTCAGCCTCAAAAATTTCACAAATTACGTCACAACGAAGAGCACGCACCACTTCATTTATAGACAATACCCTCCATACCCATGGGTACTCAGACATCTGGAGAGCCCTACACCCTCTAGAGAGAGACTATACACATCAATCCCTGGTGCATGATACGTATTCCCGGATTTACAGGTTTTTAGTCCCAACACTACAGACCTCGCATATCTCCAAAGCCGATATAGGCATAATCTCCTGGTCGGATCATGCACCCATAACAATTTCTGTAAATACACAACATCCTACTAATGGAAACCACACCTGGCGACTTAACGATACACTTCTCAATGACCACAAACTGGTCTCCCAGCTCAAGGAAGACCTAAAATCCTATTTTTCCATCAATGACACAAGAGAAGTGGGAGCGGAGACTCTCTGGCAAGCCCATAAGGCAGTCCTCCGAGGCCAATTCATTAAACACGCCAGCTTCAACAAAAAACAGCGCGCGAAGACATACATACTGAACTTTCCACTCTCACCCGCGCGAACAAACACTCGCTATCACATAATACCACAAAACAAATTCTCCAACTACAGTCCAAACTGAGAGACATGGAACTAGCCAAAACAACATACTTACTGACAAGAATGAAACATAGATTTTTTACGGAAGGGAATAGAGCAGGGAAAATTCTAGCTGCTCAACTTAAAACAAAGACTCTATCCTCCTGGATAGCATTTATTCACACTAAAATGGGAGCAAGATTACCAACCCACAGGAAATGGTGGAAGAATTTGGCAAATACTACAGTGGCCTGTACAACTTAGCTGGGGAAACTGACAACTTAACGCCCAAACAAGGGGACATAGACACCTTCCTGAAAGATATACACCTACCATCCACTACCCCGGAAGATTGTCATAAACTAACACAGCCATTCACAAGACAAGAAATTATGGACACCCTCAAACACCTACCGAAACATAAATCACCCTGACCTGATGGGTTCACAAACCTTTACTATCACACTTTCAAAGACATCCTGGCACCCCACATGACCACTTTATTCAATCCCTTTTTTCAAACAGGGGCTATGGCCACAGCTATGCTTCAAGCTCACATAACAACACTTCCGAAATCAGGAAAACCCCCGACCCACTGCTCCAAATTTAGACCCATTTCCCTCCTAAATTGTGATACCAAAATATATGCCAAGCTGTTAGCCAACAGGCTGGCCCCCATACCGCCGCACATAGTACACAACGATCAATCAGGTATCATAAAAGGGAGGCAAGGCTCCGATAACACTAGAAAGATACTTAATTTAGTATCCCATATCGAAACGGAGGGGACTGAAAGTCTGCTTTTAGCTTTAGATGCAGAAAAAGCCTTTGACAGGCTCAACTGGGCATATATGACATCAGTACTAACCAAATATGGCTTCCCACAAAAACTCATACAAGGAATCATGACACTATATCAAAACCCTACTGCCCAAGTATATCAATCAGGACTGGAGACAAAAACACATTACTTACTTAGGAGGGAAACTAGCTCTACACACCCCAAAAATGGTGTCCCTCAACTATGGACCGTTACAACACACATGTACTTCCTATTTTCAAACATGGAAACGTGTCCAATTGTCATGGGTTAGCAGACTCAATACTATCAAAATGGTACTACTACCCAAAATCCTTTACATATTTAGAATGTTACCTCTACACATATCACCATGTGTCTTAAAAACCCTCCAAACAACCATAACTAGATTTGTTTGGAACAAAGCAAAAGCAAGATTGCCTCTTTCCTTACTCCAACTCACACAACCGACAGGCGGTTTGGGCTTTCTAAAACTGACTACCTACTACGAGGCCGCCATCCTCGAATCCGCTATACGCCTCCATGCCCCCAGACACACATTTCAAAGGGTCGACATGGATTATGATAAAATACTTCTACACCCTATGCTGAATGTACTGTGGTCCCCAAAAATGTATAGACCACAGAAACTCCCACTATACCCCACCACAAAGCTGACTATGCAAATTTGGGACAAACTATTGACCATCATGTCTGAGAAAGGGAAATTTTGTATATATGCCCCTTTGGGGGCACTAGAAGGTGTGGCTATTGCTGAAACCCTGGTCCACTTACGGTATCAACCACATCAAAGACCTTTGCTCTCAAACAGAATTCATGACCTTCCCTATACTACAGGCAAACTACAAACTACCTAACTCTTTTATATTCCAATACCTACAACTAAAAAGCATTGTGCACACCAAAGTGACATTAAACCCTCAACTAGCACCACTGCAAGCGAACCACACATTGACTATTATTACAAGATGCCTATCTGCACCGGCAAAACCCAAGTCCCTATGTTACAAGACCCTTCTGGGCCACACACCACCACACTCTTTCAAATACATGACCCAATGGGAGAAGGAGGGTATACCCAAACTCACAGATGTGCAATGGCTCCAATCACTGAATGCTCTTAAAGGTCTCACATCTTGCTTCTCACATGTAGAAGCACACAAAAAAGTAATATACCGATGGTACCTTACCCAACAATGGCTCCATCAAATATACCCTGCAGTAGACCCCAAGTGCTGGAGATGCAGCTCAGGGGAAGGTAATATGGCCCACATTTGGTGGGAATGCAGTGAGATCAAACCCCTGTGGTCGCATGTTCAGCAGCTACTAAAAAACACATTGGGCTACACGGTTGACCTCACACCATTAGTGGAAATCTTGCTGCTCTTCCCACCAACATGGAAAAAAGAAGCCAAGAAACTGGCTTCCATTATCATATTATCAATAAGTGAACCTCTGTTTTTAATCTTTCAAGATTCTTTTCTTTCAGGAAGTGTTCCGGAGGATTGGAGGAAGGCAGATGTGGTTCCTGTAACGGATCGACAGGCACCCCGACTGGGTACCCCCGTTGAAGGATGCTCCTAGCGCTTCCTGAGGACTCCAAGCACTGCAGCAGACACCACAACCACCAAACCGGAGAAACATATAAATTATCTCAAGCATATGAATGCTGTATACAGCCGAATAGGACAAACCATGCGAATAGGTTTGTACTCCTAGCAGTTAAAACTGGAACAGCATACAATAAATCCTCCCCCAATAATGAGACAACACTTCACTTTGAGGGTTAAGCAGGAACTCCACTGTAATGGCCACACAGTGGCTTTTATGCAAGTCCCCATGCAAGAGGACATCCCACAGGGTGGGACACAGTACAACCATTCATTTACAGGAGAACCATAAAAAAACATCCAGCACAAACATACATCCCTCCCCTCTGCCTGTGATATAATTACTGAACACAATGGGTTAATGTAATTTATCACAGGCAGGAAAAGTACACTTTTTATACATACACTGTAACTTTAAAAATATGCATCATATTCACATAAAGAATATGATTCAGAATCAGCATACTTGAAATATAAACATAACCAAAATTCGGCCAATTCCATGCAGGGGTTAAAAAGTTAAGGGAAAGTCCTATTTGCCCAAATGAAGCATGGCTTTTCTGCCCAAAACCAGTTCCACAGAGTATTCTATCCCGGAGATACTTGAGAAGTAATCCAATTATCTCCAAGGACAGAGGCAAAACTCCATTAAGCACATGGCAGTAAAAAGACAGTAAAATACAATAAAATACACAAGGTTACATTTATTACATAAAATACAGACATTCTACCTATCCCCAGATAGCTTAGATCTGAGCGCACATTATTACCGGATGGCGCTCAGATCACATAAATACAGTTCAATCACCATGGAGCCAAAGTCTTTCATACAGTCTTTCAGTATACGGCTGGGCTCCATGGCATAACTATCTGGGGTAGCATGGCTTTAACAGTCCACAGAAAGGCACAAACCAGCCTTTCTGCAGGGAAAAAGAACAGGGCCATAGTCTAAAGGCAAGAGGCGGGCAAGCAGCCCCTCCAAGGACACGTGGCGAGGTCGGCTTCGCCACATTTCTCCCCTTTTCCATCCAGACTACAGGGTATCTGACCTCCTGTCAGTCAGTGCCTTAGTTAGTCCAGCAACCCACCCACAAAACATAGTCAGTAGTGCAGCCCACCTACAATGAAGAGTTACTACACCTGGGGTAGTGGGTAGCTTATCCATGTCCAGGAACTCCACCTTGGCTCTGGGGGTTACTGACGCTCTGGATAGGTGGGTTGCTGAGTGGGCAGAGACCAGCGGTACTCTGCCCCACTGCCAGCACTACCATGGGAGTAGCCTGGTTGGAGCCCAGTTGAGGAAATGTCGTAGGTGGCTCCTCACTCTGGACCTGGTGTTGCTGCTGGAGGGGAATCAGGCTGTCTCCCCTTTGGATAAACAGCCCTGCTGCAGGGGGACAGGACCGACCATCCCTACCCCCTGTGGTTTGGGCACAGAGACCACGGTCCCATCTGCACCGGTGTGGGGCTTATCATCTCCCCTTGGTGGGCTAGGCTGCCGCTGAGGAGAGGGGGTAACAAGCTCCTCTCCCTTAAACACTTTCAGCCGCTGGGGAGGGGAGACACTGCTCTCCACTCCCAGCATTTCACACTGTCGCTGGGGATCTGAACCGACCGCTCAACATCCCTGTAGCTCCCCCTGCCACTGGGGAGGCAGGACGCTGCTCTCCTATCCCTGAAATGTACACTGCCGCCGGGGAGGGGAGACGATGCTCTCCACTCCCTGCACTTCACACAGCCGCTGGGGATCTGGGCCGACTGCCCAGCATCCCTGTAGGGCCGGTAGAGAGACCGCCGTCCCATCTCCACCTGCCATCTGTGGGTCTTCCCAGGACCAGTCTATGAGGTCCCTCATTTCTGGGACTGGTTGGGGAGTAGATGGTACAGACCCCTGGTCTCCAGATGACGGTCTTAGTTGTTGGGGAGAGAGACCAACTGTCTCTGCTCCCTGTAGGACATTCTGCAGTTGGGGAGGGAGGACGCTGCTGTCCACTACTAGTAGCTTGGGCGCAGAGACCACGGTCCCATCTGCGCTGGTGGGGTGCTTAGTGTCTCCCCTTGGTGGGCTATGCTGCCGCTGGGAAGAGGGGGTAACAAACTTACACACTTTCAGCTGCTGGGGAGAGGGGGTAACAGGCTCCTCTCCCTGACACTCTCTCTGCTGGTAGAGAGGGGGGCGACTGTCTCCCCTTCCAATAATGCGCTCTGCCGCTGGGGAGTGAAACCAGTGGTCTCTCCTCCCTGTAATGTACTCTGCCACTGGGGATCTGGGCCGACTGCCCAGCATCCCTGTAGGGCCGGTAGAGAGATCTCGGTCCCATCTCCACCTGAAATCTTTGGGTCTCTCCAGGACCAGTCTATGAGTTCCCCTACTTCTGCAGCTGGTATTGAAGCAGGGGGTACATCGGCCACGTTTTCCCAGCTGTAGGCTAGCAGGTCTGGGTCCGCCACCCAGTTTTCCTGGTCTGCGTCCATGCTCTGCGGCTGGCATGAATTCAGTAGTTTCACATAGTCCATCTCTAGCTCTCGTTCCATGGCAGTGAAACAGCGGAGGTCTTGTCCCAGTCCAATAGATCTCGGGCCCTGTACCATCTCACCCAGGTAATGCAAGATAGCCCAGTACCGTGACTCTGCTGGACTGCCAAAGTCGACGTCTTCCGCTAAGGCCTTCCACAACAGGCCAGGGCTAGTGTATTTCTCCCCCTCTGGCTGGATGCCCTCTGCCGTCCACGTCTCTGGCTGGACAGTGCACCACCACAGTGCCCGGTATAAGACGTCCAGGCTCAGTTCCCTTTCTACGAGGTACTCAAGTTGTCTTACCCGCTTCCCTCCGGGTTGGTCTCCCAGAAGCGGCATCTGCCAGGTCATTTGTTCCTCCAACTGGTATGCGACACCAGGAAGGCGCTGCTGACGTTGATACTGGACTTCCTCCAGGGCATCGTACCATAATTCTTTCCGAGCAATATCTCTCTATTCTAATTCACTCTCTTCCTCAGGTGTGTGTGTTGCCCAGGGGTCCACGAACCCCATTTTCCCAAATCTTTATGTAGACAGGGACGCTGTATGAACACTAGCGTCGCCCTCAATTTGTAACTCCAAACGTTACCAGTGTCTCTGAGCTGCTTCTCCTCGCACTAGGAAGTCATCCCACTGCTGCCACCAATGTAACGGATCGACGGGCACCCCGACTGGGTACCTCTGTTGAAGGATGCTCCTAGTGCTTCCTGAGGACTGCAAGCACTGCAGCAGACACCACAACCACCGAACCGGAGAAACATATAAATTCTCTCAAGCATATGAAGGCTCTATAAAGCCGAATAGGACAAACCATGTGAATAGGTTTGTACTCCTAGCAGTTAAAACTGGAACAGCATACAACAAATCCTCCCCCAATAATGAGACAACACTTCACTTTGAGGGTTAAGCAGGAACTCCACTGTAATGGCCACACAGTGGCTTTTATGCAAGTCCCCATGCAAGGGGACATCCCACAGGGTGGGACAGAGTACAACCAATCATTTACAGGAGAACCGTAAAACACACCCAGCACAAACATACATCCCTCCCCTCTGCCTGTGATATAATTACTGAACACAATGGGTTAATGTAATTTATCACAGGCAGGAAAAATACACTTTTTATACATACACTGTAACTTTAAAAATATGCATCATATTCACATAAAGAATATGATTCAGAATCAGCATACTTGAAATATAAACATAACCAAAATTCGGCCAATTCCATGCAGGGGTTAAAAAGTTAAGGGAAAGTCCTATTTGCCCAAATGAAGCATGGCTTTTCTGCCCAAAACCAGTTCCACAGAGTATTATATCCCGGAGATACTTGAGAAGTAATCCAATTATCTCCAAGGACAGAGGCAAAACTCCATTAAGCACATGGCAGTAAAAAGACAGTAAAATACAATAAAATACACAAAGTTAAATTTATTACATAAAATACAGACATTCTACCTATCCCCAGATAGCTTAGATCCGAGCGCACATTATTACTGGATGGCGCTCAGATCACATACATACAGTTCAATCACCATGGAGCCAAAGTCTTTCATACAGTCTTTCAGTATACGGCTGGGCTGCATGGCATAGCTATCTGGGGTAGCATGGCTTTAACAGTCCGCAGAAAGGCACAAACCAGCCTTTCTGCAGGGCCATAGTCTAAAGGCAAGAGGCGGGCAAGCAGCCCCCTCCAAGGACACGTGGCGAGGTCGTTTCGCCACAGTTCCAATATTCAAAAAGGGTTCAAAATCCTTGCCTGGAAATTATAGACCTGTGAGCTTAACTTCTGTGGCTGGTAAAATATTTCAAAGGTTATTAAGGGATAATATTCAAGAATTATTTGAGAAGAATATGGTTATCAGCAAAAATCAGCACGGTTTTATGAAGAACGGGTCATGTCAAACTAACTTGTTTGTATTCTACGAAGAAGTAAGTAGAAGTATAGATCAGGGTGTTGCAGTGGATGTGATCTATTTGGATTTTGCCAAGGCATTTGATACAGTTCCACACAAAAGATTAGTGTTCAAACTCAAGGAAATCGGTCTGGATGAAAATGCTTGTTCTTGGGTAGAACATTGGCTTAAAAACAGAGTACAAAGAGTTGTCGTTAATGTTTCAGTGTTTGCAGATGACACAAAACTTTGTAAAATAATACAATGTGAGCAAGATATTACTTTGCTGCAGAGGGATTTAGATAGACTGGAGGACTGGGCACTCAAATGGCAGATTAAATTTATTGTTGAGAAAACGCAAAGTTATGCACTTCGGCGTAAAGAATACACAAGCAACGTATACCCTTAATGGAAGTGAATTAGGGATAACAACACACGAAAAGGACTTGGGAATTGTTATAGACAACAAACTATGCAACAATGTGCAATGTCAATCAGCAGTGGCCAAGGCCAGTAAGGTATTGTCATGCATGAAAAAGGGCATTCATTCTCGGGACGAGAATATCATTTTGCCTCTTTATAAATCACTGGTAAGACCACATATTGAATATGCTGTGCAATTTTGGGCACCTGTTCTAAAGAAGGATATTATGGCACTAAGAAAAAGTGCAGAGGCGGGCTACAAAATTAATAAAAGGAATGGAACATATCAGCTATCAGCTAATGAAGAAAGGTTAACAAATTTAAACCTATTTAGTTTAGAAAAACGTCGCCTGAGAGGGGATATGATAACATTATACAAATATATTCGGGGCCAATACAAACCATTGTGTGGAAATCTATTCATAGAAACATAGAAACATAGAAACATAGAATGTGACGGCAGATAAGAACCATTCGGCCCATCTAGTCTGCCCAGTTTTCTAAATACTTTCATTAGTCCCTGGCATTATCTTATAGTTAAGATAGCCTTATGCCTATCCCACGCATGCTTAAACTCCTTTACTGTGTTAACCTCTACCACTTCAGCTGGAAGGCTATTCCATGCATCCACTACCCTCTCAGTAAAGTAATACTTCCTGATATTATTTTTAAACCTTTGTCCCTCTAATTTTAGACTATGTCCTCTGGTTGTGGTAGTTTTTCTTCTTTTAAATATAGTCTCCTCCTTTACTGTGTTGATTCCCTTTATGTATTTAAATGTTTCTATCATATCCCCCCTGTCTCGTCTTTCCACCAAGCTATACATGTTAAGATCCTTTAACCTTTCCTGGTAAGTTTTATCCTGCAATCCATGAACCAGTTTAGTAGCCCTTCTTTGAACTCTCTCTAAGGTATCAATATCCTTCTGAAGATATGGTCTCCAGCACTGTGTACAGTACTCCAAGTGAGGTCTCACCAGTGTTCTGTACAATGGCATGAGCACTTCCCTCTTTCTACTGCTAATACCTCTCCCTATACAACCAAGCATTCTGCTAGCATTTCCTGCTGCTCTATTACATTGTCTGCCTACCTTTTAGTCCTCAGAAATAATCACCCCTAAATCCCTTTCCTCAGATGTTGAGGTTAGGACTCTATCAAATATTCTGTACTCTGCCCTTGGGTTTTTACGTCCAAGATGCATTATCTTGCACTTATCCACATTAAATGTCAGTTGCCACAACACTGACCATTTTTCTAGTTTACCTAAATCATTTGCCATTTGGCTTATCCCTCCTGGAACATCAACCCTGTTACATATCTTAGTATCATCCGCAAAAAGACACACCTTACCATCAAGACCTTCTGCAATATCACTAATAAAAATATTAAAGAGAATGGGTCCAAGTACAAATCCCTGAGGTACCCCACTGGTGACAAGCCCAAGCTTCGAATATACTCCATTGACTACAACCCTCTGTTGCCTGTCACTCAGCCACTGCCTTACCCATTCAACAATATTGGAATCCAAACTCAAAGATTGCAGTTTATTGATAAGCCTTCTATGTGCAACAGTGTCAAAAGCCTTACTGAAATCTAGGTAAGCAATGTCTACTGCACCACCCTGATCTATAATTTTAGTTACCCAATCAAAAAAATCAATAAGATTAGTTTGATATGATCTCCCTGAAGTAAACCCATGTTGTCTCTGATCTTGAAATCCATGTGTTTTTAGATGTTCAACAATCCTATCCTTTAACATGGTTTCCATCACTTTCCCCACTACTGAAGTAAGGCTTACTGGCCTATAGTTGCCCATAATTGTATACCCATCATTGTATATTCATCAACGTAAACCATACTATGTACTATGAAAAAAAAAAAAAATCAGATGTCTTGGTCAGGTCGTTCCACCCCCCTCCCTTTCTTATTTTCTGTACCCTCAGTTCCCTTTTCTGAAAAAAAAATAAAAAACGTTAAATTTGAAAAAAATAAAAGTGTAATAAAGTAAATACAGAGTTTGTGAAATGAGGGGGTGCCAGTAGAGAACTCACAAACCGGATGATGTCCAGTTTGGCTCATCATCCAATGGAAAGAGGTAGTATGAGGTAGGCATATCTTCACTGCAAGTGAAATATTAGGAAGCAGCAGGTCACCCATTTGGAGATGGAAAACCAAGAAAAGCAGAAACTTCCAAAAAATCGAAGAATAAATAAAATGCCAACAATAAAATAATGTGTCAGAAACAAATACTAAACATCCAACACATTTCATCAGAAAAAATGACTTTAGCGATATAAGGAAGGTAATATTACCTTAAATGTATGACAGACCAACAGGACTTCCCAACATTACGCCACTCATCCTTTTTAAGGGATAAAAGATCAAACCCTTTACACTGTTTAATTAATGTAGCGAGCGTAAAAAAAAAAAAAAAAAGAATTATGATATATTGTCTGTTATTGATTGAATAGATCTTTATTTTGGTTGCTGTAGTATTTGTTTTTGTGATTTCTATATTATGACCACTAGAGACAGTGGATTATTAGAGATCTGTACCCTTCACTGTTTACATTTACATAATGTATTATGGTCTTCTGTTCTCCTGCTACATCATACTAATGATACAGTTTATATGTATACCTTCTTTCAGTCCTTTCCCATCCCAGGTGTAAATAGTCTGGGATAGGATACATCCTTAGATGGCTGTAAGGTGTGTCATGGTTCAATTTAGTGTGCCCCTGATGTCCTTGTGTCATAGGGCCAGTATATAGCAACTGATCCAAGACCTGTGTCCTAATGACATAGCTTTTTTCCGATAATAACCCACCAGTAAAGAAACCCCTTGCCATGAATGGTAGCTAATGTTTTGTAAAGTCTCCACCAATTACTGGGGTAAATTTCTACACATGCCCTTGCTCATCCATAATCATTATCCACAAGTTGCTTTTATGATTTGATCTAAAGAGGAAGGTGATATTTACTCCAGTATATCATGTACTGAAAGACAGGCATACAATCTCAAAGGGAGTCAGAATTGCTTTAAGAAAGTGACTTGAATTGTGTATCTCTAAGCACTAAAATATTTTTCTTCGTGCTTAATGGATGTTTTACACTGCTCAATCACTGTGTAGCTAACAGTTAGGATTAACCAAAATCCTGCACTTAGTTTTTTTAACAAAGACATCCATTACCCTACTGAAAATAGATGAATTTAAAGAACATATTGTTATCTTCTCTATTCTTATTTAACTGAATATTCAAGGGAATGCACATGGAAATAATGAAAGCTGAATGAAAAAAAAACAAGATATATTAATGTTAGAAAATTGCTGGGTATTTGAAACTGTATATCTGAAAAGAAGCTACATTTTAATTCTTTATGCATAAGAACAGGCAACTGAAACAGCATTGTTAGAAAATGAAAAAGACTAATTTAAAAACCTATTAAATGTTTTAGTGTTATAAAGCTGCTGGTAGGTTGACACAAAGCAGAATAACCCAATATTATCTTCTATGCTGAAAGAGAGGTTTACCTTAATGGTAGAAATACAATAAATAATTTAAAGCAGAAATCTTATAAGTGGTTTGGTTTAATTTGCTACAGAAAATGTACCGATTCTAGATCAGACCAAAAGTAAGCTCTTTACCAAAAAAAAAACCCAAATCAAAATTTTACAAAATAATATTATTAGAGCCTGTGGAGAAAGTAACCTTGGCAATGTTTTTTGGAGGGGCCTGTTAGCCAGCCTCCTACCCTGGGACCATGGGCCCTGTGATAACCCGTGTTCAAAAGTACTGTTTCTGCCCCTTGGCCTTTTAACTTGAACAGATTCAAACACGTGGCGGCGGCCATCTTAAAATGTCCAGCAGTGTGTTGTCGTCGAGTGTATGGAACTGTTTTGGGCATGGGACCATGTGCACGGTGGGGCAAAAATAAGACATCCAGGAAATTCCTGAACCCCTGAACCGATCTGGGTGATTTTTGGATATGTTGTTCACCCAGATCGGGGCTATCAGGGGGATGTGTGGGGATATGTTGTATTTTGGGGTACTTTTTGAGGTTTGTAAAAATTTATGTTTTTTCTGCTTAGAGTTAATTGAGTTAGTTCATTGTCTTTGT
Organism: Pelobates fuscus; assembly: GCF_036172605.1. Lineage (NCBI taxonomy): Eukaryota > Metazoa > Chordata > Amphibia > Anura > Pelobatidae > Pelobates > Pelobates fuscus. Next base: position 141,022,188 of record NC_086321.1, on the reverse strand, counting down.
TAATTATATCACAGGCAGAGGGGAGGGATTGTGTACACTGTATGGATGTACTGAATGTAAAACTATGCTTTTATTGGCTTGTTGCTCCTGTGTCCTTGTGCCCCACAAGGTCTACCTCGGTGGTAACCTTTTGGGGAAACCTGTATAAAAGACCAAGCTGTTCAATAAAGCCTCAGATCTGCTTAGTTCCTGTTTTACCCTCAACATAGAGCCTCGTCTCATGTGTGGGGGGAAAGGCTGCATCTACCCTGGGGATTGCTATATCACTATACTCCACAGGGATTATAATCACTAAGCTCTTGTAAGAGCTTGTTTCTGCTACTCTCTCTTGGAGGAGAGGTTCACCCACTGGAACCTGGAGCCTTGTCATAGGTCCAGGGTGGGTAGAGGACGGCGAGTTCCCAGCCAAGCTCTAATGCTGGATGTGGGGACTGTGGTGCTGATGGTGTCATAGTGGAGTGCTTGGAGTCCTCAGTGAGCACTAGGAGCATCCTTCGGCAGAGGTACCCAACCAGGGTACAGGAAGATCCGTTACAGAGCCATATTTTGAAAGGATTGTGACCACTGCACTGATCTCTGCACAGACCTTAAAGAAGCCAAACAGTTTTTTATTAAATCATAGCAAACCTGTCATCTTTAATGGGAGAACGTTTGTGGTTGTAGGCTCTAAACACTGGAGCTTCTTTGCCTTTAAGGCACCAACACTACCTTCTATATATATACACACACACATACATACACATACACAATACACAACATCCAGAGCATTTGCTCATTCACTTAACAGCAACTTGAAAGCTCATAGATTTAATTTAAAAAAATAAAATAAAACACCTAATCTAGGAAAAAATAATGGGGGTTTAAGTACAGTATATGATCATACATTGCATAAGCCTGGAAAAACGTAAATGTACCCCATTTTGGCAGGTCCTACTCTAACAACCTAATGTCTGCTCTTATGAGGTCAACCCACTTCCTTGAGGAAAAAAAAATATATCTTAAGCTCTCTGCAGTACAAGGTTAAATAGGATCCTGGAATGAGGAACATGTGATAGGGAGGGGTACAAACTAAAGAGCAGGGCCGGCGCGTCCATAAGGCGGCACAGGCGGCCGCCTTAGGGCGCACCGGCTCTGGGGGCGCAAAATTCCAGTGACCGGCAGGAGGGAAGTGCTCCCTCCTGCCTGGTCACCTCCTGGATCCCCGGAGCGGCGCTGAAGTTCATTAGGAGGCGGCGAGGGAGCTCTCTGATCTCTCTGACCGGCTCCCTCGCGCGCCTTTTGCTGATGCCGCGGGAGCCGGAATATGACGTCATATTCCGGCTCCCGCGGCATCAGAAAACAGCCTGCGAGGGAGCCGGTCAGAGAGATCAGAGAGCTCCCTCGCTGCCTCCTAATGAACTTCAGCCGCACGCCTCCCAGCAGCCCCACTGGACCACCAATGAAAGACCCACGCCAGCACTCCAGGTAGGGAGGCTGGGTGGGAAATGTAAATTTAATTTAGATAATTAATTACTGTGTGTGTATGTGTGTGTGTATGTGAGTGTGAGTGTGTATGTCAGTGTGTGTGTGTTCGAGTATGTGTCTGTGAGTGTGTGTGTGTCTGTCAGTGAGTGTGTGTGTGTGTGTGTCTGTCAGTGTGTGTGTCTGTCAGTGTGTGTGTCTGTCAGTGAGTGTGTCTGTCAGTGAGTGTGTCTGTCAGTGAGTGTGTCTGTGTGTGTCAGTGAGTGTGTGTGTGTGTGTCAGTGAGTGTGTGTGTGTGTCTGTCAGTGTGTGTGTGTGTGTGTGTCTGTCAGTGTGTGTGTGCATGTGAGTATGTGTGTCTGTCAGTGTGTGTGTGTTCGAGTATGTGTCTGTGAGTTTGTGTGTGTGTGTGAGTATGTATTTTTCTGTAAGCCTGTCTGTATGTATGTATCTGTATGACAGTATGCCTCTGTATGTATGTATGTGTCTGTATGTCTTGTACGCATGTTTCTGTATGTCTCTGTATTATGCATGTATGTAACTGGATGTATGTTTGTCTCTGAATGTCTGTATATATGTCTCTGTATGCATGTATGTAACTGTATGCCTTTATGTCTCTGTATGTACGTATGTGTGTGTCTCTGTATGCCTGTATGTCTTTGTATGCATGTTTCTGTATGTATGTGTCTGTATGACGGTATGCCTCTGTATGTGTCTGTATGATGGTATGCCTCTGTATGTATGTTTCTTTATGCCTGTATGTCTGTATGTATGTGCCTGAATGTCTTTGTATGTATGTTTCTGTATGCCTGTCTGTATGTATGTGTCTGTATGACGGTATGCCTCTGTATGCATGTATGTCTTTATATGCCTGCATGTCTCTGTATGCATGTATATCTCTGCTTGTATGTCTCTGACTGTATGTGTCTGTATGTCTCTGTATGATTATTTCTGTCTTTGTATGACAGTGTACCTGTATGACTTTGACTGTGTGACTGAAAAATGATGCCTGTGTGCCTGTGGCTTGGGAGGAAAGACACACAGGTGAAGATGCATTTTTTTTTTTAATGAGGGTTGGGGGCGCCAAAATGCATCTTCGCCTGTGTAACTAAAAATCCTAGCACCGGCCCTGCTAAAGAGTTGGCGTAGACTTCCAAATATATATATATATATATATATATATATATATATATATATATATATATATATATATATATATTGGAAAATGTATTCATACTTACCGTAATTTTCTTTTCCTGAATATTATTCATGGCAGCATATACACCATCAAAAGAAGGACCCCTTCCTAGGACCCCCAGTCAGTACCAAGCTCTACAGAAAAATATAAGGGTGTTATAGCCAAACCCCTTATCCAAACCTGCTTGTAGGAAGCAGAGCATCGCGGCCAAGGATGGAGGAATGATTACAATCTCCTGATCACGGGCCCAACTGAGAAAGGCCTGCCAAATCCCATAATAGGTAGTTGAAGTTGATACCTTATGTGACTGTAAAATGGTTTTAATAACTGAATCAGTTATACCCTCCTTCAAGAGAGATTCCTGCTCAATCTCCAGGCCCTCAATTGTAGAGCCTGAGGGTCTGGATGTATCAAAGGACCCGGCATCAGGAGATCTAGCCAGACTAGGAGTTCGCACGGATCCTCCTGACTCATCTGTGTCACCATAGGGAATCAAGGTCGACGTGACCAGAATGGGAGAATGGTAATAGCCTTGTCCCTCTGCATCTTCCTCAACACAGTATAGATTAGAGTTATCAGAGGGAAGACACAGGTCAGTTTGAAGTCCAAGTTCTGAGTCAGAGCATCCTGACCCAGGGTTTTCGGGTTGAAGTATCTGGAGAAGTATACTTCCACCTGTTTGATCTGGGAGGTGGCCATCAGGTCTATCTTGGGTAATCCCCATCTCAAGATAAGGCTTTGAAAAACTTCTGGGCACAGCTGCCATTCGAACCCTGACATCGATACTTGGCTCAGGAAATCTGCCACTGTATTCCGGACTCGGTAGGTGAATTGCTGACATGCCCTGGGAGTGTATGATAGCCCACCTAATTATAGGTCTTAATTCCTTCATGAGTCTGAAACTGTGTGTTCCACCTTGGTGATTTAAGTAGGCGACCGATGTCATGTTGTCTGAATGTACTCGAATCCAGCATCCTTTTAGGGTCATCTGGAAATGTAGAAGGGCTCTGAATATTGCCCGTAACTCCAAGGTGTTGCTTGGAAGAACTGTTTCTGTTGCAGTCCATAGACCCTGAGCGAACCTGTTTTTACAATTAGCTCCCCATCCCCGGGAACTGGAATCCGTGGTAATTATGACCCATTGTGCTTATGATATGGGGAAACCTCTGGACACATTCCTTCTCCTTAACCGCCAGGAAAGATGGAGTCTTACCATCAAGGAAATCTTGATGGGTTGATTCCAATTCAACTTGTCTCACTAGACCGATTGTAGAGGCCAGAATGCCCAAGAGTCTCATATATGTCCTTGCTGTAATCAGAGTGGACAGTAGGAACCTCTTGAGGAAAGTCCAAAGCCTTCCTAACCTCCCTGTGGAAAGTGATATCTTGTCCACTTTTGTATCGAACATGGCTCCCAGGAAGACTATCTTCTGAGCTGCATTGATCAGACAGCCTAACTGACGTAGTTCCGAGAGAACCAGGTCCTGGGGGTCTGAGGCGACTAATAGAAGGTCGTCCAAATAATAGAACAGGCCAATGCCCAGCATCCGCATCTGGGCAATGATCACTACTAAAACCTTTGAAAAGGTTCTCGGTGCTGTACTTAGGCCGAAAGGCAGGGCCCAAAACTGGAAATGGTCTGTACAATGGCAAATCTCAGGAAGCGCTGGTGACTCTGTGCAATCAGGATGTGGTAGTAAGCATCCTTTAGGTCTATGGTGACTTTAAGATCCTGCCTTCTGATGGTAGGAGCAATGGAATGGATAGACTTCATTCTGAAAGGCCTGATGTTTAGCCTTCTGTTGATGGACCTGAAGCCCAAAATAGGTCTCCATTTGCCTTCTCTTTTTAGGACTAGAAACAGGGGAGAATAATGCCCCTTGAAGCATTCTTCCAGAGGTAGTTACATAGTTACATAGTTACATAGTTACATAGCTGAAAAGAGACTTGCGTCCATCAAGTTCAGCCTTCCTCACATATGATTTTGCTGTTGATCCAAAAGAAGGCAAAAAACCCAGTCTGAAGCGCTTCCAATTTTGCAACAAACTAGGAAAAAATTCCTTCTTGACCCCAAAATAGCAGTCAGATGTCTCCCTGGATCAAGCAGCTATTATCCCACTAATTAGAAATTGTATCCCTGTATGTTATGTTTTTGCAAGTATTTATAAAATTGCAATTTAAACATCTGTATAGACTCTGACAAAACCACCTCTTCCGGCAATGAGTTCCATATCCTTATTGCTCTTACTGTAAAAAAAACTTTTCTTTGCCTTAGATGAAATCTCCTTTCTTCAAGCCTAAATGTGTGACCTCGTGTCCTATGTATAGCCCTGTTTATGAATAGATTTCCAGATAATGGTTTGTACTGGCCCTGAATATATTTGTATAATGTTATCATATCCCCTCTAAGGCGCCGTTTTTCCAAACTGAAGAGATTTACATTTTTTAACCTTTCTTCATAACTAAAATGCTCCATTCCTTTTATCAATTTTGTAGCTCGTCTCTGGACTTTTTCTAGTGCCATGATATCCTTCTTTAGAACAGGTGCCCAAAATTGCACAGCATATTCAAGGTGTGGTCTTACCAGCGATTTATAAAGAGGCAAAATTATATTTTCATCTCGAGAATTTATGCCCCTATTTATACATGACAAAACCTTTCTGGCCTTAGCAACGGCAGATTGATATTGCATATTGCTACCTAATTTGTTGTCTATAACAATTCCCAAATCCTTCTCGTGTGTGGTTATCCCTAGTTCACTACCATTTAGGGTGTAAATTGCTTGTGCATTCTTAACCCTGAAGTGCATAACTTTGCATTTTTCTACGTTAAATTTCATCTGCCATTTTAGTGCCCAGTCCCCCAATCTATCCAAATCCCTCTGCAGCAAGGCAATATCCTGCTCACATTTTATTACTTTACAAAGTTTTGTGTCATCTGCAAACACTGATACATGGCTTTCAATGCCCATTTCAAGATCATTTATAAATATGTTAAATAGAAGCGGTCCCAAAACAGAACCCTGAAGGACACCACTTACCACTTTTGTCCAGCTTGAAAATTTACCATTTATGACAACTCGCTGTACTCTATCCTTAAGCCACTGTTCTACCCAAGAACAAGAATATTCATCTAGACCAATTTCTTTTAGTTTGAAGACTAACCTATTGTGAGGAACCGTATCAAATGCCTTGGCAAAATCCAAGTAGATCACATCCACTGCAAAACCCTGATCTATATTTCTACTTACTTCTTCGTAGAATGCAATTAGGTTAGTTTGACATGACCTATGTTTCATAAAACCATGCTGATTATTGCTAATAACACAGTTCTTCCCAATGAATTCCTGAATATTATCCCTTAATAGCCGTTCAAATAATTTCCCAGTCACAGAAGTTAAGCTCACAGGTCTATAATTTCCAGGCAAGGATTTTGAACCCTTTTTAAATATAGGAACAACATCTGCCTTCCTCCAATCCTCCGGTACAATACCTGAAACAAAAGAATCTTGAAAAATTAAATACAGAGGTTCACTTATCTCCCCACTTAGCTCCTTAAGTACTCGTGGGTGGATACCGTCAGGCCCCGGAGCTTTATTTACATGAATTTTTTTCAATAGCTGTAGCACCTTGTCTCGAGTTATCCAATCACAAGTTATCTGCAAGTTTGTTGCAGCAATCATATGCATATCTCTTGCCATACGATCCTCATTAATATATACCGAAGAAAAATAGTTATTTAAAATTTCTGCCTTTTCCTGGTCTTCATTGACTAACAGACCCATCTCTGTTTTCAGTGTACCTACACTTTCATTTTTTGTTTTTTTAGAATTAATGTACTTGAAAAAATGTTTGGGGTTGGTTTTGCATTCTTTGGCTATCAATTTCTCATTTTCTAGTTTAGCCACTTTAATTGCCTCTTTGCAAGTATTATTGGCTTCCTTATATCTTATATAGGATGCATCTGATTGGTCCGATTTAAATGCTTTAAAAGCCCTTTTCTTATTTTTAATCTCTTGTTTTACTTCTCCACTAAGCCACATTGGTTTTACTTTGTTTATTTTATATTTATTACCCAATGGTACATACTGTGAAATGTACCTTTCTAATATTTGTTTGAATAGTTTCCATTTTTCCTCAGTGTTTTTATCACTAAGGCGTTTATGCCAGTCGATATGTTATAGAGCTGCCCTAATCTTATTAAAATTGGCTTTTTTTAAAATTATACGTTTTAATATACCCCACCTGCTTTTGCTTTTTTGAGTTTATTTCAAAAGTTACCATATTGTGATCACTATTTCCCAAATGCTCCCCTACTTGAATGTTGGTTAAAAGATTAACATTGTTTGTTATAACGAGAGCCAGACAAGCATCCTTTCTAGTTGGTCCTTGTACCAGTTGTGACATAAAGGTGTCATTTAACACATTCAAAAAACGGATTCCCCTAGCTGAAGTACTAGTCCCTCTATTCCAATTTATGTCCGGGTAATTAAAATCTCCAATAATTAATGTGTTCCCCCGATTTGCAGCTTCACCAATTTGCTCTAACAGCAGTTCTTCCTCATTAATATTTACATTTGGTGGTTTATAACATATCCCAACCAATAACGTATTTCCCTTTGTTTGCCCCAAGCAGATATCTACCCATAAAGCTTCCACATTTTCCTCGTCACACTCCACATGCCTAAGATTTTACTTGAACTCATGGCTGACATACAAACATACCCCACCACCCTTCTTGTTTTTCCTATCCCTCCTAAATAATGTGTACCCATTTAAGTTAACTGCCCAGTCATGTGTCTCATCCCACCATGTTTCTGTTATGCCTATTATATCGTATTGTTTAGTGTATGCTATTGCCTCTAGTTCCCCCATTTTGTTATATAGGCTCCTTGCATTAGTAAGCATACATTTAATATTACCATGAGTCACTTTTACTTTTTGTGAATCAATATTACATACCTCCTCTGTTCTGAGCTTCCCCCTCCCCCCATCTCCACCCCCATTGTTCTGAGCTAAGGCCCATCTCATTTCTATGCTATCTCCATTTTCTAGATTGCTTTGAGCCTCCCCCCCCCCTAATACTAGTTTAAAATCTCCTCCAACCTTCTAGCCATCCTGTCCCCCAGCACAGCAGACCCTCTTCCGTTTAGGTGCAATCCATCACGACTATACAGGTTGTACCCAAGCGCAAAATCGGCCCAGTGCTCTAAAAACCCAAAACCCTCTTTCCTGCACCAAGACTTCAGCCACGCATTGACCTCTCTAATCTCCCGCTGCCTTTCTGCTGTAGCGCGCGCCACAGGTAATATTTCTGAAAATATTACCTTGGAGGTCCTTTTCGTTAGTTTACTTCCTAAATCCCTGAACTCACTCTTTAGGACCTTCCATTTTCCTCTGACTTTGTCATTGGTACCAATATGGACCATGACAGCTGGGTCATCCCCAGCCCCTCCCAATAATCCCTCCACTCTGTCGGCAACATGCCGGACCCGAGCACCCAGGAGACAGCAAACTGTCCGGTTGAGTCGATCAGAGTGGCAAATTACCCTATCTACTCTCTTAATAATAGAGTCCCCTACCACCACAACCTGTCTAGACTTCCTTACCCTCTCAACCCCACCCGTACTAGAGGGGCTGTTCCCACGGCTGTTAGAAGGAACAGCTTCCTGCAGTACAGCTACTCCTGAGCTGATGCACCCAACATCTTCACTCAAATGGGCAAATCTGTTAGGCTGCACTAGATCAGGACTAGCTAAACCTTTCCTCTTCCCTCCCCCTCTGCTTCCTCGCCCCACTGTTACCCAGCTATGTGCCTGTTCTCCATCTGTCTCATCTCCTCCCAATCCTAGTTTATGCTCTATTGCTTGCATGATAACTTTTTCTTTTAAGAGAATCTCCACATATTCCTTCAAACAGCATCTTTTTTTCTTGTCTATAGGAATACGAGTTGCTAGAAAGAAATTCCTTACAGGTGTTTGATTGAACTTCAGCCTGTAGCCTTCCAGAATTATGGAAAGTACCCAGATGTCTTGAATATGGTGTGTCTAGACCTTGCTGAAGAGGGACAGTCTGGCTCCAACCTCTGGCGGATAGTCAGAATCCCTTCCCTGAGGGATGAAAGGACTGGTTTCTTGTTCTATTAGAGAGGTGGGAAAAACCTTGTCCTCCACGCAGTTGGCCTCTGCGACTATATTCTCTACAAGGTCGGTAGCTTTGTGCGTCTCTGAAATATAGGTCTTTAGCAGGACGTCTGTCTGACCATGGAGTACCTTGTTTTCTAACTCTTCTTTGTTATGGTAAAAATACCTTGCGCCCTTCAGCTGCCTTCTTTATGGAGTCTTCCAAGGCATTGCCAAATAAAAGCTCACCATCAAAGGGAATAGAGCATAAACTAGATTTTGAGGCATCATCTTCTCCCCAGTAATGTAACCATAAGGCTCTCCTGGCAGCCACAGATAAGGACATGGTTCGTGAGAATATCCTTGTAATATCTAATGATGCCTCAGTCAAGTACTCTGTTGCCATACGTATGTCCCAAATTGTGTCACGGAGATCTTGTCTTTTGGTACCTCTTTCCACATCTGAGTCCAGCTCTCTCAACCAACTCTTCATGGATTTGGACACTGCTGTAAGGGCCACAGCAGGGTGACAGCCAGCTCCTGCAGCCGTACAGATTTTGGATAAATTAATATCCAACTTGCGGTCCATAGGTTCCCTCAATTAAGTGGAACTGTCTAGAGGTAACTGTCACTGTTTACCTTAGTTGGGAGTCTGGTAGGCAGAGATTTATGCTCACCCTTGCAATTAAACACAGGCCAAGGTGGTCAGGTAAGAATTCACCTAGCCTGTGAGTCTGTGCATGGGGGCTGTGCAGGATATTGCTCCAAGTCGCAGTACAGGTAAGGACACAAGCAGGAGAATCGTCAAGGGTAAGCCAAAGTCAGAGGATGCCAGAAGTCAGGATACACGGTAAGAAAGCCAAGGTCAGGAGCCAGGAACAAAAACGATCTGGAAACTCAAAAACAGGAACCAGACAGCAGAACCAGAGTCAATCAACTGACACTGTCCTCAGGGAGAGGCAGTGTCTTATACCTGACTAATTGCTTCAGGTAGGCTGAGATTGATAGGTGAAGTCCAGCCCCCTAATGCTGCAGACAAGGTAGGATAGGACATAGGCAGAAACATGAACTGAATACTGGCTTAGAGGCAGGAATGCAGGCTTGGGATGCATAAGGCCTCAGGTTCAAATCCCCTGTTGGGCACTTCTGGAACAACCACGTCTGAATGTCACATCATGAGAACCGTGACAGTAACATCTCCTTTTTTGCCACTCTTGAGATAGGAGCATTTATCTTCAGTGGGGTTATCCACATCCTCGAGGTCTCTTCTTCTAATGAGTTTTGCCAGTTTACCCTGGAAGGGAAAACGTTTAAGGTCTTTTCCATTTGTACATCACTATCTCCTTAATGGCTCTATGGAGTGGGAAAGACAGCTTTTGCTTGTGCAGATCAGCAAAATGTGTATCTGATCCTTCCACTGTGTGTGTATCTTCAGGAATTTCTAGTGCCTTCCTTACCATTAGAATCAGTTTCTCTACTGATTTGGAGTCCAGGGATTCAGAAAGCATTTCACCTTCACTCTCACAGGAATCTACGTGGTCTAAGATCTCAGATTCTCCAAAGGGTTCCAATATATTGGAATCTGATGAGTTAGAGGAGTCCAGTCCTTGTCTCGGTCTCTTCTCAACCCGCTGTCTTACCTCCATAGCTGCAGAGATGCCTTGAGCAACCTCCTTTTTTATCCAAGCCAGTATGTCTGGAGATTGGGTCGATATAGTAAAGGAAGAAGCGACTCTTCTGGAGACAATCCATACAAAGCTGTTTCCCCTCAACCGCCTTTCCTTTACAGCCAGAAAAGGGGGTAGCTTTCTCCCTTTTTTTTTCTGGGAGGAGATGACATGATACGTTCCTCATTACTGGAAAGTAATTGAAGAATAGTCTCAGATATCACGTAAACATGAGATGAAATTAAATGAAAAGTACCTTCATACATACCTAGAAGGAGCAGTAGGTAAATGTAGCCTAGATGGTGAAGCAATTTTGGGATAAAAAATAAATAAATAGATAAATTCCAGGACCCCCTAAGAAGTGCTTGAGAAAAAAAATAAAATGATATTATAAAATAGTACTGGCACTTGAAGAAAACTTCCAAAAATACACCAGACTATTTTCAGAAACACAATGTTGTGTATGTTTGTGTGTCAGTTTGTCTGTCTCTATGTGTCTTTATATCTGCGTGTGTATCTATATTTTGTCATTGAGTGTATCTGTATGTGTGTGTCAGTGTGTGTGTATATCTGTGTGTCTGCATGTGTTTCAGTGTGTGTATATCTACTTGTGTGTTTGTGTGTGTATATGTGCATACATCTCAACATTCACACGCTAACTCTACACACAAATACACCACTGCATTCAAGCTTCAGCACTACATACAAATACACGTCTGTGTTAAACACCAACATTATATGTATACACACCCCTGCATTTAAAACCAATACTACAAATAAATACATGCTTACATGCAAATGCCAACGACAATGCAAAAACCTGTTTACATTGAAACACACAAAAACTTCTTAGTGCTAAATCAAACCTGCAAACATGGGTAAATGGTAGAGCCCCAGCTGTCAAGGCATTGCTGGAGTTGCACGACAGATGGGGATCTACCTTAAACTTAAACTTCCTTTCAATAGGGAGGCCCAACAAAGTATTCTTGCACCTCTCTACTTTAGGTTGCCACTGCCTTAAGGGTGGTAATGTGATTGCACACCTGAGGAGGGTGTATAGGGTCCAGGAGGGTGGAGTGAGAGAGAAGGGGGGAGAAGAGGTAGAAGTAGAAGAAGAAGAGAGAGAGAAAAAAAGGGGGACAAGGAGGTGTGGTGTTGTTCTGGTGGTCGGTTGATTCTAATGTAAGTGGTTAATTCCTATGTATTTTAGGCGGAGATTGTGAATTCGTAGAACCATGGGTCCCATATATTATGGAAGTGTTTGGTCATGTCATGCATCATTGCGGGCATTTCGTCCATTTTGGAATCTGTTATTTTCCGGCGCACCACGTCTGTGGATGGCGTTTCTGGGCTTCCCCATTTTTCTGCGATGGCCCTTCTAGTTGCTAGCGCGATTCTGGCGATCAGTTTGTTTTGTGCTCTGGGTGTGTTGCTATGCGGCTTTGATAGAAGCCATATTTATGGGTTAAGTGAGATGTCGGAGTGTAAGATCTTTGCCACCATGGTTGTAACCTGTTGCCATAGTTGGGCGATTGTGGTGCACTCCCACCATAGGTGGAGGTATGTTATCTTGTGCCCGCATCCCTTCCAGCATAAGTCTGTGTCTGACCTGCCCATCTGCTTAAGTTTGAGAGGGGTGAGGTACCACCTCATTAATGTCTTATAGCCTTGCTCTTTGTAGTTAACACATGTGGATATTGTGGCTGTGGCTTCCCATATGTCGGCCCAGTCAGATGGGTCTTTGTCCGGGCCTATATCCCTCTCCCAAGCCGACAGATATGTGAGAGCTCCCTCTTTAATGTTTTGGATAATGTGCGAGTATAGTGCAGAGATCTGACCATTTTGTATTGGTGCTTGCATGCATTGGTTTTTGAAGGGCGTTAGAGCCATGGTGCCGGCTTGTTTGTTTGCCTGTGTTTTGAGAAAGCTTTTGATCTAAATATGTCAGAAAAGGTTGAACGTTCGGAAAGGTGTCATTTGCGGGAGGTCTGTCAATGGTATTGGTTGTTGGTCTCAGTAAAAATGGTGTAGGCGGGTGAGATTGTTATCTGGTTGTCATGCCCAGTGGTAATTGTGTGTTATGGAGCAGTAGGGTAAGCGGTGACGGTTGTGTTGTGAGGCCGCTTTTGTGCGTTACTTTGTTCCATTTTTTTAATGGTGTTTATTAGTGCTGGGGTGTCTGGGATATGGGTGGGTCTCGCTAGTCTTGGCAGCCAATATCCCTGCCGAAGATATTGTGCTCGAGGTCCACCCATCATTTAACTCCGACCGGTGCATGCAGGTTTGGGTCTGTGTTAATTGTGCTGCCTGGTAGAAGTGTATGAGGTGTGGCAGGCCTAAGCCTCTTGCCTTAATGGGTACGTATAAGGTTTGTCTTTTTATCCTGGTGCGTCTTTTGGACCAGATGAAATTATCAATTGTTGTTTGTAATGTTTTGAAGTCTGGGCCAGAGATTGGTATTGGGAGGGCTTGAAACAAGTATAGGAGCCTTGGTAATACATTAATTTTGATAGAGGCCAGTCTGCCCAGACAGGAGATTGGCATGTCCTGCCATATGGATATGTCCTGGGTGATTTTCAGTATGGTGGGTGTATAGTTCAGTGAGTAGCTGTGGGATAGATCTGCTGGTAGGGAGACTCCTAAATATTGTATGTGGGTGGATTGTAGATTGAAGTTGTATGTTCGTTGTGGGGGCTCTAAAGTGAGTGGGTCAATGTGTATCGGTAAGGCCTCCGTTTTGTCGATGTTAAGTTTATAGCCGGAGACTAGTGATGTCGCAAACACAAAATTTTCGGTTCGCGAACGGCGAACCGCCATTGACTTCAATGGGCAGGCGAATTTTAAAACCCACATGGACTCTTTCTGGCCACAAAAGTGATAAAAAGGTTGTTTCAAGGGGACTAACACCTGGACTGTGGCATGCCGGAGGGGGATCCATGGCAAAACTCCCATGGAAAATTACACAGTTGATGCAGAGTCTGGTTTTAATCCATAAAGGGCATAAATCACCTAACATTCCTAAATCACAATGGATATGGATTGACACCTGACATATGACATATTGACACCTTGACGTATGGATTGACACCTGTCCTCAGAGACCCTGATACACACTGACACAGAGCAGAATAGGGACTGTTCCCCCTCCATAGGGTCACTTGGCAGATATGGATTGACACCTATCCTAAGGATCCCTGATACACACTGACACAGAGCAGAATAGGGACTGTTCCCCCTACATAGGGTCACTTGGCAGATATGGATTGACACCTGTCCTCAGAGATCATGATACAAACTGACACAGAGCAGAATAGAGACTGTTCCCCCTACATAGGGTCACTTGGCAGATATGGATTGACACCTGTCCTCAGAGACCATGAAACACACTGACACAGAGCAGAATAGAGACTGTTCCCCCTACATAGCGTCACTTGGCAGATATGGATTGACACCTGTCCTCAGAGCCCCTGATACACACTGACACAGAGCAGAATAGGGACTGTTCCCCCTACATAGGGTCACTTGGCAGAAATGGATTGACACCTGTCCTCAGAGATCATGATACACACTGACACAGAGCAGAATAGAGACTGTTCCCCCTACATAGGGTCACTTGGAAGATATGGATTGACACCTGTCCTCAGAGCCCCTGATACACACTGACACAGAGCAGAATAGGGACTGTTCCCTCTACATCGGGTCACTTGTCAGTTATGGATTGACACCTGTCCACAGAGATCATGATACACACTGACACAGAGCAGAATAGAGACTGTTCCCCCTACATAGGGTCACTTGGCAGATATGGATGGACACCTGTCCTCAGAGCCCCTGATACACACTGACACAGAGCAGAATAGGGACTGTTCCCCCTACATAGGGTCACTTGGCAGATATGGATTGACACCTGTCCTCAGAGCCTCTGATACACACTGACACAGAGCAGAATAGGGACTGTTCGTCCTACAAAGGTTCACTTGGCAGGTATGGATTGATACCTATCCTAAGGATCCCTGATACACACTGACACAGAGCAGAATAGGGACTGTTCCCCCTACATAGGGTCACTTGGCAGATATGGATTGACACCTGTCCTCAGAGACCGTGATACACACTGACACAGAGCAGAATAGAGACTGTTCCCCTTTCATAGGGTCACTTGGCAGAAATGGATTGACACCTGTCCTCAGAGACCATGATACACACTGACACAGAGCAGAATAGGGACTGTTCCCCCTACATAGGGTCACTTGGCAGATATGGATTGATACCTATCCTAATGATCCCTGATACACACTGACACAGAGCAGAATAGGGACTGTTCCCCCTACATAGGGTCACTTGGCAGATATGGATTGACACCTGTCCTCAGAGACCATGATACACACTGACACAGAGCAGAATAGAGACTGTTCCTCCTACATAGGGTCACTTGGCAGATATGGATTGACACCTGTCCTCAGAGCCCCTGAGGCACACTGACACAGAGCAGAATAGGGACTGTTCCCCCTACATAGGGTCACTTGGCAGATATGGATTGACACCTGTCCTCAGAGATCATGATACACACTGACACAGAGCAGCATAGAGACTGTTCCCCCTACATAGGGTCACTTGGCAGATATGCATTGACACCTGTCCTCAGAGCCCCTGATACACACTGACACAGAGCAGAATAGGGGCTGTTCCTCCTACATAGGGTCACTTGGCAGATATGGATTGACACCTGTCCTCAGAGACCTAATTGTGTAATAATGGTAATACTATTACCTATTATATAATATTGGCAGGGGCAAGGAAATTCCCTCTAAATAGATGGGTAAAGGCAGAGAGGGGGTGACTTTCTGACATTGGCTTCTTACGCTCAAACATGTCCTTGACAGACACCTGACTGTGGGCAGATAAGCAGGCCTGACACACAGACGCTTGGAGACAACTAACTGCTGTTCAATCTATAACAGTGAAAAAAGTTTTTTGGTTTTTAAATGCAAGCTATTGGGACACCAGATATGAGTGGCACTGTGCAGTGGCAGAGGTTGGCAGAGTACACGCTGTAGGCCTGACACACCCGTTTGAAGACAACTAACTGCTATTCAATCTATAACAGTAAAAAAAAATGTTTTTGTTTTTAAAGGCATGCTATAGTGACACCAGATATGAGTGGCAAAGTGCACTTGCAGAGGTTGGCAGAGCACACGCTGAAGGCCTGACACCTGCTTTAAGGACACTGACTGCTATTAGATTACAGTGAAAAACTTTTTTTTCTTTTTAAAGGCACGCTATAGTGACACCAAATATGAGTGGCTAAGTGCACTTGCAGAGGTTGGCAGAGCACACACTGAAGGCCTGACACCCGCTTTAAGGACACTGACTGCTATTAGCTTACAGTGAAAAACTTTTTTTCTTTTTAAAGGCACGCTATAGAGACACCAGATATGAGTGGCAAAGTACACTTGCTGAGGTTGGCAGAGCACACGCTGAAGGCCTGGCACCCGCTTGAAGGACACTGACTGCTATTAGCTTACAGTGAAAAACTTTTTTTTATTTTAAAGGCACGCTATAGAGACACCAGATATGAGTGGCAGAGTGCACTTGCAGAGGTTGGCAGAGTACACGCTGAAGGCCTGACACCTGCTTTAAGGACACTGACTGCTATTAGCTTACAGTGAAAAACTTTTTTTCTTTTTAAAGGCACGCTATAGAGAAACCAGATATGAGTGTCAAAGTGCACTTGCAGAGGTTGGCAGAGTACACGCTGAAGGCCTGACACCCAGACACTTGCAGACAACTAACTGCTATTAGCTTACAGTGAAAAACTTTTTTTCTTTTTAAAGGCACGCTATTGTGACACCAGATATGAGTGGCAAAGTACACTGGCAGAGGTTGGCAGAGTACACGCTGAAGGCCTGACACCCGCTTTAAGGACACTGACTGCTATTAGCTTACAGTGAAAAACTTTTTTTTCTTTTTAAAGGCACGCTATAGTGACACCAGATATGAGTGGCAAAGTGCATTTGCAGAGGTTGGCAGAGTACACGCTGAAGGCCTGACACCCGCTTTAAGGACACTGACTGCTATTAGCTTACAGTGAAAAACTGTTTTTCTTTTTAAAGGCACACTATAGTGACACCAGATATGAGTGGCAAAGTGCACTTGCAGAGGTTGGCAGAGTACACGCTGAAGGCCTGACACCCGCTTTAAGGACACTGACTGCTATTAGCTTACAGTGAAAACTGTTTTTCTTTTTAAAGGCACACTATAGTGACACCAGATATGAGTGGCAAAGTACACTGGCAGAGGTTGGCAGAGTACACGCTGAAGGCCTGACACCCAGACGCTTGCAGACAACTAACTGCTATTCAATCTATTACAGTGAACAATATTTTTTTTGTTTTTAAATGCAAGCTTAAGCTATTGTGACACCAGATATGAATGGTGGCACTGGGCAAGTGGGCACAGTATCCACTGTGAGCCTGACACAGAAGCTGGCAGGCAGGCAACTGCAATTACATTACACAGAAAAAAAAAAGCAGACATATGGTCTAGCCCTAAAAATGACTTTTTGGGGTGCTGTCCTTACAGCAGAGATCAGATGAGTCCTTCAGGACTGTAGTGGACACTGAATTCCCTAGCCTAGCTATCAATTTCCCTATCAAATGAGCAGCAGCTACACTTTCCTTCCTCTATCTAAGAATGCAGCTTCAGAATGAATCTAAAATAGATGCTGTACAGAAGGTGGGAGGGTCTGGAAGGGAGGGTCTGCTGCTAATTTGCTGGAATGTTTCTGCTGACCGTGAGGCACAGGGTCAAAGTTTACTCAATGATGACGAATAGGTGGCGGATTGAACCGCGCATGTGTTCGCCCGCCGTGGTGAATGTGAACACGCTATGTTCGCCAGGAACTATTCGCCAGCGAACAGTTCGGTACATCACTACCGGAGACTCTGGCGTTTTCTTCTAGGGCCCATAGTAGTTGTGGTAGGGAGATCTGTGGTTCTGTTATCGTTATTATTAGGTCATCCATGTAAGCTGTGGTTTTGTGTTCTTCCTCGCATATATTAAGACCTTTTATGTCAACATTGTGCCTGAGGGTTTGCATAAGTGGTTCTAGGGACAGGGCGAACAAGACGGGGGATAAGGGACATCCCTGTTGCATGCCATTGTGTATTGTGAAGGTGGGTGGCTGGGTGAGTGGAAGTAGTAAGTTGGCCGTTGGTGTTGCGTATAACGTTTGCAGGGTGTCTAGGATGCTTAACGGGAACACAATATTTTTTAGGGTTGCGAATAGGAAGGGCCAGAGCAGTCTGTCGAAAGCTTTTTCGGCATCTAGAGAGAGTAAGAGGGTTGGGATATGTCTTGTGTGTGTTGTCCATATGAGGTCGTATGTGCATCTCGTATTGTCGCTGGCCTGTCTTGTGGGGATGAATCCAACTTGGGTAAGAGAGGGTGTAACGGCACCCCCAGGCATAAAGGGGTTAAACCGTTGTTTAGAAAATCTTCCCCTTCCAGATGCACAGGCACAGCTACTGCAGAACACCAAACTCCCGAACTGGATACAAAATAGCACTCCAACTCCCAAACTGGAACCTCACAAATAGCTGCTAGCAGACGAACAGGAAAAGCAGACAATCAGCTTACACTCCTGGCAATCAGTCTCTAACAGCATACAGTAAATCCCCCCGAGAACGAGACAAGGCTCCGTGTTGAGGGTCAAGCAGTGGTCAGACAGAGCTGTGGGTTTATTGTTCTTATATACACATTAGTACCACCCACAGGGTTTTGGAAAACAACCAATAAACATGTACAATACACTCAGACACTCCCACACAAAATCCCCCACTCACAAGCAGAGAAATACAGTTTTTCCACATTATTCATAACTTTAAAAGTATGCATCACATTCACATACATTTTCAGAATCAGCATACTCCAAATACAAACATACGTGAAAATCATACAAATTGGTCCAGTGGTTCAAAAGATAGATTGTAGTCCTTTGTGACCAAATAAAGCATGACTTTTCTGCCCAAAACCAGTTCCACAGAGTCTTCTATCTTGGAGATAATTGGGAAGTAATCCAATTATCTCCAAGGACAGAGGCAAAACTCCATTGAACTCATTGCAGCAAAAGACAATAAAATACATAAAAAATATATAACTGCAGCCATTGCATAAAACAGGTACATTCAACATATCCCCAGATAGCTTAGATCTGAGCGTACATTATTTATTATTTGTGGTTATTTGAGGTTGTGGGGTAGGGGCCTGTATAGTTTCTCTTGTAGAGGGCTTGTATTCCCATATGAGGCTTGCTTGTGAGCGGTTGTATTGTCTGTTTGTGTGTTTCTGTGTGTCTCTTTGGTGATGTGTTGGTGGTCGTGTGTGGTGGGTAGAATGTGCGGTCCTGGTCAGTTTGGTGTTCCATCATTTCCTAATTGTTTTGTCTTGTAGACCTGAGTTCAGTTTGCCAATTATAAACATTTGATATAAACATTTGATATACCTTAACTATGTACAGTCAGAGAGGTTAAAGATCAACATTTGTGAGGAGTAAAACCTAAGGAGGGTTTCTTTGTACGGGCATCTTTGTGCATGGCCTTGAAGCACGTAGTACAAGTGTCCCATTCTGCTGGGTGGGTGTTGACCGGGGTGCCTGTGCCCGGGTTGCCAAAGGCCTTTGAGACATCTTCCATTGAAATACATTTAAACATACATTAAATACAATCCTCTCATGGCCATTGGAGGTAACTAAAAGACCTCCATTTGTTTTAAAAATACATAGGGATAAAGGATAGAGCGCAAGTAACATGTTTTTCTTTGGTTTTTACTATGTATTGGGGCTGATGTGTACTGTAGTCATTGCAGCCGCCCAGTAGTGATGGGAGTTGAGCGCAGGACTTTTCTTTCTGCATTTGTATCCAATTTTTGTATTACTCAGCCTTGTTACAATGCAGCCGCCCATCCCATGTGTTCCCTATTAAGGGTTAATAATGTATAGGGGTGTATATAAAAAATTACCCCTTTCTGTCTCATTAGAGATTTTTGCCAGAGGCTCAAGGAAGCAAGGTGAATGGTTAGAGTTAGGACCCACCTAGGGGGGTCTGCCTTGATGTGGCAGGTGGGCTCAATCCTCTCATGGCCATTGGAGGTAACTAAAAGACCTCCATTTGTTTTAAAAATACATAGGGATAAAGGATAGAGCGCAAGTAACATGTTTTTCTTTGGTTTTTACTATGTATTGGGGCTGATGTGTACTGTAGTCATTGCAGCCGCCCAGTAGTGATGGGAGTTGAGCGCAGGACTTTTCTTTCTGCATTTGTATCCAATTTTTGTATTACTCAGCCTTGTTACAATGCAGCCGCCCATCCCATGTGTTCCCTATTAAGGGTTAATAATGTATAGGGGTGTATATAAAAAATTACCCCTTTCTGTCTCATTAGAGATTTTTGCCAGAGGCTCAAGGAAGCAAGGTGAATGGTTAGAGTTAGGACCCACCTAGGGGGGTCTGCCTTGATGTGGCAGGTGGGCTCAATCCTCTCATGGCCATTGGAGGTAACTAAAAGACCTCCATTTGTTTTAAAAATACATAGGGATAAAGGATAGAGCGCAAGTAACATGTTTTTCTTTGGTTTTTACTATGTATTGGGGCTGATGTGTACTGTAGTCATTGCAGCCGCCCAGTAGTGATGGGAGTTGAGCGCAGGACTTTTCTTTCTGCATTTGTATCCAATTTTTGTATTACTCAGCCTTGTTACAATGCAGCCGCCCATCCCATGTGTTCCCTATTAAGGGTTAATAATGTATAGGGGTGTATATAAAAAATTACCCCTTTCTGTCTCATTAGAGATTTTTGCCAGAGGCTCAAGGAAGCAAGGTGAATGGTTAGAGTTAGGACCCACCTAGGGGGGTCTGCCTTGATGTGGCAGGTGGGCTCAATCCTCTCATGGCCATTGGAGGTAACTAAAAGACCTCCATTTGTTTTAAAAATACATAGGGATAAAGGATAGAGCGCAAGTAACATGTTTTTCTTTGGTTTTTACTATGTATTGGGGCTGATGTGTACTGTAGTCATTGCAGCCGCCCAGTAGTGATGGGAGTTGAGCGCAGGACTTTTCTTTCTGCATTTGTATCCAATTTTTGTATTACTCAGCCTTGTTACAATGCAGCCGCCCATCCCATGTGTTCCCTATTAAGGGTTAATAATGTATAGGGGTGTATATAAAAAATTACCCCTTTCTGTCTCATTAGAGATTTTTGCCAGAGGCTCAAGGAAGCAAGGTGAATGGTTAGAGTTAGGACCCACCTAGGGGGGTCTGCCTTGATGTGGCAGGTGGGCTCAATCCTCTCATGGCCATTGGAGGTAACTAAAAGACCTCCATTTGTTTTAAAAATACATAGGGATAAAGGATAGAGCGCAAGTAACATGTTTTTCTTTGGTTTTTACTATGTATTGGGGCTGATGTGTACTGTAGTCATTGCAGCCGCCCAGTAGTGATGGGAGTTGAGCGCAGGACTTTTCTTTCTGCATTTGTATCCAATTTTTGTATTACTCAGCCTTGTTACAATGCAGCCGCCCATCCCATGTGTTCCCTATTAAGGGTTAATAATGTATAGGGGTGTATATAAAAAATTACCCCTTTCTGTCTCATTAGAGATTTTTGCCAGAGGCTCAAGGAAGCAAGGTGAATGGTTAGAGTTAGGACCCACCTAGGGGGGTCTGCCTTGATGTGGCAGGTGGGCTCAATCCTCTCATGGCCATTGGAGGTAACTAAAAGACCTCCATTTGTTTTAAAAATACATAGGGATAAAGGATAGAGCGCAAGTAACATGTTTTTCTTTGGTTTTTACTATGTATTGGGGCTGATGTGTACTGTAGTCATTGCAGCCGCCCAGTAGTGATGGGAGTTGATCGCAGGACTTTTCTTTCTGCATTTGTATACATTAAATACATTTGAACATTTAAAATACCATAGTTAATAGCATGTAAACTAGGTCAATGATCAACAGTAGGGAGAGGCATTGGCAAGTTCAGGGGAGGGTATGGTGCTGCTTCGGGTTAACGTGGGTCACGGACCAGGTCGTGTAGTGTGTGCCTCTTGTTAGGTGGCGTGGGGGGCTTCGGTATCCAAACCTCGCCAAACAGTGACAATATATTGGAGTGAACAATATATATATAGTGTGTATAGATTGGTGTTCTTTAAAGAATGCCAGGTGGTATTGCAAACCCTGTTTTCCCTTCGATGAGACTGTTGCCAGGCATGATTACACGTAGTTACTCTTGGTCACTAGGGGGCAGTAGACGATTCTGTTAGGGAAGACCTTCTGTCAACTAGTTCAGTGTAGTGATATACCTTAGGTGAGGCAGTGAGGTGGTGGGCTTGTTGTAGTGGTATTGGTGCCCCTTGATAGGTGGCTTATTACCTCACATTTTGCGACACTGACCATGAGGTTTAGAGAATACACCAATAAGTCTATAGTAGTCAGCTAAGTATCAAGTTATAGGAGTAGATCTGTCCACCTTTGGTGTGGCACATCGAGGTCTCAGAGAGTAGATAGTGGTTAATGGCCAATTCTCAGCTTATGATCAGAGAGGATGGGGTCAGCTTTGGGTGTTAACCAAAATTCCTGTATCTCCCCCGTGTCTATAATCTTAGCTCATTAACCCCTACCCATGGAGTGTTTGTGTGTTGTTCTGGGATTGGGGGTTGTCCAGGGCAGGCTGGTGGTCTGTGTGGTTCCTGGGGTCCTAGCTCCACTGTCATGGGGGTAGATCTGCGGTTGCCTGCCTGAGCCTTGGAACTGCCGCGTCCCAAGCCAGTAGAGGCAGCCCTTCCCTGAATGGCAGGCAATATGCTCAGCGAGCCCAGTCTGTCTGGACATCAAGAGGTGGTTATCGGGCTTTGCTACATGCATCGTGATGGTACGTGGTGTCTTGGGGTCAGGGGTGCAATTGTGCTGTTTGGCGGAGGGCAGGGTCCATTACGTTAGGGGGGTGTGGGTTGGGCTTAATGTGAGTTGGTATACCGGGTGTTTGGCGTGCACCTCTGAGAGCCTGCTGTGTGCTATCATGCTCCTCTGCTGTGATTAAGTGGTGCCTCATGTAGTGCCGTCCTAGAGTCAAGGGACTAAGTGTCCCTTTAGCATTCCTTAGTACTTTTGCATTTGGAGTTAGCATCTGTGTGATTTGGTTCTCCTTTCGGTCTCCTGGTTCTGTATACTTGGGGAACAGGTCGGGCGAGGCCGGGGGCTCCTGGGTGCGGGTAGGAAGGGTTAGAAGGCATCGGTGTGGATATATGTGGGTGAGGATGGGAGCTGGTCTCATTAGGGGCGGGCAGGAGACCGGGGTGGGTTGTTGGTGGGATACAAGGGGGGCACATCCCATGACTAGAGTGTCCCTCGGGCAGGGGTGTTGGGCTTGGCGTGAGAAAGCTCCCACCTGAGGGGTGTACCCTGGGGCTATTTTCAAATATGCCCTGGGACGTTCCCCCCCGCAGGCCGATACAGGTGGTGTTGCGGTGGGAGACACGGTCATGCAGCCCTTTTAGTGATGGGAGTAGGGTGCCAGTTCCAACTCTCTGAGCCTTATGCCAGGATGTCTGAGTGAGTACTGGGGATACCATGGAACCTTGGGACATTTTAAACACATGTAAACATTTACAAGATCACATAGAAACATTTTGCGTGCGTTAACTAAAAACGATATACATATGAGGAGGTCTACGACCATTATTAGGTATAGAGTAACCTGAGTAGGGTTTCATGAGGTACTCCCAGATGTCGTGCACTGATATTCAGGATCTGATTTGGGCTTGTCTCCGGGATGCGGGTGGAGGCCGTTTCTTCGTCTGTGTGCGTGGTGGGTCCTCCTTTTTCAACCGCTGCTCTCTGGTGCAGTGGAGCTGGGGTCAGGGCGAGGGTAGCGTAAGGGTATACCCAGATGTTTGGTAAAGTCCTGCATGTCGGTCACTTGATGCAGGGTGTAGATTTGGTCATCTTTTTTAACAAGGAGTTTGAAGGGGTGCCCCCACATATAGCGCCATCCTTTTTCCGTCAGTGCTGTGGTGAGAGGTTTGAGTTCTCTGCGGTTCTTCAGTGGGGTCGGTGCAAGGTCTTGGTAAAAGTGCAGTGGTTGTCCCTGGTATGTGGGGGGTTATCTCTCGCTGCGTGCATCAATTTTTCTTTGATAAGGAAGTGCATGAGTTTGGTGATGATGTCCCTGGGTACGTTCGGGTTGAAGGCTGGGGGACGCAGGGCTCTGTGTGCCCATTTGATGTACAGTTCCTGGTCAGATGTGTCAGGAAGGAGAGACTGAAATATTGCCCTGATAGTGGGGAGTATGGCCTCTGGTAAGACGGACTCTGGCAGCCCCCTTATGCATATGTTTTGTCTTCGGGACCTGTTGTTTAGGTCTTCCAGGCCGTCCTCCAGGTACATGACTTTGTCTTTTATTGCTTCTATTTCCCGGTCATGGTTCATGGTCCTGGCCTGCGAGATGCGCCTTTATGTTCACTGATGGTAGCGGATTATTGGAGAGCTAAGGGCTCACGCATCTTTCTCCATGGAAGTTTAGGCCCCGCCCCTTCCAAAAGTTACATTATAACACTGATATCTGTCAGGAATCCCTGAATAACCCTTCACATGTATATATTTTCTAAAAGAAGACAACCTAAGGTATTAAACCTCTTTTCGTGCTCTCTTTATGCAGCCATTTTACCACCAATCTATGCCAAATTTTAAAGAAATAAAATAATTGGTGATTTTTTGACACACAGAGCAATTTAAGAATACATGTACGAAGAACTTTAAGGGTTACTGACAAAGAAAAATATGTGTTCAGCAAAAATATGTGTTCAGCAAAAATGTGTGTTCAGCAAAAATGTGTACAGTGATACCCCCCATGTATAGGTGTGTTGTGTTCTCTGGGGGCTAAAATACTTTATTTGGAGGGTGCGCAATCCAGTTTTCCAACTTGGAATTTTCACAGCTGGTCATCATGCACCCATGTCCTATTTGGGACATTTCTGAAGCCGGACAATGTAATTTACCCCCATCAAACCATACATTTTTGAAAAGTAGACACCATAGGGTATTTCAAATGGTGGTATTTTAACACTTTTCATGTACTAATTCTACCACCAGTCTTTGTCAAACCTTTGGGTAGTCGTTTTTACGGTAATCTCCGGTGGCCCCTGGCAGTGAGGGGGGTATTACAGCAATGCCTCAACATTGAAGCATCACTGTAATACCATTAGAGCTGCTGGAAGCAATCACGATTGCTTCCAGAGCTCTAATTACCCCAGGACGTATCAGGTACGTCAATCCAGTCCTTAAGGATCGTTTTTTTGTCAGATGTACCTGATGCGTCCAAGGTCTGGAAGGGTTTGAGTGTTTTCCTGACCTATCGGCTGTAAGGGACGGAGCTAATCCATTATGTAAAGGCTGCCATGATTAGCCAGGAAATATATATATATATATATATATATATATATATATATATATATATATATATATATATATATCAAAAAGAAAAAGAAACCTTGCACTCCAACTTACTCAGTTGCAGACCCGGTGCTCGATTGCACTAAATAGATATAGCCAGAAAAAATCAGCACTCCCAGGATTTATATCAAGAATGAACATCAGTCTTTATTCCAACGGTCAACATATCAGTTCCGCTCGGGAACTTTCATCAGGACAGAATACACACAGATAAAAATAAACATTGTTTAAATAAGGAAGGTAATCAGAAAAACTCACAGTTCAGATGTGCAGGAGGCTGATCATCCTTCCAAACGAGCGTCTGGGCGGGTACAGGAGGCGTGCATCTCTCCGTTCGCGCGCTCAGGTTACTTCCTGATTGCCCGCGTCCTCCATCTACATGGAGACGTCGGGCACATGCGCAGTAGGTATATCCGCACTCACTGCAGCCACCCCTCGCTCGGAAGTAGGATTTCACTCATAGTGTCTACAAATACAAAGTATCAATGCCCTCAGCCTACCAGATAAATATATAATCATTTGAATAGTAACATGCTGATACATATCTAAACCACTATTACTACATCTAAAGGACTGTGATCGCAAAAATAGATAAATAATAAATCATACTATTGTGTATATACATACAAAGACCATATTCTATGGCACGATACTTAATCAAAGTAAATATTATGCCACAATGTCTCCAAATACAAAAGTGCAATATAAATGAAAAAATTGTAACCTCTT
Organism: Pelobates fuscus; assembly: GCF_036172605.1. Lineage (NCBI taxonomy): Eukaryota > Metazoa > Chordata > Amphibia > Anura > Pelobatidae > Pelobates > Pelobates fuscus. The sequence continues at coordinate 140,996,513 of NC_086321.1, read as the reverse complement.
ATGATGCAGAATATACACTGCAATATAGACTCATGTGTATTATTTAATATGTGTTGATTCTAGTGTCTATTACCAAAAAAACCCACCCTTTCCCTAATGGGATTAAAAGGATCTTATAAGACTGTTGTTTGAAGGATAAGGATTATGAAGTATTTTTGATTTTAACAATTTTTATTTTTTTTTGCTAAAGTTTTTTTTCAATTGAGAGGACATCCGACCAAGAGCATCATTTTTGTTATATTAACCCTTGGAGGTACTACAAGTGACTATCTAGAATACTAAAACCTGTGGGATTCAAAGATGTTTTAACACTAAAGATCACAGGTTATTCCAGAATGAAATAAGGATAGCATTTGTACGAAATTCGTCTATACATTGGAATACTTTAGCTGTGTCTTAACACTGGATTAAGATAGTTTAATAAAGGGGCCTGTGGCAAAAGTTTAAAAGTTTAAAATAATTATTTTTCGGACATTTTTTGGACATTTTTTGGACATTTTTTGGACATTTTTGAATACTGTTTTGAGACATCTTTTTTTAACGAAGCAAAATAAAAGTGAAGTTTTATATTTATTTGGTAAATATATGACTATTGGAAATGTATTGGCAATAGTGATTAAATTAAAATGGAGGAAAGTATGTTGCAAACAGGAGAGGAAATCCCTCAAATGGAAATGTTACACTTTACAGAGGAGGAAGCTCAGAACATATTATGGGATACTACAAGTTTGGAGCTTCCCACCACAGTTACTACCAAAGATGTGTATTTCAAATTATTGAGGCTTAAGAAAAGGGAGGTGGATTTGGACCTGCACGGTCTTTTTTTGTCAGACTATAATAAGGCTAAACAAATTCCAAGGGGCTTCAGTGTTCAGATTGCACCTACGATAGGTAGAATGAAACCCAAAGTTAGGAAAAACTGGGTGTCGGTTATGAACAAATGCTCTATGGATTTGATGCTCATCATAATCCAGGACGTAAGAGAGGATCTACAAGACATTAGATTAAAGATACAACAGGTAGAAAGTGAAAATGCAGTTATCTTAAACTCCCAGGAAGGTATTAATCTTAACATCAAATTGAATAAGGAGGTTTTGAAATACAAGAACCAATTGGTAAAGTTTAAGCGTCAAAAGATGGAAAGAGTACGGATGGATTATGGTGAGAACCGGGTATACAAATGGTTAATGGGTGAGCAAAGACAGAGGCCCAGACGTTTTCGCAAGAAAATAATAAAACCGGATGTCTCTACCATAGACGTGACCTCGGGGGAATCTGCCTCAGAGAGTGAAGGAGTATCTGCACGTAAATCAGTCACTTTTTTAGGGGTGAGCGATCAAATGGAAACCCTATCCCCTCCACGCAAAGTAACAAGGAGCAGTCGCAGAAATGAAAGAGACGCATTACAAGAAGGGGCCAGAGGGGGCATCCCCACTGGACTCAAGGACAAACCACCTCTCAGGAGTTAATTCCGGTGTTTAATCTATCAAAAAGATCTTTGACGATAGAGGAAATTGAGGTCCTGAATAAAGGCCTTTCCTTCATTCCAATGATGTTGCCCAATAAATTCCAATGGGACATTGAACTCTTTAAATTTGAGAGGAGTCTTAGGTTAAAATACTTTTTTTACAAGTCTCAGCGAGACTTAATGACAGATAATAAACCAAGTACAAAACATAGGTTCAAAGCTGTCAGTAAATTTGATCCGCCTATCTGCCATCACTCCATTAAGACTTTCCTAATGTCAGTAAAAACTGAGACGGAAGATATACTGTCAAAACATTGTTTAAAGCATTCCAATATCTCAAAAAGACAAAAACAGATTATCCAATCATTATGAAAAGATGCCACAATCACTATACGACCTGCTGATAAAGGCGGTGGTATAGTGGTACAGAGTTATGAGGACTACGCAATTGAAATATACAGACAATTGGAGGATTAAAATACCAACTTTTACAAGGTGATCCGACTAAGGAAATAGCTCAAAGAATCCATGATACCCTTACGTTTGGATTAACAGCAGGATATATCGATCTACAACTATTCCATTTTCTGTATAAAAATAGTCCCCGGACTCCTATTATTTATACACTCCCAAAAATCCATAAAAACCCTAAAAAAAAACCTGGACGACCTATCGTCTCGGCTGTAGGGGGGATACTAGAACCTATTGCAAAATATCTGGACTTCCTGTTCAAATCACCAGTTAATGGAATCCCGACTTGTGTTAAAGATACGGCCCATTTGATAGAAGAGTTGAAGCAATTGAAAACTTTGGATGGACCTGTGACATTAATAACTCTGGATGTGTCCAGTCTATATACAGTAATACCCCATGAGGGGACTATTGAAGCAATGAGGGAACTGTTGAGCGAGACGGAACAATACAGTGGACCACCTATTGAATATACTCTGGAACTCCTATCATTAGCATTGAGAAACAATTACTTCCGATTTGAGATGAGGTGGTACTTACAGAAGGCAGGGACATCCATGGGGGCGGCTATGGCCCCCATGTATGCTAATGCCTACATGTACCAATTCGAAAAGGAACATATCTTTAAAAAGTACTCGACAGCATCATTAAATATCTTCGTTATATCGATGACATCTTGATCCTGTGGAAAGGGAGTACCCAGGAGGCGGCAGAATTCGTAGAAGATACTAACGAATTAACTACACCAATAAAAATGACCTCCAATATTAATAACCATATGATACATTTTCTAGATTTGGAGATATTAATCGAACAGGAAAGGATTGAATACCAACTGTATACAAAACCTACAGATCGAAATACATTGCTCCACTATGAGAGTGCGCTATGAGAGTGCGCATCCAAAACATGTTAAGAATTCTCTACCCTTTTCTCAATTTTTGAGAGTAATTAGAAATAATTCGAGGGAATCACAGTGTGAAAAACAACTACAGGATATGTATAGTAAGTTCACACAGAGAGGATATACAAGCAAAGTTTTGGATAGAGCACTTAATAAAGCCAGAGAACTAAACATGGAGACAGAGAAGAAGCCGCGAGAAAAATTTTTTAGAATTCCATTTCCAATGATGTACAACACGGCGACAACTAAAATCTTTCAGACCATAACTAGAAACTGGCATATTATGGAGAATGATAAGAGTTTGCCGGAGAGTCTCCATCTCAAACCGATGTTTTCTTACAGGAACAACAGAAATTTGAGGGATCTTCTGGTTCACACGGACCTGGTTCAGAGTTATATGCCGGTTAGCAAAAACGTAGCAAATCATGGCTGCGTAAGGTGTCTAGGCTGTGTGACCTGTGGACATCTCATCCCTTGTAAAAGCTTTAATCATCCCCATACGGGCCAGTTGTTCAAAATCCAACACAGGATAAGTTGCCGTACAGATTATGTAATCTATAAATTATCATGCCCTTGTGGCCTAAACTATGTCTGCAAGACTGAAACGGCCCTATGTGAAAGAATAAGAGGGCACAGGTCAAGCATTAGGTTGGCTTATAGGGATAATAAGTCAGATAAACCTGTGGCACGACACTTCCTGGAAAAAGGCCATCCGTTGGCCTCCTTGAAATGTGTGGCGATCGACCATCTCCCAATTTCCAGAAGGGGTGGCAACAGACGGGAGCAGCTACTACAGAAGGAGACATGGTGGATTCATAAATTGGGAACATTGGCTCCATACGGACTCAATGAAAAGTTGACATATACCTCCTTTCTATAAGGAGATAAATGATAGACATCTCCAGTCCGAAAATAGAACATTATGAATTCTAACTTATGCCGGACTTATGGATGAACTGATATAACTTTTTCTTAGAATGGAGTATAAGGTAGATAGGCCTCTAGTCATAATATGGAACATTATGATTACAAGTGTGTATATATTTGTCCAAAATTGTACCGATAGGCCTTTCTTTATTTTTTCATTTTTTAGTTGTGATTTTTTGTAATTTTTAAAAGTAAAAATCCTTTTATGAAGTTGTATTCATTATACATCATTATGGTAGTTTTTTGACCATGGTTCTGGATACTAAGCAGGAGGAGTTAAGGATTTTCCGTATGTGATACTTTACATACTGCTTCAGCTCTATAGATGTAAAAGATAATTTTATTTTGTACTGTTCAGGACTTATTGACATTCTGTATCTTATTGCGAGGTTTGGTACTTATTGTTACACAAATGACGTTTTATTCTTATACAGCACTGAGTAGTTGTACACAAAGGATTCCTTTTATGGAATATTTAGTGTCAGGAACACTTGAATTAGGCACCAGTATAATTTTTTTGATATCACATTAAATGACGCACTGTATTAATTTGTTGGACAAACTTGGCTAAAATAGTCCTTTTTTTTGGTAATAGACACTAGAATCAACACATATTAAATAATACACATGAGTCTATATTGCAGTGTATATTCTGCATCATAAGAGGTTACAATTTTTTCATTTATATTGCACTTTTGTATTTGGAGACATTGTGGCATAATATTTACTTTGATTAAGTATTGTGCCATAGAATATGGTCTTTGTATGTATATACACAATAGTATGATTTATTATTTATCTATTTTTGCGATCACAGTCCTTTAGATGTAGTAATAGTGGTTTAGATATGTATCAGCATGTTACTATTCAAATGATTATATATTTATCTGGTAGGCTGAGGGCATTGATACTTTGTATTTGTAGACACTATGAGTGAAATCCTACTTCCGAGCGAGGGGTGGCTGCAGTGAGTGCGGATGTACCTATTGCGCATATGCCCGACGTCTCCATGTAGATGGAGGACGCGGGCAATCAGGAAGTAACCTGAGCGCGCGAACGGAGAGATGCACGCCTCCTGTACCCGCCCAGACGCTCGTTTGGAAGGATGATCAGCCTCCTGCACATCTGAACTGTGAGTTTTTCTGATTACCTTCCTTATTTAAACAATGTTTATTTTTATCTGTGTGTATTCTGTCCTGATGAAAGTTCCCGAGCGGAACTGAAACGTTGACCGTTGGAATAAAGACTGATGTTCATTCTTGATATAAATCCTGGGAGTGCTGATTTTTTCTGGCTATATATATATATATATATATATATATATATATATATATATATGAAAACATGGGGCTGCACTCACCTAAACATGCATAAATGGGCTGCTGCTGGGGCCTATTCATACAATACACAAGATCCAGTGCACTCACTCCTCCACTAAACAGCAACTTCAAAGCTCACAGATTTTATATAGGGATACAAAACAGAGAAGCAACCTGTGTGTAGTATGTCAGATATCAATATATAGTCAAACACTTGTAGAATATGTATATAGGATGGAAGAAAATGTAACTAAGATTGAATTTAGTATCCAGTAGCTATAATCATGTACCGTATATACTCGAGTATGAGTCGACCCGAATATAAGTCGAGACCCCTAATTTTACCCCCAAAAAATGGGAAAACTTATTCATTTGAGTATAAGACTAGGGTGGGAAATGGAGCAGCTACTGGTAAATTTCTAAATAAAATTATATCCAAAAAAATTATATTAATTGAATATTTGTTTACAATGGGTGTATATAATGAATGCAGTGTGTGTGTATGAATGCAGTGTGTGTGTGTATGAATGCAGTGTGTGTGTGTGTATGAATGCAGTGTGTGTGTATGAGTGCAGTGCGTGTGTGTATGAGTGCAGTGTGTGTGTATGAATGCAGTGTGTGTGTATGAGTGCAGTGGGCTTTTTTATTATTATTATTATTTTAATATATTTTTTTATATTATTAATATTTTATTTTTATTTTATTTTGTATTATTTTAATTGTTATTTATTTATTTCCGTTCCCCCTCCCTGCTTGATACAAGGCCAGGGAGGGGGGATATAGCAGTCCCTGGTGGTCTAGTGGCATGGGCTGTGTAGGAGGGGGCTGGCAGTGAGCTGTTACTTACCTTTCCTGCAGCTCCTGTCAGCTCCCTTCTCCTGCGTTCCGGTCAGCTCCCTTCTCCTCCACTGTAAGTCTCACGGTGTGACTGCCGCGCGGAGCGTTGCCACGGTAAGCCGTGGCAACGCTCTGACCCCGCGGCTCTCGCGAGACTTACAGTGGAGGAGCAGGGAGCTGACTGGCACGGAGGAGAAGGGAGCTGACAGGAGCTGCAGGAAAGGTAAGTTACAGCTCGCTGCTAGCCCCCAACAGGACCGCCGGGCTTGTAATGAGCCCGGCGGTCCTTGTCTGTTTTATGGCAATGTAAGTTGCCATAATACAGACATTGACTCGAGTAAAAGACGAGTGGGGGGTTTTCAGCACAAAAAATGTGCCGAAAAACTCATCTTATACTCGAGTATATACGGTATCTATGCACTTGTATCAACTAGTACTAGGTGAGGGAAAAAATAAATAACTGGTGGTTTTCTATTTCATGAGAAATTGAAACTTCATCAAGTTTAGTTTCTCTGGAAAAGACAGCCTTGAAGAATGGACATGATGTTTTGCACATACACAATTTCTTATCTACATAGCATAATAGACTTGTGTGACCCCGGAATAAACCAGAAGATGATTTTAACTTGCGTGTGTGTGTTTGTCTCTTCTCCTTGATATCAAGCATTGGGTGTACCTCTGATATATAATTGTTTTACTCTCAATACAGGATTTAAAACTGACAATATATCCTAAGAGTTTACACTACATTTGCAAACTTGGGGCCAGTTATACATAGGCACCTGAAAAAGGTGAGCATACATGTATATACATATCCTATGAGTGTTTAAGTATATATTGATATCGGATATACTAGACCCAGATTGCTTCTGTTTTGTATCCCTGTATATCATAGGAGATATATATACTGCAGATCTACACAAAAAAGGTAGTGCTGCTGCCTTACATGCAGAGACGCTCATGTATATATAGCGTATATCCACAAAAGGCTTTTAGAAAGTGGTAAAAAAAACTCACATCTCACATCTAAGTTATTATTCACATATTAATACAATACTGCACTATTATGTTTTATTTATTTTCTTTTTAATATATAACTTAAATATGATCCAGGACATCCTTCTAAAGAAAGTTAGATTTACAGAGTAGTTAACACATTTTAAAAAGTTAAGAGCACATTCTATACTCACAGTTTAGTCTTTCATATGAAATTGTGTTATGTTAAAGGACCACTATAGTGCCAGGAAAACAAACTCATTTTCCTGGCACTATAGGGTCTTTCAGGTTCCCCCCACCCTCAGGGTCCCACTCCTGCTGGGCTCAAGGGGGCTGAAGGGGTTAAACACTTACCTTTTTCCAGTGCCGGGCTCCCTTGGCTCAGGAACTCTCCTCCTCCTCCCAACGTCAGCGCTGAATGTGCGGCAAGAGCCGTGTGCGCATTCAGATAGTCCATAGGAAAGCATTTCTCAATGCTTTCCTATGGACGACAACGTCTTCTCACTGTGAAAATCACAGTGAGAAGCGTGGAAGAGCTTCTAGCGGCTGTCAGTGAGACAGCCACTAGAGGCTGGATTAACCCTAGTGTAAACATAGCAGTTTCTCCGAAACTGCTATGTTTACAGCTGCAGGGTTAACACTAGATGGACCTGTCACCTAGACCACTTCATTGAGCTGAAGTGGTCTGTGTGCCTATAGTGGTCCTTTAACTAGAAGAAACGCTCTGTTGGTTACCATCAGTTTTATTACATGTACTTCCTGATTCACCAAAACCCCTGGCACCAACCTGAATATCTATACTGCACACATACTCATATAACCTCTTTTACACATGAACAAGGTTTAAGGTTAAAGTTCTCTTTTTCTCTTCCTTTCTGTCTGCCTGTATATACTGCAAATGTTGAGGTATAAAGTGCATTGCTAATGGAAAGAAATTATTTTATTGAAAGAGTTGTGGATGCATGAGATAACCTTTCAACAAAGACATAAGTCAGTAGTAAAGCAGAAGAGTCACAGAAATCTTGGAATCAACAGTGTACTGAGCAGGAAATTTGAATGAATTATGAATCCAGTGCTATTTGGATACATAATGAATAGACTAGACTGGCTTTTTGATATCTATTGTTCATCAACATCTATGTTTATATTTAATTTGGGGTATTATTTAAAATAAAAAAAAAGATATAAGCAGTTTGTCATTGCATGATATTTAATTGCAGAACAGGAAATGATGCCTTGTGCTGTTTTAAATGGTTAAACCATGAAACCGTTTTCTGTTCATGACAGATTCCCATTAGGAAAATGATTAAAAAAAATAATCTTTCTTATAACATTTTATTGTTAAAGCAAGCTAAGTGAACAATCTTTTGTTTTATAATCTGTGCTTTGATTCATGACTGGTGTCCAGACCCTGGACAGATTATTTGCATACTGTTGGGGATTCTGTAAATTCATCATAATGGCAGTTTGGCCAAAGATCTAATGTGTACTTAGTGAAGACTTGTGTGTAGTCTGGAAGCATAGAATGCTCTCCTGCTGCCATCCTAGGACTCTAGATTACATAAATTCAATGTAACGTGCGATAAATCACATTTAAAGACGTGTTTAAGCTCAACATCTTGAATTGACATTTCAGCAGTATAAACCATTCAAACAGTCACATTGTAATTTTGTTTGATGATGCTTAACATGGTTAAAGAAATAGGAAAAAAATGAAACCCAAAGCATTGCCATTCTTATTTTACTCAACCAGACTTGGCCAAGCAAACTGTGCCACCAAGTGGTCAACAATTAAATATTTATTGTTGATTACAGCTGATTTCATGAATGTGAATTCCTAAGCATCATTTTGTTCCTTTGCTGTATATCTTACATTCGCAAGTCAAACATTACAGAGCTATGATAATGGTTTACTAGAGCTGCCAATGAGCTTGATTATTTTGCTTAAAAAAGTGTAAAAGCAATATTCTTCAAACAGTCTTATACAATATTTACGAGAAACAAAAAAGCTATATAACATCAACTGATTTTAAATTGGAATTGACATTCTTCTTCAAATGTTTTATTAGCCTTTTCATTTTAATTATTTTTCAGCTGTCAATGAAATATTGACAAATTATGCTTCGTTTTTACAGGATGGTTATCTTCCATAAATTATAGTTCAATATGTGATATATATATATATATATATATATATATATATAGAGAGAGAGAGAGAGAGAGAGAGAGAGAGATAAGAGATGCACTCACAGGTCTTGATACAAAAAAATAGATCAATACTTTATTTTCCAGACAAGGTTTACATCCGATGCAAACCTAAGTTGTGCTGCCATGTTTTTTGAGACATTCTCCTGGCAACCCTTTAAATAATCCATACTTCTTCAGTCTTTTTCCAATTGTACTGTCATGAACTGTAACATTTAACATGCTAACTTAGACCTGTAGAGTCTAAGATGTAACGCTTGTTTTTTTTGCAATTTCTTTGAGCATTGTATGGTCTGATCTTTTGGAGAATGGGGGGTGTCCATTCCAGGCAACTTCTTTTTTTTCCACTTTTGAATAATATTTTTCACTGAAGAATGATGAACTTTAAATTGTTTGGAAATTACCTTCTCAGTTTGGCTCCAGACCAGCAAACTGCTAAGACTGTGGCTTTATAGAGATGGTCACACTAGCTGATGATCAATTAATCAAGGACATTTGATTAGCACTTTTGTAAATAACCCTATCAATCTGTCATCGTACTGGCCAGCATCAAACTTTGACTTTCTAACACTAATTCTAGCTAACCCAAACACTTACTAACCCTAACCAAACCTAACTAGCTAACACTTAGTCTAGGTAACTTTAACTTAGGCTGATTAATAACTGTGAGAGCTAATAACAGTAATAACAATGCTTAACTGATACAGTGAATGACTCCCAAGGTGTTCATGAATCCTGGACCCAAGTAATCACTATAACTATACTAACTATGCTGAGGTGATCTACTAATAGATCAGTGACAACTGATTCAAGAATGCACTGCAGCAGCTAGGGATCAGCTGTCACTAACATCATGGAATTTGTGTGACAGACTACCACTGCAATTCTATGTCATTTCACTGATATATCAAGCTGTTATTGGAAACCTCAGTGCTAGGAATTCCAGTAACAGCACAGTCCATGCTGAGATTACGGGAATCAAGGCATTTACCATTCTACCTGAAGGGCCCTGTGATGGCTGCCAGTGATAGGCATGCAATCACTAGCATGGTCTTGCGGATTTCAGTAAGATTAGCCTCTTTCTAGCAGTTTTACCAACAATGTACACTGTACATAATCTATCAGTATGTGCGTAACGACTATGGGTAATAATTTTACCACCTAAGCTAAAATAATATTTCATGAGTTGCATTACCAAGAAATACTTGCGGTAGTAAGTGGCAATGTTTGAAGCAGTTATGCCACATAGCAGTCAAGGGTTTTTGAAACCAGTTTTAGTCTCCACAACCCACATTATCAATCCTAACTACTGCAACTGGCATAAACTAACATAACACTGGAAGGGACTATCTAAGCACCAAAATCTGTGTCTGCATTTCTGCATTGATATTGTAAATGGTATAATTTCTGAAAAATCATTTTGTATACATTTTACAATTTATATATCTATTAGTGACAGTCAAATAGTCAGCCTGTAGGAAGTTTAGGCTAAAATAGATTCAGTTATTAAATCTACTGGCGGTTCAACATTAGCATGCAAAGTTTGTTGACACTGTATGGTGTGTGTGTTCATATGTCTCAATGAGAAAAATTAAGGGAGATTATATCTTTGAAAAGTGGTGCAAAGACATCAAATATAATGAGTCCACTGGTTTCCATGGTAATTGCTTTACTTTTAGTACTTTGCCCCCCTTTTCAGAGCACGGTACTTTGATAAGTCCCTCTCATTGGATTGGTGTATTATGAAATTGCAACACATGCGCTCTGTGTCCTTAGTGCTTCTCTATGGAAAGAGTCCGATTGGACAAAAGTGAACAGTCCTGATGACTGTACAGGAGAGCTGTAGTGACATTTTTAAATTATTTTAAAAAAAACATGGGCCCACTATTATAAAAAGATTAAAGAACATATATAATTTAAATGTATTTGAATTGCTGATAGCTCATAATTTGGACAAATTGCAAGTTGTTTGAAACCTAATGCCCCTCTACAAGTCTAAGAGCCTTTCAGTTTGAATGTGATAATGGGGTGTTATTAAAAAGGGGGCACTGGTTTCTTTAGTCTGTAAGATGTTAAAGACAGGAAATAGTCACAAACTGCTATTGAGTCTTCATGGTTGGATATTGTAGTAAGATGTTAAGAGCAACAGTAACAAATCCCCAATGATTCTTCATATTGGAGTCCTGTAGTAACATGTAAAACGTTTACAATCTCTCAATGCACCACCATTATGATAAGATTTTGAAGGCAAAGTAGAAATTAACAAGTCTTTATAGAGGGATTCTCTAATAAATAGGCAGTAATCCATTACAATCTCTCAGTGATTCCCCATGACATGTAAGATGTGCCTGTGTTTCTTGTATACCTGAAACCATGTTTCTGATTGTTTATTTATTCCTGTTATATATATATATATATATATATATATATATATATATATATATATATATATATATAAAATAAAATCTGTCAACATTGAAGTTGCTGTTTAGTGGATAGGAGAGTGCGCTGGATCTTGTGTATTGTTTATTGTATATATATATATATATATATATATATATATATATATATATATATATATATATATATATATATATATATATATATGGCTTGTTCTTTGTAATTTCTGATTTGTACAATCCCTTGATTTGTCTTGATTTACTGATATTGTGTTTTCTGTATTCCTTAACCTTGTGTATGACCATTCTATTGCCTTTCTAAGGTTCTATGTGCTTTTGCCTTCCTGAAGGTAATTTCATTAAGCCTGACTATTCTAAAAATGTGTGAAATGCAGCTATTCTGGGGAATCCCTTTCTTCCTGATTTGGGCCTGTTTTCTGCAGGTAAGGGTTGCTCTGACAAAAAGTTCATGCTACAAACTACCACCAAGGCCTTTAGAATGGGATGTCTACAGAAAGATTTAAGTAACAGTCCAACCTTGAGTCAATATGGTGTTATTCTGTAGTAACACATTAATGGTAGGTAACATTTTTGAGTGAGTCCTTGTGGTAGGCTGTCAGTACCAAGGTGCTAAAGATAATAATTTCAAACTGCTAACAAAAGGGCTGGATTAGGAGTACATTTTGGCATGGTGCTGAAGATTTTGATGGGCCTAATTATGGAATTTTATCAACAGAAAATACTAAATCAGTCATAGCTCCAAAGCATCATTTATATGATGGTGGTAGTGCGGGATGGAAACTCATAGGTTGCCGCTGTAAGAAAATTAATACCTTATGATAATCTCTCTCTTTTATCAACCAAGCAGGCAAATCCCCCTAACAGCAGCATCCAGAGAAGAAAGAAGTCAGTGAGCAGTGTAAAAGGATGGGCCACTGACATGAATCATGTAACTGGTACTGCTCAAAGAGGTGGACATGCTGGGAAAGGGGCGGGACTGCCCAAAGAATTGGATGGGCAATCTGGCATGAATGCATGTCAGGCTGACTGCCAATAATGCAGGCTGGCCAACTATGGGTCTACTATTTTATAAACTACAATTATATATTTGTTGGCAATCTCTTGTTACTGATGGTGCTGGTATCAAGGTCACCCTCCAACAGGTTACCCCAAATATACACCAAAAATTAAAAAGTGATACCGCACTCAAAAAATTGATGCAGAAGATTAGCAAATATTTATATCATTGATGTCTGTTTATTCAAAACATATTAAATGTGTTAGTTCACAACATGTTTAGGGATATGATTCATATACCTCACTGCTACAAAAAAAAAATCCATACAAAATTACATGCATGGAAAAACTATATTAAAGTAAATATGCATATATAAAAAACATAATAGGCATACACTCAATGTCCATAACCTATAGTCCTTGTACATTAATTCCATATAGTAGTAATATTCTGTCTTGGCTTGGATCTACTATTATTTCCGGTACCATATATTTTGTTTGAAGAAAATATTAGACATGAAAAAGAAAAAGCAAAAAATTAAAGGAAAAAATGAAAGGGAAAAAAAAAATGGAAAAATGTGTACACAGAATAAATAGTCCCAATAGTTGCAAACCTCAAGTATAAAAAATTATATTGAGAAATTCTTATGGTCAGATATCACCACTCCTTTCGGGCCCCAATCGTATCCATAAGTCCCTTTTAGCTGTGATAGTGCTGGGCGTGCTGAAAGTGTCTGAAGGCTTGGATTTATCTCAATCAGTGGTTCTGTGGCTGGTGCAACTTTAGGAAATGTCGGGGCTGCGTGCTCGGGACCTTTCTCGTACCTTCGAAGGCCCTGAAGAATAATGTAAAGTAAAAGCTTTTATGCCTTGTACAGAGGACGCACCCACCTTTTCCTCTGATGTTATCACAGGCTGACCACAGTTGGTAATCACTGTGTGGACGTGTTGTTGTAGAATAGGTTGATAGGACAGCTCTGTAACCCCGATCTAAGGAGGGGGGAAAGGGGAGAGCAAGTGGCATCCACCAAAGCGGGTCAGAGTAAGATCAGAAAAATGCTATCATGACATTAGAAAAAATGTGGAGATATATTGCAACTTAGTACTCTGTAGAGGACACAAAAAATACAAAAACTCAGAGAACAATATCACAGGATGTTTAGTAATTTTTATAAGGATTTTTCACAAAAATACCGTAATATAAAGTACAATGAAAATCCCCCCCCAAAAAAAAATAAGTTTGTCAAAATATGCTTTTATACACAATTTATTTTTCCAATAGACGAATACCCTTGCAGTGTAAGCCATAAGGCATATTCCTAGATGTTAATACAAAAAAAAGCTATGCTGTGTCTTTAAGACAATTTTTATTTTAATGTGTATGCCACAATATTATAATTGTAGTGAAAAAACCTAATACAAAATATGTGCATCATTTGTGAATGAAAGCTGTGACCAAAACAATCTGTAGTTCAGAGCAAACATCAAAGGTTAAAGTATAAGTGGGAGATCAAAAACTTGGTAACTATGGCTCATAAGCAAGTAAATAATGATACACAGCAGACTATATTCTATATATCTGAGAAACTTAAGATCATATGCTTGTGAACACCTGACAATTACTGATATTAAGGTAGGTTATGACATCTGAAAATTGTGTACTTTGCTAGTTATGTAGTGAACTGACAATAGTTTATGAGGTTTAACAATATCGTGCTGTTTTTGACACGAAGGCAAGCTGTTTTTGACCAGTTTGTGAAAACTAGGACTGTTTTATGTTAAAACAAATCTAAAGCCAAGCTCATCTGCAAACATCTGGATAATGCATTTTTTTTTTCCAATTAAACAGGAGATGTCAAATACTCTGTAATCCTTAATAACTACAAGGACCTATAGTGATTATTATGGTGCTTAGAGTGTCCATATAATAATCTGTAGTTATTGCTACCATCGCTACAGTTCTAATATTCAAATATGTATTTATATCCTAATAAAAATAAGACTACTACTACACATAGATATTTTTTTGTCTCCTGAGTTTTAATCAGTGAATATAAAATTGTTGTTGATAGTTAAATTGCTATCCATATAATTTATAGAATATTACAGTTTATTTTCCTTGTTTATTTAGTGATTTATTATTGCAGTGAATGAAAAATATAAATGTAGGCTCTGATCTAAAGGACCCGATATGATAGGGGACCAATGGAGCAGTGCTAAGAAATACCCACTGTTACTCTCCCTAAATGGGTTAATAACTAAAGAGAGGATTGGACTGGAGTGTCCTGGTGGGAGAGTTAGCAAAAAGGAAAGAGGAAAAAAACAAAAAGGAAGCCCTAGCTTTATTGAACCTAAAGGAGAAAACAATAGTATAAAAACCTAAGACAGGACAGGGTGAGACACAGCTAGTTGGTAAAATACCAGCATATATATATATATATATATATATATATATATATATATATATATATATATAAAAATATCCCACCACTTTATGGGAGTGGGAAGTAGGAGATTGTGAGTACATAGAGGCCGAGGCACCGCCCTACTAAACCAAAAGGTACCAAGCGGTTGTGGGACTATAAATTGCACTAAACCAGTATGGTGCCCAATAAAAAAATAATAATAATAAATAAATAAAAAAAATATTAATAAATAAGGGCAGATGGCGCAAAGGCCAAGGAGACCAACAAAGTCCCCAGAAAAAAATATATATCTCCTATGCAGATACTTATGTCCAGATGCAGTCTGCTAAGAGGGGGTCCCATATGCAGCCCAAATGCAGTTTATCAAGACATAGGACAGGTGCATGACTATAATAATGCTGAGTATATTACTAGTGTCCAGGTACAAATAAAATGTGAGGGTATGGAGGCTAGGAGTAAGTAGTAAGCTACCCCAGAGAAAAGCCCCCCATAAGCACTCTCATATCCCTATATTACCTCGGCACTGTGAATGAATCATTAGTGCCTACCAGAACCTCTCACCCTTCCTGAACCAAAAGTTAAATAAACTAAATTAAATTAACAAAAAGTGCATAAGTGCTACCTAGTGCTAAAATTGTGCAGAAACTGAACTGAACTAACTAGCTTGACGCCGTCGTCAGGAGCAATATCCATCAGTCTCTCACTGTCAAGCCCTGCCCATCCTTTCATTGGACAATACTCGCTAGGGGCGGTGCTTAGATGAATGCCGGTCCGTCCCCCTATTGGTATCTTGCTTCCCCAAATCCTATCCACGGGGTGCACATACGCCCCCAAGAGGAAGCCGGCGATCCCATTAGCTCTAAGGGGAGGATAAATCACAATGATGTGTACCATATTCCATTAATGTCTTCATTGATTGGATTTTCCTCAAGCTATGATATCCTTTTATGAATATCAACTTCAACCAGAAATTTATACTTTAGGCTTTCTCTGGTCACCCAATAAAATCCCACTGATGGCACATAAACATTTCTTCAACAGTAGGAATCAATGCTAAACTCTCACCTTCATATGGTACTGTCTAAAATATTTATTTCAGTTGATTGGTTTCCCTCGAATCTGTATAGTTATGCCCACTGGGTATACCCATTTTTAGCCACTGGGAATCATTAGGAATTACAGTGAGAAAAATGAAACACTGCTTATAATAAAAATGCATTTAGGTTTTCACAGTGATATGCAGAGACATGTCAGTTTTGAAAAGAGCTTCCTTCAGGCTTAGTGTCCCTATACGTTTATTATTTTTCCTAAAATGAGAAATTTCATTATACAGTGCATATGTTAGATGTTATTTTAAACCAACTGTATTTAAATGCATGTGGTCATTATGTTCACAGTCACACAACT
Source organism: Pelobates fuscus (assembly GCF_036172605.1). Taxonomy (NCBI): domain Eukaryota; kingdom Metazoa; phylum Chordata; class Amphibia; order Anura; family Pelobatidae; genus Pelobates; species Pelobates fuscus. Next base: position 140,980,137 of record NC_086321.1, on the reverse strand, counting down.
ACAAATGTATTATCTTAATGGAATTTTGGGAAGCTACATTTCCAAAAATACAAGTAGGCATCTTGGATGCTTTATCCCTTCGCTTTCACACTTGCATGTATACAGACCCAGGAAGCTCTACTTACCAGCCCTTCTGCTTCCTCACCCCAAAAATAAACTATATGAACTGAGGACCCAGCATTTCCTCTGTATGATTTGTAAACACTGCTGTACTTCACATCTACTGTGCAAGAGCTTCTATGGCTCAAATAACATTAACTGTGTTCTAGCAGATGACGAGGGGAGGATCGAGGGCTCCAAGTAAACTGCAAGCTTTATTTGAAATTACCTTTATAGTAGAGATGCAGGATTTTAAATTTACAACAATATGTACTAAATGTGGTCACTATTACCACTTGCATCCATTATGATATGTGATATTTAGGCCAGCTATGGTTCCAAAATGCCACCAGGTGTCTTACACATACTCATAAGCAGTGGCATGTGTACTATTATTCATCTGATTAATTTTGATTTGTCCTCCCTGAGTATGCTATACCCAGTATTAGTATTTTAGCTGATATTTTGGACCTTCTCTGAATTATTGTAATATATGGAAGAATAGATAATTTATTTATAATTTCTGTAAAGGATATACACAGAAATAGAAAATTAAAATTGTGTAAATTTTCATAATTTTATGTACCCATGAACAGCAATCTATATACTCAATTATTTTTTGTCCTAAGTCAATGTCCTAACTGTGCATTCGAGGCTCAGAATAACTGATAAGCAAGTTACTTTAAAAACTAAAAGTTACTTGCAAATTGATTTATTCGCTGCATTATATATATATATATATATATATATATATATATATATATATATATATATATATATATATATATTGCATGCCAGTTAACAAACTGCTTGTAATATCTATTAAATATAGCTTGCTAAACAAGGCTGACAATTACTTTTCCATATTTTCTTCCTATAAAGAAATGCCTGAAGATTTTCTGTTGAAGTTTGATGTTGAAATCAGTATTTTAGTAATAATGAAAACGCTGATTATTTTCAAATGAATGGTATTGTGGTTGCTAATGTGTATTTATTTTATGCTATCAAAAGAAAACAGGTGTACAGCAGTGCAACATATGTGAAAGTCACTTCTAAAAATAAAATAAAACATTAATTGTGTGCAAATAATTCAGGATTGGTTGTGGAAGATTGGGGGGATTAAAAGGAACTCAACATGTTTCATTGCCATTATTTAATTATTTATTGAATAATGTGATGGTGAAACAGGTGACAACCCATGTATCACTACTGAGATTGGCTTATTTGTGAATGATGCATATATTATTGCATTACTGCACATTGGGGAATGTGTTATTAACACATTAATCATATACAGTGGAATAAAATAATGCAAATGAAGTCTTGGAAATCATGCTGTGCAACCTTCCATTGAATCCATGGATTTAAATTTTGTTTTAGGTATATCACCATAACAATAATATTATTAATAATAAACTATTTTAATATAAATTCATTTTAGAACATCATCCCCATTGAGTATGTTTAAATAATGTTCATACAGAATTTGTGTTTTGTTATTCTGTTATACTGTACCTATATTTCTTAAAATTCAGACTCTCATTGTAAAGTTTTTGCAGCAATCATTTGTATATCTATTGCCAGAGGTTTTTCCTTAATATATACTGAAGAGAAATAGTTATTTAAAATGTCTGCCTTTTCCTGGTCTACATTTACTACTACCCCATCCCAGTTTTTAGGGTACTTACACTTTAATTTTTTTTTTTTTTTAGAATTTATGTACTTAAAAAATTATTTGGGGTTGGTTTTGCTTTCATTGGCTATCACTTTCTCATTGTTTAGCAAATCTAATCAAGAGTTGCCATGCTGGACAGCCACCTATTTGTACAGTACGTGCTCCCTGAATTGCTAAGAAATCCACCAAAACAAGATGGATTACACCAATAGAACAATAACACTTTAAAGAGTTACTCGAATAATGTTCAGTGTTTCGATATGAAATGCTGTGCATAAATGATTTCACCCTTTATTTAAAGGACCACTAAAGACACCCAGGCCACTTTATCTCAATTAAGTGTTTTGCGTGCAGTGTCACTTTAGTTTTAACCCTGCAGTCTTAACCCCTTAATGACTGAGCCAAATGTACACATTGTGAACAAAACAAAACGTAACCAGGAGGTAAAGGAATGGTAGTCCAGAGTGATGAAAGGATAAAATATACTATTTATTTAACAACAAAAACAATAAAATGTTGTATATAAAATCACTCTAAAAAATGTCCACTTAACGCGTTTCACCTGTAAAAAAGGCTTCTTCAGAAGTGTGGATCAGGTCCTGGTACTGTCCATTTATATAGGGAGTTCATTAGGAATAATTGATTTCCTCTTGTATGTTGTGAGGATTACTTCCTGTTTCCTGTGTCTATCGGTGACACGCACTCGTCACACCGGAAGTGACGCGACGTCATAGTATCCAGCTATGTGGCAGGAGATGCTTCCTGTATGCTGTGACCAACGGTGGAACCCATGCGTCACACCGGAAGTGACGCGGCGCTATGGGACTGTGATGATGTGTGCGTTCCACCTGTGGAACGCAAACGGTGCCAAAATGGCGTTGCTGCGTTCCAGGCTATGGAAAAAATACATACAACCTGGCAGGGAGTCCATAAATAAAGGGATAAATAGTCCACAATAAATAGGTGTAGGCTATTAAAAACAGGCAGTATTGTGTGTCTCTCATATCGAAGGTAATTTCGGTCTTTGTAAAACAGGGCAAAATAAACATGTAAGAGAAAAAAATGAGGGATGAAGCTAAGTATCACCAATACTAAGTAACAGAAAATCTAGTTTAAATTCCAATATGTTAAAAATGTATAATATGCAAATATCAAAAGAAAAGAATGAAATGGAGATAGAAACTATTTCTCCAAAGAAAATACTTAGTACTAAAATTGGAATTTAAAATGCACATACATAATGACAACAATTGTGTGCTTATAGTGATGAAAAACATGCACAATTGTGTGCATAGTGTGGTTGAAACATGCACAAGAGGTAAGGTGAAGAGCATGGCATGTGTAGATAAAAATATACAGGGAGTGCAGAATTATTAGGCAAATTAGTATTTTGACCACATCATCCTCTTTATGCATGTTGTCTTACTCCAAGCTGTATAGGCTCGAAAGCCTACTACCAATTAAGCATATTAGGTGATGTGCATCTCTGTAATGAGAAGGGGTGTGGTCTAATGACATCAACACCCTATATCAGGTGTGCATAATTATTAGGCAACTTCCTTTCCTTTGGCAAAATGGGTCAAAAGAAGGACTTGACAGGCTCAGAAAAGTCAAAAATAGTGAGATATCTTGCAGAGGGATGCAGCACTCTTAAAATTGCAAAGCTTCTGAAGTGTGATCATCGAACAATCAAGCGTTTCATTCAAAATAGTCAACAGGGTCGCAAGAAGCGTGTGGAGAAACCAAGGCGCAAAATAACTGCCCATGAACTGAGAAAAGTCAAGCGTGCAGCTGCCAAGATGCCACTTGCCACCAGTTTGGCCATATTTCAGAGCTGCAACATCACTGGAGTGCCCAAAAGCACAAGGTGTGCAATACTCAGAGACATGGCCAAGGTAAGAAAGGCTGAAAGACGACCACCACTGAACAAGACACACAAGCTGAAACGTCAAGACTGGGACAAGAAATATCTCAAGACTGATTTTTCTAAGGTTTTATGGACTGATGAAATGAGAGTGAGTCTTGATGGGCCAGATGGATGGATTGGTAAAGGGCAGAGAGCTCCAGTCCGACTCAGACGCCAGCAAGGTGGAGGTGGAGTACTGGTTTGGGCTGGTATCATCAAAGATGAGCTTGTGGGGCCTTTTCAGGTTGAGGATGGAGTCAAGCTCAACTCCCAGTCCTACTGCCAGTTTCTGGAAGACACCTTCTTCAAGCAGTGGTACAGGAAGAAGTCTGCATCCTTCAAGAAAAACATGATTTTCATGCAGGACAATGCTCCATCACACGCGTCCAAGTACTCCACAGCGTGGCTGGCAAGAAAGGGTATAAAAGAAGAAAATCTAATGACATGGCCTCCTTGTTCACCTGATCTGAACCCCATTGAGAACCTGTGGTCCATCATCAAATGTGAGATTTACAAGGAGGGAAAACAGTACACCTCTCTGAACAGTGTCTGGGAGGCTGTGGTTGCTGCTGCACGCAATGTTGATGGTGAACAGATCAAAACACTGACAGAATCCATGGATGGCAGGCTTTTGAGTGGTCACTGATTTGTTTTTGTTATGTTTTTGAATGTCAAAATGTATATTTGTGAATGTTGAGATGTTATATTAGTTTCACTGGTAAAAATAAATAATTGAAATGGGTATATATTTGTTTTTTGTTAAGTTGCCTAATAATTATGCACAGTAATAGTCACCTGCACACACAGATATCCCCCTAAAATAGCTATAACTAAAAACAAACTAAAAACTACTTCCAAAAATATTCAGCTTTGATATTAATGAGTTTTTTGGGTTCATTGAGAACATGGTTGTTGTTCAATAATAAAATTAATCCTCAAAAATACAACTTGCCTAATAATTCTGCACTCCCTGTAGAACATAAACATCAAAGGAAATGCAGTGGTATGCATAGATTACATAGTTAAAAGGTGGAGAAGTGAGAGGTGGGATTGGGCATGGAAGGGTGGGTCAAACGAAAAAATACAAAATAATCAAAATAATAATTCTTTATAAAAAATTAAAAAGATCAAAATCGATATTTAACCCTTTTGGATGTAAGGTATCCATATTAAAAACCCACTCCATCTCTGTACGTCCTATTTTTTTAATAAAATCTCCGCCTCTCCAATGATTTTTTTTACTGTGGCAATTCCCATGAAGGTGAGATATTTAGGATCATTATTGTGTATACAGAAGTGGGAAGACACTGAATGGTTGATATCATTTTTTTTTTATATTTCTGCAGTGTTCTGCTTTACGGATCTTAAGGGGTCTTCTGGTACGTCCAATATACTGGAGGCCACAAGGGCACTCCAGCAAATAGATGGCATTTTTACTTTCACAAGTAATGATTTCTTTAATGTTGTATATCTTGCCAGTATTATTGGATTTAAAACTAATTATTCGTTTATCTGTAGGGTTTGTTTTATTACATGCTAGACAGCTGTTACATTTAAAAAAACCTTTGTTAAGGGATAAAAATTATTATTAATGCTTTCCTCTTTATCTTTGGTGTAGTTTTTTGTGAGGTGTCTTTTTAAATTGGGAGCACCTCTGAAAACAATTTGTGGTCTTTCAGGGATTATGAAATTACATACCGTATATACTCGAGTATAAGCCGAGTTTTTCAGCACATGTTTTGTGCTGAAAAACCGGAACTCGGCTTATACTCGAGTCAATAGTCTGTATTATGGCAATTTGCATTGCCATAATACAGACTGGGGCTGTGGGGGCTGCAGAGAGCGTTACTTACCTCTCCTGCAGCTCCTGTCAGCTTTCTCCTCCTCCACGATGTCCGTTCAGCACCTCGGTCAGCTCCCAGTGTAAATCTCGCCAGACCGCGGCTCTCGCGAGACTTACAGTGTGAGCTGACAGAAGAGCTGAACTGACGGCGCGGAGGAGGAGGGAGCTGACAGGAGCTGCAGGACAGGTAAGTTACAGCTCTGCCAACCCCCTCTCCCCCCACTGAACTGCCAATGCTGGACCACCAGGGAGTAAGAGCCCCTCTCCCTGGCCATCTAGAAAGCAGGGAGAGGGGACGAAAATAATAATACAAATATTAATAATAATAATAAAAAATTAATAAAAGTATTAATAATAATAATAATAATAATGAAAAATTATTAAAAACATATTAAAAAAAAAATAATAATTAAAAAAAAGTTAAAATAGCAAAAAAACAATTAGTATTAAAATAATAAAAAAAATAATAAAAATGCCCACCCCCACCAAGCCTCTGCAAACACTGCACTCATACACACTGCACTCATACACACTGCACTCATACACACACACTGCACTCATGCACACTGCATTCATACACACTGCACTCATACACACACACACTGCACTCATACACACACACTGCATTCATGCACACACACTGCATTCATACACACTGCACTCATACACATTGCACTCATACACACACACTGCATTCATACACACACTGCACTCATACACACACACTGCATTCATACACACACTGCACTCATACACACTGCACTCATACACACTGCACTCATACACACTGCACTCATACACACACACTGCACTCATACACACACACTGCATTCATACACACACACTGCATTCATACACACTGCACTCATACACACACACTGCACTCATACACACACACTGCACTCATACACACTGCACTCATACACACTGCACTCATACACACACACTGCATTCATACACACACACTGCACTCATACACACTACACTCATACACACTGCACTCATACACACTGCACTCATACACACACACTGCATTCACTCATACACACACACACTGTAAATACATTTTCAATTAATATAATTTTTTTAGGATCTAATTTTATTTAGAGATTTACCAGTAGCTGCTGCATTTCCCACCCTAGTCTTATACTCGAGTCAATACGTTTTCCCAGTTTTTTGGGGTAAAATTAGGGGCCTCGGCTTATATTCGGGTCGGCTTATACTCGAGTATATACGGTAATTGGACCTCAATATTTATATTAAAAACAACACTATTAACACTAAAACCCATTTTAAAGATGTTCATGTCAATAATTATATACACACCAAAAGTTGTCACAATAAGGTCTGGCTTAATAGTATTCCAAAGAGCCAGATTGCCAGACTAATGAGAAATTGCTCAGAAAACACAATTTTTACACAACAAGCAAATAAAATCAAAAAAAGCTTACTAAACAAGGGATAAAATGACAAAATAATAGAGTCTACTATACAACAAACACTAGCAATTAACCAAAGAGACCTAATACATAAAGAAAAAGCACACCAACAAAAGGGTTCACATTGTCTATAATACTGGACTATAACGACGAATAGACATTTGAAAAAAATTATGAACAGACGTGTGCATCTTTTAAACAAGGACCCAATTCTTAAAGACATAATCCCTGAAAGACCACAAATTGTTTTCAGAGGTGCTCACAATTTAAAAAGACACCTCACAAAAAACTACACCAAAGATAAAGAGGAAAGCATTAATAACTTTTTGTTATCTCTTAACAAAGGTTTTTTTTTAAATGTAACAGCTGCGTAGCATGTAAGAAAACAAACCCTACAGATAAACGAAGAATTAGTTATAAATCCAATAATACTGGAAAGTAGTGATGTCGCGAACATAAAATTTTCGGTTCGCGAACCGCGAACGCGAACTTCCGCAAATGTTCGCGAACCGGGCGAACCGGGCGAACCGCCATAGACTTCAATAGGCAGGCGAATTTTAAAACCCACAGGGACTCTTTCTGGCCACAATAGTGATTGAAGGGGGGGGGGGGGGAGAACAACTCTCCTCCCCCCCAGCCCCCATGGGGGCCATAAAGAAAATGAGGGGGGGACCTACTGTCCTCCCCCTCTCCGGCCCCCACCCCTGGGCGGCAGGTGGGGGCCATAATGATAATGAGGGGGGGACCTACTGTCCTCCCCCCGGCATCCACCCCTGGGCGGCGGGTGGGGGCCATAAACATAATGAGGGGGACACCTACTGTCCTTTCCCTCTCCAGTCCCCACCCCTGGGCAGTGGGTGGGGGCCATAATGGTAATGAGGGGGGACCTACTGTCCTCCCCCTCTCCAGCCCCCACCCCTGTGCGGCGGGTGGGGGCCCTAAAAAAAACAATAAGGGGGGACCTACTGTCCCCCCCCGGCCCCCACCCCTGAGCAGTGGGTGGGGGCAATAAAAATAACAATAAGGGGGGGACCTACTGTTGAACTGCACTTTTTTAATATATAATAAAAGAAAATAAATTAAGCTAGGCAGACATACGTACTAAATATGCATGAGTAGATAGTTAAAACTTAAACAGGCTTGGAATATATGCATAAGTAACAATAAGGTGATAAGGCTAGCTCAATTGTGCCAGAGTAGATGTCATACAGTTGTGGCAGACGTAGGTAGGCGATACATGACTGCCGTGACATGCCCTACACAATTAGAGAACGCAGAGGATCAATGTATGCCCTGTGAGGGTAACACATCACCCTGATGACTGATGAGGGAATTTTTGGAGAGCTTCTCTGGGAAATTGCAGGTCACAGACAGAGTGGGCATGAGGAAATGTATGCTCGACTCACTCGTGTGATTGGGCATTCATGTAAGGTACATAAGAGGTATAGTGAGCAGGATGATTAATCGTGAATACAAGCATCTATGCATTATATCTAAGGCTGGGTAACACATGAACCAAGGGTTTCAGGTATCTATAGTTAGAGACTGTGTCTATAGGGGTCTACTGTTGTCTGGCCATTAGGGTGCCATAACTGAAGTACTATACGTGCCTTTGATAAATTTACGACTAGTGACTACACAAGAGGGGTATTATTAGGCATGGGCAGGTGTATTAATGTTAGCAATACTGGGCTTGTTAAGGTGGCCTTGCTGTGACGGAAACACCTGCTGTCTGGCCGATAGGCCGCTTGATTTACCATGGTGGCTCATGACCTCAAGTATTTGCTTGCAATTATGCACACCTCCAGGGCTCCTTTATACATCACTGTGGGTATGAATGGAGTGGAGAGTTGGTGATGGGGGTGGGGTGGTGTTGAGGGAGTCTAGCTGGTTGTGTGGCCATGCAAGGGTGTGAGATGCCTTCTGGCATTGTGTAACAAAAAATAATAATGTAAACGATTCCAAACATAAAACAAAACTAACTTCGAACCACAATGAACACAAGACCTTAGCATGAGACAGGTTCATGCCATACTCAATATCCAGAGCTGTGATGGAAGTCAGGTCAACCTATAAGGGTACATTTATAAGTTCACATCTTATATAACATATAAGAGTGAGTCTACTTCAAACCGCTATTGGATGTTGTCCGCATGGACAACAAGAAAATTAGTTGATGGTAGGTGGAAGGTGTGGGGCGGCTTGTGCCCTCAGGTATGTCTTAGGTTTTCTGATAAAAGAAAAAAGGTAAGTGTCCAAAAAAATGAAAGTCTAACCAACTTCAAACCGCCAGTGGTAGAAGTGCTAGTGGTTGTAGAGGATATTCCTGGGCTGAGATTCCCTCAGTTCAGGTGGTTGCAATCGCATATGCATCAGACTTTCCCCCTTGAGGCACAAATGGTGTGATCTTTGCTGGATGTGTGTTAGGTGCTAGGGAGTCCCCTAGCAAACTAAGCGGTTGCAGTATCGCGGTTGCTCCCTTCAGGTCCGCAATGGAGTGGACTGTATTATTGTGCAGGATTTGTAATGTCCGTGGCGAGCGCCAGCAATACTCTATATTGTTTTCCCTGAGTAGGGCCATGAAGGGTTGCAGTGATCCTCTCCACTATAGAGTTTCCCCTGACAGGTCAGCATAAAAGGAGAGGGTCATGTTTTCAAATTTGTATGGTGTGTTTCTGTGAGGGCAGTTAGGACTGCTGCTTTGTCAGTGTACGTACGGAACCTCACCACGAGGTCTCTGGGAGCCAGAGCTGGAGCCCTCCGGGACTTAGGGAACCTTAAGACAGCTTCTGTGTTTGTATTTCTGGCCTGCCTAGGGGCCAAAAGTGCTCTGATTAGTCTCCGCATCAGGTGCGGGAGTTCCTCTGCTGGATTCTCCTCCGTGATGCCTCTGACTTGCACATTATTGATCCTCAAGTACTGCAAAGCATTGTTCAGTTTGGGCTTACTGTGTCCTGAGTGCCTGCACTTCCAGTTGGAGCTCTGCTATGGCTTGGGCCTGCTTGTCGGAGGATGCCTTCACCACCCCAAAGTGACTGACTAGGCCTGTGAAGTCATTGCGGAGCTGGGCCACATCGGCCTAATTACTTTCTGCAGGGCTACCAGCATGTTATTCAGTGTCGCCTCAGTTACTGGGCTTGAGTCTCATGGTTTAGGGGTCTGCTGCGTCAACGGGGCAAACATGCCACTAGAGCAGTCATCCAGGCTCAGTTCCTCCAAGGAATCTGTGTAGTCCTCAAGGTCGGCAGCCATCTTAGGCCCATGGGTGCCTTGAGCCTGGCAGAACAAATCACACATAGTTACTCCTGGCTTTTGTTTGTCTAGCTTTTGTTTTTTTGTTTTCCGTCCCATGGTGCTTATGGATCTGTTGGCTGTGCTCACGGCTAGATAACTTGCCGATAACCGCTGTTTTAGTTGGTATAGAAGCAGAGCCCATCGAGTGTGCTTCTGTTCAGTTCTGCTTTCATGCCCCACTCCAAAATATATTGTATTATCTTGCATATTAAATATATATTAGTTTACATATGTAGCATTTATTTGCACAATATCATGCTCTAGTTGTAATTGTGGGAAGAGTTACTCCGTCTTTAACCCCTTAAGGACACATGACATGTGTGACATGTCATGATTCCCTTTTATTCCAGAAGTTTGGTCCTTAAGGGGTTAAATACACAGACTTCCCTCTTCTTCTGGACTGAGACTGCCTGGTTCAGCCCACCACTCCCTTTATTAAGCCATTCATCTTGGTGGGCCCTCTTTTACAGGCCTATCCGAACGTCGGTTCTGGCACACCACAACCGACTTACACCACCATTACTATAATTTGGCATATTGTATATGACCACATGAAGATACCATTTTTTTTATAGTAAATTATATGATATGATGAAAATAATGGTCCAGCATCCCAGCCAAAAATGTGCCAGAAATAACCTGCAATTTAAAATACAAACAAAACCACAATGGTGTAGTATGTATAAACACCAAATAGGGTGTAACTATACAATGCACTCACAAACACCAAATAGGGTGTAACTATACAATGCACTCATAGACACCAAATATGGTGTAACTATACAATGCACTCACATTACTATACAATGCACTCACAAACATAGGTAATTCTGTACATGGTGACAGTAGAGCTTATTGTTTTCAATACTTCTATACCTGGTAACAGTTGAACTTATTGTATTAAATAATCTTACAATTTTCTGGCCTATTTGATCCTGCCTGGGAAGAATCTGTAGATATTACTTTGGACCGAAGAAGATAGAGATATTTCACATATAGCCATTGTGTTCTATCTACTTACCATCTACATTTGTGAGTGCATTTTATGGTTATGCCCTATTTGGTGTTCATACATACTACTCCATTGTGGTTTTGTTTGTATTTTATATTGCAGATTATTTATGGTATATTTTGTGAGTTAAGAAGACATAAAGGAATCTTTTTTATAACCTGCATATTATTGGGTGATTTGTACCTATTACCAGTGGTGTTTTAATTTTGTGTGTTATGTTAGACAGCTTCCCAGCCTATTACATGACATATCACCGGAAATCCACAATACATCCTGGATAGTGATGTCGCGAACACAAAATTTTCGGTTCGCGAACGGGAGCTTCCGCAAACGTTTGCGAACCAGCGAACCGCCATTGACTTCAATGGGCAGGTGAATTTTAAAACCCACAGGGACTGTTTCTGGCCACAAAAGTGATGGAAAAGTTGTTTCAAGGGGACTAACACCTGGACTGTGGCATGCCGGAGGGGGATCCATGGCAAAACTCCCGTGGAAAATTACACAGTTGATGCAGAGTCTGGTTTTAATCCATAAAGGGCAGAAATCACCTAACATTCCTAAATCACAATGGATATGGATTGACACCTGACATATGACATATTGACACCTTGACATATGGATTGACACCTTGACATATGGGTCCTCAGAGACCCTGATACACACTGACACAGAGCAGAATAGGGACTGTTCCCCCTACATAGGGTCACTTCGCAGATATGGCGTGGTCGTGGGAGGAGGAGGATGACTTTCACCTCTTCCCCTGTTAGATTCCCGTTGTGCTGTGACATCACCCTTATACGCTGTGTAAAGCATACTTTTTAATTTATTTTGCAAATGCTGCATCCTTTCCGACTTGTAATTCAGTAACATTTCCGCCACTGTCTGCTTATACCGGGGGTCTAGTAGCGTGGAAAACCAGCACAGGTCGTTCTCCTTCTGCCTTTTTATACGAGGGTCCCTCAACAGGCACGACAGCATGAAAGACCCCATTTGCACAAGGTTGGATGCAGAGCTACTCATTTCCCGTTCCTCCACCTCACACAGAGCACAATAGGGACTGTTCCCCCTACATAGGGTAACTTGGCAGGTATGGATTGACATCTGTCCTCAGAGCCCATGATACACACTGACACAGAGCAGAATAGAGACTGTTCCCCCTACATAGGGTCACTTGGCAGATATGGATTGACACCTGTCCTCAGAGACCATGATACACACTGACACAGAGCAGAATAGAGACTGTTCCCCGTCCTCAGAGACCATGATACACACTGACACAGAGCAGAATAGAGAATGTTCCCCCTACATAGGGTCACTTGGCAGGTATGGATTGACACCTGTCCTCAGAGACCATGATACACACTGACACAGAGCAGAATAGAGACTGTTCCCCCTACATAGGGTCACTTGGCAGATATGGATTGACACCTGTCCTCAAAGCCCATGATACACACTGACACAGAGCAGAATAGGGACTGTTCCCCCTACATAGGGTCACTTGGCAGATATGGATTGACACCTGTCCTCAGAGACCCTGATACACACTGACACAGAGCAGAATAGGGACTGTTCCCCCTACATAGGGTCACTTGGCAGATATGGATTGACACCTGTCCTCAGGGACCCTGATACACACTGACACAGTGCAGAATAGGGACTGTTCCTCCTACATAGGGTCACTTGGCAGATATGGATTGACACCTGTCCTCAGAGACCCTGATACACACTGACACAGAGCAGAATAGGGACTGTTCCTCCTACATAGGGTCACTTGGCAGATATGGATTGACACCTGTCCTCAGAGATCCTGATACACACTGACAAAGAGCAGAATAGGGACTGTTCCCCCTACATAGGGTCACTTGGCAGATATGGATTGACACCTGTCCTCAAAGCCTCTGATACACACTGACAAAGAACAGAATAGAGACTGTTCCCCCTACATAGGGTCACTTGGCAGGTATGGATTGACACCTGTCCTCAGAGACCACGCTACACACTGACACAGAGCAGAATAGAGACTGTTCCCCCTACATAGGGTCACTTGGCCGATATGGATTGACACCTGTCCTCAGAGCCCATGATACACACTGACACAGAGCAGAATAGAGACTGTTCCCCGTCCTCAGAGACCATGATACACACTGACACAGAGCAGAATAGAGACTGTTCCCCCTACATAGGGTCACTTGGCAGGTATGGATTGACACATGTCCTTAAAGCCCCTGATACACACTGACAAAGAGCAGAATAGAGACTGTTCCCCTTACATAGGGTCACTTGGCAGGTATGGATTGACACCTGTCATCAGAGCCCATGATACACACTGACACAGAGCAGAATAGGGACTGTTCCCCTACATAGGGTCACTTGGCAGATATGGATTGACACCAGTCCTCAAAGCCCCTGATACACACTGACAAAGAGCTGAATAGAGACTGTTCCCCCTACATAGGGTCACTTGGCAGGTATGGATTGACACCTGTCCTCAGAGACCATGATACACACTGACACAGAGCAGAATAGAGACTGTTCCCCCTACATAGGGTCACTTGGCATATATGGATTGACACCTGTCCTCAGAAACCATGATACACACTGACACAGTGTCAGGATCGGGACAGGGATCCAACACGCAGAGTACAAACAGGTACAGGATACGTATACCGGACCTTAGAATGGCCGGACTAACGTACGGAGAATATAGAGAATAGTCAAAGACAAGCCGAGGTCGAGGGAACGAGAAGACAGGTAAGCGAGGAACAAGCCGGGTCAAGGGTAAAAGAGATAAACAGAGTAAGTCAAACAAGCCGGGTCAGAACCAAAGGGATAACAGAAAAAACAAGAGCACTGTGTGACTAGGCAGACTAGAACCACGACAGGGCAATGAGCAAATGGGAGAAGCAAGTTTAAATACCCTGGCTCGGAAGGGTAGACACGCCTCCAACGAGTCCTGATTAGTCTCTGAAGGATTGAGTGACAGGTCGTTCCGGGTTGGCGTCATGACGTCGGTTTCCGGACGTCATGCTAGAAAAGGAAGTGAGTCCCTCGCGGCCGGCGTTTACGTGACCGGATGGACCGCGAGGAACAGAGGAAACAGCCGTCCGGACGGATGGACATCTAAGTCTCTATCTCTCTCGGAGGTAGAGACTTCAGGTACCCTGACAGTAACCCCCCTCTCAGATACGCCCACCGGGCGGAAGGAACCGGGACGAGATGGGAAGCGGGAGTGAAACGCCCTGCGGAGACGAGGAGCATGAACATCCTCCTGAGGTACCCAACTCCTCTCCTCAGGACCATATCCCTTCCAATCGACCAGATATTGTACTCTCCCCCGGGAGATTCGAGAATCGATAATAGAGTTAACCTCATACTCCTCCTGACCCTCCACCTGAACAGAGCGAGGAGAGGATGATGTGGAGGAAAATCTGTTACAGACTAGTGGTTTCAACAATGAAACATGAAATGAGTTAGGGATGCGTAAGGTAGTTGGAAGAGCTAGACGATACGCAACTGGGTTAATGCGAGTTAGCACCCTGTAAGGTCCAATATAACGAGGAGCGAACTTCATGGAAGGCACTTTTAAACGGATGTTTCTTGTACTCAACCATACTCTATCACCTGGAACAAACACCGGAGCCGCCCTTCTACGTTTATCAGCGTGTTTCTTAACCAGCATAGAATTGTGCAGAAGAATCTGTCGAGTCTGATCCCACAACTTCCTCAAATTGGCAACATGAACATCAACCGACGGCACCCCCTGGGAAGAAGAAGCCGAAGGGAGAATAGATGGATGAAAGCCATAATTCATGAAGAAGGGGCTTGAACGAGTAGAATCACAAACGAGATTGTTGTGTGCAAACTCCGCCCAAGGAATCAAACCAACCCAATCGTCCTGGTGTTCGGAAACAAAACAACGTAAATATCAGCAGCTCCGTTAGACTGAGGATGATAGGCAGAAGAGAAATTCAATTTGATACCCAGTTGAGAGCAGAAGGACCTCCAAAAACGGGAAACAAATTGGGAACCTCTGTCAGATACAATTTGGGAGGGTATCCCATGTAATCGAAAAATCTCCCTTGCGAATATCTCTGCCAATTCGGGAGAAGACGGGAGTTTAGGCAGAGGAACGAAGTGAGCCATCTTGGTGAATCTGTCAACCACGGGGAGGATAACAGTCTGTTTTTTAGAGATAGGTAAATCGACAATAAAGTCCATAGCCAAACAGGACCATGGCTTCTCTGGAAACTCTAAGGGGTGCAGAAATCCACAGGGAAGGGTATGAGGTTGCTTGGTCTTAGTACAAACCTCACATGCACCGATGAATTCTTTAATATCCTTCCGTAAATCAGGCCACCAGAAGTCCTTAGAGATCAAAGCACATGTCTTGTGAATACCAGGATGTCCAGCCACCTTGCTGTTGTGGAAACATTGCAACAGTTCCAGTTGAAGAACAGGAGGAACGAAACGTCGACCTTCAGGAGTCTGTTTAGGAGCTAGATGTTGCAGTTTAATGATCTCGGCAAGTAACGGAGAGTGAATCCTGAGATTCGTGTTGGCGATAATATTGCATTTCGGAACTATAGAGGAAAGAACCGGTTCAGATATAGTAGAAGGTTCATATTGGCGAGACAAAGCATCGGCTTTGGAGTTCTTAGAACCAGGTCTATAAGTAAGCACATAATTGAAGTGGGTCAGGAATAAGGACCAACGAGCTTGTCTGGCGGACAGTCGCTTAGCTTCCCCAATATAAGACAAGTTCTTGTGATCCGTTAAAATAGTAACAGGATGTAAGGTCCCCTCCAATAAATGTCTCCACTCCTTTAAGGCCATAATGACCGCTAAGAGTTCCCTGTCGCCAATGTCATATCTACTTTCAGGGCCAGACAGTTTCTTAGAAAAAAAACCACAAGGGTGTAGTGGTTTATCCACCCCTAACCTTTGCGACAGAACAGCCCCTACGCCTGTCTCAGAGGCATCGACCTCGAGTAGGAACGGCAGAGTCGTATCAGGATGGACTAGAATTGGAGCAGAAGCAAAAAGATCCTTGAGAGTCTTGAAAGCAACGAGAGCTTCATTAGACCAAGTCTTAGTGTCAACCCCCTGTCTGGTCATATTGGTAATAGGTGCAATAATAGAAGAGTATCCCTTAATGAAGCGCCTATAATAATTGGAGAAACCAATAAACCTCTGAATAGCCTTGAGTCCCTTAGGCAAAGGCCACTCTAAAATGGACTGGAGTTTGTCAGGGTCCATCTTAAAGCCTTCCCCAGAAATCACGTATCCAAGAAAGTCTATCTGAGACTGGTCAAAGCTACATTTCTCCAATTTACAGTATAAGCCATGTTGCAGGAGTTTGTGTAATACCTTTCTGACCTGTCTGTGGTGGGTCTCAGCCTCTCTAGAGTGTATCAGTATGTCATCCAGGTATACAATAACACAATCATGTTGAAATTCCCTAAGAACCTCATTAATCAAATCCTGAAATACTGCAGGTGCGTTACAAAGACCAAAAGGCATGACCGTGTATTCATAATGCCCATAACGGGTATTGAACGCTGTCATCCACTCGTGTCCTAGCTGGATTCTCACCAAGTTATATGCCCCTCTGAGGTCCAACTTGGTGAAAATTTTAGAGCCTTTCAGACGATCAAACAGCTCGGTAATCAAGGGAATCGGATAGGCATTTCTGATGGTTATCTTATTCAAACCTCGGTAATCAATGCAAGGTCTTAGTGAACCATCCTTCTTTTTAACAAAAAAAAAACCAGCCCCGGCAGGAGAAGAAGATCTCCTAATGAATCCCTTGTCTAGATTCTCCCGAATATACTCCTCTAGAACTGAATTCTCCTTAGTGGATAGGGGGTATACATTGCCCCTCGGAGACATGGTACCAGGTAGTAAGTTAATTTTACAATCAAAGGTCCTGTGTGGAGGTAGAGTATCAGCATTCTTTTTGTCGAATACTGCTTTTAAGTCTAGGTACAGGGGCGGTATCTGTATCTCTGTAGACTGGGTAGAACTACCTGGTGTGTTAATTACACCCAATGGGGAAACCCTCCGTAAACAATTCTCCTGGCAACCCTGGCCCCATGAGAGTATCTCCCCTAACTCCCAATCAATAATAGGGTTATGTCTTTTTAACCATGGGTAACCCAGGACTATGGGAACAGAAGGAGATGAAATAAGCATAAGCGATAAGTTTTCCTCGTGTAAGATACCAACAGTTAAGCTAACTGGGATGGTCTCACGAGAGATAAGAGGCTCAAGTAAAGGTCTACCATCTATGGCCTCAACGGCCAAGGGTGTATCCCTTAACTGGGATGGGATAGTGTGTTTAGTAGCAAAGGCTTGATCGATAAAATTCTCAGCAGCACCGGAATCTATCAAAGCCATGGTCCTTAATACTCCCCTTTCCCAAGTTAAAGAAACTGGTAGCAGAAGCCTGTGATCTTTATAATTATGCGTAGAGGACAAAATAGAAACACCCAAGGCCTGTCCTCTAGAGAAACTTAGGTGCGAGCGTTTCCCGAACGATTAGGACAATTCAGGCGTAGGTGACCTCTGACTCCACAATACATGCATAATCCCTCCCTTCTCCTGTATTGCCTCTCCTCCTCTGAGAGGCGAGTATTGCCTATCTGCATAGGTTCAGGACATAGTGAGGTAGTGGAATCAGGACTTTGAAATGCGGGAGCTAATTTAAATGAAGGTCTAAGGTTCCTCTCTCGAGTGTTCTGTCTCTCTCTTAAACGCTCATCAATACGAGAAATGAATGAAATTAAATCCTCCAAATTTTCAGGAAGCTCTCTAGTAGCAACTTCGTCGAGGATTACATCTGATAGCCCATTCAAAAATACATCTATATATGCCTGCTCGTTCCACTTAACTTCTGCCGCCAAAGACCTGAACTCTAGTGCATAATCCACAAGAGTTCGGTTCTCTTGTCTCAGGCGCAACAGTAATCTAGCTGCATTGACCTTTCTACCAGGAGGGTCAAAAGTTCTTCTAAAGGCAGCTACAAAGGCATTATAATTATATACCAAAGGGTTATCATTCTCCCATAATGGGTTGGCCCATCTCAGAGCTTTCTCAATGAGTAAGGTGATAATAAATCCAACCCTCGCCCTATCTGTAGGATAGGAGCGAGGTTGTAATTCAAAGTGGATACTGATCTGGTTAAGAAAACCACGACACTTCTCAGGTGAGCCACCATAACGTACTGGTGGTGTAATACGGGAAGAGGCACCTACAGTGGCTACCTCTAGGCCTGAGCTCACAGGAGAAATAGAAGTAGTACGCGTCTCCTCTGGCAGGTTATTAGCACGAGACAATAACGCCTGTAGTGCTAGCACCATCTGATCCATTCTGTGCTCCATGGCTTCGAACCTAGGATCAGAAGGACCAAGCTGACTGTTTGTACTTGCAGGATCCATTGGCCCTGTCGTAATGTCAGGATCGGGACAGGGATCCAACACGCAGAGTACAAACAGGTACAGGATACGTATACCGGACCTTAGAATGGCCGGACTAACGTACGGAGAATATAGAGAATAGTCAAAGACAAGCCGAGGTCGAGGGAACGAGAAGACAGGTAAGCGAGGAACAAGCCGGGTCAAGGGTAACAGAGATAAACAGAGTAAGTCAAACAAGCCGGGTCAGAACCAAAGGGATAACAGAAAAAACAAGAGCACTGTGTGACTAGGCAGACTAGAACCACGACAGGGCAATGAGCAAATGGGAGAAGCAAGTTTAAATACCCTGGCTCGGAAGGGTAGACACGCCTCCGATGAGTCCTGATTAGTATCTGATGGATTGAGTGACAGGTCGTTCCGGGTTGGCGTCATGACGTCGGTTTCCGGACGTCATGCTAGAAAAGGAAGTGAGTCCCTCGCGGCCGGCGTTTACGTGACCGGATGGACCGCGAGGAACAGAGGAAACAGCCCGGACGGATGGACGTCTAAGTCTCTACCTCTCTCGGAGGTAGAGACTTCAGGTACCCTGACACACAGAGCAGGATAGTGACTGTTCCCCCTACATAGGGTCACTTGGCAGGTATGGATTGACACCTGTCCTCAGAGACCATGCTACACACTGACACAGAGCAGAATAGAGACTGTTCCCCATCCTCAGAGACCATGATACACACTGACACAGAGCAGAATAGAGACTGAACCCCCTACATAGGGTCTTGTGGCAGGCGTGGATTGACACCTGTCCTCAGAGACCATGCTACACAGTGACGCAGAGCAGAATAGAGACTGTTCCCCCTACATAGGGTCACTTGGCAGATATGGCGTGGTCGTGGGAGAAGGAGGTTGACTTCCACCTCTTCCCCTGTTAGAATCCCGTTGTGCTGTGACATCACCCTTATACACTGTGTAAAGCGTACTTTTTAATTTATTTTGCAAATGCTGCATCCTTTCCGACTTGTAATTCGGTAACATTTCTGCCACTGTCTGCTTATACCGGGGGTCTAGTAGCGTGGACACCCAGCACAGGTCGTTCTCCTTCAGCCTTTTTATACAAGGGTCCCTCAACAGGCACGACAGCATGAAAGACCCCATTTGCACAAGGTTGGATGCCGAGCTACTCATTTCCTGTTCCTCCTCCTCACACAGAGCAGAATAGGGACTGTTCCCCCTACATAGGGTCACTTGGCAAATATGGATTGACACCTGTCCTCAGAGCCCATGATACACACTGACACAGAGCAGAATAGAGACTGTTCCCCCTACATAGGGTCACTTGGCAGTTATGGATTGACACCTGTCCTCAGAGACCATGATACACACTGACACAGAGCAGAATAGAGACTGTTACCCCTACATAGGGTCACTTGGCAGATATGGATTGACACCTGTCCTCAGAGCCCATGATACACACTGACACAGAGCAGAATAGAGACTGTCCCCCCTACATATGTTCACTTGGCAGGTATGGATTGACACCTGTCCTCAGAGACCATGATACACACTGACATAGAGCAGAATAGAGACTGTTACCCCTACATAGGGTCACTTGGCAGATATGGATTCGCACCTATCCTAAGGATCCCTGTATTGGGGAACATTGTAGCCCAAACTAATTTATATGCCCATCAATTCCGAGCTACAAATCCAGACTCTTTTTTGGCAAAGATACACACTGTGCCAGAATTTAAAAGATTCTGGGCATTGACTATGCTGATGGGCATCATAAAGAAGCAGTAGCCCCAACTGGAGCAGTAGCTCCATCTGCTCTACCCCCATTTACTCCCAATGTATGTTGAGGAAGAGGTATGAAATGATTCTGCATTTCATGCAGGGCCGGCGCGTCCATAAGGCGGCACAGGCGGCCGCCTTAGGGCGCACCGGCTCTGGGGGCGCTAAATTCCAGTGACCGGCAGGAGGGAAGTGCTCCCTCCTGCCTGGTCACCTCCTGGATCCCCGGAGCTGCGCAGCGTGCGGCTGAAGTGGATTAGGAGGCGGCGAGGGAGCTCTGATCTCTCTGACCGGCTGCCTCGCGCGCCTTTTGCTGATGCCGCGGGAGCCGGAATATGACGTCATATTCCGGCTCCCGCGGCATCAGAAAACAGCCTGCGAGGGAGCCGGTCAGAGAGATCAGAGCTCCCTCGCCGCCTCCTAATCCACTTCAGCCGCACGCCTCCCAGCAGCCCCACTGGACCACGAATGAGAGACCCACGCCAGCTCTCCAGGTAGGGAGGCTGGGTGGGACATTTAAATTTAATTTAGATTATTAATTACTGTGTGTGTATGTGAGTGTGAGTGTGTATGTCAGTGTGTATGTGTGTCTGTGAGTTTGTGTGTGTCTGTCAGTGTGTGTGAGTGTGTGTGTCTGTCAGTGTGTGTGTGCATGTGAGTATGTGTGTCTGTCAGTGTGTGTGTAAGTGTGTCTATGAGTTTGTGTGTGAGTGAGTGTGTCTGTCGGTGTGTGTGAGTGTGTATGTCAGTGTGTGTGTGCGCATGTGAGTATGTGTCTCTCTCAGTGTGTGTGTGTTCGAGTATGTGTCTGTGAGTTTGTGTGTGTGTGAGTATGTATTTTTCTGTATGCCTGTCTGTATGTATGTATCTGTATGACGGTATGCCTCTGTATGTATGTGTCCGTATGCCTGTATGTCTTGTACGTATGTTTCTGTATGTCTCTGTATGCATGTATGTAACTGGATGTATGTTTGTCTCTGAATGTCTGTATATATGTCTCTGTACGCATGCATGTAACTGTATGCCTTTATGTCTCTGTATGCACGTATGTGTGTGTCTGTGTGTCTCTGTATGCCTGTATGTCTTTGTATGCATGTTTCTGTATGTATGTGTCTGTATGACGGTATGCCTCTGTATGTATGTATGTGTCTGTATGACAGTATGCCTCTGTATGTATGTATGTGTCTGTATGCCTGTCTATATGTATGTGTCTGTATGACGTTATGTCTCTGTATGCATGCATGTATCTGTATGTGTGTATGTCTTTGTATGCCTGTATGTATGTATGTATGTGTCTGCATGCCTGTATGTCTCTGTATGTATGTTTCTTTATGCCTGTATGTCTGTTTGTATGTGCCTGAATGTCTTTGTATGTATGTTTCTGTATGCCTGTCTGTATGTATGTGTCTGTATGACGGTATGCCTCTGAATGCATGTATGTCTTTATATGCCTACATGTCTCTGTATGCATGTATATCTCTGCTTGTATGTCTCTGACTGTATGTGTCTGTATGTCTCTGTATGATTATTGCTGTCTTTTTATGACAGTGTACCTGTATGACTTTCACTGTGTGACTGAAAAATGATGCCTGTGTACCTGTGGCTTGGGAGGAAAGACACACAGGTGAAGATGCATTTTTTTTTTAATGAGGGTTGGGGGCGCCAAAATGCATCTTCGCCTGTGTAACTAAAAATCCTAGCACCGGCCCTGATTTCATGCACTTCAGCGACAACAGCATGTGTCCCCCTAGGGAGCATCCCCAGTTTGACAGGCTGTATAAAATCTGCCCCCTTATTACCCACTTTGCTGCCAGGTTTGCAGAGGCTTATACACCTGGAAGGAATATATGCGTGGATGAATCCCTGATGAAGTATAAGGGAAGGCTGGGATTCAAGCAGTATGTTCCTTCCAAGCGCTCTAGGTATGGTGTAAAGATGTATAAGCTCTGTGATAGCGAGACTGGGTATACTAAGGCCTTCCGGGTGTACGAGGGAAAGGATAGCCACCTTGACCCTCCAGGTTGCCCAGAACATATGGGAACCAGTGGCAAGATTGTCTGGGACCTGATATTCCCCCTGATGAACAAAGGGTACCACTTGTATACTGACAATTTTTATACAAGTGTCCATTTGTTCAAGCTACTGTACTGTTTTGATACAGTAGCTTGCCAATTAAAAAGAACAGCACAGGTTTCCCAGGACAACTTGCACGCACCCGGCTACAAAGGGGGGAGACCTCAGCTCTGCGCCAAGAGGGGCTGTTGGCAGTTAAGTACAGATACAAGAAGGACGTCCTGTAAGCCTGTGTACTTATGCACAAAGCGTTGTACGATCAGATTACACACATGTGCCATGCACGGCACATGTGTCAACTTGCCCAACTTCAATGCCGCCAACAAATTTGTTCCGTTGTCACAAACCACTTTGCCAATCTCCAGTTGCTGCGGAGTCAGCCACTTTTCCACCTGTGCGTTCAGGGCGGACAGGAGTCCTTGTCCGGTGTGACTCTCTGCTTTCAAGCCAGTCAAACACAAGACGGCGTGACACTGCCGTATCCGGAATGTGGAATAGTACCTGGGGAGCTGGGGGGGTGCCGTTGATGTGGAGCAAGACGCAGCAGCAGAAGAGGACTCAGCCGAGGAGGTTATGGAAGAAGATGGAGTAGGAGGAGTAGAGGAGGTGGCAGCAGGCCTGCCTGCAAGTCGTGGCGGTGTCACCAACTCCTCTGCAGAGCCACGCATTCCATGCTTGGCAGCCGTCAGCAGGTTTACCCAATGCAGAGTGTAGGTGATATACCTGCCCTGACCATGCTTTGCAGACCAGGTATCAGTGGTCAGATGGACCCTTGCCCCAACACTGTGTGCCTGACATGCCATTACTTCCTTTTGCACAATCGAGTACAGGTTGGGGATTGCCTTTTGTGAAAAGAAATTTCGGCCGGGTACCTTCCACTGCGGTGTCCCAATAGCTACAAATGTTTTGAACGCCTCAGACTCCACCAGCTTGTATGGTAAAAGCTGGCGGGCTAAGAGTTCAGACAAGCTAGCTGTCAGACGCCGGGCAAGGGGCTGACTTTCTGACATTGGCTTCTTATGCTCAAACATGTCCTTGACAGACACCTGACTGTGGGCAGATAAGCAGGCCTGACACACAGACGCTTGGAGACAACTAACTGCTGTTCAATCTATAACAGTGAAAAAAGTTTTTTGGTTTTTAAATGCAAGCTATTGGGACACCAGATATGAGTGGCACTGTGAACTGGCAAAGGTTGGCAGAGTACACGTTGTAGGCCTGACACACAGACGCTTGGAGACAACTAACTGCTATTCAATCTATAACAGTGAAAACGTTTTTTGGTTTTAAATGCACGCTATTGTGACACCAGATATGAGTGGCAAAGTACACTGGCAGAGGTCTGCAGAGCACACGCTGAAGGCCTGACACACCCGCTTTACGGACACTGACTGCTATTAGCTTACACTGAAAAACTTTTTTTCTTTGTAAAAGCACGCTATAGAGACACCAGATATGAGTGGCAACTGGCAAAGTACACTGGCAGAGGTCTGCAGACCACACGCTGAAGGCCTGACACACCCGCTTTAAGGACACTGACTGCTATTAGCTTACACTGAAAAACTATTTTCTTTGTAAAAGCACGCTATAGAGACACCAGATATGAGTGGCAACTGGCAATGTGCAATGGCAGAGGTCTGCAGAGTAAACGCTGAAGGCCTGACACCCGCTTTAAGGACACTGACTGCTATTAGCTTACACTGAAAAACTTTTTTTCTTTGTAAAAGCACGCTATCCAGACACAAGATATGAGTGGCAAATTACACTTGCTGAGGTTGGCAGAGCACACGCTGAAGGCCTGACACCCAGACGCTTGCAGACAACTAACTGCTATTAGCTTACAGTGAAACACTTTTTTTTGTTTTTAAAGGCACGCTATAGTCACACCAGATATGAGTGGTGGCACTGGGCAAATGGGCACAGTATCCACTGAGCCTGACACAGAAGCTGGCAGACAACTAACTGCTATTCAATCTATAACAGTGAACAAAGTTTTTTCTTTGTAAAGGCACGCTATAGAGACACCAGATATGAGTGGCAAAGTAAACTTGCTGAGGTTGGCAGAGCACACGCTGAAGGCCTGACACCCGCTTTAAGGACACTGACTGCTATTAGCTTACACTGAAAAACTTTTTTTCTTTGTAAAAGCACGCTATACAGACACAAGATATGAGTGGCAAATTACACTTGCTGAGGTTGGCAGAGCACACGCTGAAGGCCTGACACCCAGACGCTTGCAGACAACTAACTGCTATTAGCTAACAGTGAAACACTTTTTTTTGTTTTTAAAGGAACGCTATAGTCACACCGGATATGAGTGGTGGCACTGGGCAAATGGGCACAGTATCCACTGAGCCTGACACAGAAGCTGGCAGACAACTAACTGCTATTCAATCTATAACAGTGAACAAAGTTTTTTCTTTGTAAAGGCACGCTATAGAGACACCAGATATGAGTGGCAAAGTAAACTTGCTGAGGTTGGCAGAGCACACGCTGAAGGCCTGACACCCGCTTTAAGGACACTGACTGCAATTAGCTTACACTGAAAAACTTTTTTTCTTTGTAAAAGTACGCTATACAGACACAAGATATGAGTGGCAAATTACACTTGCTGAGGTTGGCAGAGCACACGCTGAAGGCCTGACACCCAGACGCTTGCAGACAACTAACTGCTATTAGCTTACAGTGAAACACTTTTTTTGTTTTTAAAGGCACGCTATAGTCACACCGGATATGAGTGGTGGCACTGGGCAAATGGGCACAGTATCCACTGAGCCTGACACAGAAGCTGGCAGACAACTAACTGCTATTAGCTTAGAGTGAAAAACTTATTTTCTTTGTAAAGGCAAGCTATAGAGACACCAGATATGAGTGGCAAAGTACACTGGCAGAGGTTGGCAGAGTACACGCTGAAGGCCTGACACCCAGACGCTTGCAGACAACTAACTGCTATTCAATCTATTACAGTGAAAAAAAAAACTTTTTCTTTTTAAATGTCAAGCTTAAGCTATTGTGACACCAGATATGAGTCGTGGCACTGGGCAATTGGGCACAGTATCCACTGTGAGCCTGACACAGAAGCTGGCAGACAACTAACTGCTATTCAATCTATTACAGTGAAACATTTTTTTTTCTTTTTAAATGTCAAGCTTAAGCTATTGTGACACCAGATATGAGTGGTGGCACTGGGCAAATGGGCACAGTATCCACTGAGTCTGACACAGAAGCTGGCAGACAACTAACTGCTCTTCAATCTATTACAGTGAAAAAAGTTTTTGGGTTTTAAATGCACGCTATAGAGACACCAGATATGAGTGGCAAAGTACACTTGCTGATGTTGGCAGAGCACACGCTGAAGGCCTGACACCCGCTTTAAGGACACTGACTGCTATTAGCTTACACTGAAAAACTTTTTTTCTTTGTAAAAGCATGCTATACAGACACCAGATATGAGTGGCAAATTACACTTGCTGAGGTTGGCAGAGCACACGCTGAAGGCCTGACACCCGCTTTAAGGACACTGACTGCTATTAGCTTACACTGAAAATACGGAAAATTTTATCATACTTACCGTAATTTTCTTTTCCTGGCTATTATTCATGGCAGCATCACTTATGGGTAGCTCCGCCCCAATCAGGAACAGGACAGGACAAAATCAATTAATCCAGACCAGACTGGGTATAAAAGGTCCCTCCTCCTTCTATCCCACAGTCTAGTCCCAAAGCTAATTCCAATAATAAGGGAGGGTTGCTGATGCTGCCATGAATAATAGCCAGGAAAAGAAAATTACGGTAAGTATGATAAAATTTTCCGTATTCCTGGCTAATCATGGCAGCATCACTTATGGGTAATACCCAAGCTTCACCCTAGGGTGGGAAATTAACAGAAACTCCAAACCAGATAATGCTGAAAAAAGTTTAATTTAGATAGATTCCACAGAGGACAGAACACCTCTACCAAAGGCCGTAGAGGAAGAAGCCAAATCCAGTTTGTAGTGTTTGATGAAAGTGAGAGGAGAAGACCACGTAGCTGCCTTACAGATGTCGTCAGATGGAACTTCTGCCCAATTAGCCCATGATGTTGCTAAAGCCCTTGTAGAGTGAGATTTGATCTTGCTAGGAGGAACAAGGTCTTTCAACTGATAAGCCTTGACTATGGTATTGGAAATCCAACGTCTCAAGGTGGAAGTAGAGGCTGCCTCCCCTCTCCTGGGGCCAATCGGAAGAACAAACAGCTGTTGAGACTTCCGAAATTGAGTAGACACTTCTATGTACTTAAGTAGGCACTGCCTGACATCCAATTCATGAAGTTTCACTTCCTCTGGAGTAGAAGGAGATGGATAAAAGGAAGGAATAACAATTTCCTGTAAGATGTGGAAATTCGAGACGACTTTAGGCAGAAACTCTTGTCTGGGTCTCAAGATTACCCTGTCGTGGAACACTTGAAAGTGATTTTCATCGCAGGAAAATGCATGAATTTCAGACATGCGCTTTGCCGTAGTAACAGCCACCAGAAATAATGTCTTATATGTCAATAAGACCAGACCCAGCTCATCTAATGGAGCAAAGGGGTTTTCAGACAATGCCTCCAGTACCATAGGTAAATTCCACGGAGGGGAGTAGTTCCTATTTGGAGGCCTTATACGGATGGTTGGAGAAAATCCACATTATTAACTTGAGACCAGGAACGAAAAACTTCCCATATCTTATGGTAGCAGGAAGAGGTTGATACCTTTCTGGATTTTAGGAGCGTAGACACCACAGCTTCTGAGATCCCTTGAGCTAGTATTCTCTCCTTTTCAAGAGCCATGCCCCCAATTTCAGCTGGCTGGGGTTGGGATGAACAGCTGGTCCCTGAGTCAAGATGTTTGGGCTGAGAGGAAGAGGCCAAGGAGGTTCCAAGCTCATCTTGTTTAGCAAGGGAAACCAAGGTCTGCGAGGCCAGATTGGGATTATGGCAATGACTTTGAGGCCTTCCTTCCATACTTTCCTCAGTAGTCGGTAAATCATAGGTAGGGGAGGGAACGCGTACCCCAGATCGAATTCCCATGGAAGAGACAGGGCATCCTGTCCTACAGCTCGATGATCTGCATGAAGGGAGTAAAACCTCTTCACCTGAGTATTCTGGTATGAAGCCATCAGGTCGATCTGGGGTACACCCCACCTCAGGGTGAGCAAGTGAAAAATTTTCGGGTGCAGTTTCCATTCTCCTTGGAGAATCCTCGTTCTGCTGAGGTAATCTGCCAAAAAATTCTCTGTTACCGGAAGATAAACCGCTTTTAGGCCTTGTAAATTCAGTTGCGCAAACCTCATTATCGGAGATAATTCCATCAGAAGAGTATAGCTTCGAGTGCCTCCCTGATGATTTATGTAGGATGCCACAGCTCTGTTGTCTGTATGTATCCTCACCCAGGCATTTCTTATTAGAGGACGGAACCCAATTAATTCCTTGAGAACAGCTCTCATTTCTCTTAAATTTGAGTGAAGTTTTGACTCCTTCCATGACCAAGCTCCTTGAATCCATGATTCGTTCAAATGTGCTCCCCATCCCAGGAGGCTGGCATCTGTAGTTATGGTCATCCAAACCGGCTCTTCCAGGGGAAAACCCTGAAGAAGGTGTTCTTCTCTTGTCCACCAATACAGCTCTTTCGAAATCCTCGGGAGTGAATGAATCTTCTGATCCCAATTCCCGGAGCTTGTCTTGAACTGTAGGAGGAAATGCCTTTGAATGGGTCGCATCCTCCACTGGGCCCATTTTACTAGGCCTATCGTGGACGTAAGGGACCCTAACAGGCTCATGAATTCTCTTGCTGTGACAAAGGATTTCTGACGCAGGCTTCTGATCTTCTTTATTATACGTTCTTTCCTGTCTGCAGACAGAGATACCAGGCCATTCACCGAGTCTATGTTTGCTCCCAGGAAAATAATCTTCTGAGAAGGCACCAAAGAACTCTTTTTGGGGTTTATCAGCCAACCATGATCTTGAAGGCATTTGATGGTTATTGCCGTATGGACACTTACTATCTGACTGGAAGGACCTACGATCAGGAAATCGTCCAGATAGTGAAAAAGCTTGATGTTCTTCATCCTTATAAAGGCCACCAGTGAAACTAGAATTTTCGTGAACGTTCTGGGCGACAGACTTAAGCCGAAAGGAAGTCCCTTGAACTGGAAATGATTCCCCGAAATCCAAAACCTCAGAAACCGGCGATGACTGATGTGAATCGGTATCTGATAGTAGGCGTCCTTGAGATCAATAGAAGTCATCCAGGTCCCTGTCTTTATGTTGGGCAGGATCGTGGTAATGGACTCCATTTTGAACGTTCTTGGAACTAAATATGTGTTCAGAACTTTTAGGTCCAGAATTAGACGCCATTTCCCTTGAGGTTTTGGGGCCAAGAATATTGTAGAGTAGTGGCCTCTGCAACGTTCTCCGTAAGGTACTTTCTCTATGACCTGGTTCCTTAGTAGTTGTAAAATAATTTCGTTCAGAGCAACTTCTTTTCTTCCTTTTGCCACTCTTGACCGGATAAAGGAGGTTTGAGAAGGGAATTCTTTGAATTCTATCTTGTATCCTTCCTTGAGGATAGAAAGAACCCAAGAATCTTGAATACTTCTGGCCCAAACTGGATAAAAGAAGCAAAGTCTGCCTCCTATAACATCTGGCTGGGCCAGCAAACGTTCAGAAGCTTTTATTAGCTGGTCTAGATCCTCTTCCTCTGACCGGTTTTGATGAAGTGGACTGATAGTTTCTCCAATTAGAACTCCTGGAGTATTCTCTTCCGGGCCTGTATGCTCTGACATATCGAAAGGATCGGTCTCTGAATTTTTTATCCTTCCCGTAGGAAGCACTAAATCTTCTCTTCCCTTGGGGGAGAAAAGCCTTTCTTCCATCTGCTGCTTTATGGATAGCATCTTCCAAAACTTTGCCAAATAGACGGTCACCTTGAAAAGGGAGCGCACATTTAGAGGCGTAATCTGCCCCCCAAGAGTGAAGCCATAATGCTCTCCTGGAGGCTACAGACAGTGCCATACTTTTAGCCACCATTTTGGTGAGATCCAGGGAAGCTTCAGAACAGAATTCTGTGGCCAGTTTCAAATCTTTAAGGCCCTCCAACAGGTGTTCTCTACGGACTCCCCTAGTAATATCTTCTTCTAGATTATTCACCCATATTTTCAGAGCTCTGGACAAGGTGGTAAGGGCAATGGCTGGGTGTAATGCTGATCCCAAGGCCTGGTATGCCTTAATCAGGTCAGCGTCCAAACGCTTTTCCATTGGCTCCCTTAAATATGCCATTGAATCTTTTTGCCATGTGAATGACCGCTGCATCAATTTTCAGAACCGAAATCCATGGTTTGCAGTCCTCAGGAGCATACGGGTATAATCTAGGAATTTTGTTCTTTAGAGTTACCTTCCTCTCCGGTCTATTCCATTCTTCACCGATGACCTCCTTGATGGCCGAATGTACTGGAAAAGAGGGTCTGTTAGGCTTCAGATCTTCAAAGTATCTGTCGGACTCCTTCTTCTCCCTGCTCTCTTCTGGAATTCTTAACGTGTATCTGATAAGATAAACCAATTTATCTACAGACCTGGAGTCCAGTGATTTTGAGTCACACTCATCCTCCTCTTCCTCAGAATAGTCTTCCATCATATCAGATTCCTCTTCTGATTCCACATAGCTTTCCACTCTGGGACGCTTAGAGATATTCATCTTACTAGAGGCTTTAAACCCTTCAGCAATCGCTTCAGATATCCATTTCTTTAAGTCAGTCTGAGGGGAACTGTCTTTCGCTGCTTCCGTCAGGCAAGATCTGCACAAATTATTCCCTGGAGGAGCCACTTGGTTGCAGTTTGCACATCGGTTAGATTTCTCTCAATATTTTCTGGGAGAATTTTCTTGAGATTTTTCTGGGCTGAAATAGAGGCCAATATGAAACATATTATAGGCCTGTAATGGCACTCTTTTCCCCCTTTAATATAAAAGAATATATGCGGCTCACCTATGTCTTCTAGAGCGAGATCTTGAGGCAGAGGGAGAAGCCATCTAGAAAATAATACGCTTATTGCAGAACAAATTTTAAAGTAAATTTAGGAAAAAAGTTAAGATAAATTAAAGTAGGATTTTTACCTTAAAAACCAGATTCTGGAGGAAAAAGGCAGCTTTCCTTGTCACCAGATGATCAGGGAAGAAGCAAGGATCAATTCTGAGTGATTTTAGAATTTTGGATTTTTTTGGCGCGATATACCTTTAAGCGCGCAACCATCCCGCGCATGCGCAGTATCGACGGCGTCCGGCGGCCGTTCTGCGCATGTGCCGGTAATCCGAACACAGAAGAGACAGGATCGGAGGAAAACACAGCCCCTGTCAGCCAGTCTTACCCAGAATCAAAGAATGAAGCAGGTAAGAGGAACAGAAAAACAAACTGAACAAGGAATTCGTTAGTTTGAGCAGAAATATTAGAGAATAGGACTCAGACCTTTCTCTTCCAGGGAAATCCCAGAACCAAATAGAAGAAAGAGTTATAACCAAATAAACTTACCCTGGCTTCTCCAAAACACTGACCTCAGATTGGGGGGGGGGGGGGGTTGGATGCCATAAGGGGACATTTTTTAAGGCAACAGCCGACCCCACATCACGATATATAAGCATAATTTCTCCCATATAGTACAGATACTAATCTGTACTAAACTCAGTTAGTCCTGCCCGTGCAGGCTGTTTACTGAGTTCTTCAGATGAAGAGAGGCTGAACTTCATCTGGAGGCCCATGGTACACATGGGAAGGTGGCCCAAAATAAAATATCCTGAGTGTCCTGAAAGGACAGGAAAAAAGACTGTGGGATAGAAGGAGGAGGGACCTTTTATACCCAGTCTGGTCTGGATTAATTGATTTTGTCCTGTCCTGTTCCTGATTGGGGCGGAGCTACCCATAAGTGATGCTGCCATGATTAGCCAGGAAACGTTTTTTCTTTGTAAAAGCACGCTATACAGACACCAGATATGAGTGGCAAATTACACTTGCTGAGGTTGGCAGAGCACACGCTGAAGGCCTGACACCCGCTTTAAGGACACTGACTGCTATTAGCTTACACTGAAAAACTTTTTTTCTGTGTAAAATCACGCTATCCAGACACAAGATATGAGTGGCAAATCACACTTGCTGAGGTTGGCAGAGCACACGCTGAAGGCCTGACACCCAGACGCTTGCAGACAACTAACTGCTATTAGCTTACAGTGAAACACTTTTTTTTGTTTTTAAAGGCACGCTATAGTCACACCAGATATGAGTGGTGGCACTGGGCAAATGGGCACAGTATCCACTGAGCCTGACACAGAAGCTGGCAGACAACTAACTGCTCTTCAATCTATTACAGTGAAAAAAAATGTATTTTTAAATGTCAAGCTTAAGCTATTGTGACACCAGATATGAGTGGTGGCACTGGGCAAATGGGCACAGTATCCACTGAGCCTGACACAGAAGCTGGCAGACAACTAACTGCTCTTCAATCTATTACAGTGAAAACATTTTATTCTTTTTAAATGTCAATCTTAAGCTATTGTGACACCAGATATGAGTGGTGGCACTGGGCAAATGGACACAGTATCCACTGAGCCTGACACAGAAGCTGGCAGACAACTAACTGCTGTTCAATCTATTACAGTGAAAAAAATATATATTTTTAAATGTCAAGCTTAAGCTATTGTGACACCAGATATGAGTGGTGGCACTGGGCAAATGGGCACAGTATCCACTGAGCCTGACACAGAAGCTGGCAGACAACTAACTGCTCTTCAATCTATTACAGTGAAAAAAAAAAGTATCTTTAAATGTCAAGCTTAAGCTATTGTGACACCAGATATGAGTGGTGGCAATGTGCAAAGGGGCACAGTATGCACTGTGAGCCTGACACAGAAGCTGGCAGGCAGGCAACTGCAATTACATTACACAGAAAAAAAAAAGCAGACTGATGTTCTAGCCCTAAAAAGGGCTTTTTGGGGGTGCTGTTCTTACAACAGAGATCAGATGAGTCCTTCAGGACTGTAGTGGACACTGAATACCCTAGCCTAGCTATCAATTTCCCTATCTAATGAACAGCAGCTACACTTTCCCTCCTCTCACTAAGCATGCAGCTTCAGAATGAATCTAAAATGGATGCTGGGAGGGAGCTGGGAGGGTGTGGAAGGGAGGGTCTGCTGCTAATTTGCTGAAATGTGTCTGCTGACCGTGAGGCACAGCGTCAAAGTTTGCTCAATGATGATGAATAGGGAGCGGATCGAACCGCCCATGTGTTCGCCCGCGGTGGCGAACGCGAACACGCTATGTTCGCCGGGAACTATTCGCCAGCGAACAGTTCGGTACATCACTAATCCTGGATTTTACATCCTTTTATTTCAAGATTTGTCAAGGCAGCTATGAATTCAATTAACTTAAATTATTGAACACTACAAGTTGGACTTGGCCTCTTCAGCTACTATATTTGGCAGTGGCGCTTTGTCTTCTGTTTATAGTATATATTACATCACTTTTGGTACTGCAATTTTCATTGTAACATTTTCTTTTGTCTCCCACCCTTCTAAAATGAACTTGGGTATTACCCATAAGTAATGCTGTCATAATTAGCCTGGAATAAGGAGAATGTAAACCATACTTACCGTCATTTTCTTTTCCTGTCTATGTAGCATGGCAACATCATGTTCCCTCCCTAGTGTTTTGGACTTTATAATGGACTGGTGTGTGAAGGGAGAAGGGACCCTTTATACACTTGGTCTCATTTGAATTCTATTTCCTGTCCTGTTCTGATCTTGAGGGCTGAGCTACCCATAAGTGATGCTACCATGATAAATAGCCAGAAAAAGAAAATTATGATAAGTATGGTTTAAATTTTCCTTATTCTACCTCTTATTAATTTGTGGAGATAGGAACTATATACCTTGGATTAAATGGACATTATAATCACCATTGTAGTATAACAGTTTTTTTTTTCAATATATTCCGTCCCTTTAATAGCTAATCTAGAACATTGTCAACTTACCTACCCTACATGCACAATTATCTTGTGGACCTAATCTTATTTCATTTTCTAAACAATAGTATAGTATATGGTGTTACAAAAGCCATGTTTTTTTCAGACGTTTAATTCAGTTTACATTAGCTCAGCACTTCAGCTACCATGAATAGGCTATGGTCACATTCCATTCTCTTCTAGAAGTACATTAAGGTTTTGCTAAAGGCATTGAACAATAAATATTATTACATTTTTTGTCAGCCTTTGAGTTCCCTCAGTTTGTCAGGTTTACTAACCAAGAGGTTACTATGTATCTCATAATAGCTGAAATAATTACTATTCTGTAAAATGATGTGGTGCTTGTATACAAAATATCAATGCTTTCTAATGTAATTATTATATAGAAAACTATGCTACATTTTACTGCAATTTTCTTTGACTCTGTTTTTATTGGAGAAAGTAAGGTCTAGGAAGTTCAGACTCATCAGATACATGATTACAGATGTATGTAGATTTTAAAATGATTACCTCCTGTTTATTTAAGAAAAAAATAATTAAATTCAGCATTCAACCTGAATTTTTTTTTAAAAAAAAATATATAGTTTAACCAATTATAACTCCTTTATGACGAATGATAAAATTATTGTCTTATCCTTTAAAGACACTTTACTGCCCACATACAAAAACAATAAAATCACTGTTTAATAGATACATCA
Source organism: Pelobates fuscus (assembly GCF_036172605.1). NCBI lineage: Eukaryota > Metazoa > Chordata > Amphibia > Anura > Pelobatidae > Pelobates > Pelobates fuscus. Next base: position 140,945,873 of record NC_086321.1, on the reverse strand, counting down.
AATATGAAAATATACATACATTTAATTATGCTATCCATCTTTGTGGATATTTTTAAAAAAGCCTGCAAAAGGCTTGTTTGCTACCTTTGCAAGATCTTTTCCAGATCAGATTTTCTGTGTCTGTCCAATCACAGACTTTCCAATCAAGCTCATTAAGAAGTCTTTGCAAGACAAGTGCTCTGGGCAATTGCTGCCTCTTAAGCTTAGCTTAGATAACCCTTTAAACACTCACCTTATTCCTTCTCCGCCTCCTCCTACATCATCGCAAAAGGGAAGCTTATGCGCATGGGAGTGCCATGTGCACATTTGGCCTTCCCCATAGGAAAGCAGTTTCTCAATGGGGTAGTACAAAATGTCACTACAGAATGGAATTTTATGTGTCTACTTCCATCTTTAAATACAGAATTATTTTTATTCCTGAAATTAGTTGGAACTTAAGAAAAAAGTCAAGAAAACTAGGCAAAATTCTGCATGTATTCTATGATGTGCAAAAGCGTTGAGAAAAAAAAAGATAAAAAAAAAGCTACACAATCATCAGAAAAGGATGGAAGATAATGCTATATGAAGAGGATAACTGGAATTAGCCAACAATGAAAATATAGGCAGGAACATGTAAAAAGCAGAATTATCCAATATGTATATTATCCAATTTTATTTAATCATAGATTACACCTTTTACCAAAATAAATTGTAACAGCATTCAGTGATCAAGTTTCAGACCCCTTAAAGAAGCATAGGCTCTTCTTCTATTAAATAGTTTGGTATGTTAAAGGGAGGGCTCAGGACATGAAAGTCACAGCCAGGAGCTTTGCTGGATTCAAGGTAAGTCAAATGCTTATTTTTGCAGGTTATTTTGCAAACAGAGGGGGAGGCCTAATTCACAGTTCCCTATATGGCATATTACACCAAAAAGATCCCCACTCAAAAGTGTGGAAGTAACCCTTTCACTTAACTTCAATCACACTTATGATGATACTGCAGGCTCTAGCTGGCAATTAGCAGAGAAAGAGATAATAAGGAGCATTAATCTATAAACCAAAGCTGCTTAATTAAGCAAATGTGTGAGAGAGAGGCAGAGTAGAGAAAGTGTAGTCATAGTTGTCTTGATTTCATTTTTTTATATTTGATTCATGTTTTTTTCTTTCAACAAAACAAAAAAAAACTACATAGTTACAATTTGTTGTAGTGGAGAGCATATCTCAAAATGTTATGCGTCCCATACACAATGTATTAAGTAACCTGTATAAACCAAGGTACAAAATACAAAAGTCATGGTCTGAAATAAAACTTAGCTGATTTACCCCTCAAGTTATATTCTATCAGTAACATCCACAAGGTCAATGAATCAGTGAGATCAATAAATTTATTTCCATACTAAGTTAATTACCTCAGTAAACTAATTTATTGAATCCATGATAGCCAGTCTTAACCTTCCTAGATGTGTTAATTTCCATAAATCACTCATAATCCTTAACGCCTGGTATTCCTCCCATCATAGTAATATCTCTCCCAAGGATCCCATGTAATTTGAAAAATCTGTGTCCTCATAGAGGAATCCACAGACAGATGTGCATAAATGTAAAACTGTTAAATTGTATCTTTAAGTTGAGAAAGGGTTGGACAATGAGTTTGCTTCCAGTAAGAAACTATAAGATTCCTAGCCGCCAGCATTATCGTACTCACCCATTGATGGAGTACTAAATTCAGATATTTTGGGAACAGCATAAGAAGTTTACTTTAGTAATTAATGGTAACGTTACATCTAGGGCAGTGAGGAGGGACTGGATATCGCCCCACAGCGGGCTGATACCACAACACGACCACCAGATGTGCAGCAAAGTCCCATCCTCACTTGTGCATCTCCAGCACATAGGGGAGACTACTGGGAAAATCTTGTGAAGCTTCACAGGCATCAAATACCACCCATATAACAATTTTCTGTGGGCTTCCACATGTGAATAACATTTTGTCCACTTCTTTAAACAATTTAACACTCATAGCCAATCATCATCCAATAGTTTTTCTATAGTCGACCTGTTTCTGTGGCATCTGTTTCAGCCAGGCATTATAACAAAGCGATAAAGCTTTAGATTTTTTAGGCGCTACCCAGCATCTGTCTAGCACAAACTGTGGGGCCAGCAAAGTCAAAGTTTGGATGTCATTAGATTTTTTATGAAGAACCAAAGAAGTCAAAAGTCCCTTAACCTGAAGATTCATAAATGCATTCCTAGCTGGGATATTCCATAACTTTTGTAAATCTGGAAAAGTGTAATGGTTCAGCCATCATATAATTGGGAGATATTTAAGGTGCCTTACTTCTTCCAACTATGGACTAGAAGATCTGGATAAAATCCTTTAAGCACTGTCAGGAGGTGCCTTTGGATGGAGATGTATTTTCCATCCCATCTGAGCTATATAGTCATCCCAAATTGTAAGGGTAACTTTAGTTGTTGGAAATAACTTGGGTTTTAATCTTCGTAGGGATTTCAAAGTCCAGATAAAATCAATCAGGGTCTGCCTATTAATTTGATCCTTCTCCATATCTGTCAGGATCGGGACAGGGATCCAACACGCAGAGTACAAACAGGTGGTAGGTACGTATACCGGACCTTAGAATGGCCGGACTTAACGTAAGGAGTAAGTAGAGAATAGTCAGGGACAAGCCGAGGTCGAGGGAACGAGAGGACAGGTAAGCGAGAGACAAGCCGAGTCAAAGGGTATCAGAGATAAACAGGGAAGTACAAACAAGCCGGGTCAGAACCAAAGAGACAACCAGAATACAAGAGCGCTGAGTGACTAGACAGGCTAGAACCACGACAGGGCAATGAGCAGATGCCGAAAGCCTTACTTTATACCTTGATTCTAGAGGGTAATCACGCCCCCGACGAGTCCTGATTAGTGCTCGGGACTTGACTGACAGGTCGACCCGGGTTGGCGTCATGACGTCGACTACTGAGCGTCGCGTCATATAAGGAAGTGGATCCCTCGCGGTCGGCTTGTAAATGGCCGAGAGGACCGCGAGGAACGGAGGAAACAACCCCTCTGGGAGGATAAACGTCTAAGTCTCTCACCTCCTCTGAGGTAGAGACTACAGGTACCCTGACAATATCTACCCATTGCATGTCTCCTTGAAATGTGTGGAGCCTAATCTCTGCTGCTAATATTGTAGCTTTAGAATAAAACCAATTTGGGAGACCCACCCCTCCATCCCTTGGAGGGTTTTGAAGCAAGCCAAAAGGCAATCCCACGTTTTTTCCATCCCATATAAATGAATTACCAATAGACTGCAAGGACTTTCAATATGTCTAGGGTAACGATATGAGTAGCATCCTAAAAAAAAGTATAAAACACGAGGAAGAATCATCATATTGTATGCATTTATTCTACAAAGCCAATAGAGCTTGAGTCTTGACCATTTATGAATTTCAGTTTTACAAACTTGTATTAAAGGAGCAAAATTGTAATTAAAAACCCCAGCCATTGTTGTGGGAATCTTCACACCCAGATAATTAATGTATGATGTCCTCCAATCCATGGGACATTGTGTACGTAATATCTGAATAACTCCCCGTGGCAACCCCACAGGCAGTGCCTGGGTTTTGTCCTGATTTAAGCGGTAATGGGATACAGTACCAAACTCTCAGAGACAGCAAATGAGTCAAGGACCATTCAGTGTCAGGTAAAGACACAAAAACATTGTCGGCAAAAAGAGCTAAACAATATTCTCTATCCACAAAAGTCATACCTACTATGTCAGAGTGTTGTCTAATTTTCCAAGCCAAGGGCTCAATAGATAAAATATAAAGGAGGAGTGACAGGGGGCAGCCCTGGCGGGGTACATTAAAAATATGGAAAGGAAAAGAGAGAAACCCTCCATTGGATACTCTAGCCCTAGTAGATGCCTACAGAGCCATAATACATTTTATAGCTTCCGGTGGAAATTGGTACTTTGCAAAAACCTGTCTCATATATGACCAATTTATTCTGTCGAAGGCCTTTTCCGCATCTAGTGCTAAGTGCTCCTTTTCCATTCCAGCGAGAATATTCAAAACCTTCTTAAAATTGTATGAACCCTGTCAACCTTTAATAAACCCTGATTGTACCGTACGGTCTCAAAGGCAACATAACGAACCTGGCGAATTTTAATGAGAAAAAACTGAAACCCAAGCCTTATATTTGACTCTGTAATTTTTGAAAACACCATAAAACCTGTACATGAGGGGTACTGTTATACTCGGGAGACTTTGCTGAACACAAATATTATTGTTTCAAAACAGTAAACTGTATCACAACAATTATATCGTCAATGTAAGTGCCATTTGTATGTGAAAAATGCAAAAAAATGTCACTGTCACCGACAATATCGTCATTGTAATACATTTTACTGTTTTGAAACACTAATATTTGTGTTCAGCAAAGTCTTCCGAGTAAAACAGTACCCCCAATTAACAGGTTTTATGGTGTCTTGGAAAGTTACAGGGTAAAATATAGTGCTAGCATATTAAATTCTCTGAACTTTCTACCTGGGTTGTCAGGCAGGTCCTGCAAATTGTAATTAATAAAATTACCTAATTATGTAAAATTATTAAATAAATATATATGTAGAATTATTATATATACACGTGTGTATATACATATATGTGTATAAATAAATGTATATCATTTTTAAAAATTATTTTTATTTACATATAGGTATATATAGTGATATACGTATATACTTATGTATATAGATATATATATTATTTCGTTCTACATGTATTTTGATATCAATATATATATATATATATATATATATATATATATATATATATATATATATTCATTTTATAATACAGTTAGAATGAAATTACACATTTATATATCATATTATTAATTAATTTATTATTTGTTTAATTTTATTTTGTAACGTATTTGCATATTTATTTATTTTTTATTATATATAAATACATATATAATGAAAATTATACATATATATATTTAATCAATATCATTGTACGTGTATTTTGATATTAATATATATATATATATATATATATATATATATACACACACATATATATATATATATATATATATATATATATATATATAATTATCACAACTATTTCTGGCACTCTTCCCAAATCAGCAAAAAAATATGAATCAGCAACTACCAGGTGCCTCTCCGTGCAATAACATAAACAAGAGAAATTGAGAGCACTCAATGGATTTTGTAAATCAGCAAAATGTATTCAAATCAAACACATATAGATCCATCTGGATCTATATGTGTTTGATTTGAATACATTTTGCTGATTTACAAAATCCATTGAGTGCTCTCAATTTCTCTTGTTTATATATATATAATTATGTATATATTAATATTAAAATACAATTGGACAGTGTATGTGTATTTATGTGTATGTGTGTATATATACTTAGATAATAAATATATATATGATCTAAGCATATATTATTTAATTTTACACTGTTTTAACTTTATTTAATTTTATTTCCAGGGAGCAGGAGGAGCATCTGTCATAACAGGCACTCCCCCTGCTGGCAATGCCTTGGATGGCTATGCCGTCCATGTGATCGCGAGGTCCTCGCAAAGACCTCGCGATCACATGGCCCACGGGGGCCGAAGAGGATGGAGGGGGTGAGTCCCCATACCGCGATCGCCGGCATGGGATCGCCGGCGACCGGGTAAGTACATAAGATCGCAGGGCGTTCTATGCCGCCCTGCAGCGTTTAGAGCCCTCAAAATAGGGACGGCATAGAACGCCCTGCGGTGTTAAGGGGTTAATAAATGTATATGGGTTATTGTTTACATAACATTGCAAAATAAGATATCTCCCCTTGTTATCCCCTATTTTCCGGATCAATGAAAAAGTTACATCTTTACTAACTAAAATTGAAAGCCCCTTTTTTTTGTAGAGTAACATGAGTGATAATTTATGGGATATTTAACTGAGTTAAATTTAGGTCTTAAACCCCATTTAAAATGCGTCTCTTGAAAAAACAATATATGAGCTCCTTGTAATGCTGCATCTCTTAAGGCTAAACTGCATTTATTTGGTGAGTTAAGACCTTTTGCATTCAGCGAAAATACAGTAAATGTCATGGATTAGTAACTTAAGTATAACAATAACCCAATAATATAACAATATAACCTCCCCTCACTCCATATATCAATATTCTTCAAAGACCACAACTTGGAAACGCAAAGGCCAATAATCTATTATTAAATTGACTAAAGCCAAAAAATACCTTGCGATCAATGCCATTTTGAGTGCAGTACCAATTGGGGATTTATCTACTTATTACATATGTACTTCCAGCACATGTAAAAAGAAAAAAGTAGCATAAAAGTAACGATGTGCCACAAACTGTCACGACTAGTAATGTGGTCCAGCACGCAGAATCTATGTAAACATATACATAAGTCAGAAAAGGAAAAATAACAGGACAGAGCGTAAACCGGACCTTAGAATGGCCGGACTAATACGCTAGAGACAGAGAAAGGTCAAAGGGAAAGCCGAGGTCAAGGAAGCCAGAAAATACTCAATACCGATAAGACAAGCCAAGTCAGGGAAACCAGAGATCAGAATAACCAGGGAAACGCCAAGGATCAGGATACCAGGAAATCAGAAACACGAAACTAGCACTTTCAGGAAACCAGGAAACTGAAACCACGACATGGCAAAGTACTAGGGTGAATTAGGGGTTTAAATACCCCTCTCTAAGCTATGATTGGTCAGAGGGCGACCTCTGACCCCAGAACGTGCGTGTGCGTTGACGTCGTGACGTCACGCACACGTTAGTATAATTCTCGGGGGCGGGGCTATCCATAGACGCGACCACGTGGTCGGCGCCATATTGGATTCGGGCGTGATGCCCGGAAGAACTACATGCGCGGTTCCCGGCTCGCCGACGAGCAGGTAAGCTCGTGTAGTCGGAGCGGTCGTGCAGGTCGGGCACGACCGTGAGGCTCGGCGGGCCGGTGACCGCAACAGTACCCCCCACTCGAAGACCGCGCACCGAGCGGGAAGGACCCGGCTTAAGAGGAAAGCGGTTGTGAAATGACCGGTTAAGACGGGGCGCATGGACCCGGTCAGCAGGAACCCAACAACGTTCCTCGGGACCATAACCCTTCCAGTCAACGAGATAGGACAAGACACCTCTGGATAATTTGGAGTCCATGATAGAACGGACTTCGTATTCCTCTTGATCACCCACTACCAAGGGCGGAGGAGGAGTGGATACCCTTGTGAAGCGATTGCAAGTAAGGGGCTTGAGCAGAGACACATGGAAAGTATTCGCTATTCTCATATGAGCCGGTAGTGCCAAAGTATAGGTCACTGGATTAATACGTTGGGTAACTCGAAAGGGACCAATGTACCGAGGGGCAAATTTCATGGACGGGACCTTAAGCTTGATATGTCTTGTGGAGAGCCACACCCTGTCACCTGGAACATAGACAGGATTAGCGCCCCGTTTCTTGTCAGCTTGGACCTTCGCTCGTAATGAGGCTTTTTGCAGAGCTGAATGGACGGAATCCCAAGTATCATGAATCGAATCTAAACGGGTGTTCAAAGCGGGGATTTCTGTGTCTGAGAATGCAGAAGGAATAACAGTGGGGTGATAACCCTGATTAACAAAGAATGGACTGTGATTAGAAGATTCATGAGTGGCGTTGTTTCTGGCGAACTCAGCCATGGGTAAGAGCTCGTACCAGTTAGATTGATTGGCATTTATAAAGCAACGTAAATAGGCTTCTAAAGACTGATTCGCCCTCTCTGCTGCTCCATTTGTTTGAGGGTGATATGCTGACGAAAAGGAGAGTTCGACGCCCAATTGTTTGCAAAAGGAACGCCAAAACCTAGAAACAAACTGGGTACCTCTGTCAGATACTATGCTTTTGGGTAGACCGTGCAACCGAAAGATCTCTCTCAAGAATATTTGAACTAGATCTTGAGCAGATGGTAATTTTTTAAGTGGGACGAAATGTGCCATCTTCGTGAATCTATCAATGACCATAAGGACTGTATTAAACCCGTTTGAACTGGGTAGATCCACAATGAAATCCATGGCCAAGTGGGTCCATGGAGCACTAGGTATGGGCAGTGGTTGTAATAGTCCAGGAGGTGACCTGGGAGGAACTTTAGAAACAGCACATATTTGACATGCCCCAACATAATCTTTGACATCGTTTCTAAGAGCAGGCCACCAAAATCTTCTGGAGATGGCAGAGAGAGTTTTATGGACTCCAGGATGGCCCGCTGTGAGGCTGTCATGGAACAAATCTAGTACCTTCTTTTGAAACTGAGGTGACACATACAGTTTGTCCGGAGGTTTTCCCACAGGTGCCTGAGTTTGATCTGCTATTATGGCACAGAAGAGTGGAGAAGACACTTCGGAAACTGTAGTGGCAATGAGGCATTCAGGAGGTACAATAGGATATATCACCTGTTCCGGAACTTCATCTGTCTCAAATTGCCGAGAAAGTGCATCTGCCTTGGTGTTTTTAGTACCAGGTCTGTATGTAATTACGAAATTGAATCGGGAGAGGAACAATGACCACCTAGCCTGACGAGAGGACAGTCTCTTAGCGTCCCCAATATAAGCCAAATTCTTATGATCAGTAAAGATCAAAAGTGGCTCTTTGGAACCTTCCAAGAGATGCCTCCATTCCTTAAGGGCAAGTACAATGGCCAAAAGTTCCCTATTCCCTATGTCGTAATTCCTCTCTGCAGGTGTGAGTTTGCGAGAGTAAAATCCACAGGGATGTAAAGGCGTATCAGGACTCTCTCTTTGAGACAGAATGGCTCCAACTCCTGTCTCTGATGCATCCACCTCTAGGATAAATGGTTTGGATGGATCAGGATGGGTCAGGACAGGTGCTGAGGAAAATAAAGATTTTAATCGTTCAAATGCCTCTCTTGCTTCTTTGGGCCAAGATATACAATTTGCTCCTTTTTTTGTTAAATTGGTTATAGGGGAAATCACGGAGGAAAATCCCCTTATGAATTTGCGGTAGTAATTCGCAAAACCTATAAAGCGTTGAGTAGCTTTAAGGCCCTTGGGTAATGGCCACTGTAAGACTGCCTCCAGGTTACGAGGATCCATCTGGAAACCAGACGGAGATATAACGTATCCAAGGAATTGTATCTCCGTTTGGTCAAACTGGCATTTCTCCAGTTTACAGTAAAGGCCGTTCTGTAACAGGGTTTTCAGTACAATTCTCACATGTTCGTGATGTGTCTCTAGGTCTGGGGAATAGATGAGAATGTCGTCCAAATACACTAGAACGAACATGTGAAGGTACTCTCTTAGGACATCGTTGATAAAATCCTGGAATACCGCTGGAGCGTTACATAATCCGAACGGCATAACCAGGTATTCGTAATGTCCCATTCTGGTGTTAAATGCGGTCTTCCATTCGTGACCGTCCTTAATTCTGACTAGATTGTAGGCACTTCGGAGATCGAGCTTGGTAAAGACTCGAGCTCCCTTTAATCTGTCGAATAGCTCTGATATAAGGGGAATAGGGTAGGCATTTTTTATGGTAATCCTATTCAAACCCCTATAATCAATACAAGGGCGTAGGTCTCCTTCTTTTTTAGAGACAAAGAAGAATCCAGCCCCGGCTGGTGAGGAGGACCTACGAATATGACCCTTTCTGAGAGCATCCTTAATATATTCCTCCAAACAAAGATTTTCCTGGGGGGACAAGGCATAGACTCCTCCCTTGGGAGGCATAGTCCCTGGTAATAAGTTAATAGTACAGTCATAAGGTCTATGAGGAGGTAACCCTTCTGACTGGACCTTGTTAAATACCTCTTTCAAATCCATATACTGCTGTGGAATTTGTGTGGTCAAGGGAGGTGTAACAGGAACATTAATGGTGCCAATAGGTTGTGGGATTTGCTTAAAGCAAACACCTTTGCATCTCTCACCCCAACTCACAATCTCTCCTTCAATCCAATCCAAACGTGGATTGTGTTTCAGGAGCCAAGGGAAACTGAGTATTATCGGAACTGTAGGTGAAGATATGATTTGAAAGGTCATTTCTTCAGAGTGGAGAATACCCACTGAAACAGTGATTGGCAGAGTTTCGTGTGTGATGAAAGGCTGGGTAAGAGGCCTTCCATCAATGGCCTCGACTGCTATAGGTTTCTCTTTATGTCTTAAGGGCAGGAGATGTTTAGCAGAGAACTCTTTGTCTAGGAAATTCTCCGCTGCCCCAGAGTCAATCATAGCCTCACACTGAACAGTAGTGTTCTCGAAAGATAAGGTTACTTTGACCAGGAAACGGTTCTTAGTCAATTTAGGGGACATATACATCACACCTAAGGTCGGTCTCCGTACGTGCCTTAGGTGTGCAAGTTTTCCGGCCGAACCGGGCATGACGATCTTAGATGTCCCTTCTTGCCACAATACATACATAACCCCTCGTTACGTCTGTGTTGTCTCTCTGCCTCAGTGAGTTTAGCACTACCCAATTGCATGGGTTCAGGTTCTGGAAGAGGCGTTTGGCTACTCACCACTGGGTTAGAGAAACGAGGAGCTATGGACAAATTAGAACGTCTGTTACGTTGTTTGTTTTTCTCTCTCTCTCTGAGCCGGTTATCAATATTTATCATGTAGGCAATAAACTCATTAAGACTAACCGGAAGGTCTCTAGCTGCAGTTTCATCTTGTATATTCTCAGCTAAACCTTCAGAGAAAGCAGCCACCAGACCGCTATTGGTCCAATCAACCTCAGACGCTAATGTCCTGAACTCTATTGCATAATCGGCTACAGAACGATTGCCTTGCCTGATTCTCATAAGGGCTTTGGCAGCGTTCTTCTCCCTGCCTTTAGGTTCAAATGTAGCCTTAAAGGCCGTAAGAAAGGTACTGTAATCACGGGCTATTGCGTCACCACTTTCCCATAAGGGGTTAGCCCAAGTCAAGGCTTTTCCAGTTAATTGGTTCATCAGATAGCCTATTTTAGATCTATCTGTTGGGAATGAACCTGGGGAGGCCTCAAAGTGGTATTCTATTTGGTTTAAAAAACCTCTAAATTCCTTAGAATCACCTCCATAACGAGGGGGCGGTGACAAAGTTATGGACGGTGGTTTATGTGGTACGGGAACCACCACAGGTGGCGGAACCACAGGTGGTACAGGAGGAACCTCTAAATAGGCAGTCCTTTGGAGCAAGGTCTGAAATGCCTGAGCAAATTGGTCTAACCTGTGGTCCATATCCTCCACCCTATTTTCACAGGCGATCATATGTTTGCATAGTTCTGCAGGATCCATCGCCATGTCGTAATGTCACGACTAGTAATGTGGTCCAGCACGCAGAATCTATGTAAACATATACATAAGTCAGAAAAGGAAAAATAACAGGACAGAGCGTAAACCGGACCTTAGAATGGCCGGACTAATACGCTAGAGACAGAGAAAGGTCAAAGGGAAAGCCGAGGTCAAGGAAGCCAGAAAATACTCAATACCGATAAGACAAGCCAAGTCAGGGAAACCAGAGATCAGAATAACCAGGGAAACGCCAAGGATCAGGATACCAGGAAATCAGAAACACGAAACTAGCACTTTCAGGAAACCAGGAAACTGAAACCACGACATGGCAAAGTACTAGGGTGAATTAGGGGTTTAAATACCCCTCTCTAAGCTATGATTGGTCAGAGGGCGACCTCTGACCCCAGAACGTGCGTGTGCGTTGACGTCGTGACGTCACGCACACGTTAGTATAATTCTCGGGGGCGGGGCTATCCATAGACGCGACCACGTGGTCGGCGCCATATTGGATTCGGGCGTGATGCCCAGAAGAACTACACGCGCGGTTCCCGGCTCGCCGACGAGCAGGTAAGCTCCTGTAGTCGGAGCGGTCGTGCCGGTCGGGCACGACCGTGAGGCTCGGCGGGCCGGTGACCGCATCACAAACCGGTTAACATGTCTACCTGACATGATATAAAGATGAAAAAAAAAACAGATTTAACGATGGCTTAAAATTAAAAGCCACTGTGAGTGTCTAGGTTAAAAAATTTGCAGTATTGCGCATGGTATAAAATTGAATTATCATTACCATTAAGATACTAAACTAATAAATGAGGGATGATTTTCCAATTCCCCTTACCATCTGATCTTTGTTTTAACATAGCTTAACCTGATTTTAGAGTATACCTCTTATCAACTTTTCTTTTTTTTTTTTTTTTTTTTTAATATAACCTTTTTATAAGAAAATATACCCTTTAACCAGAAATTATATAACCTGGTTAATAAGCTAATTATTTAAATGCCAGCATGATTATTTTTAGAGGGCATCAGAACATTTAATCAGTGGTGAGTGGGAACTCTTATCCAATCTCTTTTGAGTTTCACCTGTGAACTCTTCATAGGTTCTATCCCGGTAGAGTCCATTTGCAGAGGTATATTCCATTCCTGGAGAAGTTTCTTCCCTTCTTCCATCAAAAAGATAGACTTATCAGTCCTGTTCCTCTTCACCAAGAGTTTAGTTGGGATTCCCCACTAAAGTATGTTAGCTGAATGTAACACTGTGGTAATGGGTGCAAAGGTATGTCTTTTAAGCATTGTTGTTGATGATATATCTATGAACAGTTGAACCTTTTCAAATTTGCCTTGTAAAGGACCCTTAATACGAGCAGCCATCATCACTTTATCTTTTACGGTAAAATAATGCATCTTAGTGATAACATCCCTTGGTGTAGTAAGAGACACTAGGTCTGGGAAGACAATGTGTGCGGTCAAGAAGTATATCTGCCTCGGTTAGTGTTGTAATCAAGGCCTTAAATAGCTCTTGTACATATGGAGTTAACTCTTTAGGCTTCATAGCTTCCGGAACTCCTCAGATTCTAATATTGTTACGCAGGGCTCTATCTTCCTGGTCAGCCACCCTTTCTGCCAGGTTTTTTTAACCTTTTTTACATGGAGGAATATACATCAATTAGAGACTTATATGCATCTGCAATCTTGTCTATTCTATCTTCTAATTTAGTTGTTCTGGCCCCTAGTTCTTGCATATCTGACCTTATATCTAATGCAATCTTCATGAGATCTGAATGTAAGGAAGCTTTCAGCTCTTGCATCATCAAACTCACAGAGGCAGGTCTGTCAAGTAGAACTATGGCTGCCTTCACTAATATCTGAACAGGAAGTCAGGGATACTATTCCTTTAAGTCATCAGCTGCAAATTTAGTGTTTTCTGTTTAATTTTTTTGCCAGATTTCATAGACACCTCGGTGTACCAGTAAACCAATTGCAATGGCAGCCAAAAAAACAAAAAAAAACAACAAAAAAAACACGGAAAGGATTTTTAAAAACTTTCAAGTAGCCTAAAATTCAGCTTTAGTCACTTATCTTTTACCTTTAGTGGCATCTTTGCTGGATACCATCAGCTCTTGCACCCAATCTGTGCTTTTAATCATAGCCACTTCATATTGTGTGGTAATTAGACCTTTGGATTCTGCATTAGTTAAACCTGAATAAACTTTCAATCCGCCTTCAGTCACTTCTCATCTGGACTTGTCTTGTCTGTACACGTGCTCCTGTTCCGTTCCAATTACCTCCTCTATTTCTGCATCACATTCAATCACAGCGTGTCTTGATTTCTTTTTAGTGATTACATGTTAAAATTATATTTACTTAACATTCACTAAATTTCTTAACAAGCTCAGAGCATATCTCTCTATGAACAAACAGAACTTTATTCAACACTGAATTGAATATAAATTGTTAAATGTATGCTAAAACAGACACATTTTGACTAAAACTGAGATGAAAAAACTAAGGAAAGCTGGTTAGAAATTTGGTCACATATTATCTCACATAGTTTTGTAAATTTCTAGAACACAAAGTAAAAAAACATTCTTCAAATCAAAGCATTTCAAAAGCAATTAACCAATTTTTCTTATCCAGCATCCACTTTCATCTCATATTCTCCTGATATACAGTCACATGTTTCATTCTAGAAGCCCTGAAAGAAACAGACCTTAGATCCATGTTCCTAGCAAATTGTTTACATTTTATTTTGACTGCAAAGAAAAAGATTTAGACAGAGATAACAGGAGAAAATATTTATTTGTGGAAAACTGAAAAAAGTGATTTACTGAGTATGCTTTGGGACTCCACAACAATGCTGATGAAAATATGATATTTTTACAAAAGTAAATCTATAAAGCAGTCTGAAATATGTTAGAAAAATATATATAATTTTTACAGGTCTCACAAAAAAAATATTGAAGCATTGTGTATGGGTTTATATAATATTTCTATCATAACATTTTCAGAATTTTTCTTTGACAATGTTGCCAAAATGATCACCTGAAAATACTCTTAGAGAAGTGGAGGTTTATCCATGGCATTAATGAAAATGGTGAAAGATACATAAAGGCAGTAATGAAAGGTTATGTTTTGTTCAATGTGACCAACTTTCGGTCACATGTCAATTCCACTTGGCCAAAATTCTGTAAACATTTTAATTGATCATTGAATTTCAGGCACCTGTTACTCTCTATGACCCCCTGGCAGCGCTTGTGACCCCAATATTAGTATAATGGATGTTGAAGACATCCTTTATGCCCCAAATTCCCATGTGGGTGGAAGCTCTAATAATTACACAAGGAATGCACCTAGGATCACCATCCCCAGCTCCCACCCATGGTGGGCAGGTGGAGGCTTTAATGGTGTAAGGAGAGAATACCAAGTCTTGATCACCAAATACCAGCCAGCAGTTATGCTCTACTCTAATGTGCCACTAAGAGTTTACAATATGGAGGTTGGCCAGATTAATACAAGAGTAAAACTTACTCTTTCTGCATCTATTATGATTTAACATGTTTTATTTAAATTGTAAGTTTGTACTGCCCTTCACTGGCAATTGCCACCCCTCACTAACCCCCCTTAGATTCTCCCCTGCCAGCTAATGCAGGGCTGGCATTGTACAAGTGCCAGACCTTGCGGGCAACCGGCAGGGGAGGGAAAGAGCCTGATCCGCCAGTGGAGAGAGGACCTGGGAGCTCAGCCTGCAGCTCCTCCAGGTGCTACTCTCTCAAGCACGGAGTGTTAACCTCTACCACTTCAGCTGGAAGACTATTCTATGCATCCACTGCCCTCTCAGTAAAGTAATACTTCCTGATATTATTTTTAAGCCTTTGCCCCTCTAATTTAAGTCTTTGTCCTCTTGTTGTGGTAGTTTTTCTTCTGTTAAAAATAGTCTCCTCCTTTACTGTGTTGATTCCTTTTATGTATTTAAATGTTTCTATCATATCCCCCATGTCTAGTCTTTCCTCCAAACTATACATGTTGAGATTAGTGATGTCGCGAACATAAAATTTTCCGTTCGCGAACGGCGAACGCGAACTTCCGCAAATGTTCGCGAACGGGCGAACCGCCATAGACTTCAATAGGCAGGCGAATTTTAAAACCCACTGGGACTCTTTCTAGCCACAATAGTGATGGAAAAGTTGTTTCAAGGGGACTAACACCTGGACTGTGGCATGCCGGAGGGGGATCCATGGCAAAAGTCCCATGGAAAATTACATAGTTGATGCAGAGTCTGGTTTTAATCCATAATTCCTAAATTGTTTGGAATAACGTGCTTTAAAACATCAGGTATTTGATACAGTTCCACACAAAAGATTAGTGTTCAAACTCAAGGAAATCGGTCTCGATGAAAATGCTTGTTCTTGGGTAGAACATTGGCTTAAAAACAGAATACAAAGAGTTGTCGTTAATGGTAAATTTTCAAGCTGGACAGAGGTGGCAAGTGGTGTCCCTCAGGGGTCTGTTCTGGGACCCCTTCTATTTAACATTTTTATAAATGATCTTGAAGACTGCATTGAAAGTCATGTTTCAGTGTTTGCAGATGACACAAAACTTTGTAAAATAATACAATGTGAGCAAGATATTACTTTGCTGCAGAAGGATTTAGATAGACTGGAGGACTGGGCACTCAAATGGCAGATGAAATTTAATGTTGAAAAATGCAAAGTTATGCACTTCGGCGTAAAGAATACACAAGCAACGTATACCCTTAATGGAAGCGAATTAGGGATAACAACACACGAAAAGGACTTGGGAATTGTTATAGACAACAAACTATGCAACAATGTGCAATGTCAATCAGCAGTGGCCAAGGCCAGTAAGGTATTGTCATGCATGAAAAAGGGCATTCATTCTCGGGACGAGAATATCATTTTGCCTCTCTATAAATCACTGGTAAGACCACATATTGAATATGCTGTGCAATTTTGGGCACCTGTTCTAAAGAAGGATATCATGGCACTAGAAAAAGTGCAGAGGCGGGCTACAAAATTAATAAAAGGAATGGAACATATCAGCTATGAAGAAAGGTTAACAAATTTAAACCTATTTAGTTTAGAAAAACGTCGCCTGAGAGGGGATATGATAACATTATACAAATATATTCGGGGCCAATACAAACCATTGTGTGGAAATCTATTCACAAACCGGACTTTACATAGGACACGAGGCCATGCGTTTAGACTGGAAGAAAGAAGATTTCGTCTAAGGCAAAGGAAAGGTTTTTTTACTGTAAGAACAATCAGGATGTGGAATTCTCTGCCTGAAGAAGTGGTTTTATCAGAGTCCATACAGATGTTCAAACAGCTACTAGATGCATACTTGCAAAGACAGAATATTCAAGGATATAATCTTTCAATGTAGGGTAATAACTGCTTGATTCAAGGATAAATCTGACTGCCATTCTGGGGTCAAGAAGGAATTTTTTGTCCTAGCTTGTTGCAAAATTGTGCTTCAAACTGGGTTTTTTTTTTTTTTCTTTTGGATCAACAGCAAAAAACAGGTGTGAGGAAGACTGAACTTGATGGACGCAAGTCTCTTTTCAGCTATCTAACTATGTAACTATATGTAACTAGGTATGATGTTGTATCGATCAGGTAGTGTAAGGGTTATGCCCGCTTCACAGTGACAGACCAAACTCCCCGTTTAACGCACCGCAAACAACCGCAAACAGTCCATTCGCGAACGGGCGAACCGCACAACCGCAAACTCCCCATTTTCACAAGGTTGGATACCAAGCTAGCCATGTCATTGAAGGTCTCTTCCTCCACCCAGCCACGTACAACACCAAAGGTCCCCGAAAGGTGACAACAAGCCCCCTGTATTTTTTTTTTAAATGTACACTACTGTTACACCAGATATGAGTGGCACTGATGTGACACTGTGCCCTGGCAGGCCCTGAAACGCACACGTGTGAAGGAAACTGACTGCTATTATTTCACAGTCAAATTTCTAGTTTTTTTTTTATGTACACTACTGTTACACCAGATATGAGTTGCACTGGTGTGACACTGTGCCCTGGCAGGCCCTGAAACGCACACGTGTGAAGGAAACTGACTGCTAGTGTTGTCGCGAACCCGAAATTTTCGGTTCGCGAACGGCGAACGCGAACTTCCGCAAATGTTTGCGAACCGGCGAACCGCGCGAACCGCCTTTGACTTCAATGGGCAGGCGAATTTTAAAACCTTTCTGGCCACAAAAGTGATGGAAAAGTTTCAAGGGGACTAACACCTGGACTGTGGCATGCCGGAGGGGGATCCATGGCAAAACTCCCATGGAAAATTGCACAGTTGATGCAGAGTCTGCTTTTAATCCATAAAGGGCAGAAATCACCTAACATTGACACCTGTCCTCAAAGCCCCTGATACACACTGACACAGAGCAGAATAGAGACTGTTCCCCGTCCTCAGAGACCATGATATACACTGACACAGAGCAGAATAGAGACTGTTAACCCTACATAGGGTCACTTGGCAGATATGGCGGGGTCGTGGGAGGGGGAGGATGACTTTCACCTCTTCCCCTGTTACATTCCCGTTGTGCTGTGACATCACCCTTATACGCTGTGTAAAGCATACTATTTAATTTGATCAGCATGGCCACTTGAGTTTTTATAGTTTTCACGCTGCTTGTAGTTTATATATGGTTCACAAAAATCAAACAAACGATAAAGTAAACATGTAAGGATTCAGAATATTCTTTCAAACCCTTACACATTGTGTGTACGTATTTTTTGTCTTAAGTTTGTGGCTTTAACCCCTTAAGGACCAAACTTCTGGAATAAAAGGGAATTATGACGTGTCACAGGATTCAGAATATTCTTTCAAACCCTTACACATTGTGTGTACGTATTTTTTGTCTTAAGTTTGTGGCTTTAAAGAGGTTTACGTTGTTTCTATGATGTGCATAACATGTTCTTGTAAATGTTTGTTAAATTTTTCCTGGAATTGTAATTTTTTAATCTGAATAAAGATAGTCAAATCCCTGATACACACTGACACAGAGCAGAATAGGGACTGTTCCCCCTACATAGGGTCACTTGGCAGATATGGATTGACACCTATCCTAATGATCCCTGATACACACTGACACAGAGCAGAATAGAGACTGTTCCCCCTACATAGGGTCACTTGGCAGGTATGGATTGACACCTGTCCTCAAAGCCCCTGATACACACTGACACAGAGCAGAATAGAGACTGTTCCCCGTCCTCAGAGACCATGATACACACTGACACAGAGCAGAATAGAGACTGTTACCCCTACATAGGGTCACTTGGCAGATATGGCGGGATCGTGGGAGGGGGAGGATGACTTTCACCTCTTCCCCTGTTACATTCCCGTTGTGCTGTGACATCACCCTTATACGCTGTGTAAAGCATACTATTTAATTTGATCAGCATGGCCACTTGAGTTTTTATAGTTTTCACGCTGCTTGTAGTTTATATATGGTTCACAAAAATCAAACAAACGATAAAGTAAACATGTAAGGATTCAGAATATTCTTTCAAACCCTTACACATTGTGTGTACGTATTTTTTGTCTTAAGTTTGTGGCTTTAAAGAGGTTTACGTTGTTTCTATGATGTGCATAACATGTTCTTGTAAATGTTTGTTAAATTTTTCCTGGAATTGTAATTTTTGAATCTGAATAAAGATAGTCAAATCCCTGATACACACTGACACAGAGCAGAATAGGGACTGTTCCCCCTACATAGGGTCACTTGGCAGATATGGATTGACACCTATCCTAATGATCCCTGATACACACTGACACAGAGCAGAATAGAGACTGTTCCCCCTACATAGGGTCACTTGGCAGGTATGGATTGACACCTGTCCTCAAAGCCCCTGATACACACTGACACAGAGCAGAATAGAGACTGTTCCCTGTCCACAGAGACCATGATACACACTGAC
The DNA here is from genome assembly GCF_036172605.1 of Pelobates fuscus. Taxonomy (NCBI): domain Eukaryota; kingdom Metazoa; phylum Chordata; class Amphibia; order Anura; family Pelobatidae; genus Pelobates; species Pelobates fuscus. The sequence continues at coordinate 140,926,631 of NC_086321.1, read as the reverse complement.
ACAGAGCAGAATAGAGACTGTTCACCGTCCACAGAGACCATGATACACACTGACACAGAGCAGAATAGAGACTGTCCCCCCTACATAGGGTCACTTGGCAGGTATGGATTGACACCTGTCCTCAAAGCCCATGATACACACTGGGGGGAGCTACTGTCCTCCCCAACCCCTGCGCGGTGGGTGGGGGCCATAAATCACAATGGGGGGACCTACTGTCCTCCCCCCCGGCCCCCATCCCTGCGCGGTGGGTGGGGGGCATAAATCACAATGGGACGGACCTACTGATAGGAGTGGAGTATTGTTCATATCAGTTTAATACCTTCCGCGTCTCCTATCAGTGGACGTGTATATGGCAGCCATTTTAGGAACCGCACACCTGGGACCCGAGCAAGGTCACCTCGTTCAAGCTGCTCTGGTTCCTTGATGAGCCAGCTGCCCGTGAGTTAACATGTCCCGTGGAGAAGCACTCTGTCCTGTAAAGCCTCACCACAAAAAAATTAAATAAATAACAGCACTCGGAGTGGTGAGTTTAGTAAATGTTCATATCAGTTTAATACCTTCCGCGTCTCCTATCAGTGGACGTGTATATGGCAGCCATTTTAGGAACCGCACACCTGGGACCCGAGCAAGGTCACCTCTTTCAACAGGCGACATGATTTGGCCCTGTAAAACTATCCTGGATATTCTCTACAATTTCTATGGATATGGCATTGATTTATGTAACAGGGAGATGGAAGAAGATGCTTGGTCGGTCCTCTTACTTGAAATTTGGGGCACTGCGCGGGCAAGCTAACGTGCCACCAGATAGGAGTGGTGAGTTTAGTATTGTTCATATCAGTTTAATACCTTCCGCGTCTCCTATCAGAGGACATGTATATGGCAGCCATTTTAGGAACCGCACACCTGGGACCCGAGCAAGGTCACCTCTTTCAACAGGCGACATGATTTGGCCCTGTAAAACTATCCTGGATATTCTCTACAATTTCTTTGGATATGGCATTGATTTATGTAACAGGGAGATGGAAGTAGATGCTTGGTCGGTCCTCTTACTTGAAATTTGAGGCACTGCGCGGGCAAGCTAATGTGCCACCAGATAGGAGTGGTGAGTTTAGTATTGTTCATATCAGTTTAATACCTTCCGCGTCTCCTATCAGTGGACGTGTAAATGGCAGAGATTTTTAATTGTTGAATCACCTCCCCTTTTTAGGCCAAGGTGGGAAGATGCTTAGACCACTGGTATATTGGTGCCATCTTGGAGGATTTTTTTTTTGGTTTGGTTTTTGAAGCCACAGTGCTGCACCAGTGGGCCTAAAAATTAGGCATGTACACATGCCTGAAAAATTTGGTATTGTTGCAGCCGCTGGTGGCGGATAAGTCACGCAAGTCAAACGTCATTCAGAGCTAAAATACAGCAGCGTGTGGACCATTTTTAGCCCAAGGCAGCTCATCTCATCAGGCCTTTTTTAATCGAATGTATCGCCCAGTGTCAGTCCCTTCGGTATCCATCCCTCATTCATCTTAATAAAGGTGATGTAATCTAGACTTTTTTGACCTAGGCGACTTCTCTTCTCAGTGACAATACCTCCTGCTGCACTGAAGGTCCTTTCTGACAGGACACTTGAAGCGGGGCAGGCCAGAAGTTCTATCGCAAATTGGGATAGCTCAGGCCACAGGTCAAGCCTGCACACCCAGTAGTCAAGGGGTTCATCGCTCCTCAGAGTGTCGATATCTGCAGTTAAGGAGAGGTAGTCTGCTACCTGTCGGTCGAGTCGCTCTCTGAGGGTGGATCCCGAAGGGCTGTGGCGATGCATAGGACTTAAAAAGGTCTGCATGTCCTCCATCAACAACACGTCTTTAAAGCGTCCTGTCCTTGCCGGCGTGGTCGTGGGAGGAGGAGGTGGAGGATGACTTCCACCTCTCCCCCTGTTAGATTCCCGTTGTGCTGTGACATCACCCTTATACGCTGTGTAAAGCATACTTTTTCATTTATTTTGCAAATGCTGCATCCTTTCCGACTTGTTGTAATTCGGTAACATTTCCGCCACTTTCTGCTTATACCGGGGGTCTAGTAGTGTGGACACCCAGTACAGGTCGTTCTCCTTCAGCCTTTTTATACGAGGGTCCCTCAACAGGCAGGACAGCATGAAAGACCCTATTTGCTCAAGGTTGGATGCCGAGCTACTCATTTCCCGTTCCTCCTCCTCACTGATGTCATTGAAGGTATGTTCTTCCCCCCAGCCACGTACAACACCACGGGTACCAGATAGGTGACAACGAGCACCCTGGGATGCCTGTTGTGTTTGGTCTTGCTCCTCCTCCTCCTAATCAAAGCTACAATCCTCCTCTGACTCCTCTTCCTCACAATCCTCTTCCAGCGTTGCCGCAGGTCCAGCAAGCGATGCTGATAAGGCTGTTTCTGGTGGTGATGGTGACCACAACTCTTCCTCTTCCTCTTCACGCTCATCTACAGCCTGATCCAGCACTCTTCGCAGGGCACGCTCCAGGAAGAAAACAAATGGTATGATGTCGCTGATGGTGCCTTCGTTGCGACTGACTAGGTTTGTCACCTCCTCAAAAGGACGCATGAGCCTACAGGCATTGCGCATGAGCGTCCAGTAACGTGGCAAAAAAATTCCCAGCTCCCCAGAGGCTGTCCTAGCACCCCGGTCATACAAATATTCATTAACAGCTTTTTCTTGTTGGAGCAGGCGGTCGAACATTAGGAGTGTTGAATTCCAACGTGTAGGGCTGTCGCAAATCAAGCGCCTCACTGGCATGTTGTTTCGCCGCTGGATATCGGCAAAGTGAGCCATGGCCGTGTAGGAATGCCTGAAATGGCCACACACCTTCCTGGCCTGCTTCAGGACGTCCTGTAAGCCTGTGTACTTATGCACAAAGCGTTGTACGATCAGATTACACACATGTGCCATGCACGGCACATGTGTCAACTTGCCCAACTTCAATGCCGCTATCAAATTTTTTCCGTTGTCACACACCACTTTGCCGATATCCAGTTGCTGCGGAGTCAGCCACTTTTCCACCTGTGCGTTCAGGGCGGACAGGAGTGCTTGTCCGGTGTGACTCTCTGCTTTCAAGCAAGTTAAACCCAAGACGGCGTGACACTGCCGTATCCGGGATGTGGAATAGTACCTGGGGAGCTGGGGGGGTGCCGTTGATGTGGAGCAAGACGCAGCAGCACAAGAGGACTCAGCCGAAGAGGTTATGGAAGAGGATGGAGTAGGAGGAGTAGAGGAGGTGGCAGCAGGACTGCCTGCAATTCGTGGCGGTGTCACCAACTCCTCTGCAATGGCACGCATTCCTTGCTTGTCAGCCGTCAGCAGGTTTACCCAATGCGCAGTGTAGGTGATATACCTGCCCTGACCATGCTTTGCAGACCAGGTATCAGTGGTCAGATGGACCCTTGCCCCAACACTGTGTGCCAGACATGCCATGACTTCCTTTTGCACAATCGAGTACAAGTTGGGGATTGCCTTTTGTGAAAAGAAATTCTGGCCGGGTACCTTCCACTGCGGTGTCCCAATAGCTACACATTTTTTGAACGCCTCAGACTCAACCAGATTGTATGGTAAAAGCTGGCGGGCTAATAGTTCGGACAAGCCAGCTGTCAGACGCTGGGCAAGGGGGTGACTTGGTGACATTGGCTTCTTACGCTCAAACATGTCCTTGACAGACACATGACTGTGGGCAGATGAGCGGGAACTGCTCAAGGCAGGAGACGGAGTGGCGGATGGTTGAGAGGGGGCAAGAAGGACAGCAGTGGTTGACGTGGCTGAAGATGCTAGACCAGGAGGAGGATGGCGACTTAGAGTAGGCGTGCTGCTTGTACTCATGTGTTGATCCCATAGGCGTTTGTGATGTGAGATCATGGGCCTACGCAAAGCAGTTGTACCTAGGTGGGTGTTGGACCTCCCACGACTCACTTTCCTTTGGCACAGGTTGCAAATGGCATCGCTGTTGTCCGAGGCAGACACACAAAAAAATGCCACACTGCTGAGCTCTGCAATGACGGCATTCTGGTGGTGGACACAGCATGCGTTGATTGGCGTGCTGTCGGGCTGACCCCGGGTGCCAATGCATGCTGTCTGACTGTGCCACTAGCTCCTTGCGACGACCACCCCCTGCTTCCAACTCGTCTCCTCCTCCTCTCTGTCTCCCCATCTGAACTTTCGCCCTGTTCTTCTTCTTGCCGAGCGGGCACCCACGTGACATCCATGGACGCATCGTCATCATCAACCGCTTCGCTTGTATCTGACAACTCAGAAAAGGAAGCAGCAGCGGGTACAACATCATCATCATCACACCGTACCTCCATGTGTTTAATGCTGCCTGCCTGAGACATATCCCTGTTATCTACATCCTCTAGCAATAATGGTTGCGCATCACTCATTTCTTCAAACGGGTGTGTGAATAACTCCTCTGACATACCAAGTAAAGTGGCTGTGGTGCTAGTTTTGGTGGTGGCGGCAGGTGGGTGAGTGGTATCTTGAGAGGTGCCTGAAGCTAAGCTGGAGGAGGATGGTGCGTCAAGGTTCCGAGCGGAGGCTGTACAAGATTGGGTGTCCTGTGTTAGCCAGTCAACTATGTCCTCAGAACTTTTCAAGTTCAGGGTACGTGGCTTCTGAAAACTGGGCATTATTCTAGGGCAAAAGGGAATCACAGCACCACGACCACGACGGCCCCTGCGGGGTGGCCTGCCTCTGCCTGTCATTTTTTTGGGGAATAGTGGTACTATGCGTGCAAGCTACTGTGAGACCAGATATGATTGGCAATGTGAACTGTAACAGTTCTGCAGAGCACACACTGTAGGCCTGACACACCCGCTTGAAGACAAGTAACTGCTATTCAATCTATAACAGTTAAAAACAAATTTTCTTTGTAAAAGCACGCTATAGAGACACCAGATATGATTGGCAATGTGCACTTGAACAGTTCTGCAGAGCACACACTGTAGGCCTGACACACACGCTTGAAGACAAGTAAGTGCTATTCAATCTATAACAGTGAAAAAAAAATTTTGGTTTTAAAAGCACGCTATAGAGACACCAGATATGATTGGCAATGTGCACTGGAACAGTTCTGGAGAGCACACGCTGAAGGAAGGACTGACAGAGCCACTTGAAGGACACTGACTGGCTGCTATTAGCTTACACTAGAAACCTTTTTTCTTTGTAAATGCACGCTATAGAGACACCAGATATGATTGGCAACTGTCAAAGCATGCTGGCACAGGTCTGCAGAGCACACGCTGAAGGAAGGACTGACAGAGCCGCTTGAAGGACACTGACTGGCTGCTATTAGCTTACACTAGAAACCTTTTTTCTTTGTAAAAGCACGCTATAGAGACACCAGATATGATTGGCAATGTGCACTTGAACAGTTCTGCAGAGCACACACTGTAGGCCTGACACACCCGCTTGAAGACAAGTAACTGCTATTCAATCTATAACAGTGAAAACATTTTTTTGGTTTTAAAAGCACGCTATAGAGACACCAGATATGATTGGCAATGTGTACTGGAACAGTTCTGGAGAGCACACGCTGAAGGAAGGACTGACAGAGCCGCTTGAAGGACACTGACTGGCTGCTATTAGCTTACACTAGAAACCTTTTTTCTTTGTAAAAGCACGCTATAGAGACACCAGATATGATTGGCAACTGTCAAAGCACGCTGGCACAGGTCTGCAGAGCACACGCTGAAGGAAGGCCTGACAGAGCCGCTTGAAGGACACTGACTGGCTGCTATTAGCTTACACTGGAAACTTTTTTTCTTTGTAAAAGCACGCTATAGAGACACCAGATATGAGTGGCAACTGTCAAAGTACGCTGGCAGGGTTGTGCAGGGCACACGCTGAAGGAAGGCCTGACAGAGCCGCTTGAAGGACACTGACTGGCTGCTATTAGCTTACACTGGAAACCTTTTTTCTTTGTAAAAGCACGCTAAAGAGACACCAGATATGATTGGCAACTGTCAAAGCACGCTGGCACAGGTCTGCAGAGCACACGCTGAAGTAGGCCTGACACCCAGACACTTGCAGACAACTAACTGCTCTTCTATTACAGTGAAAAAAAATTATTTCTTTTAAATCTAAAGCTTAACCTATTGTAAAAACAGATATGAGTGGTGGCACTGACTGTGCAAATGGGCAAGGCATCCAATCTGACACAGAAGCTGGCAGGCAGGCAACTGATCTTCTATTACAGTGAAAAAAAATATTTCTTTTAAATGTAAAGCTTAACCTATTGTTAAAACAGATATGAGTGGTGGCACTGACTGTGCAAATGGTCAAGGCATCCAACCTGACACAGAAGCTGGCAGGCAGGCAACTGCTCTTCTATTACAGTGAAAAAAAAAATATTTATTTTAAATGTAAAGCTTAACCTATTGTTAAAACAGATATGAGTGGTGGCACTGACTGTGCAAATGGGCAAGGCATCCAACCTGACACAGAAGCTGGCAGGCAGGCAACTGCTCTTCTATTACAGTGAAAAAAAAAGTATTTCTTTTAAATGTAAAGCTTAACCTATTGTTCAAACAGATATGAGTGGTGGCACTGACTGTGCAAATGGGCAAGGCATCCAACCTGACACAGAAGCTGGCAGGCAGGCAACTGCTCTTCTATTACAGTGAAAAAAAAAATATTTATTTTAAATGTAAAGCTTAACCTATTGTTAAAACAGATATGAGTGGTGGCACTGACTGTGCAAATGGGCAAGGCATCCAACCTGACACAGAAGCTGGCAGGCAGGCAACTGCTCTTCTATTACAGTGAAAAAAAAATATTTATTTTAAATGTAAAGCTTAACCTATTGTAAAAACAGATATGAGTGGTGGCACTGGGCAAGTAGGCACAGTATCCAATGTGAACCTCACACAGAAGCTGGCAGGCAGGCACCTGCAATTAGATTACACAGGAAAAAAAAAAGCAGCCTGATGTTCTAGCCCTAAAAAGGGCTTTTGGGGGTGCTGTCCTTATAGCAGAGATGAGATTAGTCCTTCAGTATTGTAGTGGACACTGAATACCCTAGCCTAGCTATCAATTTCCCTATCTAATCAGCAGCAGCTAAACTTTCCCTCCTCTCACTAAGCATGCAGCTTCAGAATGAATCGAAAATGGATGCTGGGAGGGAGGTTGGAGGGTGTGGAAGGGAGGGAGTGCTGCTGATTGGCTGGAATGTGTCTGCTGACCGAGAGGCACAGGGTCAAAGTTTGCCCAATGATGACGAATAGGGGGCGGATCGAACTGCGCATGTGTCCGCCCGCCGCGGCGAACGCGAACACGCTAAGTTCGCCGGGAACTGTTCGCCGGCGGACAGTTCGGTACATCACTACTGACTGCTATTATGTCACAGTCAAATTTCTAGTTTTTTTTTTTTATGTACACTACTGTTACACCAGATATGAGTTGCACTGGTGTGACACTGTGCCCTGGCAGGCCCTGAAACGCACACGTGTGAAGGAAACTGACTGCTATTATATATGTTTTTTTTTTTTTTAAATGCAAGCTATTGTGACACCAGATATGAGTGGTGGCACTGGGCAAGTGGGCACAGTATAGGCTGTGAACCTGACACACACGCTGGCAGGCAGGAAACTGCAATTAGATTACACAGAAAAAAAAAAAGCAGACTGATGTTTTGGGGTGTTGTCCTTACAGCAGAGATCAGATGAGTCATTCAGGACTGTAGTGGACACTGAATACAGTAGCCTAGCTATTGATTTCCCTATTAAATCAGCAGCAGCTACACTGTCCCTCCTCTCACTAAGAATGCAGCTTCCGGGGGGCGGGGCCTAGCTGTCATTGAGGAAAGACGCACTTCGTGTGAGCTCCCTCAATATCTCACTTTAAGCAACTATCAACAAGCGAATTTCACCCCAGAAGGGGATGACCCAGCAATGTTGCTCCTACCTGACCGACCCGACATGCTTAATAGCGGTCAGCAACTCGACAGAGTCTTACTTACCTCCGCGTGGCAAGTGTGGCCTGGTGCTCACCAGGCGGGAGAGGCGGCTGATCCCCCGATCCTGGGATGCCCAGGAGCAGCTACTTCCCGGCAGGAGCTCCGTTACCCCTCCGCCCCCTCGGACCGGTGGGGGTTATCCCGGTCCACCCCTGAGAGGCTGTCTGGAGCTAACGGACGCAAAGAGCACAGTCGCCCAGGCTGACATACTCATCTGCGACTCTCCCAATATGGTGGCAGCCATGTGTCCTCCTGGTACCAGCAAAGCATGGCAGGATATTGAGTCTAAGCTGGACAGACTCTTTAATCAATTTTTGAAGCAAATAACAAGCAGGAAGCCCCAACAAGCTCCACCACCGCCCCAACAAGCTCCACCACAGCTAAGCGAAGCAGTCCCCATTAAAATCCACCAACGCAAAAGGCGTCGAAGACGGGACCGGAACAGAAATGCAGAGCCTGCCCCACGTCAAGTACTCGCCTCCACCTTAAGCCACCACAATCCCGCACCGGACGTGAAGCACCACCGGGACAGATCCGACCACCCGACAAAACAAGCTTCCACCACCTCAAGCCGCGAACCCGGCACTCAGCCAGAGACTTGCCTTTGTTGTTCCAGGTATCAGGGAATCCCAGGGTGACTCACACTTGATTTATAACTAGTGGTGGAGCTGCTGATATAAATACACATTTGATAATGTGCAACAGAGGCGGTGTCACATATACACATTGATGCACAGTTTACCTGTGTATGTGCCTGAGAGTGTATCTGACAGAGAGTATCCTTGTGTGTGAGAATGTATGTCTCTGTGAGCATGTTTGCGTTTTTGTCTGAGACTGAAGTGTGTTGTGTGTATGGCGGGTGATGGTGTGAGGGGAGTGATGGTGAGACGGAAAGGGGGGTTATGGTGAGAGGGAAAGCGGGGTGATGGTGAGAGATGATGTTAGAAGGAGGGGGGTGATGTGAGAAGGAGGGTGGTTGATGTGAGAGTGAGGGGGGGTTGATGTGAGAGTGAGGGGGGTTGATGTGAGAGTGAGAGGGGGTTGATGTGAGAGTGAGGGGGGGTGATGTGAGAGTGAGGGGGGTGATGTGATGCGAGAAGGAGGGGGTGATGTGAGAAGGAGGGGGTTGATGGTGAGGGTGGTGAGGGGGTGAGGCTGAGGGTGGTGAGGGGGTGAGCCTGAGGAGGGTGGGGGGTGAGGCTGAGGGTGGTGAGGGGTGAGGCTGAGGGGGTGGGGGGTGATGCTGAGGATGGTGAGGGGGTGATGCTGAGGGTGGTGAGGATGGTGAGAGGGATTATGCTGAGGGTGGTGAGGGTGGTGATGCTGAGGGTGGTGAGGGAGGGTGATGCTGAGGGTGGTGGGGTGGTGAGGCTGAGGGTGGTGGGGGTGGTGAGGCTGAGGGTGGTGGTGAGGCTGAGGGTGCTGAGGCTTAGGGTGGTGGGGGGTGCTGAGGCTGAGGGTGGTGGGGGGTGCTGAGGCTAGTGGGGTGGTGAGGCTGAGGGTCGTGAGGGGGTGAGGCTGAGGGTGGTGGGGAGGGGGGTGAGGCTGATGGTATGGGGGAGGGTTGGGAGGCTGAGGGGGTGGTGAGGCTGAGGGTAGTGGGGGGTGCTGAGGCTGAGGGTGGTGGGGGGTGCTGAGGCTGAGGGTTGTGGGGTGCTGAGGGTGGTGGGGAGGGTGGTGAGGCTGAGGGTGGTGGGGAGGGTGGGGAGGCTGAAGGTGGTAGGGAGGCTGAGGGTGGTGAGGCTGAGGGTGGTGGGGAGGGTGGGGAGGCTGAGAGTAGTAGAGAGGGTGAGGAGACTGAGGGTGGTAGGGAGGGTGATGAGGCTGAGGGTGGTGGGGAGGGTTGTGAGGCTGAGGGTGGTGGGGAGGGTGGTGAGGCTGGCTGAGGGTGGTATGGAGGGTGATGAGGCTGAGGGTGATGGGGAGGGTGGTAGGGAGGCAGAGTGTGGTGGGGGTGAGAGAGCCTACCTTTAGTCCCTGGTGGTCCAGTGGGGTCCCTGGTGGTCCGGTGGCCACTGCTCCCGGTCTGCAGCTCCGCAGAGCTGCAGACCATGTAATCTCGCGAGACCATCAGAGCGTTGCCGTGGTAACCCGTGGCAATGCTCTTATTGGCCGTTTTTTGCGAGACACGTGGCCTGCAGCTCTGCTCACTGCGGAGCTGCAGACCGGTGTCTGCGGTGGCTGGCCGGGCAGCCAGGAGGGGCCTCGCACCCAGCGGCATACCGGGCAAGCCGCTAAGCCCTCTCCTGGTGTCAGGTCCTCAGTCAGTGACCGAGGACCTGACACAGTCTGCCCACAGGCGGTTTAGGCGGCCGCGAGGCCCCAGCCAGCACGAGGCCTTAGGCAGCCGCCTAAACCGCCTAATTAGAGACCTATTAGTACCCTCTTCTTTATGCATTTTTTTCCTGTCACCAGCAATTCATGTCCTGTATCTAGTATTGTAGGCACATATGGACAATACTCCCATGTGCCCGGGCACATAGGTTTAGCTTAGAAACATAGAAACATAGAATGTGACGGCAGATAAGAACCATTCGGCCCATCTAGTCTGCCTATTTTTCTAAATACTTTCATTAATCCCTGGCCTTATCTTATAGTTAGGATAGCCTTATGCCTATCCCACGCATGCTTAAACTCCTTTACTGTGTTAACCTCTACCACTTCAGCTGGAAGGCTATTCCATGCATCCACTACCCTCTCAGTAAAGTAATACTTCCTGATATTATTTTTAAACCTTTGCCCCTCTAATTTAAGACTATGTCCTCTTGTTGTGGTAGTTTTTCTTCTTTTAAATATAGTCTCCTCCTTTACTGTGTTGATTCCCTTCATGTATTTAAAAGTTTTTATCATATCCCATCTGTCTTGTCTTTCCTCCAAGCTATACATGTTAAGTTCCTTTAACCTTTCCTGGTAAGTTTTATCCTGCAATCCATGAACCAGTTTAGTAGCTCTTTTCTGAACTCTTTCTAAATTATCAATATCCTTCTGGAGATATGGTCTACAGTACTGCGTACAATACTCCAAGTGAGGTCTCACCAGTGTTCTGTACAATGGCATGAGCACTTCAATCTTTCTACTGCTAATACCTCTCCCTATACAATCAAGCATTCTGCTAGCATTTCCTGCTGCTCTATTACATTGTCTGCCTACTTTTAAGTCATCTGAAAAAATTATCCCTACATTTCTTTCCTCAGATGTTGAGGTTAGGACTCTGTCAAATATTCCGTACTCTACCCTTGGGTTTTTACGTCCAAGATGCATTATCTTGCACTTATCCACATTAAATGTCAGCTGCCACAACTCTGACCATTTTTCTAGTTTACCTAAATCATTTGCCATTTGGCTTATTCCTCCTGGAACAACAACCATGTTATACATCTTAGTATCATAAGCAAAAAGACATCTGGAATATCACTAATAAAAATATTAAAGAGAATGTGTCCAACAGTGTCAAAAGCCTTACTGAAATCTAGGTAAGCAATGTCTACTGCACCACCCTAATCTATTAATTTAGTTACCCAATCAAAAAAATAAAAAGATCTTGTAAAGTGTTTTTGGAATAAATATATTGTGACAACTCTACAAACGTAAAAAAAAATTTCTGTGCCAGCAAGAAATATAAACTTTTTCCTTAATTCTTTCCTAAAAGTTTGTGTTTAAATCAGCCATCTAACATCATCTAGAATTCCTAGTCACACCTACCCTCACCTTGCACCACCTTCATGGCCGACTTTGAACCTACAGATGGGAACAAAGGGTATACAATCTATGAGATGCGCATTATGGGTGTGCTTAATAGACGTCAAAATCTAATTTGAGTGAGTTCCCAATTTCCTTGACAAAATTCCCCAGGAACATATACAAAGTGAATAACTAAAGGTTTCTGTTAATTTTCTACTTTTCACTTTTAATTATTTGTCATTGTAATTAGTTTATTATCTTTTTTTCATGTATGCACTGTGAATATTTGTGCTCTTAATGAGTGTCCCTTAATTAAGTTCTGGCGTTGTCTGATATAAGAATCAAGTTACATGAAAAGAAAATCTGGTTATTTCAACTGTATATGCAATTCTATTCATATTCTATTCAATTTTCTGTTAAAATCAGTCAACTCTCTATTTTAGTTTTATACCATGGTTAATATTTGAATATATGAAATTCATTTGAAACCACATTTCCTTCATTTATTTTTAACCAATTCTCCTTACACAGATCCCCTTAGCCTATATTTTTTTTTAATCCTAAATCAACCCCCAAAATATACTATTATCTTTGCACTATTATCTTAACATCTTCATTTTCCTTGTAGCAGAGACTTTAGCTGTCATTTGGGATCACTTGGAAGCAATTCAGCAGGATCTTCTTTTAAAGAATACTCTACTGTGAGAACCATTTGAAAATAAGAGATTAGCATTCAGGTAAGTGTGGTTTTAATTTGGTTGAAATTGAACACCAGGAGAATGTTATCAACTAATACTGAAATAATTGAGTTGAATGAAAGTGATCAAATTTGCTATAGAAAGATAAACATTCAGTCAATACTGTGATACTTATGACAAATTAGATGAAAAAAAAATAGATATGTCTACTTTGGGAAAGCTTGTACTTCACAGTAGTAAAGTGATACGTCAATAAAAGAAGCAAAGACTATCCCCAATAAAGAGGATCCAATTATGGAAACCCTGAATTACAATGAAATATATTTAGTCCTATATTAGAAAGTGCTTGTGCTTACACTTGTGTATAAATCAAAAGTAAAGATAAGGACATTGTGTACACCTCGATAGACAACACAGATATCAATACTAATTAATTCAATGTATTTAATTAACAATGTATCTATTATTCTGAAATAAATAACACAATTAATAACATGTATTAAGGTTGAAATCCACATATCAATGGAATAATCTTTGATGCTAAGCCAATGCTGACCCTGTCAAATAAACAGCTTAGTTGAGATGTTCCTGGCACACATTCTTTAATAAAGTAATATCTCAATATAGGCAATTAAGTTAGCATAATCCTTTTCATCTCACACCAATAAATATATTGAATTAATTGGTATTAATATGTGTGTTGTTTATCCAGGTATACATATTTTCCTTGCAATATACTAAGAAAACACCAGCACTCCTATTATTAATATATAAAAACTTTATTACATAATCAATACATATAAAATAATCACAATCCATAAATATATGTAAAAAATAGGGCGCCCCCTAGTGGAAATCCATGCATATATACAGAGGATAAAACATAACCTTTAATAAATGCTGTATAAAAAGGTATAATGTACCTACAATAGGATCGCAAATAAGCGAAAAAAGAAAAAGAAATAATGAAAAAAATGGGAGGATATAATTGAGAGAACACGTTGGATGGGGTAAAGTGTCCTAAAATAGGTTCCCTAGAGGACACTTAAATTGTCCCCCCAACGTGTATAATCACTCTCAGGTGCACTGGTAACTCAATGCAATTACACTATATAGAACCCTTCAATCGGTACCCAAAAATTGAAACCCAAAAAATCGGGATCACAGAGGGTATACAGAGTAGAAAAAACTAGCATACTCAGGAGGGAACTGTAGCAACAGGAAATAACAAAACGAGGTTCGTATATCATGTAATCGAACACTGTCCAGGATATATACAATGTAGCTGAGACAGCGATCTGATTATTGGAGCATAGCCTCAGGGGGCCAGGGGAATAGAACTGTGGGAGAGAGAGCAAACTGTGATGAACAGAATTCCCCACCAATACCCATGCGTCCCTTCCCTCTTGCTGCCTCTAATGCGACTAGCTCAAAATTCCAAATATCTAGTGTAACTCGTAGAATCACCTAAGTTGCTAACTGATCATTGCCGAGAGCAGTGACACCGGATACCTTCCCTGCCTGCCTGACACGTGTTTCGGCACCACTATCTGCGCCTTCTTCGGAGGCTAACCAAAAGGTATGCGAGCTCAGGGGGCTCCTTAAATAGCCCATAATCTGTGGGCGTGTACTGTGTGTCCGCGCCAAAATGGCCGGATTCAGACAAGCCGCTCCCCTTCACGTCGTGCTGAGTTGGGATTGGGTTATGCTAATGGGGTAACCGAGACCTGATTAACCCCTCGAGTGCCAGTGTCATGTTATAGAAGAATTAGTCCGTGATATGTGGAATCATTGGACATAGAGGTGGCACACAAGTATGGGTGACCCCAGGATTCAGCACAGCTATGTATAAAGTAGCTGCTGTTGCTGCAGGCAATCATCCCCATGTGTCAGCGTTAAGAGAGGGGAAGGCAAGTGTAACTCAAATAGAGAACTATTTTAGCCCAGGTCTATTACTGGCTAATGCGAGCAAAAAATGTGGCATTGGAACAAGGACAGTGGTCGCTCAAATGGAGCATCCACTGAAGTAAACCGCCAAGTCTGTCTAAGGGGGCTGATGATAGTCTATTGAGTTCATAAATATCTATCCCTCTTTACCGTTACAAATAAGGGATAAATCCACACGTGAAAGGGGGGGGGGTGGTGGTTTGCTTGCCATGTATAGGTGTATGTGTACGGGGTTAAGCTGGACCCCCGATGCTAAAAGGGCATACCAAATGAAAATAACAATAACAAAAATATATACAGTCATAATGAAGAATAAAAAGAATGTATGTACATATATGGTATAATCATATGCTGATTAACTTGGTGTGGTTATTTATCAATAAAGGGGGTAAATGTGAATCCCTCATTTAGTCCATTGGGGGCCAAAGTTTTGAATCTATAGATCCAGAAACACTCTCTTTTAAGCAAGATGTGATCCAGGTCCCCATCTCTATGACCTACAGTCACCTTTTCAATCCCTGCAAACCTCACACCCTTGGAGTCACCAGAGTGTTGGTTTCTTATGTGTCTTGCCACAGGTGTATCCCTCAGATTTCTTACAGAGTGTATATGCTCCATGATGCGTCTTTTGAAGGGGCGAATTGTTTTACCCACATACCTGAGACCGCACGTACAAATCAAGAGGTACACTATACCTTTGGTGCCGCAGTTAAAAAATTGCTTAACACTGCAGGCTACTTGATCGCACGAATCCTTGAGATGTTTGGAGTCTTTGCAAATGTAGCTACACGCCACACATTTGCCACATTTATACGTGCCCTGTAAAGATAGCCAGTTGAACCCAGCTTTTCTAGAGGATAATTGGCTTGGCACTAGTGTCTCCTTTAGGTTTTTCCCTCGCCTTGCTGTAAGGGATACATAGGGGGTGACTGCTCCTTTGAAGTGGGGATCTTGTGATATGAGTGGCCAGAACCTCCCTAGTATCTTTTTTGCCTGATCCCAGCCTGAATCGAAATTCGCAATACAGCGGATCGGCGTTTGCTCATTGGGAGTCAATTTGTCTTGGAGGAGGTCCATTCTATCGCTATGTAGGGCCCTCTGGACTTGTATTTGAACTATCAGTATCCGTGTCGGAGGTTTCGTACTCCGATGTCGAGTATTGGTCTGAGTCTGTGCGTACAACTT
This sequence comes from Pelobates fuscus, assembly GCF_036172605.1. Taxonomy (NCBI): domain Eukaryota; kingdom Metazoa; phylum Chordata; class Amphibia; order Anura; family Pelobatidae; genus Pelobates; species Pelobates fuscus. The sequence goes on along the minus strand of NC_086321.1, from coordinate 140,911,140 downwards.
TTCTATTGAACTTCCTGTACACCCTCCCATTTTTATAGTCCAAGTTGTCCCTGATGAATTTTTTGTGTTTACGATTTTTAATGGTATCCTTATATTTATTTAAGTTATGCTGGAGTTTCAGTTCTTGTGAGTCAAAGGATGGATCATCCTTATTATTTTGTACAGCCTCAACTGCTTCTTTAACATTGATGTTAATCTGTTCCAATCTTTGACTCTCAAACTTACAGATGATATTCATAAAGGTACGGGAGCATAAATTAGCTGCTTCCTCCCATTCTTTTAGGAGTGCAGTATCTTCCATCTGCATACTAGGCATAACCTGTATTCTAAGTCCCCTGGGGATCATAGATTTGTTAAGGTAATTTTGGATAGATGAAATTTCCCATCCTAGCCTAATTTGCTGTTTACAGGCGTTAGATCTATAGATTCAAAACTTTGGCCCCCAATGGACTAAAAGAGGGATTCACGTTTACCCCCTTTATTGATAAATAACCACACCAAGTTAATCAGCATACGATTATACCATATATGTACATACATTCTTTTTATTCTTCATTATGACTGTATATATTTTTGTTATTGTTATTTTCATTTGGTATGCCCTTTTAGCATCGGGGGTCCAGCTTAACCCCGTACACATACACCTATACATGGCAAGCAAACCCCCCCCCTTTCACGTGTGGATTTATCCCTTATTTGTACCGGTAAAGAGGGATAGATATTTATGAACTCAATAGACTATCATCAGCCCCCTTAGACAGACTTGGCGGTTTACTTCAGTGGATGCTCCGTTTGAGCGACCACTGTCCTTGTTCCAATGCCACATTTTTTGCTCGCATTAGCCAGTAATAGACCTGGGCTAAAATAGTTCTCTATTTGAGTTACACTTGCCTTCCCCTCTCTTAACGCTGACACATGGGGATGATTGCCTGCAGCAACAGCAGCTACTTTATACATAGCTGTGCTGAATCCTGGGGTCACCCATACTTGTGTGCCACCTCTATGTCCAATGATTCCACATATCACGGACTAATTCTTCTATAACATGACACTGGCACTCGAGGGGTTAATCAGGTCTCGGTTACCCCATTAGCATAACCCAATCCCAACTCAGCACGACGTGAAGGGGAGGGGCTTGTCTGAATCCGGCCATTTTGGCGCGGACACACAGTACACGCCCACAGATTATGGGCTATTTAAGGAGCCCCCTGAGCTCGCATACCTTTTGGTTAGCCTCCGAAGAAGGAGCAGATAGTGGCGCCGAAACACGTGTCAGGCAGGCAGGGAAGGTATCCGGTGTCACTGCTCTCGGCAATGATCAGTTAGCAACTTAGGTGATTCTACGAGTTACACTAGATATTTGGAATTTTGAGCTAGTCGCATTAGAGGCAGCAAGAGGGAAGGGACGCATGGGTATGGGTGGGGAATTCTGTTCATCACAGTTTGCTCTCTCTCCCACAGTTCTATTCCCCTGGCCCCCTGAGGCTATGCTCCAATAATCAGATCGCTGTCTCAGCTACATTGTATATATCCTGGACAGTGTTCGATTACATGATATACGAACCTCGTTTTGTTATTTCCTGTTGCTACAGTTCCCTCCTGAGTATGCTAGTTTTTTGCTACTCTGTATACCCTCTGTGATCCCGATTTTTGGGTTTCAATTTTTGGGTACCGATTGAAGGGTTCTATATAGTGTAATTGCATTGAGTTACCAGTGCACCTGAGAGTGATTATACACGTTGGGGGGACAATTTAAGTGTCCTCTAGGGAACCTATTTTAGGACACTTTACCCCATCCAACGTGTTCTCTCAATTATATCCTCCCATTTTTTTCATTATTTCTTTTTCTTTTTTCGCTTATTTGCGATCCTATTGTAGGTACATTATACCTTCTTATACAGCATTCATTAAAGGTTATGTTTTATCCTCTGTATATATGCATGGATTTCCACTAGGGGGCGCCTATTTTTTCTGACCCATCAGGTCTACTTCTCTATTTTCATACATTTGTGCAAGGGTTACCCCCTGGTCTGGTCGCCCCCGGACACACATGAAGTCCTTTCCCTTTGTTGGGAATCAAACTCATTTCTTCCTCACCCATAAATATATATACACACACAAATAGTACAATTTGTAAATTAAAAATCATTATTCATGTAATGCATCCATATGCATAGAATTAGCAATAACTATATAGGTATTTCATATAGATATAGTACAAAAAAAGACACAAATTGTTATTAAAGCAAAATCATATGATCAAGAGAAACACAGCTAAAAATAGTAACACATTCCTGTACAAAGCTACTTTACACAATCACACCTAATCACCCTTGACAAAGACCTGCTGTGCCGAAACGTTGGTCTTTGTAGTGTCCCCTGATTACAGATTAGGTAAAGTAACTTTGTACAGCTATTTGTTACTATTTTTTTTGTTTCTTTAGATCATATTTGATTTTCCTTTAATAACAATTTATTTAGTCTCTTTTACTGTATCTATATGAAATAACTATGGTTATTGCTAATACTGTGTATATGGATGCATTACATGCATAACGATTTTTGGTATACAAATGGTACTATCACTGGAGTATGCAGGTGAATTGTGATTATTATTATATTCATTATGTAATAAAGTTTATTTTTAATTTATTAGTATTGTGTGTACATGTGTTTTCTTAGTAGGCTTGTGCATGGTAAAAATTTTCGTTTCGGCATTACGAAATTCGGCACTTCGACACTTCGGAACATCGGCTACTTCGGAACTTCGACACATTTCGACACTTCAGAAATTCGGTAATTTCGAAACTTCGGGACCTCGGCAATTTGGCACTTTGTCCTCCCCCCTCCCCCACCCCTGAGTGGTGGGTGGGGGCCCTAAACTAGAATGAGGGGGGGAACTAATGTCCTCCCCCCTGGCCCCCGCCCATGAATGGTGGGTGGGGGCCCTAAATACTAATTGGGGGGACCTAATGTCCTCCCCCCTGGCCCCCACCCCTGAGTGGAGGCCCTAAATTAGAATGAGAGGGGAGGACCTAATGTCTTCCCCCTGGCCCCCACCTCTGAGCGGTGGGTGGGGGCCCTAAAATACTAATTAGGGGGGAACCTAATGTCCTCTCCCCCGGCCCCCACCCCTGAGCGGTGGGTGGGGACCCTAAATAAAAAAATAACCCCCCTCCCCCGGGTGACTAGGGGTCCCCAAATGCCTAGTCACCACCCTCCCCAAAAAAATTAACCCCTACCTACCCCCTCACCCTAAAAATAATGAGGAAAAATCATTTAACTAAGTACCTGAAAAAAAACTTACCATTTGATGTTTTCTTTCTTCTAAAATCTTTTTTTAGCCCCAAAAAAGGCCAAATAAAAAAACATAATAACCAACGCACTTAAAAAACAAAACAAAAAAAAAAAAACGAGTGCTAAATTTTTTTATCCTTCTTCACCCGGTGAAGGCTCCATGCAGGCTGAGCTCTGCAGGGCAGGGGAAGGCTTATAAAGCCTTGCCCCACCCTGCAATTAGGCTCAGAGCACTCTGATTGGTGAGTTTAAGCCATCCAATCAGAGTGTTCTGACAGGTAAATGAAGAAGAGACTGACAGGTAAGTCTCTGCATTTACCTGTCACAGCACTCTAATTGGTTGATTTGAAATCCACCAATCAGAGTGCTCTGTGTCATTTTACACAGTGTGGGAAAGTTCTTTGGAATTTTCCCACGCTGTGTAATTTGACTCATAACACTCTGATTGGTTACCTAATCCACCAGGCTGCTCACTGTTTAATAGACATGCCCCTACTCACGGTATAGCGAGTAGGGGCATAATTTACTAATACTAAGTAATCTTTACTTAGTATTAGTAAATTTGGCTGAAATACCAATTCAGGTCTTTCAGCCTTTCAGTAGATAGCTCCCTAATACCGTGGGAATTAGGGAGTTATCTACTTATTCATTCCTGTCATTACACTGACTGGCCAAGTAACTTACATTTTATATGAATGTATGTTACTTGATTGTTGTAAGTGTTGCAAATGCTTACAGCTGAATCCTGGCTATGTTTGTATACTTTTTATTTAAAATTGTATACAGTGTAACATTCTTCTTCTTCCACTGGGTAAGTATATTAGTACTCAGGCAATACTTTGCTTCGGAACTTCGCCAAATTCGGCACTTCGGTACTTCGGCAACTTCAGAACTTCGGCAACTTCAGAACTTTGGCACTTCGGTAATTTCGGAACTTCGGGACCTCGGTAATTCGGCACTTTGGAAATTTGGCACTTCAGCTATTCGGACATTCGAAAGTACCCAAATGTCCGAATTGCCCGAAATTCATCCGAATTCATATACGGCCCGAAACGAATTGCACGGGTCTATTTCTTAGAATATTACTGTGATTATACCACTTAAGTGAGTGGATAAATAAATTTAGTCCCCCTTACATGCTGTAGAATTATTGGTTACCCCTACAAGCTCAAATCTTTCATTTTATTTATTCACACCTGTAAGCACAAGCACTCTTATATTGGACTAAATATATTTCATTTTAATTCAGGGTTTCTCTAATTGGATACTCTTTGTTGGGGATTATTTTATTATCTAAATTATCGCTGTTTCTTTCATTGACTTTTTAGGATTAGGCCCTCCTTTTTTCTTGGAGATTTATCTGCATTAAGAGACATTTTTTGCACTCTTTCCTCTTCTCTTATTGCCACACCAATAATCATCAATAACGAACACATATATTTTAAGTATATTGGTCCTGTAGCAGTCATTTTACATGTTATTTTAGCACTGTGTAAACAGTTTGATTTTACATTTAAGCCTATAAGATTATTTGAAAATTCAAGCATCTGGATTCTATGTTCATTGTCTTGATTTTATATTGTTACTATTGTGAATCCCGCTGTTTTAATATTTTATGCCAAATAGGTCAATAATGTTTTGAATTGTATTTGTTCTTTCATTTCAGATTCATCTGCAAGAACACATTTTTATGGCTTTCATAGTGGATAACATATTTATTAACTGTTCACTCTTATCAACTTTTTGTTATTGTATTTATATTTAATTGAGAGATTAACCCCTACACTAAAAATCACAGTTTTATTGAAAAAAATATTATCATAATATGTATTTGAAGTAAGGGATGAATAGCCAGCATAGAAACATGTCATAGCACAGCAGTTTTGTGTAGACATTGCTTTGCAGACAAACTTGAGAAATAAAAATATGTAAATGTACACAATTTATATTTTTACCCTATTTGGGAAATTACCACCTTTAGACAGAATATAAGGCTCTTTGTCTTGCACTATTTCACACAGGTTCTGAAAACTTAGTATAAAACAAAAATGCAATTTTTCTCACATACATTAGATGTAACAAAAATATATAAATAAAAATATTCAAAAACTTTGCTTATAAGTATCTATCTGTAAGGAGCCTGAAGGCATTATTAGCAGTGCAACTGACTGAAAATGGCAACAGAATGCAAAAAGAATGACTGCATTTGAGTATAATGCTCACATACAGTAAATACAGTTAAATTATATATTTTTAAAATAAAGGTATTTAAAACTGCTATAGCAATCTAACAATCTCTGGACTGCTAATGTAATTCTGAAAGTGAAATGGTAGAGTACATTTACTCCTCCCCTTCCCTGACTTTAAGCATGGTATAACCCAGTAACACTTCCTGGACTATTTGAAAGCAGACGGACAGCTTACATTTTCAGCAAATTTTCATTCATTTTATGAGTGACTAGTGGCTTCTGGAAGCTAGATTTGTTCCTCTACATTCTGGTAATCATAAATAGAGTTTAAATGAGGCTTTTTGGGTAGATTTCATACTGTAAAATACATGAAAATAAAAAGGTTTATACTTGATTTAGTTATTGAGGCTGTCAAAAGAGCAACAACTACCAAATAATTCTTCAAACACTCTGTATTCTTAGCTTTTGATTCTGATTTCACCGTCAGCAGTGTTCGGACCAAATTTAGGCCTTTTTACAAATCTGGACATTGCTGAATTCCATTAACAATGTCTGGATTTTGCAGTCGGAATAGTTCATACAAATGGTTTTGCCCCATTGGGTATGGGGCCATTCATACTAAGTGAATAATCTTGATAGTCCTGATGGCATTAGCATACTATTCTATAAACTTAAGGACAGTTTAGCTTAAACAGCAGATTCTGTAACATATTTCCATAAAATATGTATTTAACTTTTGCCCTCTAGTTAGCAGAACTGAATATCTAAATCTGCCTTAAAATAATCTAGCTCTTGCTACATCAGCTTTTCCAGATATTCTTGGCCCAAAAACAAAACGTGAAAAGTATGCCTTCTCTAGTCTGTATGAGATATTACGTCCAATACATTATTGAACCAATAGAGAATGTACTGTACCTTTAAACAATTAGTAAAGAAAAAAACTTCTTAAGTTGAGAAAACATCGCACATATCATCAGGTTACTGAAAACCAATTCAGAATAAATACTGACTCTTAAAGTAAACTTTATACAAATATACAAATGCCATTATATATACACTTATACATCATTTTTTTTCTATCTATCTATCTATCTATCTATCTATCTATCTATGGCAAGTGAAAAGAACTGAGCGACTTTGACAAGGGCCAAGTATCAGTGACTAGATGACTGGGCCATAGCATCTCCAAAAGGGCAAGTCTTGAGAGATGTTAATACTGGTCAGAAAGTTTATGATGACCCCTGTCTACTGATAAATGTGCCTTCACTGGGAATGTGAGCATCATAACTTGACCATAGAGCAATGGAAGAAGGTTGCCTGGCCTGATGAATCATGTTTTCTTTTAGACCAGGTGAATGGATGGCCAGGTGCATGTGCGTCATTTACCTGGGGAAGAGATGGCAGCTGTATGCACTGTGGGAAGAAGGCAGGCCAACAGAGGCAGTATTATGCTCTGGGCAATGATTGCTGACTGGAAAACCTTGGGTCCTGGCATTTATGTGGATGTTATAGTGACATGTAACAACTACCTAGAGATTGTTACAGAACACGTACAATATTTCCATGGTGTTCTACCCTGCCAAACTACAAACATTGTTTACAAATGTTTTGAAGAATAAAGCAAATAGTTTATGGTGTTGCCTTGATCTCCAAATTCCTTAGATCTCAATTAAATTGAACATATGTGGGAAGTGCTATAACAACAAATATGGTTCATGGAGGTCTCACATCACAACTTGCAAGACTCAAAGGATCTGCTTCAAGTGTCTTGGTGCCAGATACCACAGGACACTTTGAGAGGTCTTGTGGAGTCTATGCCATGGTGTGTCACAGTTGTTTGGAGTCTTTGTTTTTTTTATTTACCCCCCTTATATGCAGAATTTACAGATATTGTCCAATCTTCATATGTCAACATACATCTACCTTTTAAGATATTGGACTAATCATGTTAACTACGAACTGAACGTAAAACTTAAAGCTGACCCATCGGATGCATGGATCATTTCACAGGGGGAGAATTATAAAAGTAAATATATATATATTTTTTCTGAACGCATTCATTTGTCATTGTAAGTAATTCTGGCTCCACCACTGCTCCAGTTATAATTTTGTGAGATAACATAATTTGGGCAAGTGTCACAGTGTGCCAGTTCTTGTCCACTGTTAAACTGTTATGCCAAATAATACATTTTTCTTTTAAAGGAACACTATAGGGTCAGGAACACAAACATGTATTCCTGAACCTATAGTGTTAAAAACACAATCTAGCCCATAGGAAAGCATTGGATTGGCTGAGCTTGTCAATGATCCAGATCAGGGTCAGAGCCAGCACAAGCCAAACACAGCCCTGGCCAATCAGCATCTCCTCATATAGCTGCATTGAATCAATGCATCTCTCTGAGGAAAGTTCCCCAGGACGTACTTGAAAACGAGAGAAATCTCAATGTATCTTTCCTGGTAAAATATTTTATAAATAAATAATGTGCAGCACTGCCCCAGGAAGCACCCATAGTAGCCATCTGATGAGTAGCCAGTGGAGGTATTCCTAGGCTGTAACATAAATACTGCCTTTTCTCTATAAAGACAGTGTTTACTGCAAAAAGCCGGCAGGTACTGACTATACTCAACAGAACAACTACATTACACTGTAGTTGTTCTGGTGACTATAGTGTCCCTTTAAGGAAAAATCTCTACCAAAAACCTATATACCTTTTAAAATGTTTGAATTTCATGTATAAAAAGAGTAGAAAACTTGAATATTGGGATTAAAAATGCTCCTTCTATGTGAGTCAAGACTTTGAAAAGCCAGACAAATCTGATTACTATTAAATATATGAGACATCATTTGTATGTGTGTGTGTGTGTGTGTATGTGTGAGTGTGCTATATCTGCGAGGCAGCTTTTGAAAGTCTACCCTATTGTTTTCTATATATTCTCCAGGTCTATGAAAATAATTGGCAGCTGTGTTTTGTTCTTAGTTAAATATATTCTTTGTTGGAATGTTTCTTATTAAGCTCCATTACAAAAACAAAGTCTTGGTTTGGAGTTTCTGAGTCTTTTGACTTACCGTAGATGTGCAATGACAGAATCAAGCATTACAGATATTCCACACAGCATTTCTACATTTTGATTGATATACAGTCCACAGCAAGAACATTGTAACACTGTTGGAAGCATTTGCTCCATCAGGTTTTGAATAATGGATAGAACAAATTAACATTTTTCATTCAATTAAAAGTGATGTCCTTTTTTGTAACTGAAAGTACGGTACAAATTTCATCGACGAAGTCCAATGGATATGTAGATAGCATTCAGTTCATGTGATTTATGTAAAAATCTTTTGATATTGGAACAAGTGCATCCTATTCTTAGGAAAGTAGAAAGTGTACTTGAACTTTGATTGGAATTCTGGTGTCGCATTTAAAAAAAAAATCTTTAAAGGACCATTGTTTACACAATTTACAGAACAGTCTAACACTTTGCACGGTCAAATTTACAAATCTATACTAACAATCTTACAAGCTTACCCTTTAAAAATGTTTCTACATATATTAACACTATGTTAGGTACCAGAAACCAGACAGAGACAGAACTAGATGCAAAAACACCTTTATTAATAAATAGAAAATAAAGTAATAACCAAAAGCAAAGTCCAGGAGGCAAGCAGGGGTCAGGCACCAATGCGGGTAGTCAGATGAGCCAGGATCAGGAGAACGGAGAGCAGCGGAGTCAGGAACAAGGCCAGAGTCAGGAACACACAGGAACAAGGAGTCTTCTGGGAACAGGAAACCACACAAGGGCAAGGAGGTACTGGGATTTGCTGCTTAAATAGCCTGCCCTGATTAGCAGCAGGGTTGGTTACTATTATCAGGTGAGTAACCATGGCAACATTACTGAAGGAGCTGATTTTTAACCCCTTAAGGACACATGACACGTGTGACATGTCATGATTCCCTTTTATTCCAGAAGTTTGGTCCTTAAGGGGTTAAAATCAGCTGAAAACTCAGACACAGAAAAAGGAAGGGCTGCTGTTTAAAACAGCAAAGAGATCCTGACACACTAACAGCAATTTTCACTAAAGTGAGAATTGTCAGGAGTTCAAAGTGAATTCAAAGTATTTTTTTTTTAATTTCATGGGTTCAGAACCTGAAATGAGATCTAGAGGAACCCAGGCTTTGATACATAATCTCAGTGGGAAACTTTAAATGTTGAGAAAAGGCATTTAGCAGATTAGTGAAGCCATGACCAAATTTGTATCATCCCATTTGGAACATTACCAAGGTTATTCACTAAAGTGAGAATTCAAAGTTGATTTCAAATTTAGGGTCAAAATAGCCAAACTGATAAGAAAAAAAAAATCTCTACTTAAGCTATACTTTTAGTTCAGTACTTGTGACTTAAATCTGAACTTTACTTAGATTTCACTGTAAATTATCACTTTAGTAAATAATCCTTCACATTTGCATCATCTAGACCCGTCTCAAGAAAACCCCTGCTTCCAGTTTAAGAGTACAAATAAATTATTTTTGCAGTAAACAAAGACTATTTATTTTGATCCTTTTTCTACTTTTTACTCAAGCTTTCAAAATAACAGACTCCAAATGTATCATTATTTTTAGTGAATTGTATGCATTTTACGTGCTCAATGTTTACATTTATTTATCTTGCTTTGACAGGTTTCAAGTTAGATTGTGGTAGAATGAAACAGTTAAGTAGATGCAGGCTATAAAGACACTGGGATTTCAGTTGTAGACTTTAAAGGAACACTCAGGCACTAGGAATAAATACCTGTGTTCCTGATGCTATAGTACCCCTGTCCCTATTTAGATTAGTTCACAAAAAAAATGTGTAAAATAAAGGACTTACTAACCTTTCTTCCAGAGCAGGAGCTTCCTCTAGGCTCGTGGCATCCCACAATGCCATGGAGGGGCTGCACCCCAAAATCTGTTATGATAAAAAAAAAATGTATTTTACAACAGGAGTACATGAATTTGCCTTCTGTTGGGATGACATTAAAACATGTCCCAAATAATAGTGATGACCTGCAGACAATCAGAACAGCAAAAAAAAAGGGAGACTATGACTCTGCTGACATGGCTATGCAATATCGGATATTTGGAGTTGATAAAATTAGATTATCATGTGTCTGGATTGAAAATAAATTTATATATATATATATATATATATATATATATATATATATATATATATATATATATATATATATATATATATATATATATAAAACAATAGAAAGTGATGGAACATTACAATCTTGACTTCATGGAAAATAGGGAGCAGAACTCATTTAAAGTTCCATACAGGGAATTTATCCAAAAAATGTAAGGAAAACATGCGTGGACAATTGACCGCCCACTTACCCCTTCCACCATTGGAAGGTTCTACAAACACCCAGTCTGTAGCTCTGGTGACCATCCTTCAGTTAAAAAACATACTCTACCCTAGCAGCAGTATAAGTCATTTGATTGGAAAAAAGGTAATTTTCAAACAATAAAACAGGTGAGTAGGTCATCAATTGTTTTCCAATTAAATTACTCCTGCTGCTGCCTCTCAAATGCCTTTCATTATAGTGGTTTTACAAATGACTGAGTCTTGCAGGGCCTTCTACCACAGCAGATAAAGTTGGTAAAAGCTAACTGCATATTTTCCCCACACTGAAAGATGATCAATCACACTACAGACGACAGGTCGGAAGAAGCCTGTGGAGGCGGGCGAAACGCGTCACACGGACGTCATTGGAGGGTGGACCCGGAAGCGATCACGTGACCGGACTACAACCAGGAAGCGTTTTCGAGTATATATGTTTTATGCTTTTATGTGGGTGACTCTGCGAGTTCATACCCACCACATCCAAAGTAAGGGTTTTTAACCTATTTTGTACAATAAACCTAATTGTGATATTATTCAATTGGGGGTCCTGCCCTTCTTCCTTTTATACACAGCACAACAGAATCATCAGTGGACATATCCTCTGGATTACCCTGCAGTGTGGGAATATCCCCTCTCCCAAGGAGCATTTCAAACCCAGAGCCAGGGGTGATAGGGCTCTGGGACATGTGAGTTTTTTTCATACAACTCCTTTTCCCCATATTACTATTATCAGATGGTCTGCGCCATTATTTGTTTCTTTGTATTTACAGATTAATTTAGCGCGTTCTTTTTGGTAATTAGAATAAAGGAATGAACCCAGAAAATTCAGCATAAAGAAAACCAGACATAAAATAAAAAAACAGAAAAACCAAGAAAAACTAAACAAGAATTGTAAAAAGAGTACTGGATACCAGAAGCCAATGACAGACATCTGTGCAGAATGGGGCAGGATGTGACACCCTTCACTCAACCTTACTCATTTCCTTTCTGCACAATTTGAACTTTACCAGTCTGCCCTTTTGGAATCACTCAAATTGATTCCAAATTTGGCTTTATTGGTACAATATAGTATCCTCAATTCTTTGCCTTGGGTCACCAAAATACACAAAAAAAAAGAGTGGATATGTTTTTAGGCACACCTGCTGCTTTAGTGTCATGAAAGAAAGGAAGATAAGGAATCCGCTTTAGTATTACAGGTCCCTAGTCTGTACATTATCATGTAGTTAAACCTGAAAAGGAATAGATACCATCTAGCTTGTCTGAATGACAACCTTGTAGCCTCGCCTAAAAAGTCAGATTTTTGTGGGGAGCTAAAATGATTATAGGATTATTAGAACCTTCGAGCAAGTGCCTCCTTTCCCAAAGTGCTAGAACAATTGTTAGTAGTTCTTGGTTCCATGTATCATAATTTTTTTCTGCCTTTCACATATTTGCGACAAAACTTCTCCTATGCTTATCTCCAATGAATCCACTTATAACATAAAGCGAGCATATATATAACATTAAAAGAGGGTATAAGAAACATAATGTCTCTTTGCACTTTTTAGACCGTCACAGTAAAGACCCTACAGGAATGATTAGTAAACACTGGAGGTAAGGGGGGGGGGGGGGGGGGATATAAAATCCACTTTGAGTAAATGTGAAATTAAGTTTTTAATTTAGATACTCTGTTCTCAAATGGGTTAATCATAGACTTTCAGATGAGAGTTCATGTAGAGTTAGTAATCACATTTTATATTTTTAATATTTATTTTTTAATTAAATATTTAAGTTTTATGTGTATTTACATTTTTATCTATCTCTCCAAGATTTTAAGTCTTACAAGTATTGCTGCTATTTTATGTTTGGAATGTTTATACATCTGTAGTACAAATGGTTAATACATATATATATATATATATATATATATATATATATATATATATATATATATATATATATATATATATATATAAATATGTTATTTTATTCATTTTTAGGAATTTATGTACTATGCTATCTTATCCACTTATAGTTGGGGATGTATTAAATTTACTCAATATAATTAATTAATTATATAACTTCCGTTTATATGTATAATGCAATATTGCAAAATTATTTTTTTTTTTATTTGCCAGGAGTAGTATTTAGTTATATTGCATAATTTGAACTTTTAAAGATGGCGAATTGGCCTTCAAGAACTTGATATCCATGTATCTAGATTCGCCGATATTGGCGAATGTTGCCGATGTCAGATGCAACTGCATTATGACGTCTGTGGAAATACTGAAAAAAGGAGATAGGGTCGCACTCAATCACATCAATTTAAACACAGGGTGCTACTGGGCAAGGGTCAGCAAAAAAAACCCAAAAAATTAAATTAATAGATTGAATTAAATTGATCTATTAATTGAATTATTTTTAACATATGTTTGTTTAATGAAATCTTGTAATTGATCATCTAATTGATGGATTATCTGTTCATTAATTTGTGTGTGTATATAAGCTCAAGTTTGTCACAGTGGTGTTAGCTTGAAAAAGACCTCATTGAGGTTGAAACGTTGCAATAAACCTGCTTGAAGAACAATCACAGTGAGTGCCTGGGATTCTTTCTATATGTCTGTGGAAATACGTCATTGCCGATCGATGGAAAGACACAGCCATCTGTACTATACGATCCGGGAGATTAGGGCTGCTAATATGTGATGCAAAATTTGATTTCCTGTCGGACGGAATAAAACCAAAACACTGAACACACACATTATGAACCTTGATGAAGACCAGGCAGGTCGAATCGTGTTGTGCTATTTATTTTATGGACATTTAATTTTATTTATTTGTCTGATTCTGTTGTACTGTTTCCACAGAATATTTTATCTTTATTTTTTATTTTTATTTTTTATTATTACATACAAACAAAAGACATACATAGACAAACAGTTGTTTGGTAACAGGGCCAAATTCAGGGTTAGGTTGAACCTCTTTTCTAATAAAGTTGACTAATATAAATTTGTCGTATTGCAGAGATGTCTGATTGTCGGACAGTCCCACCAGATATGTTTAAAATCTGCTATTGACTCGAAACATTTCCAACAATTGGAGGAGGCTATGGAATAAAGTTTTTGCTATTTTTTTTGGAGTTCTATACCATCTCTTTAATATCTTATAAAGAACTTCATGTATATTTAAACAATGGCAAGTTTTATACAATGTTATAAGAGAGTTATTACATTTTCTTTATATTTATATGTGTTGTCTGTCAAGATCTTGACTGGGGGTTCCAGAGAATTGAATCTCAGATGGGTTTTCAAAAAAGGTATTATCCTTATATAATTAAACCATTCAGTAAATGGTAAACTGTATTAAATTTGAAGTTGTTCAAAAGATTTAAAGTTGTTTCCCCTCAAAAAGTTGGATATCTTTTCCATACCCCTATGGGTCCAGAGTTTCAGGTTTTTATCTATCATTAGATTTGATAATATAATTAAATGTATACCTGGGATTATTTACTTTTTAATACCAATTATTTTTTTTATTTTTTTAAATAGAAGCCAAACTGGAAAAAATTGTTGAACTATTAATGATTTTGAAACTTTGAAAAAAATGAGAACTGGTCTCAGACAAAGAACTGGTACCAGGTCTCACAATGTTACCAGTATAGATATTCAGGTCCCATGTGTAGCAAAATTGAAAAAAAGAAAACTGTATTAGATGGCAATGACGTATAGTAGTGCCACAAAAAATTTAAATGAACCACAAATAAACACTTAATTGTGATAGTGTTACACACAGTGAAAAACAAAAGTGATTAAAAAGGGAATCAATTGCTTTTAAGGATGTACATAAGGTAGTGAAAACACTAGTTGCAATATATTTCAAAGCTTGGAAGTAGATTGTATCATGAAATGATTGTAACCAAAAGTTATCCTACTGGCTGTTTGATACAAAGACAGCGTTAAACAGTGTCACTTAATAGTATCTGTTTCCTTATGAATTCCTACACTATATTTGGTGCTATAATAGAAAATAGTAAATGAGATAGCGCTTAACCAGTTGTAAGCCAGATTATAAATCCATAAGTACTATTTAACATGACAAGACGACTCCTAAAAAATATGCAATCTAGTATAAATTTAGAATAAATGCCAGGGATAAAATATATATATATACCAGATAAGATATCAAAGTTATACTGCATTTGTATCTCATATACAACTGCCACAGAAATAGACAGGGAACCAGGAGGGGAATAGGGAGCAAAAAGTTCTAGCGTGGGAAAATGTCCAATAACGTTGCTTGTTTGCTAGATAACCTGCACCAATCCACCTCCTCCACCCTACTTACTGCTTTGTGGCAGTCCCCTTAATAGCAGTCTAGTATATAGCTGCCACAGTGATAGTCAGGGGAACGGGGGGGGAATAGGGAGTAATGAGGTCTAGCGTGGAAATATGCCAGTAACGTTGCTTAAGCTAGCTTGCTAGATAACCGACACTAATCTACCTCCTCCACCAGCCTTACTGCTTGTGGCAGTCCCCCCCAGCATCTAAACTAATAGTGAATAAAGAAAGCTACATGAAAGCAAAATAAATTGGAGTCCCTTAATCAGTTCGGCTCTCAAATGTGCCTTTCTCAAGAGCAATGAGGTTGGTCCTAATCTCACGGCAATATATAGGGGTAGGGCACGCCTCTTAATTACGTCATACAGCCAATCAGCATCGGCGGGAGTGGTTTTCAATTGCCAAGAATGATCTCAGATGCAATCTAATTGGTAGGTTAACCACAGCTTTGCCATACATACTGGGCTTGCAGTTTTCAGTGAGTTAACCCTTACCTAGCCTCCCGAATTTGTAAACACTTATTTTTTTCAAAATCATACTGACCTTCTAGATATATGTATAAATCATTTAGAATATGTATATTAAAATACATATTTGTTTAGTATTAGAATCTGAAGTTTTAACATCTATGATCCTGTGAAAACTTTAAAGGAGAGTAGATTGGGTTCAGAACCTGAAATGAGATCTAGAGGAACCCAGGCTTTGATACATAATCTCAGTGGGAAACTTTAAATGTTGAGAAAAGGCATTTAGCAGATTAGTGAAGCCAGTGGCGGCTCTAGACTTGGCGAGGCCTTAGGCGAAATTCATACATGAGGCCCCCACTAACACCATTATTGGAAAAAAATTGCAGTTGACTTGTGTGTGTGTATATAAGAAGCTGTAGATATATTGAAAGGAAGCTTGCAGTACTGGATATAGAGAACTAGTCTTTGTATACATAGTTGCATTGTGCATTTACCTGTGTGTACCTGAGAGTGTGTGTCTGGCAGTGAGTATCTTTGTATATGTATGTATGTTTCCCTGAGCATGTGTATGTTTGTGTACTGGCCTTTGGCATTAAGTTCATGGCGACGCTATGTTTTATGACAGTGTGTACTGTGTAGAATGATTGCCTTTAGGGGGTGACAGGGTGAGTAAAGGAGTAACTGTGGCAGGGTGAGTGTAAAAGAGCAGGAGGGTGCCAGAGTGCGCAGAGTGGTGCCCGTGTGTTTAGAGGGAGCAATAGTGTGTGTGGAGAGAGGTGACAGAGTGTGTGGGAAAATGACATAGGGGGTGACAGGTGAGGTGGCAGGGTGAGAGGGGGTGGTAGGGTGAGTGACAGGGTCAGATGTGGGGTGAGAGAGGGTGACAGTGTGAGGTGGGGTGATGGTGTGTGGGAAGTGACAGGGTAAGTTGACAGAGTAAGGTGGGTGACATAGTGTGGGGGGTCACAGGGTGGGTGACAGAGTAAGAGGTGGGGTGACAGGTGAGGTGGCAGAGTGAGAGGGGGTGACAGGTGAGGTGGCAGGGTGAGAGGGGTGACAGGTGGGGTGGCAGGGTAAGGGACAGGGTCAGATGTGGGGTGAGAGGGGAGGCAGAGTGAGGGGGGTGACAGGTGGGGTGGCAGGGTGAGAGGGGGTAACAGGGTGAGAGGGGGCGACAGTAATAGGGGGTGACTGGTGGGGTGGCAGGGTGACAGGTGGGGTGGCAGGGTGAGTGACAGGGTCAGATGTGGGGTGAGAGGGGAGGAAGGGTGAGGGGGTGGCAGGGTGAGAGGGGGTGACATGGTGAGAGAGGGTGACATGGTGAGGGGGGGTGACAGTGTGTGGGGGGGTGACAGTGTGTGGGGGGGTGACAGTGTGTGGGGGGGTGACAGGGTGGGTGACAGAGTAAGAGGTGGGGTGACAGGGTTACAGGGTGAGAGGTGGGGTGAGAGGGGGTGACACGTGGGGTGGCAGGGTGAGAGGTGGGGTGGCAGGGTGAGAGGTGGGGTGGCAGGTGGGGTGGCAGGGACTGACAGGTGGGGTGGCAGGGACTGACAGGTGGGGTGGCAGCGTGAGAGGGGGGTGACAGGGTGAAAGGGGGTGACAGGTGGGGTGGCAGGGTGAGATGGGGTGACAGGTGGCGTGGCAGGGTGACGGGGTGACAGGTGGGGTAGCAGTGTGAGAGAGGGGTGACAGGGTGAAGTGGCAGGGTGAGGGGGGTGACAGGGTGGGGTGGCAGGGTGAGAAGGTGGTGAGAAGTGGGGTGGCAGGGTGAGGGGGGTGACATGGGGTGAGGGGGGGCGACAGGGTGAGATGGGGTGAGGGGGGGCGACAGGGTGAGATGGGGTGGCGACGGGGTGAGGGGGGTGACAGGGTGAGGGGGGTGACAGGGTGAGATGGGGTGACAGGGTGAGATGGGGTGACAGGGTGAGATGGGGTGACAGGGTGAGATGGGGTGACAGGGTGTGACAGGGTGAGATGGGGTGAGGGGGGTGACAGGGTGAGGGGGGTGACAGGGTGAGATGGGGTGAGGGGGGTGACAGGGTGAGATGGGGTGAGGGGTGGTGACAGGGTGAGATGGGGTGAGGGGTGGTGACAGGGTGAGATGGGGTGACAGGGTGAGATGGGGTGGGGGTGTGACAGGGTGAGATGGGGTGGGGGTGTGACAGGGTGAGATGGGGTGGGGGGTGACATGTGGGATGACCGGGTGAGGGGGGTCAAAATGTACCTTTTTCCCTGGTGGTCCGGTGGGGTCAATCTGTCCCTGGTGGTCCAGTGTCCTGGATGGCTCCCTGGTGGTCCAGTGGGCTTTCCGGTCTGCAGCTCCGCCGGATGCAGAGCTGCAGACCACATGGGGAAAGTCCCGCGGCAACGTTCTGATTGGCTGGAGATCGCGAGACCTCAGTCTGCAGCTCACACCCGGCGGAGCTGCAGACTGAGGCAGGCTCTCTCCCCAGGCGGCCTGACAGGAGGGGCCTCGCACCCGGCGGCACCATGAGCAAGCCGCCGGGCCCCCTCCTGTGTCGGGTCCTCGGTCATAGACCGAGAACCCGACATGTCAGTCTGCCCTCAGGCGATTTAGGCGGCCGCGAGGCCCCTGACTGCGCGAGGCCTTAGGCGGCCGCCTAAATCGCCTAATTAGAGAGCCGCCTCTGAGTGAAGCCATGACCAAATTTGTATCATCCCATTTGGAACATTACCAAGGTTATTCACTAAAGTGAGAATTCAAAGTGGATTTCAAATTTAGGGTCAAAATAGCCAAACTGATAAGAAAAAAAAAATCTCTACTTAAGCTATACTTTTAGTTCAGTACTTGTTTCCTTATGAATTCCTACACTATATTTGGTGCTATAATAGAAAATAGTAAATGAGATAGCGCTTAACCAGTTGTAAGCCAGATTATAAATCCATAAGTACTATTTAACATGACAAGACGACTCCTAAAAATATGCAATCTAGTATAAATTTAGAATAAATGCCGGGGATAAAATATATATATATATACCAGATAAGATATCAAAGTTATACTGCATTTGTATCTCATATACAACTGCCACAGAAATAGACAGGGAACCAGGAGGGGAATAGGGAGCAAAAAGTTCTAGCGTGGGAAAATGTCCAATAACGTTGCTTGTTTGCTAGATAACCTGCACCAATCCACCTCCTCCACCCTACTTACTGCCTTGTGGCAGTCCCCTTAATAGCAGTCTAGTATATAGCTGCCACAGTGATAGTCAGGGGAACGGGAGGGGAATAGGGAGTAATGAGGTCTAGCGTGGAAATATGCCAGTAACGTTGCTTAAGCTAGCTTGCTAGATAACCGACACTAATCTACCTCCTCCACCAGCCTTACTGCTTTGTGGCAGTCCCCCCCCCCAGCATCTAAACTAATAGTGAATAAAGAAAGCTACATGAAAGCAAAATAAATTGGAGTCCCTTAATCAGTTCGGCTCTCAAATGTGCCTTTCTCAAGAGCAATGAGGTTGGTCCTAATCTCACGGCAATATATAGGGGTAGGGCACACCTCTTAATTACGTCATACAGCCAATCAGCATCGGCGGGAGTGGTTTTCAATTGCCAAGAATGATCTCAGATGCAATCTAATTGGTAGGTTAACCACAGCTTTGCCATACATACTGGGCTTGCAGTTTTCAGTGAGTTAACCCTTACCTAGCCTCCCGAATTTGTAAACACTTATTTTTTTCAAAATCATACTGACCTTCTAGATATATGTATAAATCATTTAGAATATGTATATTAAAATACATATTTGTTTAGTATTAGAATCTGAAGTTTTAACATCTATGATCCTGTGAAAACTTTAAAGGAGAGTAGATTGGGCTTAAGGCAATTTTTTGTCATCAAAAAAGTGAATCAATTTTGTTGTTTAAATTAGTAGTCAGAACTTAGACATAATATATGTCATGAATATGATAAGTCTTTCAATTGCCAAGAATGATCTCAGATGCAATCTTGTTGGTAGGTTAACCCCAGCTTTGTCCGGCCTACTGGGCTTGCAGTGTTCAGTGGGTTAACCCCTACCTAGCCTCCTGAATTTGGAAAAGCTGAGTTCATGAGCCCTTTCAAAATCATACGGACCTTCAAAATATATGTACAAATCAGATTAGAATATGTATCGGTGATAATGGGCAGCCCTGGTGAGTGCCGTTTGTGATCCCAAACCAAATGGATTTAATACCAGGACCCACAACTCTACCTTGTGGGCCTCTGTATAGTGCCATAATAGCTCCAAGTATCCCTCTGGAGAATCCAAAAGATGTCAAGGATTCCCTCAGAAAGGCCCATTTGACCCTGTCAAAGGCCTTCTCTGCATCCAATGAAAGGGTCAACATGAGTATGCACTCATCTCTAGCCTGTTCCAATATCCCATTCATATTTCTTGTATGGTTAGTCGAAAGTCATCCTGGGATGAACCCCAACTGGTCTTTATGTGTCAGATGGCCAATAACCCCCTTTATTCTATCGGTCAGTATTCCTGCATAAAGCCTAATATCTTCATTTAATATAGAGATTGGGTGATAGCTGTCTATTCTCTCTGGGTTCTTTCCAGATTTTAATATTGGGACGATATTGCCCTTAAGCATATAAAAGCAGATACAAATATATATTTTGTATGCCCTTAAGCAGGAGGTCTCTTCAGTCTGATTTTCTTTAAAATAATATTCAGTCTGTTTTCTACTAAATTCTATTTTGTCTGGATTAGAGAGAATAAAATTATTTCATCTCCATTCCGGTCTCAGAATTTCAAAATAATCTCTAACTTCTATGATAACTGCGTTGTGGTCTGACCATAAAATTTCATTTTTTTTTGTTGTTTTTGTTTGATGAGTTAATTTAACATCACCCAAAATAAAATCAGTATGAGAATATGCATAATAAGATTTGGAAAAACATGTAAAATCTAAATCTGTTGGATGAAAAATGCGCCAGATATCTAAAAAGGAATAATTTTGAATTAACTGTCTGAATTTGACAGCACGTCTTAATATTCATTTATCTCTTATCTGGCCCATAGTGATTTCTTTTTTTATCAAATAATGGATCGAATACAGAATTAAACCCTTAAGGACACATGATGGAAATATTCCGTCATGATTCCCTTTTATTCCAGAAGTTGTGTCCTTAAGGGGTTAAAGTCACCAAGAATCTTCACAAATCCTTGTTTAACCATTTCTATTCTCTTTAAAACCTTACTTATACATGGCAATTAAGAGTGATTTGGAGCATAAAGGTTGGGCAATGTATATGTAATATTATCAATCTCACATACTACTATAATGCATCTCACTTCTGTATCTTGTTCTGTACAGGTATTTCTGTAATTTATTTTTTTAGATACAAATATAGAAACCAATTTTTATGTTCAAGGGAAGCGGACAGGATCGTTGTGTAAATTTTAGATTTTAGATTAGTATTATCTATCTTTCTCCAATGAGTTTCCTGTACCCCACAGATATCAATTCTCTGCTTCCTTAAATACTCTAAGAAGATAGATCTCTTAAACAGAGAGTTAAGTCCCTGAACATTAATTGTAGCATTTCTAACCATAGTCCCTGTGTACTATTGTCTTCCAGTCCCTGAGTCCCCATGCCTTGAGTCCAAAACACCAAAATTCCAACTGCACCACCGACCAAACAAACAAAATACATTAAAAACATAGAAAAACCCATTATTCTAAGGGTACGAAAATGTCTCTGTTGGCTCCTTACCCTAACAAGAGACATACAAATAATTGCCATTTAACAAATGGCAACCCGAGCAGAGGTCTGCTTTGAAGAGTATGTTTCTCTTTTCCTTAAGAAGGAAAGATACAAGGCTGTGGGGGCTGGCAGAGCTGTAAGTTACCTGTCCTGCAGCTCCTGTCAGCTCCCTCCTCCTCCGCGCCGTCAGTTCAGCTCTTCTGTCAGCTCACACTCTAAGTCTCGCGAGAGCCGCGGCTCTCGCGAGACTTACACTGGGAGCTGACCGAGGTGCTGAACGGACAGCGCGGAGGAGGAGAGAGCTGACAGGAGCTGCAGGAGAGGTAAGTTACAGCTCTGCCAGCCCCCACAGCCCCCAGTCTGTATTATGGCAATGTAAATTGCCATAATACAGACTATTGACTCGAGTATTAGCCGAGTTGGGGTTTTTCAGCACAAAAAATGTGCTGAAAAACTCGGCTTATACTCGAGTATATACGGTAAGCTCTTTGCTTTGTTAGACTGTTGGCAGATTTTCCACTCTAAAGAAAAATATTTGTTTTTGTTTTTCTAAGTCTTTTAACTCATATTATAACATTTATTTGATATTAGAGGATAGACCAGTGGCAAAGAGGATAAAAATTATATTTATTACAACGACTTCTTGGTCTGACCATAATCCGATGATCATTATTATGGACTTAGATGATCACATTAAAAGATATCAACCAGAATTAAAATTGAATGACTGGGTGCTCAAAAATGAGAACAATTTGAATCAAATTAAAGATTTAATGGATTTGGTTTTTAGTGAAAATAGAGGGAAAGAAGTAACGGCCCTGGTGATTTGGTGCGCATGTAAATGCGTCATACATGGCCCTCTCATAAACCTAACAGCCAAAGAAAAAAAAAATTAAATAAAGAGAAATTCATAAATTTAGCAGAATTATATATAATGTTGGATGATTTACATTTTCAAAATAAACAAGCACCGTCAATTCAACTGTCAATTAGGATATCTGAGACTGAAAAATGTATTAATAACCAACTAATGATAAAGGCTAATAAAGCTCTAATCTTTCTAAAAAGGAAATTGTACTATCTGGGTTATAAGGCAGATAAACTTCTGTCCAAACATAAAAAAAAAAAAGGTAAGTGTCAGGATCCCGCGGGCGGCTGCGAGGGGAGGCTGCAGTCTGCTCGCGGCACTCACCCTTCAGCCGCCCGCGGTCCCCTTCTCGTACGCTCGGCGAACGGCATCCTCCCAGCCTCGGATGCTGCCCCCGTCTTCCTCTTCGTCC
This sequence comes from Pelobates fuscus, assembly GCF_036172605.1. Taxonomy (NCBI): domain Eukaryota; kingdom Metazoa; phylum Chordata; class Amphibia; order Anura; family Pelobatidae; genus Pelobates; species Pelobates fuscus. The sequence goes on along the minus strand of NC_086321.1, from coordinate 140,888,480 downwards.
CCCAGCGGCAGCATGCATGACGCTGCACGCTGGGAGACCGCCCATTTTTGTAAACGCTGGGGTCAGCCACCTGACCCGGCGTTAAAGGCACAGTGCCTCAATCACAGTGGGAGGTATAGATATCTCCCACGTGTGATTGTTAGTTCTGGATGGAAATTATCCAATCAGAATTAAACAATGGGTTTAAATACTTACCTTTCCTGTCTCTCTCTGCCCTGTTGTGGTCTTTGCTTTCTAGTATTGCTGTTCTACTTGTGTTTCTCTCTGGTTACGTACTCTCTGGCTTGTTTATCCGACCTTGCGACTTTCTCCTACCCTTTGACCTTGGCTTGTCTCTCGTTATTCTGTCTTCTGGTTCCCCTTACTCGGCTTGTCTCCTGACTATTCTTTGTGTGCTTAGCCCGGCCACTCTAAGGTCCGGTACTGCACCTTTTCTGTGTGTGTGTTAGCGTGTTAGGTTCCCAGAATCGTGACACTAAAAGAATTTTTAACAAGATCATCGACAATGGTGAAATGTTACTGAGACCCTGAGACCAGATAAGATAGGAATAGCTTTTAGCATATTTTGCCAAAGTTTATATAGTAGATAGTAGATAGGCCTTCCAAAAGAGATGTTAACAACTTTTTGAATAGTATTTCTTTATAAAACCTATACAAAATGAACTACTATATTTAAACAAACCATTTACAGAATTAGAATTGATAAACTGTATTAATAAATGAAAGGAAAAAAATAAACACCTGGGCCGGATGGATTCAATAATTTTGTTTACAAACTAATGAAAAATAATATCAAAAAAGATTTGTGTTTAATGCCTTTGGAAAGTATTCAAATATTCCTAATTAACTATTACAGACAAATATTGTTCCGATACCGAAACAGGACAAAAACCCAGAACTAATTAGAAATTACCGAACTATCTCTCTATGTTGGCAGAAAGATTGAAAACAGTAATTGACGGTTTGATAAATCGAGATCAAGTGGGATTTATCCCGGGCAGATCATCAATTTATAATACTAAAAGACTGATAGACATCAAACGCAGTACAGACGGCAGGGACTACCTTGCTGACCATTTTGTTAGATGCAGAAAAAGCATTTGACAGGGCAAGCTGGGAGTTCCTGAATTCTACTCTGGCTGCGTTTGGATTGGAGGGCAGGTTCTATGAACAAATAAGGGCACTATATTCAACACCGACTGCCAGAGTTATGGGCCAAGGTTTTACTTCTGGTTGGTTTTCTTTAATGAATGGAACTAGACAGGGGTTTCCCTTATCCCCTTTGCTTTATATTTTGTCACTAGAACCCTTAGCTGAGGCCATAAGACCAACTTTTGGCATTTAAGGTTTTAATCCAAATAAAAGCAATATCAAGGTAAATATGTATGCCAATGATGCAGTGCTAACTCTGCAAGAGCCGGTACAATCAATATCACAGCTTATAATAACTATAGAAGAATTTGCAAAGGCATCAGGATATAAACTAAATATGAATAAATCAATAATTCTACCAAGCAATATTTCTAACGAAGTCAAAAAGGAAATTAAAGAAAAATAAGATTTCAAAGGGGTAGTTTATTCATTTAATTATTTGGGTATCAACATATACTCTGACCCAACCAAGATAGTCAAATGTAATTTCCTGCCTTTCATTCCTACAACAAACAAATTATTGAAAGAGTGGAATACACTAGAATGGTATTGGTGGGGAAGGGTAAACATTATCAAATCATACATTCTACCAAAGTGGTTGTATATGATGAGAATGATCCCTTTACACATTCCAGACACCTAGTTAACTATTATCCAACATACTTTCTTAAAATTCATATGGCAAGGAACAAAAAATAGCCAGTAAGTACTTAGCATTGAAAAAACACAGGGGGTTAAGGGGGGGGGGGGGGGGGTATTCCCAATAATTCAGCAAAATTATAAGGAAAACTTTTTATTTCACAGTATTATTACACAAATGCCTCTGTCCAAGAGATAAAGATGTTACAAGGTTGAACTAGAAATTATGGAAAATAATGAGGTGCTGAAATTATTTTGGTCCATGCAAGAGTCCAACTCTTGTCTGGTAAAGATGAGTTTGGGAAGCATTGTGGTGAAGTCGATTATCAAAATGTGGCAAAATATATAAAAAAAAATGAGTTGTAGAAAAGAAAATATATAATTAAGGTCTTACCGTTTAAAATTTTGGCTCAAAATATTCAAGATCTTAATTTAAACAATCAATTTAGGTATTAAGAAAAATTAGGATATCAGGCCAGGTATGACAATCATGTCTTTTGAAAATATCAGAGAGAAATATACTCTACTACAAACTGAATATTTAAATTTTTTTAAGGATTAAAACATTTTTAAACACCTTTTGTTCTACTGAATAGCTTGAAGTACACAAGCTCCTAGGAAAACGTATTACAGGTTCTGAGACAAAAAATATATTAAAAAAAGTTCTAACATTTTGAGAATTTTGGAATAATCTCCAATATTCCCAGCACTTAAAAAGTGGGAAAGAGATTTGAATAGGAACATTTCAGATACAGAATGGATGTACTCATGGAATTTAGTCTTAAAAACTGTTAATTGCTTGAACGTAACAGAACTACAATTCAAAATCATGAATAGATTTTATTTGCTACCCAGTTTAATGGCTAAAATGAATTACAGTTCATCTGACCTATGCTGGAGATGTAAAGCAATAAGAGGATAATATCTGGTGGAACTGTGATGTGATTCAAATTTATTGGAAAAAGTTACTGTGAAGGACCGCCTGGCACCTCAAGCGGGTACCTTCGTTAATCACTGCTTTCTTGCACTTGCGAGCGCCATAAGCACCGCACTGGAACACCATAACTATCGTAAACTCCACAAACAACCACAGCTTGGTTGGGGTCTCGCTGTCCTGCAAGACCAGGATTTAGTTTCTACTGGGTAGACCTCTCCTAGTCCAGAGAGCAAAGCAGGTTGTTGTTACAAGAGCAATCAATGTGATCCAAAGGAGTATAGTGATTATAGCAATCCCCAGAATGAATATAGCTCTCCAATCCCCCAAACATGAGTCTAGACTTCAAGAAGGGTAAAACAAATCTGTTTAATGGCAGCCACAACTGGCCTTATATGCACGTCCCCATGCAAGGGGCACTCCCCCCTGGATCTGAGAGAAGACTACAGTAAAAACATATACACAATTACATTGGGTCTCAGGACTAGGACACCCCCATACAAATTAGGTCAATCCCTCCCCTATGCCTAGGAGATAATTGAGTCAAACACTGTATTAAACTCAAATCTCTCCATGCACCAAAAACACACATTTTTACAAAACCCCAAAAATACCTCAAAACCCACAAAATCCCCACATTCCCTGATAGCCCCAATCTGATTGACCAACATATCCAAAAATCACCCAGATCACTTCAGGGGTTCAGGAATTTCCTGGAAGTCATAATTTGACCGACCACCCGCATGGTCCATGCCCAAAACAGTTCCAGAGAATCAGGGCTTGCGGTCAGTCTAGTTTATTAGTCTAAAAACAAATGAACAAACTACCGATCAGAGTCAATAGTCTTACCATGGAGCTTGATCCCCTTGTTCGTGGGAATGTTTTCACCGAACAGCACCTTTCTAAGTGTTGTAGAACCGAACGCAGGCGATGCTGGAAGTCCAGCAGTGTTCGGGAGTTTCTGTGTCTGTTTTCAGTTCCATGAGCTTCATGCCCAAACACTGCTGCCTGCTTTCATGCGAACAAGATGGCCGCCACCTCGTGGTCGTCCATAGGAATTGTGACCACCCAGACGAACACTTAGAACACTGCGGTGGAAATTTCTACAAAGTAGCAATTAGGCTTAACAAGCTCCAGGGTGGTCTCTGGTTCATGAGGCTGTTCGGTTCCCGAAACACAGGGGCCGGTAGTCTTTTGGTAAGAGGCTGTCCAGCAGACCCCTCCATGAACATGTGACGAGGCTCAGTTTGTCACAGTTACATTATCAGATTAAACAGATCACTGATTTAGATCTGCTATATAATCATGAAGTTTTCCTATTACATTTTGAGATAATTAACGCCAATAGAAGTTTGAAAATGTTTCTTATTCATATATTAGTAGCAGCAAAAATTCAGATATTGGGAACAAGATATAATACCTCATTGGTTTCTAATTAAAGAACAATTATTATTCCAGTTAAAAATGGAAAGAGGTTTAATAAATCAATTGGATAAAACTAAGAAAAATATTGATATCAATAAATGGATTAAAAAGACCACTAATGATTGAGATACCTTTTGGAATAGTGTATGTTTTTCAGAATAAATGTGGAGGTTAAAGCCTTTTCATCTTGATTTGACCCCCTAAGTTAATATACGGTATAACTATATATTTTCAACAGTTTTTTCAACTTCTTGTGAAGTTACCCTTCTCTCCCTTATTAACCTCACTTTCCTTCCGAAACATTTTTTTGTAAATAATCAAACTATGTCTCTAATTTATAAATATCTCCGTGTTTCCTTAAGTGTAAACATAAAAAAATGTTGTATACATTTATTTTTTTAAATGATAGTGTCTTAAAACTATTAATTGTAGTTCCTCTTTCTCTTTCTTTTTCCTTTCTTCTCTCCTTCCACCGCTCTCCCTCACATATTTCTCAGATATTTCTAGCTCTGTGAAGTCATTATAACGTTAATCAGTTATTCATACTCTGTGTAACATAGCGTCTAATGTTGTGGTTCCCTATAATAGGGTGTTGAAAACAAAAATAATAAAAAAAAAAAATTCTCTCTCCTTCCTTTTTTTATTTTTCGCCTTATCTTTAGAGGTTTTTCTCTTTGAGCCAGATGGCAAGTTTTTCGGGTGAATCACACACGACTGTACTGTATTCACAAGAGATGGTTATTTTTGTGGGATAGCCCCATTTGTATTTGATCTCTTTCTTCCATAGTAACTTAGTTAAATCAGCATAACGTCTTATTTCCGATCTAGTATAGTAGGACAGATTTGGTAAAATCTTTATTTGTGTATATGGTCATGTGACCATATACACAAACACTTTATATTCTTGAAGTTGCTTCTTAATCTGTTGTTGTTCTTCTTTAATTTCTTTCATAATATTGTTCATTTCTAATTTGAATTTTTCCAATTGGGAATCAAGTGCTCGTTCTAAGAAAACTTTAGTTATTGTTTGATCCTCTTTCTGTATTAAGTGGAGAATTTTTGAAGCTAATTCTGGCATATTTAAAGAATTTTCTTCCAGGTCTGTCCTATCCATATCGCTTTTGCTTGTTTGTGGAGAGAAAAAAGAGAGGCATTTCTCTTGTTTATTTTCCTGTTTATTTTCTTGTTTCGTATCTCTTTTAGTAAGAATTTTTGATTTAGTGGTCTTTTTTGTTGCCATTTTTTTTATCCTTTATTTTTTTGTGCAGGAAAAGTACAAAGCAACAAGCAATGCCACAACCGCATTTGCTAGCGTAATGGTCAACATAGTAGAGACATTTGGGTGGCATAATATAACATTCCACATTTTATGGATTAATGTAGATTTAGAAAGAGTGGGATCAACATAACAGCTAAGAGATAAGACAGTCGTGTGATTCATTTAGCATAAACAAGTTGGTAATATTGAGGCATTATGGGGTCGCATGTTGAACTGAAGCATGTTTTGCCTATGAACTGCCTAGTGTGGCAAGGCTGAGTTATTCACTGAGTCTGTACTTATCTTAAAATTAAATTATGATTCTGAACTTACAGGAAACAGGCTTGTTTAAGAGTTTTAAAGGCACTGTGGAGGGTGAGCTGATGGTTAATGCCTTAATGAGTCTAGCAAAGACTCACAGTATAGGTGTTAACACTAAGGATCCTCCAGACATCAAGCTGCAGTGCCACTGAGTGATTAAGGTAAATGGAAACTGCTGCCTTCTGTGTAAAGCAAGTTAAGATCTAGTAGGTAGTAGAGAGATTGAGGACCTTGTCACGCTTAAACATTGCTGGGGTAACATAATGCATAGAGAGGAAAGAAACTTGTAGCGGCTTTGCAGCGTTGTAGGTGGCTAATGTGCCGAGCGTCCATCATGGCTCCCCTGGCAGTAGGCCGAGCATAGACCCTCCAGGTGTGTTTCTTTAGCTTGTGTAGCGAAGGGCTGTGTATGGGGGATCTCTGTTTGTGCTGGGACCCAGGCAGGGGGTGTCTGGTGTGAGGTCTGCGTCCCATGAGTTGGGGCATATCCCTCGTTTTCTTCTTCTGCTTCATTTTCTGAACCGGTTTATGTGCAGGTGAGGTGATGAGCTGTCGAGAGACTGTTTTGGCTGCTTGGGTCCGTGCCAGTTTGTCCCACAGTCGTACCCAAAAGTGTTCAAAGCTTGCTGCTATGTGGTCATCATGGGGGATCCCACTTGCAAGTCGCGCATGTGGAGGCTGGGTGGGTGTAGGCCCAGGAACATGGTCGGCAGCCTCCATCTCGGTTACTGGGTGCGGGTTGTATATGGTCGCAGAAGCTTCTAGGAGCTTGTGACCCCATGTAATGTTGACCGGGATGACCCCCGCCAGTCCACAAGGGGGGGAACGTGGGCTCTGCAGTAAGTCAGCCGGGTATAAAAGCGGAGAGAGAGCAGCCATCTCTCCCGTGCCGCCCGTGTAAGTAGGCCGCATGTTGGTGCCAATCGATGTGTCAGCGTTTGAGGTATCTTTGTGTAGGTCTCTGTTTCCTCTGCCCAATGTCAGCTTTCAAATGCCCGATTTGGGTGTCTGTGTTGGCAGATGCCGCTTAGATTGTCGGTTGGCACAGGAGCTGTTGCTGCCTGCATCCGCTCGGCTCAGCGGTCAGGCCCCGTCGCCTTTTTAATTTGCAGGATGTGAATATATCTTGCAAAAAAAAAAGCAGGGATATCTTTAAAGGTAAGCACATATAATCCACCCCCCACCCCCAAAAAATATATTTAAAAAAGAAATAGAAGTAAATTATAAATATAATTTCTATTTCTCTCAATTTTTTTCTCTGCTTTCATATTCCCTCTCTGTCCTCCACCCTCTTTCCTTTTGCAGGGACCAGCAATTTCCTCTAAATAAAAGTTTTTGTTAAATTGGTATTATATTATTCTTGTTTAATATTGGGTGTGACAATTGGATTGATAAGGAGGGTGTGACAATTGGATTGTTTAATGTTATATATGACAATTGAATTGATAAGGAGATTTATGATAACCAGCTTAAGTGTAGTCTCTATGGGATCATTAGCCTTGTAAAATTGCCATATGGTCTGATATCTTCCGAAAGAAAACAAAACAATTAAAAGAAAGACAAGGCAATGCAACAAATGATAAAAAAAATACAACATAGCGTAATACTGTTGTGGTCTTATTAATTGCCCAATGGTTCAAGGTTACACTCACAGATTTGTTGTATATAGTAAGCCTTCAGGTTGCCACCCCTATATTAAAATAAGAAATAAAAATCTATGGCAATATCAGTCTGAAAGTGCCTGATCTTGTCAGATCTTGTCAGATCTTAGAAGCCATCTAGACTTGGGCCTGGCTAGTACTTGTATGGGAGACCTACTAGGAACCTCAGGTGCTGTAACGGGAAGTATAAAATGAACATCACCCACCATATAGATTGAATTAGTTTTATAATAACCAAATTGGACCATTGTTTGTTGGTGAATAGAATGGGAATAAAGTCTATATTTTTAATTGTAAAATGAATTGTTAATTCAACTCTGCCTTTTTTTTTTTTTTTTTGCATATAATGAAATCATTGATAAATATGCACAAATTGTATTACTTTCTGGCGACCACCAGATGGCAACATAACAAGTTCTAAGTGGAACAAAACGGAATGCATGGCCATTTTTAAATAATAAAAAAAAAAAAAAAAAAAAAATAAAGGAAGTGCATCATAGGAAGAAGACACTGACCCATACAGGAAGTGTGTCATCGAAAATGGACACCTAAAATGGCGGGAAAAAACGGAATGAAAATCAGAACAGCTGAAACAACAGATGGAGGTAATTTACCAACGGATGAGATGTCCAATAGAAGAAGAAAAGGAGAGTACGCCCATCACACCACCAATGGACTTCCAGCACTTATTGTATTTAAGGGAAGGGAAGGGAGGGAAGCAATAGGCTTATGGATACACTTGTTAGTATTTGGAGTGTATAAACTGTATGTTTTTTAAATTTTGGTTCCTGAGGAAGTTTCCTAAGGGGAACGAAACGCGTAGAACCATATTTTAATTGAATTTTACTATATGCCAATAAATCCATTGTTTTCTACTTTCAACCATTGGGAGAGTGTGAACTTCTTGGTCTCCAGATTGGCGTTACTACAAACGAACAGGACTTACCCCCCTACCTATAGGGGTGGCAACCTGAAGGCTTACTATATACAACAAATCTGTGAGTGTAACCTTGAACCATTGGGCAATTAATAAGACCACAACAGTATTACGCTATGTTGTATTTTTTATTTATGTTTTAGTGATACAAACTGGATCCCTATTCCATATGTACCATATTATACTTTTTATATAGTTACCATTTTGGGAGGTAACTGAAGGGAAGCAAGTATCCAAAGTTAAGTTTAACCTTTTATTCCACGGGTGATTTGGTGGAAGCCATTTTGTAATGCATCAAATGAGGCAGATTAGCAAAAGGAGGAGAGAAACTGGACTTATCTGGGTTATTTCTGCATCTCCTGGGGTAATTCTCAGTTAATGTCTGGTATAGCTCTTTACTTCCTCCTCCCTTGGTGACCCATCATGTTAGGGTGCTGTGAAGCCTGAGTTTCGTTGGTCGATATAATAAATACTGGGTGCAGTACCTCTTTGAAGTCTTCCTCCTAATTGGTGGTTTCACCGTGAACTCTCCCCATCCAGTGCTCTCAGGCCAGAATGTAAGTCACTGCACTGGGATTCCCCGCCTTAGTTTCCTGCCGTGTCCTGCATACTTTCCTCTGCTTCCTCGCTCTTAGTGCCGCGAGCATAGCCTCGTACCATGTGCTACGTCATCACCCCTCCTCCTATGGTGGTTTGGTGAATGATAAGCCATTAAGCCATTTTATTTTATTTTGGTTATCAATTAAAAGTTTTTGCACTACCTCCAATTGAATACCTTTTACATATGATGCATTGACACATGTACATATATGTACTCCAAGGCTCAAAAGCGTGCCTGTAGAGATGAATGATACCTTCACTCAGATGTGCACGAACAATGATGCATATTCCCACACACACACATAAATACAGAGATTTATACTGGCAGACACATATACCCACCACCCTCATCCATCCCCCTCGTAATTACCCACGACTCTCATTTATCCCTCTCATAAATAATTATATTAGCCATTATTCTAATCCATTCCTTCCCTCAACTACTCCATTAGTTATTACTTCCATTTATCTAATCACTTTTCCAGTCCTTTATCTATACCATTTTCAATTATTTTTCATTCTAATCCTTCACATCAAAACTATTCATCATTTATCTTTTACACACCATTAGAGATCAGTGCTATCCATCCCCTCCATCCCTCAAATCAACTCCATCCATTCCTGACCTCCCCTCGTCAATTGTGGTACAGTAAGGGTGCAATGTAGGCTGAGTGTCACAAGCAACAAGTTGACACTATTGCGTCCTAACAGCCACTGCAACATACCTGATTCCATCAATGAGAATTAACAATAACTGCTTTAAACCCTATGCTTCGTACTCCCATACACAGCACTTTTACCACAATAGAAAATACAATATGTTCACAATTAGGAGACCTGTGAGTAAGTAGTAGTTTAATACAATACAAATTCGGACAATATCACTTTGCAAAGGCAGGCCTCCCAGTATCAAGTATAAAAACAAGTTCTGCACTTATAGCCAAATTTTCACAGAGAAGCTAATGGGTTCTGCTGCATGTCTGCCAGATTACAAGGTATGTACATAGCCTGTACCTTTTTGTTAGTGACCCTAAGTAGAGAATCTGTTTTTTTTTGTTTGTTTTTTTTAAGTTCAGGCATCTTTCTTTCTGCTTTTCACAACTCCTGTCATCTTGCTTAGGATGAGAATCACATACCAAAAATATATGGACATACACCACACATACAAATATATGCATTCACCAGCAAATATGTTTCATAAATCATACATATGTATTAGTATGAATTACATTTATACATATGCATTCATACTCACATATTCATACATTATTCAGTTTGTATATATATGTGGAGGGCATGTGTAAATATATGTAAAGTGTGTGTATATATATATATATATATATATATATATATATATATATATATATATATATGTTTGGAAATTAATAACTTGGTTGACAATAAGACAACAAATAAAATAAATAATTAAATACATTGCTGCTGTATCTTGCCATGGCGTGTGGGAACACCACATCTTAATATGAAAAAATTGCCTCTTTACACACTAAACTGCTTATACTAGAAAGAGAGGCAAAATGTGTTGTCAGAATTTGTTGAACTTTTTTTCTGTAATTTTGATAAAGTGATTATTATGTGTACTATGTGACATTCAATAAAGTACTGTAAATGCTTTAGCACTCACTTTTTGGAAAGTTATAGGGCTATAAGTACAAGTAGCACTTTGCTATTTCCAAACCATTGTTTTTTTTTAATTCTTTATTTTTGCTCGTGCATAAAATTACAGTGGATCCTGCATCGCCACAACAGCGAATGCGAGGGTTGCAGTACATTTAATGATACATGTTGAGTAGCTTTGAAAACTGTTAAGACATTACTTTGCATCATTTGAGGGGTTAGCACAAATTTTTATATTTAAGGTATTGTAGCTAGTTAAGCAGTTAAACATAACATAACATAGTAATTACGAGTAAACCAAGCAGTCATTTTAGATATAGGCGACCTGAGTAGATTAAAATAATGTGGCTGAAAAACATAAACATAGTAGGTATCGTAGGTAAATTAGTAGCCCTGGTGGATGGTACAACAGAGAGCATCAGCCATACAGGTACATTAAGTAGGACTTTGTTTGCCTGTGTGTGGTCTGCATGTGATCATTGAAGTTAAAGGGTTTACGTCATGATGTGCCTCTTATTGTTTAAGATTAGTAGTAAGTGCAGGATGTATCTCAGTGTATACTTGGAGGTGCAATACACTGTTGGTGACTTAAAGGACCACTCTAGGCACCCAGACCACTTCAGCTTAATGAAGTGGTCTGGGTGCCAGGTCCAGCTAGGGTTAACTAATTGTTTTATAAACATAGCAGTTTCAGAGAAACTGCTATGTTTATCAATTAGTTAAGCCTTCCCCTATTTCCTCTAGTGGCTGTCTCACTGACAGCCGCTAGAGGCGCTTGCGTGATTCTCACTGTGAAAATCACAGTGAGAGCACGCAAGCGTCCATAGGAAAGCATTATGAATGCTTTCCTATGCGACCGGCTGAATGCGCGCGCAGCTCTTGCTGCGCGTGCGCATTCAGCCGACGGGGAGGAACGGAGGCGGAGAGGAGGAGGAGAGCTCCCCGCCCAGCGCTGGAAAAAGGTAAGTTTTACCCCTTTTCCCCTTTCCAGAGCCGGGCGGGAGGGGGTCCCTGAGGGTGGGGGCACCCTCAGGGCACTCTAGTGCCAGGAAAACGAGTATGCTTTCCTGGCACTAGAGTGGTCCTTTAATATGTCATGCTTGACAGAATCATAAAGCAACTATATGTTTAGTGGCACATCTTATAATATAAAACATAATAAAAGTCATAGTGTGAAACAAGCTAGGTTAGAAGATGATCTGTATGTACATAGCAGATAACTAGCATAGTAATAGCAGGAGAAGAAAAGTGTCAGGCATAAAGGGGTACACAGGCCTGTGCTAGGTCTTGTGGAGATCAAGTTGTTGAGGCTGCAAAAGGAACTGGAATCCGTCCTTAAAGGACCACTATAGTGCCAGGAAAACATACTCGTTTTCCTGGCACTATAGTGCCCTGAGGGTGCCCCTACCCTCAGGGTCCCACTCCCGCCGGGCTGGATGGAGAGTAAAGGGTAAAAACGTACCTTTATTCCAGCGCCGGGCGGGGAGCTCTCCTCCTCCTCTCTGCCTCCGATCCTCCCTTTCGGCTGAATGCGCATGCGTGGCAAGAGCTGCGCGCGCATTCAGCCGGTCGCATAGGAAAGCATTTACATTGCTTTCCTATGGACGCTTGCGTGCTCTCACTGTGATTTTCACAGTGAGAATCACACAAGCGCCTCTAGCGGCTGTCAGTGAGACAGCCACTAGAGGATTTGGAGGCTGGATTAACCCATTTATAAACATAGCAGTTTCTCTGAAACTGCTGTGTTTATAAAAAAAAGGGTTAATCCTAGAGGGACCTGGCACCCAGACCACTTCATTAAGCTAAAGTGGTCTAGGTGCCTAGAGTGGTCCTTTAATGGTGAGGGAGGGATGAGAGCAAGGTCTGCTGGGCCTTCCCTGTCGCCGAGTTCCCCCTCAGCCTATACCCAGCTGGAGAAATGTCAGCATCATGCGGACCCTTTGCATTGCGTTCTTGGTTGGGGTGCTCCCATGCCCTGTTGCGATTCCAGGTGTCCGGGTTGCCTGTCATTGGGGCAGTGGATGTGTTCCCCCACATCACCATTTTGAGGCCTTTGGTGCTGCTAGTATGCAGACCTTTTGCTGTGGGCTTTGCTGCACAGTTACTTGTGTGGCGATGTTCTTTGGGTAGAGTCGATTCCTGCTGCGCGGCATGTCGGGATTTTGGTCGGTTGTGTTATTCTGTTGCGTTACTTGTTTTGTATTCCCGGTTGGTTTAAGTCACGGGTGGAAGTGCGCGCCCGGTAGACATGGCGCCATTCTCGTTCTTAGGGCCCGTCGGTAACTGTGTTGCCGGACGGCCATCTTGGATGCTTGTGGTATCTGCCTGTAATAGTTGCGTCGTGCTGCAGGCCGTATCCACGAGGTCACCATTCTTTCTGCTTGGTGGCGACTAGCTCCTCTGCTATGCAGAGAATCCCTGATGAGTGTGCAGGGCCGGTCAAATGTCTCCAGGGGGACCTGGGTAGCTGGGCGCGGGTGCTCCGCTCTCTATGTTCATGCTGGGCGGCCATCTTGGTTGTGCCCTGTGTGCTTGTTCTCCCGATATGTCGTGTGGCTGGTTCGCCTGCTTTTCATCCTGGTCGTTTGTCACCAGTGGGGACCGGGATAACCCCCGCCGGTCCAAAGGGGGGGGGGGTGAGTTGAAGTGGCATCGCTTAAGGGCTCTCGCGACAGGGAAAGCGGCCGCCTCTCCCCGGCTTCAGTCCCAGTAGGCCGCATTTGAGTCTCCGTGCTCCTGGCCTCGACAGGCCCCGGCATGGTATCGTTGGGTTCGGGGGGGCACCCCCGAAGTGGGTGGCGCACCCCTGGGTGACTTTGGGGCTATATAGCCACTGATTTTGCCCAGGATTATGCCCGCTCGGCAGGAGCTCGTGTCAGACGCGTCTGTACCGCTCGGTAGTCAGGCTCCGCCCCCCATTTTTTTTAATTAACGCAAGTTACATTGTAACACTGATGTCTGTCAGGAATCCCTGATTAACCCTTCAAATGTATATATATTTTTTAAAAGAAGACAATTTAAGGTATTAAACCTGGGGCATTTTGACTCTTTTCGTGCTCTTTTTATGCATCCATTTTAAAACCAATCTATGTATAGGTGTGTGTATAAGTGTATTGAATTCTCTGGGGGCTAAGAGACCATATTTGGAGTGTGCCAATTCCAGTTTTCCAACCAATTTTCTCAGCTGGTCATCATGCACCCATGTCCTATTTGGGACATTTTTGAAGCCGGACAATGTAATTTACCCCCATCAAACTATATATTTTTGAAAAGTAGATACCCTAGGGTATTTTAAATGGTGGAATTTTAACACTTGCCATGCGCTAATTCTACCACCAGTCTTTGTAAACGTTTTGGGTAGTCATTTTTTTGTGTTATTTTTCACAAACATTGTACTTTAGGTATGGATTCTCAGCTCCTGTTATGTATTACTGCCAAGGAACACCACGATATGTGTTCATCAACATCTCCCGAGTACAGTGATACCACCCATGTATATGTGTGTCGGGTTCTCTGGAGGCTAAAATACCTTATTTGGAGGGTGCACATTCCAGTTTTCCAACTTTGAATTTTCACAGCTGGTCATCATGCACTCATGTCCTATTTGGGACATTTCTGAAGCCGGCCAATGTAATTTATCCCATCAAACCATACATTTTTTAAAAGTAGGCACCCTAGGGTATTTCAAATGGTGATATTTTAACACTTCCCATGCACTAATTCTACCACCAGTCTTTGTCAAAGTTTTGGGTAGTCATTTTTTTGTGTTATTTTTCTCTCACGTTGTATTTTAGGCATGGATTCTCAGTTCCTGTTATGGGTTACTGACAAAGAACACCCCAATATGTGTTCAGCAACATCTCCGGAGTATAATAGTGCCCCCGATGTGCAGGTTTTATGGGTTTTTGCAAACTTACAGGGGTCAAATGTAGCGCATCCCTTATTCCATGTTTGCAAATTGAAATTTGTCAGATTGGTTTGCTGGGCCTATGTTGCCTTTGAGACCATATAGCAGCCCAGGAATGAAAATGAACCCCATCATGGCATACCATTTGTAAAATTAGACAACACACAGTATTAAAAATGGGGTATGTCCAGTCTTTTGTGGTAGCCATTTAGTCACAAACGCTTGCCAAAGTTAGCACTTTTACTGGTGATGACATTGTAATGATAAGTTTTACTGTTGTAAAAACTCATATTTGTATTAGTCTCCCGAGTATAACAATACCTCCAATGTACAGGTTTTATGGTGTTTTGAAAATGTACAGATCAATATAGGGCTTGCCCAAATTGGTTTGCTGGGTCTGTGTTGCCTTATGAACCCATATGGAGCATGCTGTCCTGGGGAAAGTCCAGAACTGAGACTAAAATGTTGACGGTATTTGGCATTGTTTTTTATGTAGAGAATAAAAGCTAAGTTTTATAAAGACTGTGAGTGCAGACCAGCAACTTGATTTATATATATATATATATATATATATATATATATATATATATATATAGGAAACATGGGGGGATGGTTGCACTCACCTAAACATGCTTAAATGGGGTGCTGCTGGGGGCCATGTATCTTGTGTATTTATTGTATATATATATATATATATATATATATATACATACACATACAGGGCCAGATT